>NC_089884.1:19725000-20465000 GCF_040182565.1 Anser cygnoides | reverse complement strand
CAGAGATTGCATTTATTATAATGATAGGTCTTTCAGATAAGGATGTTAATAGTCACAAAATGATTACAAAATTTACTTAAGTAGACAAAATGAGTTTGTATTTGTACTTGCAAAATAAAAACTACTTAGTGACTCAGACTTCTGCAAACAGGTTCAGATCCCTGCACACACAGCAGAGGGAATTACATGTGACACAGTCAAGACAAAACACAACTACCAATCTTGTTAGAGTACTCCCATCCTAATTCTGAAAGATTCAGTATTGTATGCTTTTTTCCTGTTGATATTTCACAATATATCAAATATAATTACTTTAAAATAAATTACTTACAGTAAATAGTTTAGAAAGAACATTATGCATTTTGGAAAAGGCTATTCACGTAAGCATCTGTCCTTTCCAACAAGGAGCAAGAAGACACAGCTCAGACTTTTGGGATATTTCAAATGCATTAGCCTTTCAACCAGGCAACAACCTATTCGTCAAGCATTCAACGATCTCCATTAGTTCAGCTTTTTCTGAGAAAGAGCTTAAATTCTCCCCTGAAAAATGCTCTTCATTGGCATTTCCTACTTTACACATCTGGATGAAATACTATTCCCAGAAAGTATTCGAAGTAGTGACCACACATACCCTTCAACAGGCACAGATCCTCTACACGTGCCTGCCTGATGGGAATCAATTGTCCTTTGGGGTCTCATTGTTACAAAACCCTTTTAGTCTTCTGTTAATTCCTATCGATACAGTCCACGTTTTTTCTCAGTGTACAACACACTCTCCAAAGTCCAAATCAAAGAGAGATGCACTAGTTTTCCTATAGAAAGCTCCCATCTCTGCTATCAGCTCCTGAAGGCAGTCTCAACGTACATAAATGTCTAGCTTGAGGCCGATTTCTTCAAGCTTCTATTTTACATTCACAGTAAATGTGATGCTCAGCTGTTTCTTAAACACCCCTGGTTTCTCAGTCATTCCATATCTAAGCATTGTTCAGCAGTCATCCAGATCACACTTGTCCTAGAAAGTCAGCTCTCACTGCGCTCTCTGGACAGACGCGTCAGTCTGCTCTGGTACACAACACCTCACAGGTACCGCGCGCCCGGCCTCACCCTGGCCTACGAGCATTCCCTAATGGGCACAACATCGTGTGAGGGAGGGAGGTATTACTCTCTCCTATTTCACAGATGAAGAAACAGACAGTGTAAGCGATCTGCCCTGGGCCACCCAATGCGGCAGTGGGACAGCTGGGATTAGGACGATGCCTCCAGCCACCGGCATGCTCCCGCGTCTCCCATGAACACAGGCCCAGGACTCCTTGTCAGCCAAAGCGATCCTCTCTGGGGCCAGACCCACAAAGGCAGATGGCTCAGTCTCCCAGAAAAGGGTTTATGCACCTAACTGTAAGGAAAACGTGCAGGGCTTCATGTTTTAAACTTGCCACGACACATCCTAAAAGCCTCTGGCACCACTGACTGAATTTTAAAATCTACAAGATTTACAAAGAAACAATTCACTTTAAAAGCCACATCTTTTTTTTGATAATGTATGTATTAAATGAGACCCCAGAAAAACATCCACAGAGTAAGAGCGGCTCCACAGTCTCCTCTTACTACCCTATGGTTTAAGCTTCTTAGAGCCTTTTAAGATGGATTGAACTAGAGGCTGTTGTCCAACTTTGTCACATCCAATAAACTCAGAGAAGTCTGACACGGCTTTCAGGTGAACCCTAATAGTTCCTATTTACATGTCTTAGTTAAACTGCCTGGAAGGATAGTTCAACACTATAGACAAGCTAGGATCTCTAGGACTGACTTTCAGGACTGCCAAAAGGAAAAGGAATTTGAATCATAAACCAGTACATGTGGATTTCTTCTGCTCAGCAGCCCTTGAATATTTACAGGCAGCAAGATTTCTTTACATTTAGATCACTCTTTTCCAGCTGCCTTATTAGTTGAAGGCCTGGACTGACGTCCCTTTCCCCACGATTAGCCAGTGCTGAGAAGCAGCCCTCTGCTTTCTACATATATACATTGATACAGGAAAAAATAATTGGGCAACACATTTCATACTGTTGAAATGAAGTCCACCGAAGCTAGATGTTACAAGACATGACAACATACTAACGCCAAACTGACACAAATTCTCATCTATGCATTTTGGCTTTAATGGGTTAATTAGCTTGGGTGGATACAAATTTTAATTATCTGAGTTTGACATTAATGTCCTTGGAGTGTTGTCGGTAAGGATTTGGGGAATCATAGACATTATTTTAGTTACTTCTGGAAACTGTGTGTTATACTGGGATTTGAACAGTAAGAACAGACAAGAAAAGTGAGAACAGGCTGATCTATTTTGAAACATCAGACTTTGTGAAACAGGACAAAGCCAAGGCTTGGTCTACCTTCTAGGTTCAGTCAGCCTTTGGGCGAGCTTTGTGGATATAAGACTGCGACAACTAGAGGGTTTGAAAAAAAATCTCCTTTGAGGATAGGGAACTGGACATAATTTTAGGTTAAGCGTACCACAGAATTCTGTATGTAACTGAGATTTAGAGGTAAGATCTCTTCGTCTTCCAATACATTTTCTCAGGTAGAAGGCAACCAATCCTATGATGGCTTTGTACACACACAGAGTGCTCATACAAGCCAGGGACAAACACCTACCTCACCCTGGCAGAGGCAGCTGAGACAACCTGTCGCTGAAGGAAGGAGCTCGACGCTTCCCTCTGGCACCAAGGACCTGCTGGGCTGCCACCACCTCGCGTCAGATGCAGAGGAAGGCACATGGGGGAACCACAGCACAGCACTGTGTATGCAAAATCTTTCATCTGCGATTTCTAGCGCAATTATGACCGACCCCTGAACAAAAAAGAATACCTACCATACAGGCTCTTAATGGAGAATATTAATACTACTGAGGATGGAGGTAAAGCATCATGAAACCTAATGAACATATCCACTTCTGAATTCTTTTCAGATGGCAGGTATTCCCCTTGCAAAAGTACAGCACTACAGTAGAATTACAAGTACTATTAACGGTTCGAGTTATGGCACAGTATTATAAGTGCTTTACTTATTTTCTTGTTTTTCATTGTGTAAGTAGACTAATCACCTGAGGAATTTTAAGAGTATTTCAATAAATATATATATAAAATCTACAATAAAATATTTTTAAGCCAATAATCACCCAAACTACTGCAAGTTACTTGAAATAAGTAAGATCTATAGTTCTGTAGAAACCAGTATTTACTAAGAGCTTTTCAAAATACCCATCTACATTATTCTATTCTTTTCTGTTCATTCTTCTAGAGATGCATTTGTTTTAAGATTCAAAAGAGAATCCTGATAGCTTTTTGTGTATATGGATTTAAGCTCTCTTTGTGCAACACCATAAATATATTTGTTCTTTGTAACACCAACTGCACTAGTTCTTTACAATGCAGAATTCTGTGATAAAGCCTTTGGTGCAGTAGCTTTGCACCTTTTAAAGAGGACCTTTGTTCTGTTCTCCACATTCTCTTGGTGTCAAAACCAAAGTCGTTTGGATTTTCTTCTGCAAAAAATACGTGTACGTAATTTGACTTTAGGAACACTAGGTAAATGCCACACATTTCTCTTTTAGGTGCACACACCTCTGTAACTGCTCAAATTCTATGAATACAGTTAAATTCCTGCTAAATGTAGGAGGCTGGCATTCAGACAAGCTCCTCTGCTGCCCAGTAAGAATTACTAACAGGTAAGGGCTTCTTTGAACACAATACCTAACCAACAGAAAGGATTCTCCTTATTTTCTTCCACTGTGTTCTGGTTAAAATACCTTGACCATGGTCCTGTGAGAAACCAAACACCTCTGGGAATGGCAGAGCAAATTTAGAGCACTTAGCGCTTCAAAGAATCAGCTCTTACTTAACAAGGGTACGAAAGGAACTCATGGAGGTTACTAAACAAAAAAGCGATAATCTCGAAAAATGGTAAAATAGATTCAAAACCGCTGTGAAAAAATATTCTCCAGCAT
This sequence comes from Anser cygnoides, assembly GCF_040182565.1. NCBI lineage: Eukaryota > Metazoa > Chordata > Aves > Anseriformes > Anatidae > Anser > Anser cygnoides. The sequence goes on along the minus strand of NC_089884.1, from coordinate 20,460,991 downwards.
ACATAAAAAACAGCAGAAAATGTTTTTGTTTGCCTTTTTTTATTTTTTAATAAAGAAAAGCAACAGCTAGATTTCTTTGTAACATTACCCGCACCTTTTGTTCTTTTCCCCAAAAAGTAAGTAGGCAAGTCTGTGTTATATTCTTTAGAATATAACGCAAGCTATTTTCACCCTTGGATGAAACATTAAAACCTCTAAAGGCCTCACTCATACACAGATGGGAAATGGAAAGCCTTCCTATCGTGTATTTTGGAGACAATATCCTTTTTTTCTGGAAATGCTGATAAGGAACAAATTCAGCCTGGTCCTCATCCGCCTGGATCATCTTATTTATTAAAAACAATGGTATCTTATAAACCCTGTATACTAAGCTATCGGTCAATTTTGATTGACACAAATATTTGTATTAAAGGTTACATACCGCAATTTACGATTGGGTACTGTATGTTAATGTAATCAGTATTTTCATTTCATGAATTCATTTGCAGCATGACACTGCAAGGGTATTCTTACATATATTGAAGACACAGTTACTAAGTAGTTCAACAATTCTCCTTTAAGTGGGATTTTTTTTTTATCTGATAAATTTTTAGCACAATAAAACCACTCCTAGTTTTGTGTGTGTGTTTTAATTTGCCACCTTTTAAAGTGTTTAGACACTTGGAATACCTAGCAAACTGAATTAATCCACAAATATTTACAAGAAAAATCTATTTAATTTCTTTCTATAGTAACTACCACAGGGACCATTGTAATGAAAAATTTCCCATCTTAAAGAATTAATGCGATTACTGATATAGGGAAAAAAAGTAATTTATATCATCACAAACACGTAAAAGATATAATCCCATATTCACAAAAAGAATCTTTATTCCCTCTTTGAATTCTGAGACAATACAGTCTTGCCTTGAGGAGAACAGAAATATCATGAAGTACCTTAAGCAAGATAATTGTAAGAGAAAAAACTACAATTGCATTATTGTTGTGCTAAACTGTGACATACTTAAAAAGCTAATTTCTTTTATTATAATGGAATTTGGTGTGTGTATCCTTTAATCTACTTCAATATTTCTTCACATTTTACACACAAACATACGTGTAAAGTGTTTCCCATTATCAGTATTACCTGGTTTAACAAACTGCAACAAATTTAAAACAATTAAAAATACACTAGAGAATTCCATAAAGTTCACTAGATTTCTTTTTAACAGTTTTGGAGGTAACTGAACATCTAGAGATGTCACAAAAATGTGCAAAAAATGTGAGATTTATGCAACTTAGATATTATTCAAGGAGATACAATCAATATTTTATGAAAAAGTAACATTTGATATGAGTGACTGTCCCAAATTTTACCAAATACATTTCAACCAATCACAATGCTGAACAGCTTGCATCTAAATCAGAAGCTATGCAAACAAAAATATATCCCCAAAATAGGGCTTTCTACAGCTGTGGCAGTTAAAGTGCACTTACTTTCAAAATTCAGTACAGTCACCCTTCAATTTTTCCTTTCAATCAAATAAATTTTAACCAAGAAATTCATCTGCTGTGCCTGGGCATTTCTCTATTCCACAGAAGCAAACATTTGTTCCACTCGTTCTCCTTTAAAAAGTGAATTTAACAAGACTGCTAAGACAAAAAGGATGACCTAATTAGCACTATTTAAAGCTTTTATATATAGTACGCTCCTAGTGCTGCCCCTAACTTCCAAGGCTCTTTTCATACTCAATCCTATCAGTTGATTTATCTGGCACACCCTGTTACTGCTTAGGCATGCAAACTCATTTTGTGCATTTTCATATTTATCTAACGTCTACACAAGGAGTCAACCTGTAAAGAAACTTTTCTGTGAACCTCAATTAAATTAACTGTTAAGTCAGGGTGGCCTCGACCAGACGGACTGCTGGTCACTGAAGGTCTTCACTGGGTAGACCCATGGAAAACCAGTCAAGGACAACAAAGAAAACCCCCAGAACTGGCAAGAAGTTAGCTACGAGTTAGAAGTCTACCTAACAGCCAGTCTCACTAGTAAAATTAAGTCCTGAACACATGCTCCCCTACTCTTCTTACCACACCAGGTGTGCTAAGCAATTAAAATGTCTTTTATTCCCTACAACTCTTAATTTCTGTGCAAGCACTGAGTTATTACTGCTACACTAATTAAGTTCATTCTGGTTATCTGAACAGATTTGACCAGCTAGTTATGAAAAAGCACCCAATTAAATATAGTAATACTGGGTACGAAATGCAGGTCATAGTAACAAACTACCAATGAAAACAGCCAGTTTTCCGTTCAGGAAGCAGCTGCAGAACAAGCCTTTCTCTGGGCTGTTTGGGGCCTGGGCCTGAACATTGAAGCCTTCCCACACACGCGGGCCATAAGCACAGCACAGCTTCACTGCCTCAGGCACTGCTGACAGGCACATGGGGTGCTGGGGACCACGCTCAGCGCCACCCCTGCAACCCAGCGCACCCTACCCACAAAACTCTTCTCCAGAAGACTGTGCACTAAAAATCAAATCACGTTGTCTCAGTGTAACAATGGTGTTAAATGTACATCACCTTACAAAGCCGCTGAGCACACAGAATGCCAGTGAAAGCAGAAGTGACACCTATTAAAATATCTACAGTCCACTATACAAGAGACCTTAAACACCTATGAAGCACTAGTCTTTCACATTTGTGCCACAAGTGGAACACGTACTTTTTTTTTTTCTAATTTGAATAAAAAAAATCTTCATTATCTCTAATTCACCATCAGTTAATGTGGAATGGCTTTGTAAAGAAGAAAACTATCTGTAAAAGAAATACATACTTTTTTCAGAATCGTATGTACTAATATGGCTTTTATCATTCAAAACTGAGAATAGTCTTAAATAAAAAGTTTTTAGTTAATATCAGTGTTTTGGAGCCTCCCACTGGCAGCCATCACACAGCTGAAGTGAACTATCAGCTGAATGCAGGGTTTATATCCAGGCATCGATGACTATTTTGCTTTAAAAGAAATGAGTATTTCTGAGTTCATATTTTAAATGCAATTTAAAAGATCATAAAGGAAAAGAACCCAGCATTTACTGTGTGTCTCCCAGCAGACTACTTAATGTTCAAACATCTACTATGCAAAGGTCAAATGATTTCACTGAATGTAACTGTGACAAAAATATTCTGCAGCACTGAAAAAAAAAAAATGATCAAGGAGAGAGACATGGACCTGAGATCTTGCAAGACTCACAATAAATAACGTATATTCAGTTCAATAAGAAATAAAATTGCAAAGTAATGTCAGGAGAATGAGATTACGAGAGATAATAGGTAAAACAAATTATATACTTTTGTATACTTTTGGTAATCTTCATAAAGGAATATTTTAAGGTAATACAGCAAATTATTTTTTTTAAAAAACTTTTCTTACACAAATATTGTTGCATAGAATTGAAAAAAATGTATTAAAGACAGGGAACCTCTGATGTATTCTGCTGCAAGCAGCAATGTGGATAACTGAACTTATAAACAAAAATCCAAAGTAAACACTTATGCTGGTTGTAACATACGGAGGGGTAAAGCTGCAGGAAGCATTCATTCAGGAATGAGACAGATTACAGGTAAAATTGATGTGAAAAAAATATTTAATCAAATGCTTATCTGAAACAAACAGCAAAGGCTAATAGGCATAAATTTATTTTCCATTTGACTGTGCTTTCCCTTCCTTGGCATTTCTATCAAATATTTTAGTCTCTCATTCTTTCTCACATAAAGAAGTCAGGAAGCGTGCTGTGCACAAGGCTTGCTGGGGGTCCTGGCTTTCCAGAGCCAAGATCCCAGCAACAACTAAAAAGAGTTGGAAACAAACAAACAAAAGGAATTGCCTGTCTGCCTCTATGATCCTCATCTGCTGCTGTACAGGAACTTGGTGGTCACCAATGCACTTGGATCTGGGGAGATCCAGTGGATCTCTCCATGACAATAGATAGATATGTCAAGGGCAGACAGCAGAAATGCAGCTGAGCAGTAAATCCAGAAAAACAAGCAAGAAAAAAAAATAGGAATAAAGCATCTAAGAGGGAGAAGAAAGCTGGAAAATAATACAGCCAGACAAAAAACAGAGGACAAGGCAGCAAAGAAATAAGAGAAGAGACAAGGGAACAGAACGTGGGGAATAAGGTAACTAAGAGCAAAAATACGTTGTAGTGTCCGCTTTCTGGAACAAAATACAGTATTTCTCAAATTAAATGAGTGACAGGTTTTTTGCCTGTTTTGTTGTTTTGTTTTGCTTATAAGAAACAAATCTTTGCTGACCTTGTAATCTAATCTAACATCAAAACCTGCAATTTGGTAACTCAAGCAATTGTAGCATGTTAAAAAAAAAAGAGAAAAAACAGGAATAAAGCTCTGGCTAGATGTTTAAAAAATCATACATTTGATAAAATAACAAGTAAAGATGGAAAATCAGGTGCTACATTGATATTACAATCTAATGATATTTGTTAGCTAGCACACACAAAAAAGTGAACGGTGTAAATGCTACTGATTTTATATATTAATAAAAAGATACATAATATTGACTAATAAACTGTGTTCAGAAGCATACATACGTTTTTTTCTGTGCTCAACTAGCTCAACAGCCTGCTTCGCTGAGCATTTTGAAAACCAGTTGTCCCCAAGCAGAACAGTAACCTCATTGGTGTGGACAAGTTTTCCTGGCATGAAGGCAAGAGGACCAAAAGGTACCTGTCAAAGGCACAGAAAACATGTTGAAAATTGCTCATGAAAATAAACCTAGTCATTCATCTCCTAGTTCAAAAAAAAAAAGTAAAATACAGAGTTAAAAAAAATTCTACATCAGTTATTTAATGTAAACCCTTCAAACATATTCAAACGACCAAGTCCGCTTGAATTTAATATTTTAATTACAAAACCATAAAAGTAGAATATAAGAAGAAAACTTGTGACATGAAACTACAGTACAACTGAATAATAATATGGAAAGCAAATTAACTTTATCCTAACATGTAAGCTGTTCAGGTGAGTTAAGTTTTTGTTATTCACAGACTACATTCATTTCCCAGTAAAAGCAAGTTTAGCTTTGCTGACATTTTTAACATTCTTAAATAGGTTCCCTAACTTCGAAATTCTTGACAAGGTATTCTTGAATGGACAACTCAAATATGAATTGCTTTTTTCAGTATATGCCTTGTTAAGAGTAAGTGCTTAGAAACCTCAGTGTAAGTTCAGGGGACTACCAGCAGGACCACAGTGCTGAACCTCGCTCTGTTTTGTCCTTCACCAGTACACAGACCTCAGGCAATGTCCCACCAACCAACGTCCATCCTCCCATGACTCCAGGCACAGGAAGCAATACTTAACACAGGTTACAGTGTATGGGACACTGCTTTTTATGACTTAAGACACCTTCTGCAGGCCACATTTGACACGCTGTCCATGGGAAGTGCTATCACTTTCAGCCCTCATGCACTGCTCCTGCACCAGCCCCTGCACTTGCACCCCATCTCAGAGCAGCAGCCATCTACCTGGCTGCCTTTGGGCTTCAATCTCAAAGTCAGGAGACTAGAATTAAAATGGAGGGGGCAAAAAGCTAAGAACCTCAGCCAGCTCAAGCTTTCTTTCTTAAGATAAAAAGGTCCATCTCAGTCAGTTTGTACCAGTTCTTTCTACTTTATTGCTCTGCTGCCCCCCTCATTTCCTCGGGCTAACCACTTGCTTTCCCACCACAGTTTTGCTGAAGCAGAGCACTTGGCCTGGCAGACCCGGTTCCTTGGAAAGCGGTCTTCTCCAGCGTCAGCATCCAGGAGGTGCCTGTCAGTGCTTGATGCAGCTCTGCAGCAGGCGGGATCGATGCCATGACTAAGCAGAATGGGCTTTTCCTACAGATATACCCTTCTTGACTTGGTTTTCAAGAAGCAGGATGCACCATTTGCCTGTTCATTCTTTCCCCAAAATGATGAAAGCAAAATTGAAAACATATGAAAATATTTGGCGAACAGGATAGGAACTATTTATATACATTTAAAATAACAGATGTGAGTTGACATGGCTGCTTTAACTAAGAATAAGCCATATCTATTTTTTTTAGACACTATTTTTTCTGTGCTTCAAAACAACACAATCTTTTTATTTTAAATCATGTGGCCATGCATATACACATGGTCACAGGACTATTCACATAACATGTAGAACTGAATCCTCAGCACTGAAGACAGAAACTTTCTCCTTTACTACCTGGGAATTGTGCTCCACTGCTGTCTTACTAACAGCTCAACTGTATATCGAGCCAGGCTGCCAGGTAAGAAAGCAGTTAGGTACATTGCACTGAAATTACCTATTCAGTTATTTACAGTACAGCTCCCCCAGCTACAAAGATCTACCTAGAAATAGACCTGGGAAAAGGAGAAAAGGAGGAAAAAAAAAAAAGAAAAGCCAAACTGATCAAAATTCTGGTGAGTGCAAGTCAACATGGTAAAGTTTAAACAGGGAGCTGTACAGTTGTTACGGAACATTCGAAGCACAAGAAAAGATCGCTATGTCAATGTGAAGATCAGTGAAACAAAAATTAGCAGCACCTTTTTATGTAAAAATCAATGTTCTGCGGCTTATTCCCATGAATCAGAAAATACTACGGCCACTTGCTTCAAAGGAAGTGACTAAGTACCATAATTCACTCATAATTATAGTTTTCTATACAATAGATTTACATATCAAATGTGTCAGGTTTTGTGTTAGCATTTATGTCATCTGTTCTCAGTTGTCAGTAACACTGTAATTTATAATAGATTTCAAAGAAAAGAGAGAGAAACAAAAGCAAAGGTTTAACTATTATCATCATAAATGTACCATTATTGAGTATTATATGGCAACCTGAGTAACACCTCCCTGCAGATGCAGATACCTGAGTTTCTGAAAGTTTTAGTCCATTATCTTATGTGAACGATACAGTGTACATACCATGATATCATAGGACAGTTTATCAGGCAACGTACGGAGTCGTTCCTGAAGAGCCTCATAATCACTCTCCACCTTCTTCCTGTTGATAAATTTAAGTTGATTCAATTTCATATCTAAAGTGAAGAGTTAACATTTTCCATCTACTAATTCAACAACCCAAAAAATAAAGAAAACCAAACTATTTTACTCTTAAACACATTGTTTGACAAATTAATAAGTTATTTATAAAAAAGCCTTGGAATTATATATAATAGCTAGACTACTTTAGAATAATGTGTATTAAAATAGGGACATGATTATTTTAGCTGGTGAATGTCTCTGAATTTGTTTTTTTATGGTGCTAAGAATCAGTTCTTTCACTAGGCTTTAGCACATCTCACTTCATGTTCAAGTTCAACAATTATACCACCATCAAGATTTAGAAAAAGAACTGAAAATCCAGTTTATCTTTAGAAGAGGCAAATTCTTCAAAGTATTACTTGTAATAAAGGATTCATGACCTTGGTTTGGGCTGACATAAATGGACAAAATTTTAACTGTTTCTGATTTTCACATCTACTTTCTGGGCCTACTAAGAGTCAACAGTCCTGAAAGATCATTTGACCACTCTGCTCTGATTCTGTCCTGTCTTCCAAACCTGACAAACAACATAGGTGTGGAGCATTCCTTCTATTGTTTCTCATAAGCCACAAGACTGCATTACAAGACAGAAATGGCTTAATAAACTTGGATCAATTATTCACATGACAGATACCTGACTTTGCAGGATACAGCACTTTAATTGCTATGGGGATTTTCCTTTGTGTGCAAAACAAACAAGTGTACTCCCTCTAAAAAGTCTTTTTTTCTTAAAAAAATCTTAAACACTTAAATTCTGCTGGAAAGTCTTTTTAATGGACAACTGCCATTCTGAAGATCATCAGAAATCAGCTCCTACATGAAGTATCTAGCATATAAATGTCAGGTTTGATGATATTGTTTACTTGTACTTCAAAACAGTAAACATCCTATGTATGGCAGTAAATTTTGCAATAGAAGGCAACTGAAAGCACGAAGCAGCACACTTAACAACGCTGACCCAGGATGCAAATTACAGGTTTTCTGAGGATGATTCAGGAAAGCAATCTATAAATGTGCTGAAAAATGAATGTCATAGTTGATAACACAATTCTCAAAATATTATCATTGATTTTCTTAGATTCAGAAGGAGAGTAAAATCTCCTTCAGTATTCATTATGAAAAATTATCTGCAACTCCTATGTTTTGTCTCATTTTCTTCCATAGCTGAAGTTTGCTGTAATCACACTACTTCATACCTGGAGTACTTCATATTTTAAGTTGCTGAACTGGTCACGAACAAAGAATTTAAACCACTTGGACATTAAAACTGTATTCCATACAACTAATTTACAAAAGATGCTTGCTACTTCTTTGGTTTGATGGCAGATTTTTCCAATGCACCCAGCAAGTTTCTTTGTCCACTGCCCTCATTACAGTGACGACGTAATTCACTTCCTTTAAAGAGGAAGGCCAAACTCATGAATCTCAACAAAGCTCACAAGATGTTTTGGGGGGAAGCAATATAATGACAACTTGGTATCAGTAACAATTACTTAAGGACATTTACAAAATGCAGCCTTTGACTTGCAGAGATCTGTGTTTTCAGAGAAGAGGACAATGATGCAGACTACTCACTGAAAACCAAGCGACCCCCAAACTGAAGGCCTTGACCTCACTTCAGTGAAAGAGGACTCCACAGGAAAAGAATGGTACAGGGAAAAAAAAAAAAAGATCCCACTCATAGCAGGATTAAGCACACCCGTTGTTTCATTGCTCAAAGTCACCTGACATTTCTTCATTAATCGGAAAGATTCTGCCTTTAAGGTCTGACTGCTGCCCGTTACTGAATAATCTGATCCAGGTACAGCAGAAATAACTTGCTTCAGATACAGCAGGGTTTTATTGCCCTGATTCACCACATCTTCTGCACCAATGATAGCTGGAAGCAGACTCCCCAGTGTGGTGATCCATGGGGCAAGGTGAGGGAAAGAACATTTAGAAAGAGCAGAACGTGTTTCTGCACTCAGTGGAACAACCGCCTCTGGCCGGTCAGACCTCCACCACAGGAATCTCTAAGCATTGGACCACCAAGATAAAGAAAATGAAAATCTATCCATTTCATGAGCTGACGTGAAAGAATGTTACTCAAGGAAGGAAGCAGACCTTCCTCTTCATCTAGAGCACGTGTGCCAGTGGTGTGCTTGGTCACCACGTGCAGTGAGGGAGAGGGAACGTGCAGAACGGGTACTAGGCTCCAGCTATGATCATGTATCCAGAAAGGAAAATACCACGTCTAATCCCAGACCCATTATCAGATTCATGCCTTTAAAAATATACTTAAAGGTGTGCACTAAAAAGTGAAAAAGAAAATAATTTAATGGAAATATATTTAACTTGGGCATTTTAAAACCCTATTGTTATTCACCCAATTCTATTTAACATTCTTCTGTGTCACTGACTACTTAAAAGGTCTTATATGAACAAATTATTCAAGAGAGCAAGAGCACTCAGCTCTTGCACAATCAGGATCTAAATAAGAGTACTAAATTTTGAATAGGTTTTCTTAGAGTAAAAACTGTATGGATGCTCTATAAACTGCTTTTCTACATAAAAAACATCAGTAAGTTAGGTTTTCCCTATAACATTCTGTGACAAAATCCCCCAAATTCATAGGATCATGGCCAGAGTTTGCTCAAAACCCAATACACAAGCAACCCCTCTTCCCAATGTCTACCCTCCTACCCCATTCTACAAACCCCAACCAATTTCCCAAACTTCTAAAAAAAGTTCCAATTTTAAGGCTGTCAATTAGTTTATTTCTGAAGAAAAAAAAAAAATATGTCTCTTTGTGAAAGAATGTACATGCAGAACTTCACACTGTACCAAATTGGCGTGGACACTGCAGAAACTCCCCCAAAAGTATGTGCATTATGGAAATTCTGACCAACTTAACTACAGCAGCACCAGTAGGCACTTCAGTAATATTTCCCTTATTGAAAATTAATGCAGTCTCTGAATTTTAAACATAAATGAAACATATTAGTTTTAGATTATTTTTGCAAGCCAATAGTCAGAATTTAATATGACGATGTGTATAGATTGCCTTGATTTTTTTTCTCTTATCCAGTGCTTGCAGCCCATGTGCATTTAAACTAAAAACATTTGATATACACTAAATATAAATTATTTGCTTGGAGATCTTTCAGGCATGAAGAAAAAGCCTCTTAAAATAAATTTAAAATATTATATGCTTGATGGTGTATAACCAAAGGTTTAATCTCACCACTAAAGGGGCAGTTGCTGTGATTCTGCAATAACCCTGCAGACAATAATCAAGACAGCTCCTGTTGTTCTCTCAGTAAAATCACGGTAAACACAGCATGGATATATTGTAATTTGATATCTGTAAGATCAACTGTTATATCTCACAGTAACTCATAAGATTTCATTCACCATTAAATGTACATTTTCCTCAGATGCCATAGAAAACCATTATTTACTAAGCATGTTTTCTATTAACCATAGATTGCCAACAGAGAAAAAAGTGCCCAGATATATATATATTTTTTTTAACATAAATCATTTCTTTCTAAGCATAACAAACTATGCTTTATAAGATGGTTTATTGGGGGGTAAACAGAGAAACATTACTTTCACATTGTTTGTTTGGTGTTTTTTTCCCCAAAAATGTGCTACAACAATTTCCCTACTTGCTCATAGTTAAAGAGAAAACAAGAATAATTGATTCTACTCTGTGAATACCTGTCCACCTATCAGGCCAATTCAGCATCATCCCACAAGGTTACTTGGGGAAATATGGTGAATGAGATGGGTATTTACCATACGCTAAGGTTCAGTCTATTTGTGACTTAAAGCAATGGCATCAGTGGCAAATACAAACATCTCAGAGAGAGCATACTGCAATAATTCTGAGCTACCTCCAGTCCCCAAAACATACCTGTCCAATCTGGCTGTCATTAGAATGGACAGTAAGTAAGTACAGTAAGTTTACTAGAATACAACTAGGTTACTGATCAGTATTTTAGGCATGTAATCAAACATTTTTCACTTACCAGTGCTGGATTTTTTCTTGGCAGCTAGTGACCACCTGTCATTAAAACAGATAACTGTTCATGAAAAAACAAGGCTAAGCACAGAGCTGCAATGTCAATGTATCAGAAACTAGAACAGTTGCTTTACAGATTTGGTGGTGTCTCTATATACATTTTTATTTGTCAGTGCAAAGCCTTGTGAATGGTAGTTACTAAGCTGCACACTTAATCACACACTAATGCAGACTGATAACCACAGAAAAAATTACAGTTTTCAATTCATATTTTGGTACAATACCTGCTCCATAACTATTAAGTGACATATGATATAAGGTAAGCAGTATTTTGTGCGATCTGCAGATCTATTTTCAGTGTTACATGCTTGCAGAATAAGAAAACAATATAAGTTATAACATGACATCAATATAACTTCCATACTTATTCACTAAAAAAAAAAACAAAACGAACTCCACAGCACCAAAAACATTTTTCCTTTATCAGTACGTCAACAAATGTTTCCACTGGCAGTTTTAATCTGAAAATGCACAAATTAATTTTGTGAGCGTTTAAATAAAAGGATATTTGACCATTATAAACTGTTGACTTCCATTCTTTTCTGTCCAGATCAAAAAAAGTAGTTTTAATCTGAATATTTCACTTATTTCTTTATACTGTAGACCTTCCCAAGAGGTCAAAAATAATTTACAGAACAAAGTATATTGTTAAAATGAAATACTTTTTTTTCTTTTTTAACCATATTTTTTTGACACAGCAAACAACCAAGATGCTGAAACCTGTGCCCTTCTCTTCCATAATTATGTGGAAATTTTGCCTTTCAAAACATATTCTGATCTCTGAATAATGGTTACCAAAAATATAACACAAACAATTTCATTCAATTATATGAAATGTAATGAAGCCATGAGGCAATTAAATATGTCTAGACATCTTCACAATTTTTTTTTATTTTATTTTTACAATTTTTTTTTTCTGTAGCCAAAATAATGCTAACATTTGAAAGCAATTAATGAGAAAAACAATAACATACATTCAAGTACCACTGAAATCACTGGAGCAGATAATTTTTTTTTTTTCCCAAACAACAGAATGAAAGACAATTTTTTTTTAGTTAGCATATGTGCAGCTATTGCAGAACAGATCTCAGACCCTGCACTCTGTACTTATATAGGTGTAAAACAAAAACAAAAACAAACAAAAAAATGGGGCTGCTTTGTGAGCTAGTAATTCTTTAAACAGAGTAAAGTACTTAAATGAAAAGGATCAGCTGTACATTTGTGGTTAGGCTGTTTCATAATCCATCAGGAAATTCAGCCAGGTAGCTTGCCCTGCTTACGCCAAGTTTAGATTTATCATCTGCTTTAAACTCTTATAAATCAAATTCCTAGCAAGTATTTTCCTTAATGTGCAAGCTAAATATTTTTAATGTTAAGAATAAATATACAGACTTCTGCAAGATATAAACACAGAAATCTAATTCACGCTATCAACGTTAAACCCATTTCAAGAGCAAAGTTTCCCACAAGGTGTAAATCATACGAGCGCAACTACATTTCCTAACAATGCGAGCACACAATGGAGAGCAACACTACCAAGTCAGAGAATATCCCATCAGCACATTTCACTCTTTCAGATTTGGCACTGATTGTAAACTACACAACATAATTAAGCACACAAAAATGTTTATGAAATCCTTTAAGAAAGTTCCAGTTTAATTGCCCCATTAAAGATGAAGATGGAAAAGACAGGAAGCTTCCCATTCCCAATACATGACTTTCCATGCATGAAGCAAGCTAAAAGCACAAAAAGAAAAGCCCTGCAAACCGTAAGAGCAGCATGTTCATTAACCTCTACATGATAATCCTTTCGTAGCTGCATATTAACTAGTTACATATTCATAATCATTTACATTATTTAGAGGAACTTCTATGAAAATTTTCAGGCTATATCCATTAGCTACAATGTTAAAGGTTACAGAAGATAGTCTACTTAATGTTTCCTGGAAGCTTTTTTAATTGGTAAATATGTAAATTGGGCACATATGCTTTTATGTTTTAAAAAAATAGTCCATCTTCAAAACAGCATAGGGGCATATGCTGTTTCCATTGCCCTTTATCCCCTTAAAAAAAAAAAAAAGAAAGAAAAAAAGAAAATCAATAACACCAATCAATTTTAATTTAATTCTTCTTCTTTGATATAATCTCTCTTGAAGGGATACTAAAGGGTGGAACCAACAACAAACCTTTTCATTTCAGTGGCCAGAATAAAATGAGACCTTTTATAGAAGCACTAAAATATAACACCTTGAAAATGTTTTAGACTTAACTTCTGGTACTGAACTCTATTTAAAAAATATGCATATATATTGAAAAACAGAAGGAGATCGATTATGCATATGTCCCTTATTAGGTCAGTCGCACTGTTTGGATAACAACTGGTTTTATGATAGCAAAGAAACAAATTGATAAATGTATAAACAAATCTTTGATTCTTTGCCTTTAATCAAACACAGAAAAATCATTAGTCTATCTTCCCCACATAATTTATATTTGGAATTACAATTAAAGAATGAAAACTTCTCCCAGGGTAAATAAAATAAATCACCTGTTCGTTTGTTCATTTAAGTTCAATTTGTCCAGGCACCAGTGCCACCAACTCTGCACTGCTTCTAAGACACTAGAGTGGAAGTGGTATCAATAAAATCTGAATTCTTACCTTTTAGGCACAGCAGTATATGAATTTGTGAACGCACAGTGTTATCGGTGGCTTATCTGCATGCTATAATATTTATTGAACTACTCTTGCAGCAAATCTAACATTAGGTAATCGCAAGTCTGGTTATTAAAACATGGCCCACTGTTGGCAAACACATTCCACAACCTCACAAGAAAACAAATAAGCAGGTATCTGGTTTCCTTCCTTTCCCCCGCCAGCAGTTTGTTACAATCCAGCACTTCCCAAGCCCCTGCCCTGAGAGCACCACAGCTGCAAGGGCAGCTCTGCATGCCCAGTGCCCATGGCATAACGCCTTTGGGTGCAAATCCGATGGTAAAGTGCATGATGTGTTGGCTCTGCTCTCCTTGCTGCTACACACGGAGCTACTGAGAGGGAGGCGTACATTACTGCTTTTAGGGAAGCTTGAGTCTGGGACTAACAAGTGCTGTCAGAGCAGTGCGGGAGAAGCAGCTTTAGAGCTGCACATCAGCTCCCAGGTAGCCCCTTTCCCACTGTCCCCACCTTAACACTGGGCAGCTGGTCGGCTAATGAGTCAAAACCACCCCAAACAACGCATACCATACAGCCACAGACACTGTCAAGCTGTCCGAGGGAAGAAAATCCCTTTTCTCCAGTGCATTTTCTTTCTGGTCTATTTATATTCCACTTTCTCCAGGATCTTCCATATGAAGAGCTCAAAACCTTTTCCATGAATTAAGGTGTACAGCACCTTGGGAAAGTGCTGCGCTGACTTTATGGGCTGAGTGACTTCACCAGGAAGGCTGCCCAGAAGCAGCGCTGGAACCAGATGCCAGAGCCCCTGACTCAGCAGCCAGGCACTGCAGCCGCTGGCACTGCCACGCTGGGAAGGAAGGTGCATGGGATGGATGCTGTAGCATGAAGCTGATTCTCACCTGTATGTGCCCACGGGTCTCTGCTCTGTTCCCCATTACTGTATGCGTATTTGCTGCTTCTCCTCAGCAGGTCCGCACCCTCATGTAAAAGCGTACCTTCTTTATACCTCAGTTTTTCTTACCTGTTGCTTCTGCATGTGCTCCCGTAACTTACAGCTGAACACAGTTCTCTGTGGTGCTTCTGCTTACCCAGGCGGTGCACAGATAGTTCTGCTCTGCTCTCCAGTCCAAGACTATTTTATTTTATTTAGCTAGTTCCCTAAGGTGGAGTGCAGGAACCAGAATGCCTCTCTGAACTAAGCTGCAAGGCACTGCCTACAAAGGTGGTGGGTTTAACACATTGAGGGCAATTCTTACCTTTCTCTCTTATATTATGAACAGCACTAAGGCAAGCTGCCATGGTTTTATTTCATTTATGTCTCGGCTTGTGAAAAGTGCTGTACCCAACTCACACTTATATCCAAGTCCCAAGAACCAGAGACTGTTATTTCCAGGATGAAAGCTAATTTCAATGGAAGATTAAAACAAAAATTCCCCATCAGGTTAGGAATAATTCTGAAACAAACGAGAGGTTACCTCCACACTTTGGGCATGAATCTCGAAATACACGCAGCACAAAGCTTCCACTTTAACAGGGTGTTTGGCCTAAAAGGCCAAACATGTGCTGTTTCCATATGCATACTTGTATGTTTTACTTCAAAGCTGTGGTTCTCAATCTGGTTGGTCCTCGGAAATTAGAAGCTAGGGAAATAGATCTAATCCCAGCTCTGATTTCTTCTATATGGCCTGAAGCAAATCACAACCTCTCAGTCTACATTTCTTCATCTGCGAAATGGGGATAATAGTATTAACCTACCCACCTCAGAGTGTTTAATGATGATTAATTAATGTGAGAAAAGCACTCTAAAGATGTAAGAGCACTATATAAGTGATAAAGCATTATTTACCACTTGAAAAGTAATCTGAATAAAATCAGATATGCAAGTAATTTGTTTACATGTAGCAATAATATAATTTGTGACTATTTAATCTTGAATTAGTCTCACTTTAAACATCCCTTTCAATCACATTTCCAGTTACTTAGGGAAAATGGCAGTATGGAATACTTTTTGTGGAAGCAGAGCAAGTAATGAGACAGTAATTAAAGTAAGGGTCTAATAAAGTCTAAAACCAACGATTTGCCTTCAGGAGAATGTCCCTGCCATTTGGGACTGTGTAAAGATCGCAGTGTCGACCTTGGTTCTACTGCTCAGAACCTTCTGCAAACTACAGCAAAAGCATATACTGGTCTTCTGCAATGCAGATCCATGTTTACAAGGCTCATGATAAATCCAAGGTAATTTCCTCTACTGATCTAATTCAGATGACTCTCCTGAGTTTAACTGCTTAACCTTGTACACGCAAGTATTTACTTCAGTTGATATATACACATGAGCCACCTCCGTCTATAAACATTTGCAGTATCAAGACCCACTCTGCCATACTACTCGTATGCGTAAGATTTCTGTCACACCCCAAAACCAGAAAATAAAATTAAACTTACTGATGAAATAACATAACCAGTTCACAACATGACTTTACATTACAGAAGAACGCTAATGGGTGGTCAAACATTTAATCATGTCTTGGTAACAAGGATGTAACAAGCCACATGCAAAATAAACATTTAAAATGAATTTTCATTTTTTCCTCTAGGAAACCACACAGTAGTTGCCCAAAACACAGCAGTCACTGATGGAGAAAGACAGAATTAACTTTTGCACAATTGTTTTTCCTAGAGCCCCATTTTCAATCAAAAAATGAAATAAAACTATTAAAAGTTCTTCAGTCTGTTGCCAGTGTATGATCTAAAAGGAAAGGAAGAAGGCATTTCTAAGCTTTCATATTCATTTATTAAATCATATTACTGAAAAACACTACATTTCAACAAATTATTAACATAAGTTCCCCTTCGGGTGGAAATTTATGCCTTTTCAAGAAATGTATTTGAGAGAAATACTGAAGGAAGGGAGAAAGGAATTTGAATCATGGCAAACATTTCTTTCTAAAGGAAAAAATCTTCCCGTTTAAAAATATTATCACAGATTTTACTTATCTCTACAAGAAAGCAAGTGGAGATCTAGTGTTTTTGTATTAATTGTGCACACAATTGGCTCTCACATTTTTACAGAGAGATTAGTATGTAACTACGATTTATCAATACACCGAAACTAACTTAGGACTAAAATGACTGTTGTGAACTTAAGAATTCTACCTGAACCATCTAGGAATTATAAAGCAGACAGAAAAATGCCTCATCTCTCCTTTGCCAGCTGTGAAATTCTGTCCTCTCAAGACTATTTTATGTTGCAATCCCTGCTGTGGCTGTAGGTCACGTAGACAAACGACTTGCAGTTACTTTGCAGTAACTCTACACGCGCGTACTGAAGTGTGGCCGCCCTCTCCGGTGAGCCAGCCAAGCAGGCAGTGCTGTGTTACATGAGGTGGCACCCTTCTTCCCCAGGTCCAACTACAAGCTCCCAGCACCCGTTTTACTGTTTCAGATCCCTTTGTCAGTCATTTCAACTCTCAAACACAGCAAATGGAACTTTTCTGCTAGATGAGTGAGTTAAATCTGCTCTGAGCCAACAGAACTGGTGCAAGCAATGACCAAAGTGGAGCAAGGTCTTGTCTTTCCCTGGCAGCAAGGCAGCGGCTGTGCCATGTAACTTCATCTTGACACAAACCTAAGGAAATCATAACTTAATATTTTAGCTTCCTTTGGGTGAGCATAATCATGTGGCTATACCATACCCATGCTAGCTCACATACCAAGACAGCAGTAGACACAAGCATGAAACTCCCACGATCTAACCTACCAAACGTCTCAGGCAGGTTTGGCAAGCTTTGATGTAGCCTATGGTGCAACAACTATGCTGCCAGCAATGCCCAAATTAACTAGCTTAAACTGCCTCACAGACATACCTTCAGGCTGTGGTTCAACACTCAGCCCCAGACCTGAGCAAACCAGCCATCAGTCCCTCCCTGTCTCCAGCTACTCAGCTCCATTGCCTCATCCTTCCAACCCCGCCAGAATCTGCTGGCACACATTTGTGATGCTGCACTTTCAACCAGATTAGGGAACCACTCTGGCTGAAAAATAATCCAGGGAAAAAAAAAGAAAAAAAAAATCAACAACAAAGCTTGTTTTTAAGCTGGACCAACCCAGGTCACTAAGCAGTGTCACAAATGTGCCACTCCAGAAGTGCTCAAAGGCATAAACAAGCAACCACATCAAAAACTAAGATTAAAAATCTTTCACAAGGTTAGAGTCATCTGCTTCCTGGATAACTCACATGATCATAAATAAAATTTTCAATCAGGCATCTGAGACTGTTGCTCGGAACTGCTCTGACTTGGTACAAGCACAGCTGTGGCTCCAAGGGGCAGCCCAGTTTCACCCATTGCTGGCGCAGCACTTCCCAAGCCACATTCGTGCTGGCATTTGGCACTGCCGTCCTGGCACGTGTTACTGGATTCCACTTACCCCACAGCAACTTGACCACAAGTGCTGATACAAAGGTGGTGGAGGGATTCACCTTTTTATGGCAGCCAGTTCTTCAGTCTGTTTACACTGATAGTGAAACAGAAGCCTTTGTGCTAACTCATTTCACAATTCTTGTCACTATGTAAACTACTGGGTACTTAATTCATATTAACAACAGCAAAGACAAATATTGCTACTCTGGAAGATGCCACAACATTGACTAAGAAAGTAAAAGGGATGATCACCCGTATGATGGACCAAGGGAAACCAGCTGATGTGATTTTTTTGGACTTCAGCAAGGCTTTTGACACGGTTTCCCATAGGATCCTACTGGACAAAATGTCCACCATACAGCTAAATAAAAACATCATACGATGGGTGAGCAATTGGCTAACGGGCAGGGCCCAAAGGGTTATGGTAAATGGAGCTGCGTCAGGCTGGCGGGCGGTCACCAGTGGGGTCCCTCAAGGCTCCATTTTAGGGCCGGTACTTTTCAATATTTTTATAAACGATCTGGATGTAGGAATAGAAGGTATTTTGAGCAAGTTTGCTGATGACACCAAACTTGGAGGAGTTGTGGACTCGAATGAGGGTGGAAAGGCCTTGCAGAGGGATCTGGATAGGTTGGAGAGCTGGGCGATCACCAACCGCATGAAGTTCAATAAGAGCAAGTGCCGGGTCCTGCACCTGGGACGGGGAAACCCTGGCTGCACGTACAGACTGGGCGATGAGACGCTAGGGAGCAGCCTAGAAGAGAGGGATCTGGGGGTCGTGGTAGACAGCAAGTTGAATATGAGCCAGCAGTGTGCCCTGGCGGCCAGGAGGGCCAACCGTGTCCTGGGGTGCATCAAGCACGGCATCGCTAGTAGGTCAAGGGAGGTGATTGTCCCGCTCTACTCTGCGCTGCTGCGGCCTCACCTCGAGTACTGTGTGCAGTTCTGGGCACCACAGTATAAAAAGGACATGAAACTGTTGGAGAGTGTACAGAGGAGGGCTACGAAGATGGTGAAAGGCCTGGAGGGGAAGACGTACGAGGAACGGCTGAGGTCACTGGGCCTGTTCAGCCTGGAGAAGAGGAGGCTGAGGGGAGACCTCATCACAGTCTACAACTTCCTCGTTAAGGGGGTGTCGAGAGGCAGGAGACCTTTTCTCCATTAACACCAGTGACAGGACCCGCGGGAACGGGGTTAAGCTGAGGCAGGGGAAATTTAGGCCTGACATCAGGAGGGGGTTCTTCACCGAGAGGGTGTTTGCACACTGGAACAGGCTCCCCAGGGAAGTGGTCACTGCACCGAGCCTGTCTGAATTTAAGAAGAGATTGGACTGTGCACTTAGTCACATGGTCTGAACTTTTGGGCAGACCTGTGCGGTATCAAGAGTTGGACTTGATGATCCTTAAGGGTCCCTTCCAACTCAGGATATTCTATGATTCTATGATTCTATGATCAGTTTCGGATGAAGCAATTGTCCAGGTTTATTTTAAATAGAATATGGCAAATGAAGCTTCAGACGGGACCTTTTAAGCAGTATGTTGAACAAAGCTTCAGACATTATGTCAGTTTTTCTCAAACAGTTAGTGTGCAAAATGAAGCCCTACCACCCTGGTGTCTTGTATCCAAGCCTTCTCTAAATTCTGCTAACTTGAATGCAGGCTTGAAAAAGTGCACTACCCTGGGAGACGCTACACTGGAAGGCACACTGACTGACTCATCTTCTGAGTCCGCAGGCAAACAGCTTCAGGTTTCCAGTGACTCCTGCAGCAGTGAGAAGTGTGCAAGACTGTGCTCAATTTCACTGCTCCCTTTCAGGCTGCACCAACAGCCTTAACACTGCCATGTTGTTGATTTCATGGCATAGATATTATTTGAAAAAGACTTGAAAACAGAAGCAACTAGCCACATAAGTAAATCATATAAGAAGGAAAAACAAAATAAAACAGCATTAAGTTTAGGATTCTGCGATTTGTTACCACGTAACCGCCTACAAGCTGTTTAACTGTTAATAAACTGCAAGTACCCAGCATCTTGCGCACAATTTAGAAATTAAAGACCATACAGTCTCCACCAATCAAATTCATAAAAATTAAGAAAGTCATAATGCACAGTGGCTACCAAGTTACAGTTAGTTATGGTAATAGCTATACTAAATCTAATTGTGCTTCGTTGTCATGATGAGTGACAGGAGAGCCACTTCCTTATCCTAATTCTCCTAAAAGGAAAACAAAAAAGTGTGTTTGTCAGTGCAAGTGAAAAAAAAAATCCTATTGCCAGATAACACTGGAATCCATCAGACTCTCCATGACTGTGTTTGCACTCTACGAATGTCTCCTGGGTCTAATTGGTTCTGTAATGCCTCCCATTACGCATATCTTCATTGCATTGCTTGGAAGCTATAGAACGCGTGAGCCCACTGTAAATCCACTGTCTTCAGAAGTGTTACCAAATCACACCAATCCGACTTGTCAACTTCCTATCAGCTAGTAATCCCAACCCATTTGATCACAGGAATAAATATATATCAAATATTATGTTTAAGTGCAGTCTCTATAGAACGAGAATCCACCTATTTAAATATTAATTGTATAATTCGTCTACTAACTTGCACTAGATTTAACACAGTATTTTCAGCTAACATATATTGCTTTTGCAAGTAATCCATGATACATATATTATATTCTTCCAGAAATATTCAAAACTATACGCAGGCACTGTGTTTCCAATGATGGTCTTTATCATGAAAATTACTAGATATTCTTCTGTAATTTATCCCCAGGATGCACATTCTAAGTCATGTTTTTATACAAAGTGCCTTTAGTGGAAGCACTGAAAATTGCTTTTAACAGTTTGGTCTTACTATCACTACAAATTAAAAAGATGAAATCTGTCCAACAGGCAAGCAGTCCTAAACAAGAATTAAAATTACTTTTCACCAGAGGTCATAAACCTGGAAGTTGCAGACTCAATCAGATTAAAGATAGAAAGTCACGAACATCCTGTTCTTTTAATATTTTTAAACAGGAAGGAGGCCTCAGTTCGGGTGTTCTCCACGGCAGCCCTTTAGCACTTAAAATCTCAAAACTCTAACTAGCTAAACCAGGGTTACGCCCGGATGGTAAAATAATCAACAGTGATTCAAATATTATCTTTAATTCTGCAGACAGACAATGCTGTGTTTCACTACCATACTAAAGGTTGCCTTCAGACTAATGGGAATAAATGGGTTTCTTTATACTTAATCAAGTGTCACTAGGATAGCACAATATCACTCTGATTAAAAGAAATATATGTGCCCGCTTAAATGCCAACACATACAGATAATAGTTCTAAGTAATTGTACTATTCGTTATGATGCTGGTACTGTGATTACTAGCTTACCACAGTACTGAATAACTACATCTCCCTATCTCTGTTTGTGGTAAGTCCAAAACATGAGTCTTCAAATTCAGTAATTTTGTGAGAAAAATATGAATACCTGCAAAGAAGCAGCTGAAACGAAAAGACCTCCTCCATCTTAAAATACAATAATTTCGTAACTGAAAATACTGTTGTAATCCAATTATATATATTCATTGCATAGAGGGAAAGTCTACTATATCTTCATCATGACACTCCATTGTAACCAAGATATGTAGTTCTTTAGTATAATTTCATATTGAAGCTGAAGTGATCAATTTTTTTTAGCCAATTTGCAGAAATTATGTAAAGTTTCCTTATGATAAAATATAATTTTGGTACATCAGCCGAACAGAGGCTTAATTAATGGTCTCCTGGGCCTCTTTTGCACTGGAGCAGATCAGTTTAAGAATCTTAAACTTGCTCACAGAGGGGTCTTACCACGAACTGGGAATAATTCCATGTGGTTATGACAGGCATCCACTTACACATTAGGCCTGACTGACAACAATGTACCAGATAAATTATTCTTCACCAAGTTCTGCCACCTTGAAAATGAACAGGCAGGTTACTATCACTGATTACCAGTCTAACAGGTTACTATCCATGCAGACTGGGCTACGCAGTGCGTTCCAGCAGATCCTCTTACTGTTCATCCACATTAACGGTCAGTCGATTACGCAGATCTTCTGGTAATTACCTGGTGTGCTACTCAAAAGCGGACACTGTTTTGTGGACAACATGCCAGGCGAGACACACGATGTACACCATGCATGCGTTATTCGGTTTTCTTAACTACAACAGGTGACTAAGCAATGCACACTGAAGACAGAAGTCCTGGACTGAGGAGCTCTACTGCATACCACAGAAACACCTTGAAACATTTTTTAATGTATAGAAAAAATAAGAAGCATGGGGACCGTGGGTAAACATGTATTTGTGGCTCTAACACACTGAATATGGCCCCGGGCGCCACCTGTGCTGCAGGGCTGAGGCCCCCCAGCCCCACAGCACACCGGCTCGCTGAGCACGGCCCACTCGCGAGGGAGCAGCACCCCACGCGCCGCGCCGCGGCACCCAGCCCCCCGCGGCTCCCCCAGCCCCTGTCAGAGGGGCTCCATGTTTGGGGACGGGGCCGCCCCCCCCCCCCGCCCGTGACGTCACCGCCATCACGTGCCCACCCGCCGCAGGCAGGCCCGGCTCTGCCGCCCCGGTGTCCCCCGCCCCCCTCTCCCCCCCCCCCCCCCGCCCCCTCCCGGGGCCCGGTCCTACCGCCCCCGGTCCCCCCGCCCGGCCCTGCCTGGCCCGGCCCGGCCGTTACCTTCTGCTGCTCCTGGCGGAGGCGGCCCACCAGCGCGGGGCTAAGCGGCGAGGCGCCGCCGGGGCCCTCCATGGCCCTCGGGCCGGCAGCCCGTGAGGGCGCCGCAGGGGACGGAGGAACAGGGGCAGGGGGGGTTGAGGCGGCCGGGCCGCGCCGCGCCGCGCGGGGCCGATCCGATCTCCTCAGCAGGGCGAATGAGTCCTATAGAAATGTTTGTGCAGGGCGAAGCGCCGGCTCCAGAGCCTCATCCACGCGTGGGCCGCCGCCGCCTGGGCCCGGGGCGCCGCTGCCGGGGGAAGCATCTCACACTCGCATTCTGGGCCGCGCCGCAGCCGCCGCCGCCTGGGCCCGGCTCCCGCTGCGCCGGCGGGCCGGGAGAGCGCCAGCAGCTCGGTGCTGGCCGCCGCCTGCCGCCTGCCTGCCTGCTGCACTCTGGGTAGCCAGCCAGCCTCCCAGCGCCCGCGGGAGGCACCCGGCTGCGAGCCGCGAGAGGCGGGCGCTCCACACCCACACCCGGCCCGGCCCGGCCCGGCCCGGCTCGGCACGGCCGCACACCGCGCCTCGCCGCCGCCTGTGTCAGCGCCGGGCGGCCGGGAGAGGCCGGGAGGGCGCCTCTACCCCCCCGGGGCTCCGCCACCGCGGGGTGCCGAGGGGCAGGTGCCCCCGGTCGCAGCGCAGGCCCGGAGCTCGTAGGCCTCGGGTTCAGAAAATCGAAGCCGATCTGTGAGGCATTTTCCATCTGTGAAGCGTTTTGGTCGATCTACAACAATATTACACACACCTAGGCATGCATAAACGCATAACTGTGTATCTTCTGTAGCATGAAGGTTATGCCACAGCAACTAATCTCACAGGGCCCATTCTCACAAATTCATAACGTGAGGATTTCTATGACCCGCAGGATGGCAAAATACTTTTAAAGATTCGCTAAAATCAGTGCAGCACTCAGGCTTGCCAACGCTGAACAGTTACGCATGGCGAGCTAGTGGTGGATGGCCACTCAGAGTGCCATGCAGTAACTTATATGCAGTAAATTCATTAGCTAATTTCATGAATGGTATTAGGCACGTCCAAAGTAACATGGTGGCAGTGGAATGCAGCCATACCTTAAAGCTGCATGCTACAACAGCCAGCGTGCCAGATCACAGTGCAGCCAAAGAGCTGAGTAACTTTGGGGGGAACTTGACTGACTGCCACAAAAAAAAAACTAGCAGTCATGTTTTAACTTCTACACTCTGAACACCATGTAAGTGGGTTCAGTTACACGTAGACCTTTAATCTACTGCTGAACCTTTCCCTTGAGCGAATAGGGGTTTGTAAACGCCCAGTGTATACGTTCATCAGTAGAGCAGGGATGCTTCAGTTGTCCCCTCTCCCCACCAGATGCTGGCAGGTTTGTCATAGCATGATGGTAGAAAGACGCATCTGCCCTACATGTACATCAGGGGTTTCTCTCTCCTGCAAAAGAAACAAGACTTCCTTTCCATGAGCAGAACTAACCTTGTATACACCACAAAACAACTATTTATGTTATTTAGAAGACATAACTATATGCTGTGCACTTTTCTAAACCCAGGTTCCCATTCCCCTTTAAGAGCTTGTAAAAGCTCCACAGATGAGGAATTTAGAAACAATTTTCAAAGCATGGTTACTCAAGCTGGAAGTTAGCTTTTAGCCAGACTTTAATACAGCTTCCAATATTGCGAATAAAAATTTGCAACTGCAGCTGGGTAGCTTGGTTTATGAAATAACTACATCCATAATCTTCAAGAATAATTGAAAGTTAGCTGAAATCTCTGGCACGTATTTGTCACTGAGGGATTCTGGATCCTTTGAACAGACAGGATACTTCTATACATTATCTTCAGAAAACAGCTCACTAGCAAACTCCTAGCAAATAACTCCCTTTCAGTCTGTTTAGAACCTCTTCTAAACCTTTTTCCAATTAACAGTGTTCACAGAGGAGATAGTACAAACACAGGTAATTTATAAACGCTTTAGTTTGATCCTGTGTCACCTCACAGTTTGACTGGACAACAAAACAGATGCACAACACGAGGATACATATTTTAAGATTTTAACTTTTTGCCAGAGATAACAAAAAAACACTTAGCTAACAAGGGGACCCACAAAGTAAGAATTTTATATGACAAAACATTTTTTATTTTCTAAGTAAAGTAAAAAAGACATGCAACCGCTTCTCTTGCATCGTGTTTCAAAGACTTCACTATTTCACGTGCCACAAATACATCATTCAGTCACTAGAATGTATTGCATTGAACACTTCTGACAGTTGGCCTACATTAGAGGCTACATCATTATCAGCATAATGACTGTATGGGCTTGGTTGCACTGACTAGAGTATGGAATAGTTTACTGCATCCTTTTGTACATTTTGTTTTTCATCTGCCAAAGAAAAAATGTTGTAATAGTGACAAACAGATGGGATACGGCATTTGCCAAAAAGGAACACGAAGCCTGTCTCTGGGTTGCATTCTTTTGCACTTATAACCTGTACAAAACCATTGTAAGTGAAGCTTACGTGCTGTCTTCCAAGTGCATGACTTAGCAGTCAGCAAATACGTCTGTACTGTAGCTGTGGCTGCTAGCAGTGCTCTTATGAGCACCCAAGCCAGCTAGATTAGATGACCTTTTGCAAATGATAAATTGGTGCCATATTTTTGGTTCTGGTATTAACAGGGCAGCTCAACCTGTGAGAACAAAGGATTAGAAGCCAAGTTTTGGAAAGGCCAAGTTAAGTTGGCAGCAGAGAACTGCACACCAGGGCTCTGAAGCAAAAGACATTATTTGGTGATGAAGGCTGCACCTTACCCCATAACTCCTGAAATGTCATTCATCACTACTCCACAAAGAGGGCTAGCACAACAGAAGGAGGAAAAAGGGAGAACAGAAAGAAGACAGAGAGGGGAAATGGTCTGGCCAGCCTATCTGCTGAGAGAAACAAAAGTGAACTGGGGAAAAATTATGAAATGGTGCTCATAGTTACCACATTGGAGAGTATGTTACCCTGAATATCTTCTCCTGTGAGAAGAACACATCCTCTGAAAACAAGACACAGCCTACGAAGACCACCTCTGTTGTCAGCATGTGTGGACAGTCTGATAACGTGAATCATGAATGAACTCCCCAGACCAACAACAGGCTTCCTGATCTGTTTTAGGAAAAATTCAAACTTATCCTCCTGGCATAGGATATACACAACATCACTGTTGTGTTTTTTTTCTTGGATCCATCTCCAAAGTGCATGTTTTAGGTTTTTCTTTTCATTTTTAAATCACAAACATTACTCTATAGTGAGTTACTGTGGTTGCAGACAACCTGCCTTCTACATGGGTGACTACAAGTCTTGAATCTTGAATCTTGCAGAGCACTAATTCTAATGGACAGTTCATGAAAAAGAATGCAGGAGTTGGAATAAAAAATACAGTATCCTCATGTTAAAGCTTATTCAAAATCAAAATGTCATAAGATTAATATAATAATTATATAATTAATATTATTCTGACTGTAAAACTCTCAGTACATGCTCATTTTGAACTCCCAAAGAGACTCTTAAGTTTCTTTTAAATGTTAAGTCTTTTTTGTTGTTGTTGCTGAGACTTGACAGATGTGCACCAGCAAGAATTTTAGAACTGTCTCAGCTCTGCCAATCCAAAAGTTTTTTTCCAAACCATACCACTATCAACATTTCTAATGAACATTCTTCCGAAGATTGCAGTTATACCCTTTTGTCTCTTTTTTGAGCTTCCTCTTGCAAAAATTTATGGCCACGAGCCTCCCTCCATCAATAAATCTGGAAGGAGACCCAGTCCCTCTGGGCTCAGTGGAACTGCTTAGCCAAGTGAAGATATTCAGTGCTTGCAGAACCGTGGTCAAAGGCTGCATCTCCTTCAGTCTAATCAGTCTGAAACTGTCAGTACTTTTTGTGTTTAGCTGATGACAATGAAGTCAAACCGCTAGACACCTTTCATTGCCCAGAAGTAGAATGAATAAGGGTTTTAAATGGCTGTTGGTCTGAAACATCAGCATGTGATAGTGACATTAGCATGTTCAGTGGTGCCCTTTGAAGCTTGTTTTCTCTACACTGCCTTTTCTCATTAAAGATAAGAGGCTTCAGAGATGACACCAACACACTACTGATTTTTCAGTTACATGGTTAAACAGCTTAACTCCTGCTTAAAATGTAGTTTTGGGGGCACTAGGTAACAGTTAAGTGTTTGTTCAACACAACCAACTTACCCTCTCCTTTGCCATCCATCCACCCACCTATCCCATGTTTAACACTGTAATATCTGAGAACAATCAAAACACTCCACCCTCAGGTTCAGCTCTTTGGCAGGATTGTGTGTTAAGTAGGTTGATGCTCGTTTCTTTCCAAGGGGCCTGATTTTCTGTTACATGAAGATTTAAGCTATCGCAACATAAAAGGACCTTAAAGTCTGCCAGTGCATTGGTGGTGATGTAGAGGAGCCTGAATTTGGGTTAGACAATCAACATACAGAAAATAATCAGAAATTATCCATACATATGCATACACGTATCCACACACATCTTTGAGCAGCTATTTAAGAAGAGCTGGGACAGGCTGCAAGCTTTCCTTGTGGAAGCATCTGTAGAAATCTTGTTTTCTGATCCAAAACACATCTATGTAAAATATGTGGTATCTTTGGAAGGCAAGATAGTCAACTGTTAGTGTGCACTGTTTTATGTTTGCTAATAATAATAAAGAAATTAACATAATTTATTTTTGTGATACTAGCATGCAATAAAGCTCCAGGCACCTTGCAGCAGGACAGCTGACTGTATCCTAGCTCTTATACCATGAGTGCTGTCCTGGCTGGTTTAATATATGAAAGTTGGATGCTTTATTTGTATGCTTTGTAGTTGCTCCTGCCATCTTTGATTAGTATCACCTAGAAATCCTAGCTTTTCTGCATGTAGTCACACCCAAGAGGAAAGCCTGACTCAGAAAAGATTAGTGTCACTTTGCTTTTTTCCCCTCATCTTTTCTCTGTTAAAGGAGGAGAGCTTTCTGATCATGTCAGTATATTAGTAAAGATAGCCTAGATAGCTGAATACCTTAAGGGCCTCAATCTCCTTTCATATGTACGAGAATTAAAGCTGGTATAACTCTGTTGAGTTCAATGGTGATTTATACCTGCATAAGTGAAAGGAGAATCAAGTTCTGAGATTTTTATGAGGTGTACTACGAAATTTGTTCTTTTAGCTTGTTAAACAGACAGCACCAAGTTCATGTTTCCATTAAAGAGAAGATTGTGACATTAAGGATGGCTTTCACCCAAACTATTTACTTCTGTATTCATTTGCAAAGGTGTTTATGAGGGTGGCAGAGCTAGAGTTGTATTTACACAAGCTCGGTGAACAGATTTAGGCATCTCCAACACTGCAAGTGCACTGGTTCTTTTCTAGTATTCGGGTACACAAACTGTTTTCAATGTAGAAGCTGGCAAATGTGCACACGGGCTGCATGCACAAAGCAAATACCATATTAAATTTGTATGAAGTTTTGCATTTCCCTTTTGCAAGCCAAAATAAAGCTTTCAAACTTTGACCCATGGCAGCGTGCTTAGGCCATGTAACACATCACATCCAGGCAGGAGCCACCTGGACCAGGCCCACGAAGAGTTCTGCACCAAAAGCGACACTGTTAAATACTCTCTTACTAGATATATTTTTCTGCTGATTATCGATCAAGAGCAGCTTTTTGATGTGACAGAGATAGCCAGTTTGACACCGTTAAACTCTCAGGAAGCTGTTCTTTGTTTCCCAGTTCCAAGGCCCAGAAGGTGTGCCTGCTAGCTGCGTGTTTCACACAGGGTTCTTTCAAAGCCACAGAAGTGATGGTTGTCCTGAACAAGCAGAGTCTTTTCTCTGTGCTACAGCAAACCAGTGTCACAGCCTTAAAATGCTTCCCAAACTTTTTACCTGGGTTTCTGAAGGTGAAGTAAATCTTGTAACTACAAAGGTTGGGTTTATCACTACTTTCTGTTAATAACTTTGTCTATCCTTTTAATTGCAATTTCTTATTCACTTCAGAGAACTATTTACATATATTTACATATATTTATTTATATGCTTTAACAAATGTACTCATGTGAAAACAGGGCATTTCCCTGACAAGCTGAAACCTGTTTCCCTATCATCCAACGTTGCTTTTATTTCACCTTTTGTTTCTTGTTATTTATCCCACTCTGAAGTACTCTATTTTGTTGCTACAGATATCTTTGGTTTCCCGATATCCTACCAGTTGTTTAATTCTTCCCCAGTAAAATTTCAAATAGTACTAAGCATTACATTCATTACATTAAGCTTTACTTAAAAAATGCCACTGGAGTAAGAAGGACTAAGACAAACTGAAGGAACTGCTGCTACAAAACCAAAAAGCACTATGATTCACTCCTGGATGCCCTTTCTTAAACCTGTAATCCCATTTACTGAAACAGTACCCATGGTTTCAGTAGAAGTACTTAGATGATTAAGGACTCTCCTCAAGGGAGTAAAATTCAGTTGACTTGTCTAAAAAAGAAGAGTTTCTGTGGAGGACCTAGGCTAAGTAGGCTCGTAATACAATTTGAACTCTTTTTATGTCACCAGATCAAATCTGGTCTTGGTAATAGTGAGAAATCATTACCATCTGAATTCTAATCCATGGCATATGTAATCGGGGCTGGGTGGTCTCATAACTTCTAGGAGAGCGAGCCTCATCTCTCATAAACCACCACTGCAGGTGGCACTTAAAATGGAGGTCTCAAGGCTCAGTGATGTAAATCCAGCACTTTTTACCACTGTTGAATTCACACAATATCTTTAAGAAAATGTAACAGTCAGTTAGCTTTGCATTTTCCATCTTCTGAAGGTTTCTACTAGAAGCTTAGCGTTATTATTTAGGAAAAAAAATTACAAGTGCTTACGTTGTTTGGAATGATGTAAACTACAAATATTTGAGAAATCTCAGTGAGGTGATCCCAGTCATTTAGTCTAGCAGTCCTTGGGCCCAAAAGAGGAGAATGGTTCCAAAGATGACATCTATTTTTTCAGGTCACATGCACAGATAGAACCTATTTTATATAATACAGCAAATTAGGATTGATTAGACTCCTATGCAAAAGATGTAAGCAGATATTTCCCCATCTTTTGACATATCAAATATAGTTGATCTAGATGACTAATAGTTTGAAATATTCTAACCATTTTAATCAACCTGAACTGGGCACTATCTCAGTTTTATAAGATGAGCCTTAATCTGTTTACATTCATTTACTACTTTACACTGCAAGAAAGTTACTGCCTGACCATCTTGTTAACTCATTTCTGTTTCAAAGTACTACACAAACCCAGTCCACGCTGCTACAGCAACAGCTACCAGGCATCCTTGGGCTGGCATCTTCATGGCTTAAAATTTGCTTAGAAAATTAGTAGCTAGCCCAAAGGAGAGCCCAGCCAACAGCAAGAACATCGTTACTTGTGGTAGCAGAACTAGAAGGACAGCACCTCTGAACACCCGCTCAGCAAGACTTTTGGTCAGTGGCATTAAGTAAATGAAGGGGAGATATAGCAACATTTACCATCCTTGGGAAGCAAAATTGACAGGGCTGATTCCACGTAAAGATCCCTCAACTTGGAGCAGATATTTTTGTTCTCAACTAAAAATAGCCTGGCTCTCCTCTAAAAACAAGAGGTTTTGACATGAGATGGCCATGATAGGGGAGCTGCTGTTTACATACAAAAGTGATGCTGATAAGCAGATGGGATATTATTTAGTTCAGTGAAGAGTAGATACTATTTTTACATTTGATTTCAGTGTATTTTGATTTTTTTTGAAAAGCATCTAGAATTTAGATGTGTATTTATATATAATAAATCAAAATAAGTGAGAAAGTGACAGAATAAGGAAATGAATACTTTCAATATGTTTCATTTTAAAATTACAAGAACACAAATACACAAAATCTTACAGGCCTCCAACAAAGCACATATATGTATACTTAATTTTATGTCTCCCTACAGTCATGCTTTGCTGGATTGAGGCATAATAATGGTAAACTTCTAGGCCAAATTCTGGACTGAATTCAGAAGATCCAGATGTCTTTAAAAGGAAACAATATGTGTATGTAGAAAGCACATCTCTAGACACGCATGCCTGATCACTTGCATTCATGTTCTGAAATTGTCAAAAGCATGAACATTTGTTTTCCCAAATTTAAAATGCTTCCATTATTATTTAACATAGAGCCATGGACATGCTTTGCTATACAAGGAGAAAAAAATGGTCTCTGCCCAAAAGATGTTTCAGTCTAGTTGTAGACAAATAGCAGGTAAAACATGAGGTTGAGGAGGGATGAGAATGGAGGAGAGCTGGAGTAATAAGTTCACACGGTTATTCATTATAAACATGTGCATTTTATGGTTGCCAAGTTATAAGTTATAAATATAGAAGTTTACTTTTATGTAGAAGTAATAATTATTAACAGAACTCAAATCTTAGAGGGCTCTACAGATCATTTTGACAATCCAGAGTAAATGGGAGTTTTGCCACTCATTTCAATAGCATTAGGCTTTTATACCGAGCCTCTGCATTAACCCATGTGTCCCCAAAAGAGAGCACATGGAAGTCTTCACACCTGGACAGGCCTGCCCTGACCTGTAAAGCTTTGAAACTTGAGTGTCAACAACGACTCGCTCCCAGCTCTCAGGATTATTATCTATAGCACAGCGGTAAGCAGCAGCAGGCCATGCTGCCTTCCTAGCTAAGCCCCCTAATTAACCTCACCATCATCCAGAAGCAAAGGAGGAACTGACAGAACAAGAAGTTCCTCCGGTACACCTCCCCTGCAGTTCTGCAGTGCTTTTTTGGAGGGCACGGTGCATGGAAGCATGGCTGCATGATGGCTGGGTAGGACCAGCACTGCAGAGGTGACAGCCTCCTCCCTCGGCACCAAGCAGAGGCCGGGGCTCATCACAAGCCTCCCACAGGAATGGGCGCCAGCACCAGTGCCCAGGGCTCTCACCCCCTTCTTGCCACAAGGAAAGTGATTTAAAACTGTCAGGCAGCAGCTCTCACTGTTAGCTTTCCATTTTCAAACAGCTGAGAGAAGTGGAGGCTTTGAGGAAGTCTGGGGCCAATTTTTATTTTTAGGTAAACTGCCAGGGAGATAAATCCCACAAATGATTTCCAGTAACTTTTATAGGATAACTGACAATTCACAATCGTGACTCAGTAGTTGCTGAGTACTCTAATGATATTGTGTAAGCACTTTAATTTCATCCTTGATTAGAAGAATTCAAGCAAAATTCAAAGAGACATTGTTCCTTTAGCACTTCGGAGGTGTTTCAGCATAGTGTAAGAAATAGGTAGCAATGGACAGACTTCACCGCTTATTGAAGCAGACACTTACAGAATCATGCAAAGTTACACGAAGTTAACATTTATCTAATATTTTGGAATTTGTGCTCCACATAAAACACAGAAAATTCACTCACTGTAGAGAAATAGAAACTAGCCTTAATAAAGACATTGGTAAAGTTGGAGTAATACTTGTGCTGGTCATACTTTTGGACCAGGTTCATGGGACTGGTTGGGGAATGAAAAAAGCTTTCCCAAAAGACTACTAGCAAAATACCTTTGTAGAACTACTGAAGAATTCAGTCCTCTAAAAAAGTAGAGGTGTTTTGTTTTTAAAAAAATATATCAAAAATAAAAAATCACGTTAAAGTCAAAGAGTAGGCTATGAAGCCCATCTGAGCTGAGGCACAGACTGCATTGGGCTCCGAGCTAAGATATGGCTTTAGTTCAGTGACTTCAACCTGGCTCCACACAGTCTGAAAGGTCCATTCACAGGGAAGCTAATGTAACATCTTAACCTGAATTAAGTTACTTTTATCACTACCTCCATGCTATTTAGATATAGATTTTAAGTTAAATGTACTTGATAAATTTTAATGTTCTTTTGAAACACTGCTGAATTCAAATACCACTATATGCAGCGTGCCACATTGAAAGAGTCACACAGCAGGAGCAGAGCAGTACTTGAGCCATGCTGAAGAAGTTTAGCTATAGCACAAGACCTCAATTTAGGCTTGATGTAATACTACCCAGCTAATAAGCTTAACTAGTTAGCAGTGTCCCATTTTATTCTTATAAAACAGTATAGGAAGCTATGGTTGAAATGCATCTTCCCCCAGGTTACCCTATAATGATCCTTTTTGCTCACTCCTACCAAGGGAGATCTTTCAGTAACAACAGACACTCAGCTGTCTGTGCAAGACAAACATGCTCTTATCCAAGGGACTGCACAGGCAGTTACTATCCCTTTTGCAAATGCAAGGCCGAATGCAGCCACCACTGGGCACACACAGCTGCAGAGTATTTGCAATATCACACAAACTCAGACTTTTGAAAAAATTAACTCAACATAGCAATAATAGGGGAAACCAGATATTATTTGGGAAGGAGAAGAAATAAATGTTTAATTTGTTAATTGCAAGAGTTCTTCTCGCCTGTCAGGGTCTCTAACACGGCACAGTCTTGTGAATATGAGAGCCATTGTGGTTTGGCTGGTGGCTAGCACACCTGTGTATGATCTTGCTATTGAAGGCAAATGCCTTCACAGCCTCAGTGGCGGGGGGGTGCAGCATCCCAGCATGGACAGGGCACTTCGTCCTCCCCTCTTGGGAGCCAGTCACTGCCAGGATGTGTGCGACAAAATTACCCGAGGCCACCCCCTGTCCCTCCCTGGTCCCCATGGGGAGAGGGTGGCTCAGCTGGGGCAGCCACAGCCTCTCCCCTTGGAGGACCACAGCAAGAGGCCAGCCCTGCACCATGCTTGAAGGCAGCAGTCCCGTCACGCAAACATGGCAAGCTGGGCCATCAGCAAGGGCTGCTCCCATTTCCCCCAAAATCCAGAGGACGGGAAGCTTCCCAGCTCTTGCACCTAACACCCTAACCACAATACATGCCTGGTGACAGCCCCAGTGGGTCTGTGCCAAAGGGATGTGCCTGAGCCGCTGATAATCACGGCTTGCGTGGGGAAAATACTGTTAGGTTCTTTGACACACGACACAACTCCTGGCATTGATGGCATCACAAATCCTGTCAAGGCTTCCCTGTTTGGCACTAAAATCATACCTATTATTTATGGATACCCCTTTTTAAAATTAGATGATTACAAATTAGAAAATACATGCCCTTAAATCTGTAAGGGCAAAAAAGGGGTTATAAATATGCTAAGTCATTCTTTTATGTGACCTGAATAATTATGGAAACTAAGAGTTGCAATTTAAAAGGATTTTCAAAACACATCTTTCAAAAGACATCAGTAGAAGGTCATCTGTGACCCCTGCATTGTGTGCTTTTTTTTCCTGGTGGAGTAGATAGACCTAAAGATGACAGCTGCCCTCCCATAATTATCAAGTAGGAAGCTGAAATGAACTGAAAGCCACCCAAAATATCACTATCAAAGTGCACTCAAATGAAGTCAGCTTAAAGATAAGTATTTCACTTAAATCCTTACAAGATGCTGTATCTGAGCTGAAAGGAAGACTCTAATTTTTAATACAGACATAATACATCTGTAATTATTATGTACTACAATTATTATAGCAGCATATGCAAATCCTACACGCTGCAGTGCGAGACTAGACGGCTCACGCAGACGACTAGTTTGTGCAGTCAATGGCAATCACAACACAACCGGGAGACAAAACTGCGCGCACGGCTGTATTCCCGCACTGGGAGCTGGGGCAGACCCACCCTTCTGGCCCATTAATCATGTGCCCATCAACATCACAGCTGAGCCGTGCTTATATGTTCAAAAATCAGGAGTGTCAATTCTAATACTAAGGGACAAGTTCCATTGTCTTCTAGCATCTCATTTTCTTTGAAATGACTTGTCCCAGATTTTTAGATTAAAAATAGCAAGTATAATTCATATATACCACATAAATTTTATATTAAAAAACTTAAAACCATACCTACAGTACTTTAGTACCTGACTTGTATATTTATGTGACTATTGTTAGAAGTGACTAATTGGGTTTGATTAGCTTCATCATTAATATTCTGTCCATAATTTAACATGCTTCAATAAAATACCCTAAAGCAGTATAATGATTAGATTTCAGGAATATGTGTTTTGCAATTAAGTTGCTCTTGATTTTGATATGCAGATTAAGAAATGGTGGTCTCATTTAAAAAAAAAAAAAAAAAACTGCCCTTATTAACTCAGCAGTATACTCTGAAGATTAGGTAAGAAATCCAAGATTTTCTCTTTGTATATGCTAGTTAAAATGTATTTCAATCAAGCATATGTGGGCAAATCAGATTTGATTAGTTTAAGTTCACAGTCATTCTATCTAAATGAATAATGTGTCACCTAACATTGCAAAAATTTGATTAATAGTTTATCAGTTAATTAAAAATGGGGTTTAATTTTTCTTTTTTAGGAAAATGCAAGGTAGATATTCCTTGTCTTCATCATAAATGCAAATCATTTCAGCTTGAATCTATTGTTCCTCTTTCGC
Source organism: Anser cygnoides (assembly GCF_040182565.1). Taxonomy (NCBI): domain Eukaryota; kingdom Metazoa; phylum Chordata; class Aves; order Anseriformes; family Anatidae; genus Anser; species Anser cygnoides. The sequence goes on along the minus strand of NC_089884.1, from coordinate 20,425,469 downwards.
TTCTTAGCCAACTGGCAAGAAAATAAAGCTTTTAAAATGATCTCTTTTAGAGAGAAGTAGTAAAACTTTGTTTGCTTACACATATGGCTGCCAGTTGTCTCAGTTCAAGCAGGATAATATGTGCACATCCTCCTTCCTCCCCCAGCCTCTGCATGGACTTCATGGAGTAGGCCTCAGCCCACATTTGCTACCTCCCATGGCCAGTCTGGGCAGATGCCACGGGTAAAGCAGTTGGGTTAGGAACATCAGAGGGTCTGGGGAAAACAGACATCCTCTTCTCCATGGGGAAAGATACAAGCCTCACAGGATGGGAGCTACCTGCAACCCTGGCCGGCCTGCTGAGCTGACAGTCCTCAGCATCCCCTCTGCAAGTTAGCAAGGGTGCCGAGCCTCCCTGTTGGAAATAACTTGCTTGTAAAGAGTGATGGGAGAGGCTGCTGCCCATAGCTTATGTGATAAAGCTCCTCCGCACGCCCACACAGCAACACAGGAGGCAGTGGCCCAAATAACGCCCTCAGGGCTGCTCCCAGTCACGTCACAAGCCACCAGCCCATCACGAGCCCAGGTGGGAACCCAAATGAAGGGCTCCCACAGGACACCCTGCCCCAGCTAGCCTCCTGGCAGAGCCTCAGCACCACCCAGGCATGGGACCCATCGGGAGAGATCCACAGGATCACACACCAGAGCTCCCTGCAGACTGGGGGTCAGGGCCTTGGGGTGCTGTGGGAGGCAGGGGACGAGCATCGGTGGTGCACAGGGCTTGCTGGGGGTGTCTACAGGCAGAACCAAACACAGAAAGAGGGAAGGATTTAGATGACTTGGGGAGGAACAAGTGCAGGAAGTAGAGGGGTAAGGGGATAAAAATGGGCAGCCACTGGTGACAGCTGGCTGGTGGGGACTTGTCTGGCTGCACCCTGCCTCCAAGCGGCACAGCCTGTCCTGTCCTATTAAACTCCTAACTCTGCATTCAGAGCAGAGGCTGGAGAGCCCCAGCATCCATGGTGTACACATGAGGCAAGGGAGGATGTGGTCACCAGCAAAAATGGAGCTGGACTAGTGGGTGAGCAGGTGCCACGGTCCTACCCTGGTGCGAGCGCCTGTGTCTAAGTACGAGAGCACAGGGGTTCAGCTGCAGAGCCAGGGGAGTCCCAGACAGCCACACGTGGGACCATTTGTGCTAGTATCAGGGCCTGACATGTTCCTGGGCCAGCAGCTGGGGACACTGGGATCCAGGGGCAGCTGCTGGGTGTCTGAGCCTGGCTGTTGTAGGGATGAACCTTGTACACATATACGTTTTGTATATTCACTAGTGGCTGCCCATCTTGCTCAGCTAAAGGAGAGCAGGATGAGCCTGTTGGTGGTCCCTGCATTTGTGCAAGCACTCTGTGAATGTCTGATTTGTGTGGCCAGCTGTGTATACGTATGTATGTGCTTATGTGGTGTGTGTGCTCTGCGTGCATGTGCCTGCTGGGAGTACATCTTCAGCCTGCTGCTGGTTGGACCTGGAGACAGGGAGCTGTGGCAGCCTTGCCTCTCTTAGGCTCTAAGATCCTGCTTGGTACGTTTTCCTTGCAGAACAGCTTGGGAAGGAGGGGGATTTCCTCCATCTAACAGCTTAGAAAGTTATTTACAAACACCAACATGAAATAAATGATTGCACTACTAAAATCAAGCATGGAGTCAAACTGGCAAAGTTGAGGTTGCCTTTGAAATCTCAGTTCAGTTACTCAGAGCAGCCACATCATACAGTTTTAATTATATTCTCCCATAGTACACTTTCTACAGGATTTTACATTATCCAGTGCTCAGCATGAATAGCACTTTCAGGATTAGCAAGTGTGAAACATACATCTACACATGGCATTATCCAAGCACACAATTTAAGACATTTTGCAGAGCAACTTTTAAAGATGCTCTTACTACTCCCCATTACACTCTAGGGAAACAACCAGGACTTGAGCAAGATCCATAGCTTCATGCTGCAGAAGACAGCCACGCAAGGTGCCACCCATCACTCAACTAAGTGTGGGACCATGATGCAGAGCAGGCTACACACTAACCACCATCCCAGAGTGGGCAAGACAAACAGGATGACATTTCCTTTGATAACTGTTCAGCAGCTATCAAGAAAAATGTCCTGCTTTTGCTTTACGTGTCTTCTTTTAACTTTGTGTGTTAATTGCAATGTTAAAACAGTCCATATTGTTAAAAATACCTACTCCAAAACAATCAGCTGAACTCCTCATACATCCAAGCCTTACTCTTTGCCCCCAGCCTTGGTCACCTCTGATGCTGTCCTCTCTGGCACTTAGATGCACAGTGAAAAAAATTGTATTTGGCTTCTCAAATGGTATGAGTATCCAAGCTGTCCCATCCTTCTCAATCCCTACAAACAAACCTCTTATTTTAGAGGTTAGAATTGACCCTTCTGTTCCCTTTGTCACCCATAGTTTCCATGCTTTCACTATAACTATTTTTCGTGCATAAGGCAACCTCCCAGAACTGATCAAGAACATTATTACCCTGTCTTCTTCTCTCTACAGCCACTATTGCTGCCACATCACGAAGAATCAGCTACTTAATTACAGTGTATGAGACAGATAAATGCCAGTTTCGCCTCCTATTTATAATGATCACTTAGTTCTGCAGGCATCCCACAAAGAGCAGAACCTGCATGCTGATCCCTCATATTTTCATATTGTTATTAATAATCTGAGCATGAGGGAGGGGCGAAAGAAAGGAGATCATATTTGCTGCCATACAGAGTTCTACACTGTACTAACTGTAGCACAAAAAATACTGTTTATGAGCAACTAAATGCATTTCTATTAAAAAGTGTCGTGCTTTCCTGACCTTAGCTGTCTCTTTTGACTTTACGAGCCAACTTCTGATTGATCAAGGAAGAAAGCTAAAAAGGGAACATAAGTATTATTTGGTAACCCATTGATAAAAACGAAGAAAACTGTTAACGGTAATTAACAAATATCCAACTGCAAGTGGAAGTGTACAATTATAGTTACATGCTCAAAGATTATATTAGAGGACTATAAGTAACCCTGAATAATGGATCCATCAGGAGACACAATTCACTTCAGTTGGAGCTAGGAATAATTCAGACTTTAAAAAAAAAAAAATCAGGCCTGTAAATACCAACACCTAGATAGCTGTATCCTTAAGACAGGAACTAATTGGTCATGGATAATAATATAGCATGCTTGCCCTCCACCATTAATATGTGCCTATATTAATATATCATGGCGTGGTAACGTGGTATGACTGGGATCTATATCAAATGATTATGTCAATGGCCCATTAAGCAAATAGTATATTAAACCAGTAGAAGGGCATTGAGTGTTTGCTCCCTAAATGGATGTATAACAGCAGGTTTAGGATTTAGCTAGGCTCTCCAATAAATGAAATACTATATAAGCTGCAGGTTAGCAACAAATTTGCTCTACCTTGTTGGTTTCTATATAGAACTAGATATGAGGAAGCATTTTCTAGCCTAAGATTTGTACTGTAGCCAATTAATATGAAATATTTTCCTATGAAAAGCCATACAAACATGAACATGTAATTCTCTTCTAACAGAAATGTTCCATTAACATTTCTGATAGAGGTCATCAATTCTTCATCATGGTATTTTCACCATGTCCAGCAGTTATCTCTAATACCAAGGACACCAAACATGCCTCCCACGCTTTTTCCCCTCCAATGGTTGAGTTTAACTTGCCACAGAAGTTTAATGATGATGAAAGCTCCTGAATAGAAGCCTGTACAGCATGCCTAGAAGGAGGGTGAGCCTCCCCTTCCCATTGCACCCCCAATGTTACAAGGCAATTACCCAGCCAAAAGAAGTTTGATTTGCATGCCAGTTTCCCCTGAAGCCTTGCTATTAGGGCTTCCAAAAAGAAAAATTCAAATTGTAATGTGGATATTAATCCATTGAGAAATGCATTAAAATTGCAACACTTGCACAGGCCACCAGGCATTTAGCACTTGGCACCAGCTCCCAGCCGTGCCAGGTGGAAGCCACATCCAGCCACATCCAGGTACGAGCCGTCACATACTGGGTACAGGAGAGACGCTGCCCTGAGAGCACTGGCTCCATGCTAATTGGGCACACTCTTGGCCCTGAGGCTGCTCCAGCTGGCTTTTGGGAGGTCACCAGCAGAGACCATCCAGCAAGCTTGCCTGGCCTCTCGCTGCAGCTTTCAGGAGGGATATCTGGATCCCACAAAGGCTGCATTTCTCTCCCAGAGACATCAGACCCAAGCTAATTGCAAATGAAACTTCTTCCTTCTTATAAAGAAAATGTAAGATTTTTTTTTTTCAAACAAACAGAAAGAAACTGCAGTTAAATTATAAAAAACCTTGAGCACCTCCCTGTGTATTGACCCACCAAAGCACAGGGCTCACATCTTCAAAGTTTGGCCCCTTTCTCTGTCCTTCAGTATGCAGCTAAGTAATGGCAGCAATCACTCCCCCAGCAGCCTCATCCCAACCTAGCAATGCTGTATACAATATCAAGAGTCACCTTTCTTGTGTACCCTTTAACAAATTCATGTAAATAAAAGCCATGTGGGATTGATAGACACTATTACTCTGTAACAAAGACTTCAAAAAACAACATGGAAAGGAGACACAGAATCCAAGGTTCAACCCAGTTATTATAAACTAGAAAGGAATTCAAAAATAAACTACTGAGTCACACGGTACAGACTGCAGCTGGGGCCAGGCCTGCGTCTCCTCATGCTGCACAAGGAGCAGCGTGCAACCGCCTGCAGCCCTGTGCAAGTGCCCACACCCAGTTTGGGCACTGCTGTAGGGTCACCGCGTGGCCAGGACGTTTGCAGGCTCCAGTTGCTCATCGCCTCCTCTCCTCTCATCACTCGCAGTGGCTAGTGGTGCTGCCAGCACAGGTCTCCCACCTCTGTCCCCAGTGCCTGCACCTCTGCTGAAGCTGCCCCGTGTGTCTGCCTGGTTACTGCCAGTGGATTTGGGGATTTAGTAGCTTTGTGCTCACTTTATCTTCACTTTGTGTTTAAGCTTTCTAGTCTATGTGAAGTAAGCATAAAATGCAGTTTTAGACACTTCTGTTCAGTGTGCACAAGAGAAAAGTGCTTGAAAAGATGCAAGATAGTGAAAAAACAGTCCAGTGCCTTTCTGCCTCACTCATGCCTGCCAATATTATTAAAAAAAAAAAAACAATAGATTGCAATTTGCATTAATTTTAATACATTTGCATAAATGCAGGCAAATGTATCAAAAGCTTTGTCCCTAACAATCCTAAAGTTATGCCTGAGCACAACCCCAGCACAGAGCCCACAAGCAGCAGCTGTGTTGCAGGACTGGTCGAGGGGGCTGGCGTCACTCTCCATCCATGCAGGGCACAATGCAGGCAGCCAGCCCAGGCTCAGCTGCAGAACCTGCCCCAGCATTGCTCTTCAGAGGGACAGGCACGTCCCCAGCTAGAGCAAGCAAGTAGCTTCAGGGCAGGCTTTGCCAGGCCACCCAAGACTCAGCAGCGTGCCCACCTTGGCCATATTCTTGTTTCACTCTGGGATCATTATGAACCCGGTGTGAGGTCCCTGAGGCTCTGAGCAGCGGTGCTGCAGCAGTCACTATGCAGTGGATAGCTCAAGGACACCAGTGAGGGTTGTTTGAAGTCAGAAGGCTCAGATTTGGGCAGGCTAACAAACCCTCTCTTCCCTTGTCTAAACCTCCAGTTTAGATCTGCAAGTCCACCTACTCCAGACTCCCCCAACCATCTCCAAGCAAGGATTTATCTTTTCAGAACAGCATACATCTTGTTTCCCAGATTCATAACTGATAAAGTATAAAGTTTGCTGCCAGACATTGAGATTACTTAAAATGCCTCAGTTGGATTCAAAAACTCTAGATACCTTCCCTCAGCCTTGCAGTACAACATTGTCCCACGGGGGACCATTCCCTTGCCCCACAGATGGGAGCACGCTGCTGGTGTGAGGCAACATCCACCTCTGTAGGCCAGCCCTTTGTTGGAGCAGGAGGGCCATTGCACTGTCCCCTGTGCTCAGCCCTTCCTCTTGCTTCTCAGCATAGTCTGAACAGGACTTTTCCAAGTGGGTTTTGAGCCAGGTCATTCTGCAGAAGCGCTGTAGGTGACAGTCATAGCACGGTGCCCTCAGCATTTAGCCACAGACAGTGAGTGGCCACACAAGAACCCCAACTATGATTTAAAAAGGAAAATGTTGCTGCTTACAGGCCCAAAAGCAGAAATACAAGAGTAAAAGTGAAGTAAATTAGCACTCTTCTGCAAAACATATAAAGCAAATATCATTGAGAGAGTAAAATCTGCAGTTAGCTAGAATATAAATAACAAAAATCTCACAAATACACCAAGTCATAAAAAACTGCAGCTAGACCAAAGAGGAGTAATACATTGGAAAACATTCTTTCAAATCAAGTTCAGAGAAGCTGATTTCTGATGTTCTTCAACTCAGAGCTTAGAATAATTTTTTCCCCTGTAGGAACTTACACAAAAATGACAAAGCAGGAAAAATATATAAAAAGCCAAGAAATAATGACTTTTTAATCTTTGATGATATCTACTCAGAGGGTAACTATCTGTGAGGATTGCAAAATTTAACCTATTATTTTCATAGTGACAACAGAATTTATAGGTTAAAGATTTATAGATTTTAAACATTTGGAACGAAACCATCTGGCTCCGAGATAGCCAGCCCCAGACTCAGCACTTCAATAGCTAGAGCTCTTCTAACTGAACAAAAGCCAAACCTCAAGTCATCAACAGCATCTGGCTATGATAAAGCCTTTCTCCAACATGAAGTATTCAGCAATACAGTATTAAATTAGCAGGACGCGCCTGAGAAGCTGGACTACATAAAGGGGTAGCTGGAGATGCAGTAGGTGTCCTTTGAGAAGGCTGGACACAGTGCCGAGCATGTGTCTTGCTGAACCAGGAAGAGGCCAAATAGAGCTGGGTAGACACAAAATCTGTAAGGCCGGCTCCATCAGGGGCAAACGCTGCGCAGGAGCAGCTTGTGGGAGGATGCCGGGTGGCAGCGAGCTCCACACACCTGCAAAAGTTGCCCCTGTGCTCCCCACACAGGCCCCGTCCAGGCCTGGAGGCCCAGGACACCCCAGGGCCCAGCCTGCGGTGGAGGCCGTGGGGCTGAGGCCAGGCAGAGGCTGGTTCCTGTCACGCTGCCTGGTTTGGGGCCACTTCTGTTCCTCAACCGTAAAGTAGAAGCAAAAGGCTTAAGACAAATCTCTTTGACATCTTATAACTGAGTTTGCACTAACAAATGCAGACAACACATTTATTGACATTGTAACAACTCCTCCAGGACAACAGCATTTTTAAAAAAATGGAAGAGTAAAGATAAATCTCCCATAGATATTGCAATGAATCTTACGCTGACATCATAACGGCTCCGATTCAATCCCTGAATAGGGAAGAGCTCATTAAAAATATCTTCCACAGTCTCTGCATGGGGCCTATGGCTCCTTCAGACGAACTCCAGTGACAATGCAGGCACTGTGACTCACACATGCAGCTGGTGATGCCAGACAGGAAAAATTTATGGTTTCATGAAATTGATGAAGTGACATATACGCTCAGATTAGTGTGTTAGTAAGAGTTGTAAAGGTTTCAGGCCCAGATTTTGTGAACTACAAGTTTAATTGGCCCACGATTACCATGTCTACATATGCAAATTAGATCAGAGCAATTTCACATGTAAATGGCCATAAATTGGGCATGCCAAGCCCGTTGTGGGCTCGCTGCCACTCTGCCCACATGGCACACACTTCAGCCCCGTAGCTCTCTATACCTGCATGAGCTGGTGCTGCGCTCAGGACCCCATCTACACAGCAACTCCTTAATTTCATGAGCAATATTGGACACTATCATAAAGCATGTCTGAAAGATTAAGCACTGGGACCAGAAAAGAGCATGAGTGATGCATGATCAAGAACACAGGAGGGGGAAGGCTGGGGTTGCAACCCAAATGACAAGACAATGACTCCCCTCTCTTGGTGCAGTTCTCTCACTACTTGAAATCCTTCATGAGGGGCTCACCTCTGCTGATAACTGACCAGCAACAGGAAGGGAACTTCATCCTAAAGTTTTTTCTTACAGATTTGGCTGCTTTTAAGAATTTTCACAAGCTTTTCAGACTTTAGTACACTCCCCTCCAAGACAGCCCATCCCTGCTTTGTCTTGGCTGAAGACAAGGTCCTGCTGCTGATGGGAACCACTAGGGGTAGCTATGGAAGTTGATTGAGCCCTCAAGTTTAAGGTGATTCAGTAGGTTTTAATCTAGACTGGTACACTTCCATCCAGCACCTGAAAGGGTCGAGAGATGGGAGTTTAAAGCCTAGCACGTTCATTTCTGCCCAGGCAAAGGGCACCATGCAAGCTTTAGTCACATCACCAACCCAAGTTCTGGTCTCTGCAATGTACAAGACAAAATACACAGGGAACAACGTTACCAACTACTAATGCAAATCCAACAGTGTAGTTCAGGTGGAAAACCTTTGCCGTGGATCCACATTAGCATTTTGGCAGCAGAGGAGGGTGGCTGGGCAGGGGCACACGGTGGGGCAGCACCCTGCTTTCTTGTGGGGCCTTCAGGTGCGGCCAGGCTTGGGCTGAGGGGGAGATGCAGCAGCAGCCAGGGACACTGCAGAAGAGCCACCAGCTCCAGGCAGCAGCTTCCACTCTGTTTCCCTAAATATCTAATTTGCACACTGTATTTGTTGTTGTTCCTTTTAATGAAGAAAGACTTCACATCTTCAGCTGTAGGCTTTAAGCTCTTCAGAAAATTGAAAGGATAAAAGCCTAATATTAATGAAGAAAAACAGAGCTATGCAAGCCTGAGACAACTAATAACCTATAGAGTTACAAACTGATAAAGATTTGCTGGTCTCTAGTAGAAAGCAGAACACCAAGAGTTTTCATATAATATGCTCTTAAGGAAGACTCCAGCATTCAGTATATCTGAACAGGATGCTTTAGGCTTAGTTTGCTTTAGACTTTCGTGTCATTTATGGACCATTTCTGCATGTAAAACAGGAAATTAGTGCACTAAAATTGACTTATGCACCAAATTAGTCTGTTTTCATACCCACAAAATCCCAAAGCAGCTGTATTTAACTCTGACCCAAGCATTCACCTCAGGGGTGAATTACCTAGAGAAGCTGGAGTCAGACAGAAAAACAGTCACCACTTTAGGAAGCATATTTTGCATATTCACCAATAACTTCATTTCTTGGAAAAAGAGCAGGTTCTGTGTGCATCACACCACGATGCAACATGGCAGTAGCAACTTCCATAGCACCAGATCCCCACAGTAGTGGTCCACCTGGCCAGTTCTGTTACTCTTGCATCTTTCCATTTCAGGCAAGGTCTAAAATATATATTCCAGCTTAAAAATCAAGCCCAGGAGGTATCCAGCCTCAACAAGCCACACGTGTGACAGCACCACCCTTCCCATACCTGGTGGTGGTGGTGAGTACCCTGTAAATGGATGGGCATTCAGGTTTTGGGACCACACATTGGTCTTCCTCCATCCCACCCCACATCTGATGGGAGGAGCTGAAAGGCACTGGGAAAGAAAGCTAAAACCAGGTCATGTAGTCCAACAGCCTCCCAGTCTGTGGGATCTTTTCCCATTTGTTAGCTGGGTGCTTTCCAGAAGTGTAGGGACCCTCCCAGTTTCAGCAAGAGGTACTGCTCAAAATGTTTATGCAACAATTACAGCCTGTGGACGTGCATTACCTTAGGGAAGTTAATAGTGAGAGCTGGAATTGAAGCTTACGTCCTTCGCTCCTTTTAACTCAACACAATCTCCTCTGCTTACATCTGCAAGCTAGACTCAGCAAAAATATCCTGCACAGATGAACTTTACAAGTACATAATAAATAAATAATAACAATAACAGTTTGTGTTAATATTGCACCTCTAATCTAATTATCTGAAAGCTCTTTGCAAATACTAATTAATTAAGTCTCGCAACACCCCTGTGATGTAGGTTATTATTATCCTCACTTTGCACATGATAAACTGGAGTCACCACGATGCTGGTTCCCTTAAGTGCATGGTTATCAGCATAACCAAAGCAAACCTTGGCTGCACAGACCCCTCACCCTGTGTGCCAGCACCAGCCCTCACTTTGCATGCGTATAACAACAATTTGAAAAAAGGCAGTGATTTTTTTTTCTTTTTTTGGAAAGAGCATCTCACTGCAGCACCATAACAGTGGAAAGGTTCCTGGCCCTGTCTGACAGACTGAGCCCTCACATGCAGCAAGCACCATGCTCCCACTTGCTGCTTTCCTGCTCCAGAGGACTCCCCACAGGCTTATGGATCCACACAAGAGATTATGCATTGCCTTATCTCTCTGGCCATCAGGAGAAAGCCACTGCAGCAGAAGCAATAACTGTTTGCATTAGGTCTGCTCCAAGGCAGGGATCTCAAAACAATGAAGTGCAGGACAAGAACCCAAGTCCCAAAAGCACTCACAAGAGCACAGGACTCTTTTAGGGGCAAATTTGGTCTCTTCCAGGTGACATGAATTTAAGCATCCCCAGAAAAAAAAAAATAATAATAATGTAATTTATCACAGGTGGAGCCATTTCTGTTTAGTTAGGAAATGATCTGTCCCTAAAAATGAGGGTAGATGGAGCCTGGAAGAGAATACTTCCAAATAGCTCTCAGACGCCTTTCTGACAGCAGCTAGAGAAGGATCCAGCTCAGCACTAGCTATAAGGGTGTTTACACAAATAATGTGTGCTGAAGCCTTTTACACATCTTGGCAATTTCAATATTCATTTTATTCATCAGTCTGTTAAAAGGGACTCTATCATCAAGAAAGAAAACTTGTTTTTTATTTTTATGAAAAATTCATCATTGAAAAGAAAGAGACAATTGTTCACTTCTTGCTGAAAGCAGGGTAGGTTACTTTAGGTATCCAGAACATCAAGGCAAAACACCTGTGCCAGCTGCCCTGCTGTCCCCAACAGGGAAAAGGACCACATGTGTGAATGGCTTTGCATCTGTTACAACTGTTTTGCACCACACTGCTTTAAATGAACTGCTGTTGGGTGGAAGAGCTGCCACAGCTCTTCTGACCAGCTGGCTGACTCAGGGATACTTTGGGGCATTTGGGAGGCAGGTTTGGAGCTGACCCTGGGCTGGGACACGCACCCAAGTCTCATCAGCTGCCCTCTGATCCTGGGCACGCTCCTACCCAGGCACAGAGCCGGCTCCACGCGTATCCTCAACTCTGAACTTACCCCGACGTCCATGCAAATATTTTACATTCCCGTTGTATCTTTTGAGGAATATGCTGTGTTTTCTTTCCCCAGAAGAGTGTAGCTGTCAAACTGTCCCATCCCTGTCACACAACGAGTCATGGGGTGCTTGGTAATACTGGGGGAAAATACCCCTTAGTCTGCAATGAAATCCATCCTCCTTGTTTTTAACATCCAAGTAATAAAATTCACACAGCTAAATGGAAGATGTTGTTAATTATTTTACAGACTCCTTGCCAATTCATTCTCTCCCGTGTTATATTGAGGTCAGTTAAGTGCTGCGGCTTGCTCCATACTTCACCAGTGGCACAGCATGTGCAATGCCGAGAAAAATGGGCGAGAAGGTGTATTTCTTTAGGTCAAAGAAGATAAAGTTTGTTTGCCAGTTGATTACTAAACCTAGGAAAGATCAAACGTCTCCAGTCGAGGAGAACTGGGTACAGCAGTTCCTAGCAAGTGCTGTGGCTAATTCCAGACCAAAGGGGAAGCAGGATAAGAGGAAATTTATGAGTAAGCTCTTGAAGTAATGAATCGAAAGTAATGCTGATTGGCCTCATTTACAGCAGTTCAAAAGCTGATCATCATTGCTGAAGTAGCGAAGGATCAACTGACAATCGGTTCCACGGCGATGAGCAGAGCTGACCCGCAGGACGCAGTGTTGGGGGCTGCAGGCTGGGCTGCCAGGGCCATTGGCCCCAGTGGCCCTGGCCCTGCTGGGGCACCAGCGGAACATCCCTGGGGAGCGGGGCACACAGTGCTGAGCAATGACTGGGCAGCTCACTGGCTGGGTTTTGCCTCCATGAAAGAGGGGGACAGGAGCTGCAGGGTGGTTGGGTGCAGCTCTCGAGTGCCAGCAGATGCCTGCCGGGAGAGGAAAGCTGTGAAGCACGAGGTGTGCCAAGCACTGGCCCAGGGCTCATGCAGGGTCCTTGCTGCCCACCCAGTGCCACTAGGGCTCTGCTCGCCTCCAGCAGCCAGTCAGCAATGAATCAAAGCAATAGCCGGTAAATCTTCAGTGATTCCAGCTCCTATTTTTAGAACTAAGGATGTTTCTCACCAGCACATCGTTGTACACTCACGCAGAACCAGGGCAGGGAGAGCGAGCGGCACATTTGTTACCAATATACCTTCACTTTGAGACGGAGTCTGACCCGTGTCTAGGTCAGAGTTGTCCAGGAATACATTATTTGTGAACATGGAGCCATCTGGAAAACGTGATTCGGCTGAATTTGGACCAAAGCATCTACCCATAGGTTGCACCATGAAGCATGCAATGTATGGAAATGTTTGTCTCATCCTGGCTGAGGTACGTTGTTATGACTAATTTTTGTAGGCCACACTGCATTCAGTCAGGATGTGCAGTGAAAACAACACGCCTGATAAAATTCTGTTTGAGGCAATGAAATGTATAAATTTTGAAACTGTGGAGCAAAAAATGGCATTTCCCACTCACATGTATGAGCCTTACATAAGCACCAACTCGCTGCCCACAGACCCTCATGGCTGAAAGCCTGGCGTTTCCCTGTGGGCTTTCTCGTAGCTGGGGACAACCACGGGCAACGCTCAGACCACAACAATTTTTTTAAGCTCTGTGTATGAGGACAGGCTGAAAGAACTGGACCTGTTTAGCCTGGAAAAAAGAAGACTGAGGGGAGACCTCATTAATGTCTTTAACTATCTGAGGGGAGGGTGTTGAGAGGATGGAGCAGGTCTCTTTTCAGTTGTGCCCAGCAACAGGTCGAGAGGCAACAGGCACAAACTGAACCACGGGGGGCTCTGGCTGATTATGAGGGGGCACTTCTTTACTGTGAGGGTGACAGAGCACTGGCACAGGTTGCCCAGGGAGGCTGTGGAATCTCCTTCTCTGGAGATATTCAAAACCCATTCCGTGCAATGTGCTCTAGGTGACCCTGCTCAGCAGGGGGTTGGACACAATGATCTCCAGAGGTCCCGTCCAACCTCGGCCATTATTCTGCGCGTCTGTTTTGCGGCAGGGAGACCCAGCGCGGCCCCGGCGGCCCGCAGCCCAGCCGCCCCGGGGTTCCCCCCCGCGGGTGCGGGCCCCACGGCAGCCCCCAGAGCCACGAAGTCGTCGCTGGGCGCCCGGGCAGGCGCGGGGCCGCCCCGCGGAGCCGCCAGGTGGCAGCAGACCCCCGGCAATGCGGCCGAGCGGCGGCCGGGCCCCGCGGCCGGCCCGGGGCGGCGGGGCCGGGCCGAGCCTTCGGAGCGAAGGGCCTCTGCTGGCGCTGGAGCGGGGCTAAGCCGCCGCGGGGCCGGCTCCCGTCCCACAGCCAAAATCACTCGGGCAACGAGGCACGCCTGAGGCGGGAGCAGCGGCACAGGCGGTCGCTGTCCCGAGGGCTGAAGGCCCAGGCGTGCCCCGTGAGCCCCGGGGAGCCGCGGCCTCAGGCCCCGCCGTCGTGGGTGTGCAGGGCCCTCGCAGCTCCGTGGCCCCAGAGCTGAGGGGCCGAGCAGCACCACAAGGCACGGGTTGTTCACAGCCACCATGCACATCCGGCAGCACACACCCAAAGGGGCACCGCCACGGTTCAGCGGTGGTAGCCCCACATGGGCACCTGTGGGGCTGAAGTTTTTCTTCATAAGCTGGAAATACAGACACTGAGCCTTGTCCACGCTGATTTTTCTCCTCAAAGATCTCATGCGCGAATGGAGGCTGCTCCACATTGCCTCAATTAAGCGGCCAAGATGTGCTGAATAATGAATGAGCATGGAAAGGCCTCAGCTGCAGCCAGGCCCGAGTCCCTGGGTGGCTCCAAGTGCCGCTTTGCTGGGGAAGCATCTCTCTGATGAACGGGGGCATCACGGGTACCTCTTCTGTGCCCATCCCACCCAGGACTGTGAGCCCGCAGGCGCTGGTGGAGAGAGGATCAAGCCCAAGGGCAGCAGGGAGAGCTTAGACCCTAGCATCCCACAACCCTGTCCCTTCATCTCCCTGCTCAAGGCTGCCAGGCCCCCACTACATTTCCATCTCTTGTATATAGACCACTGCTTGCTTTAAAGGAGTTACAGCGCCTGTGTGTATGCATATGAGAATAAAGTAAAAGTTAATTAAAAGATACATCAAGCAAGACCATCAAGTGTTTGTTACAAGAAACGAGCAAAATAAGTCTTCCATTCCACTCTGTTTTTGCATTTATTTTGGGGAAAAGTATACGCACAATGGCATTTTGCTCCCACCTTGTGCAGCAATATACCTTTGTTTAAAAGACTATAACGAGCAGAGATGTGAAATGAGTGAATACAATTTGAGGTTATTGCATGGGTGGGCAGGAGACCATGAAAATTTAAAACATCCCAGCAGCCTATAGATGTAGGCAAACTCCTGGCTGTTCAAGGAACTGATTGTTCAATAAATGCAAACGGACGAAGCAAAGCATCACTGAACTTGAAAGATAAAGGTCCTAACAATAGAGGCTTCTCAGAGTGGGAGTCCTTTTTTCTCTTTTTTCCCTGTTTATATAAGTAAAACGCAATTTGAGCAACCGGAGCATCAGCTCTTTGCAGTGAAAGGTAATTTGGCTGGAGCAGCCAATCAGATCATGTAAGATCCTCTAAAGAAAGCCCCAATGTGTATCCTCGTTTCATTAATAAATGGCTTGAATCCAAGCATAAAAATGATGTGACTATAATGGTTTATCCAACTGGTAGCCACATTCCTTGTTAGCGAGAGATCCCATGTGGGAAAGTTAAAATAAGACATCCCCACATAGGCTGGAAGTGATGAAACGCGACCTAGCGGCTTCAGCACGCATCAGAGGATGGAGCTTGGTAATAAAATATTCAAATAAGCAATTCAGCCCTAAATGTTTCTGTACCTGCTGGGTGTCCAGATTTTGAAACTGGGATTTAAAGATCTTTATATTTCTATGTGCCAAGTTTCCATAAGTAAATTTGAAACGAAATGTAACAAGCTGATAATTAGGAACTGATTTGTAGCTGGAAATATAACTGGATCATTTAAACCCGTATGTTGGCTTAGCCCAGGAAAACCAGCAAAATCTAGCATCTCTTTGTGAATAAATCTTTGGCATGCCACAGGTAGGAGAGGACCATGTGATATGGTAGGTTCTCATTTTTTGCTTCAGTAGACTCATTTTTTATTGAATAGCAGAGTAAATATTTAAGCAAAACTAGTGTAAACTGCTGGCAGGTATGCCATGCTAAGTAGCAGTCATTTACTTTTAAATAATTAAAAGTCAATATACAAGCATAGCATTCTTGTTTCTGTGCAGAGTACAGTACCACTGCTCTGCCTACATGTCACTTCTGAGCTTGATTTACTAATAAAACGTTTAGCTCAGCTCATTTTGAAAAAAAAAAAAAAAAAAAGAAAAAAAAAAAGGAGATTTTTAAAAAGCAGCCCACTCTGTTGTGTATGATTTCAGGTATTTTGGCTACACAGACCCCAGCTATTTCTGTGTGTGAGACTGAATTTGCATTACTTGTGGGGCTGATAGGGAAAGCCCTGATTTCCTTTGCATTATGCATAGTGGAAGTGTCAGGATGGCTCTGATGGCGTTTAATTAAATATTTGGCAGTGTTTAATTAATTAAATATTTAAACATTAAATACTAAATAGAATGTGATATCTGCTTAGTGGACATTATGTCTCAATAGCCATTAGTCATTAAATAGGACTCAAATTGGCCCTAGAAGACTCCCCTTAGCTAAGCAAGGTCTTAAGTACATGCACTTTCGAATCTTCATTAATAAGTAATAGAGGCCAATTCAGACTATGTAGCAACACAGATATCCCTATTAACGAAAATGTTAATGTCTCTGTTTGAGACCACGCTCTCCAGCCCAGACAGCAGGCGAGGCGCTGGGCTTGCCGGCTGATTTATGGGCAGCTGGCCGGAGCGGGAGCGCCTGCCCGGACCTTCCCAGAGAAGAACAAAGGCGCAGAGCTCAGATGCCTGTGGTCTACCAGGCCCAGTATGTCTGTATGGGACTATTTTAGGTTAACTTCAGGGAATTTTAAATTAATTACATGGTTTAGCATTTGCACACACTTGCACTCTCTGCAAGAGCCCTGCTGCCCGGGGAGCCATGTAGAGCCTCGGCGTAAATGAGAATCAGGCTCTGCACATCCTCCCTCTGCCAGATTCTCACAACCATTTGCCACGGTCGGATCCAGCCAACTGCTAACACATGCCAGCACTTTCAACGCACGTTCTTCCCATAGACATCGGGAGAATGACTTACACGCTTAAAATTAAGCACGTGAGTAAGAGCTTGGATGAAACAAGGTCTGTAAAAAAAGGGGGAGCTGATGCTTTAAAGATTTTCCTGTAAGATATTTTTAGCAGGGAAACAATGTTTTACAGGCCCTTGTGGTTTCAAATTTGCTATTTCATTATTCTCTATTCCCTAGACAACTACTAGTGGCAAACACTTCATACTTTTCATCTCAGCGATATTTTTGGTAAGATTTATCATTTTTGCCATGAAGCCTGAATGCTGTACTCCAGGACGTGCTCTGAGCTTCTTTCAACACCGCTCTGCTCAGCAGTGGTTTCTCAGCCCACACAGGCAGTGCCCAAGGGCTTGGCGGGTCCTGGTGGGTCAAGGGGGGGAAGGCGGGTAACCAGCACCCCCAGCAGCCCAGGACTTCTCAGAATTGTGCACTGCTGTAAGTTAAAGCAAATCTGAGATTGTTTTAAGTGATGCTGAGGCCAAACCAAAACCTGGCAAGGGCATCCCTGATCAGCTCGAGGTCCCTTTTCTTTGTGGATTTGGTGCCACTTGCCACACGTGCTCTGAGGCTCAGTGGAGGCTCAGCGGAGGCTCAGTGTGGGCAGAGCACGCCTGCCCCACCTCCTGCCCAGACTCCTCCTGAGCCATCCCACGTCGGCCTCAGCTCCCAGGCTGCCAACACGCTGGTAATCAAATTGCGCTTCTGCCCGGCGGTTTTTACTTGAAGTATCATTGAGTTAGCTCTTGAGGGATTTGTGTCTGGTGACATATATATTGGTATAGAAGTCAGAGGTCTCCTATTGCAAAGATCCTCTTGATAGGATGATTACGGAAAAGCCGCTCTGGTTAGAAGACTCTCTAACTAGATTTGGTCTTCTCCCTTCAGCCTCACATTAGTGACTCCTGGTTTCTCTCTCTCTTTTAGTGATCCAATCTTTCTTCTTCTGAATTTCTCCCTTGGGACCTCTCTACACAGACATTTTAATATATCACACTATTCTCTGCAGAAATCACTTGCTCAATAAAGAGACCAGATTTTTTTTAATTTTACCATTAGCAGCACTCAGCAGCAGCCGCAGTGCCCTGTGCCTGTGCCTGGCAGGGACTGGGAGGGGCTGATCCTGGATCAAAACCCACTCAGGAGAGAGTCAGTCCTTGCACCCAGATGTCCGCACCGCGCAGCTGCCACTGGCAGCCATCCGCCACCACTCTGTTCTTTGCAAACCCTGGCTGCGCTCTTCGTGTGTTTTAAGAAACTGTCAGAAATGGGATAGGCACTATAAAGCCAGCGACCTATCAAATATTAAGCAGCACAGCCACTTGTTGCATTACTAGCTAAGTGCCAAATGCAGATTTATTTCTCAGTTTTAATGCTTCCTGTTGCGTGATGTCAAGTTGTCAGAAGACACCGTCTGTGGAACACAAAACAAACCTCAGTGCCACACTTGGGAGTAATTCAGACAGCTTGCTCAGCACCCTCTGCCCACACCAGCTTCCAGCCAAAGCCAGGTGAGCGCGGGTGCAGGCAGGCTGCTCTGCTCCCCTCACCTGCTGCTCACCCAGTTATTTCTCTTGGTGCTTTTGTATGCTTGTTGCACGCTGTTAAAAGGCTTTTCATTTCCTGACAATTTATAAATATGTATTGGGCCTGAAGGATGAGGGTAAAGCAACTGCTGTTTCTTTTTTAAAGAAAATTAAACATGACAAACTTAGTTATTCATGCAAACCATCCGCCTGTTATCTCTGATTATGCAGGATCCAAATGGTGAATATGAGTGAATGAGTACATTCATCAAAGTAAACTGTCAGAGGCAGGAACACAGTTTTAAGTTTACCCTTACCTATTCTCCTTTGTACTTACATTTCATCATCTTCAACAGGCAGTTCAGTTGCTTGGTACCACAGGCACTTATTTCTCTACTATCTCTCTATTTTAAAGGGATTAATTAGCCTCCAGAGAGCAGAGGAGAAACATTGCATGTAGCTCTCTCATGCTTTAAAACATCACTTCATCGGGATATTTTAAGCTCACCGGCCAGAACATATGGTATTTCAGGAACAGAAGCTGGAAGTGCAGTACCCATATATTCCTTCGCACACCCAGCACTGAAGGAGGTTAAGTATTTTGTTAAGTGTGTCTGTATGCATGCATATGGATGTACACATGAGAGAAATATGCAGAAATAAACTTCACACACAGAAAACTGATAGTTATTTTCACCCATCCACCAACCTGCCCCACAGCAGCAGGGAAATCCTGAGATATGTGAACTGGAGAAAACAATATTTCATCACGCTGCCTGAAATCCATGACAAGTGCCACAGCACACCAGCCCACTAATCTGGAGAGGCTGCCCCAGAGGCACCCATACCTAGGAGCAGGATCAGGTTTGATGTGGCTGGGCACTGCTGAAGCATTTATGCCAGGGAAGCTCCTGTTTGCCTGGCCCAAGGAGGAGGCTCCCGCAGGTGCCGCAAGATCCCCCATGCAGTGGCCACGTCCTCGTAGCATGGCCTTGGCCATGGGCAGGAGAAGGATGGGGTGGCCCTGAGGAACAGTCCAAGGTACAGCCTCTCTCTTCCATGCTGTACAGCCGCATGCTGCTGATGATTGATTGCTCGTTACTCGTGCCTCGCTTGGTAACCCGTACTTGTGTCAGCCAGTGGGCGCAGCTCTAACCGGGTTGTGCTGCAACGAGGGGCAAGGCACAGCACGGCGGCAGCTGAAGCACTTCAGGGTTCCTACGCTGCAAAGCTGGTTCTGTTCACAGCCTCTTCAGTTCTCTCCTCCGGGTGAACAAGGACTCCAAAATGGCCCAGAGGAAGCAGGGCACGTCCCATGACCCCTCGGCCATCCCCAGAATGGAGAGGCGGCAGGAGGACACAGGCCTCTTGGACAGACAGACATAGAAAGAAGGATGGGCTGAGAAGTGAACTAGAGGGAAAGGACTGTGTTTTTATCCCTATTACATTGGGGTTAGCCAGATATGGAAGCCACACCTTCTGGTATTTGAATCTGGAGAGCAGGCCGGGGCCTTGCATAGGCCTAGGAGTGCCTGCGCCCACCTTCAGAGAGGCCAAGCACCAGCAGCTCGGCCACTGCTGACTCCAGGCCAGCTCCTGTACGGCACAAACTCAGCAGAAGCTTTCCGTCTATCCAGCCTTGAGAACAGAGGGGAGGGAGCTCAGGGCTGCTCAGGGACAGTCCTACACCTTCCCACTACTCATCAGAGAAAGGGAGGAGGCTATGATGAACCGAGGAGGCTCGGGTGAAGACAGAATCATTTTGAGCACGCTTGCTTCAAGTAGCCGACAGGCTAAAGACCACAGTTAGGCAGAAAGGCAGCGTACCACAATGCCTTACTAGCACAAACGCAAACATTTGCCCTGTCATTTCTGCCTGAACTGTAACAGCTTGCACCAGAAACCAGGCTCAAACACATACATTAAGAGGCCTGCACTACCCTGGGTGTGCACAGGCAACTCTCTGTAATGTCTTTTAATACCTTTTTATTTATCTCAGAGTGCGCACACACACTGGGAAGGGCCAATTACTGTTTAATGTGGCACACTTGGATCATCTGTGCAAAATTTGCAAATTAATTAATTGGTTACAACTCTTCTTTTCTTCTTCCCCCCAAAACATTAACAATGTGCTGAATAGCGATACTCAGGAGACCCCAGAGACTTCCCCTCCTCCTCAGCTCTGCCCTGCACCTTCCTTTCACCACTGATCCCACCCATTCTGGTGCAAACCAGGGACCAGAATTTTACATTTTTGGTGATGCTGAGAGCAGACACCAGCACTGTGGCGCTGTGCAGTGCTGGAGGGTTGAGCTGGCCAGGGGCTTCAGGGTGGGTGGAGGGCAAGGAGGGCTCTTTGCAACTTGAAATCACTTCTGTAGTACAATGCGATGCTTCAGCACCAGGAAGAAGCCACCGTGCTCTCCACTGTGATTTACATGCTGGTTGAGTCAGTGTGACAGCGGGACTACTTAACGCTACCCTCCGCCCCCACTGTTACAGAGTTACAACTTTAAACGCCGAGTATGAATCAAGAGTTTGCTTCCCATTCAAATCCTCCTTCTGCCCTTCTCATCTGACTCATTTCCAAGCTGACCACTGACCTTCATGCTAATTGATCATTACTAATAGATAAGGCTAATGCAGCTTTTGAACTGTACTGACTGTGTGCTCTGTACTTCTTGATTGGCACATGCTGCATTTTTTTTGCATGGACTATGGTCATCCAAAATTCAATCAGAAGCTGGTGGACAATACCTTGAGAACCCTGTTGCATGCCGGAGGGAGCTGCCATGTTGTTACATGCATTGCTAAAAATGTCTGGAAAGGCCCCCTTCCACCCAAGCCATCTGTGATGGGGTGACAAGGTAAGTGATCACTGGTTGCACTGCACTGAACCCTGTGGTGCCTCACTGATGTTGGCTCAGGAAGCCACTCAACACCACCGATGTGCCCTGGTGAGCCATGCTTGCCTGATTTTGGGCTCAGTGAGCTGGAAAAAGTGCTGGTGACTCACCTAGAGTTACCGTGAGAGCCCGAGGCACAGCTCAGAGCAAGCTCAGTCATCACTGTCCATAGGCTCTGCTCCAGCTATCAGGTTATGCCAGCCCTCCACAATGCACGAACACTGCAGAGCACATTTCATACACAATTATTACTGGAATCTTGTGGAGTCACCTTCTGAGACCCTTGGGAGCCTGACTAGTTAATACATATCACAGCAGAAAGGTATTTAAGCATGCAATACAAAGACAGTGAAAAGCACATATAGAAGTGTTGAACGGGAGAGAAGAGCTGGAGTAGTAAAACAAATCTGCATGAGATACACGACTCAGCAGGTGGACATGCAGGTTGACCATATAAACCAGATCTTCAAGCACTTCAAGGTGACATCTTCAAAAGTATCACCTCAAAACCTTCAGATTCCAACTCTTTGGCCACCAGTTTTTCCAGAAACCCTGTCAATGATACAGCAATGCTCACTCCTTATCAGATCTGCACAGACAGGACAGCACCCACACATGTAATCGGGTGCATCACAGAGCAGTGACTTGGACACACAGCCTGCACCACTCAGCTGCTCATACTTTTCCCCCTTCATCCAGCCCTAGTGCCCAAAATGAAGAGCAGCAGTCCTTACACCCTACTTCCACCAGTTGTGCCCTGGCAGTGAGCACTCCAAGAACCCACTTCAGGCAAAACAGAAAATACTTGAAGGAAAAAAAGAGGTTGAGTCACACATCTTACATCTCAACTATATGCCTTGCCCAAATCAGCTGTGACAAATGGTTGTACGAAGTCTGCATAAGGCTCCTAGCTGGCCAGAATACAGATAAAGCATGTGTGGGCTTCTCACACATTAAGCAGAGCTCATTACAGGGAGATGATATTCATTCTTTTAATTCTGACCACATCATTCACTTGTCGCCTCATTTAGACCACATTTTTCCCCAGTCAGGCAGGTGATATGATGGCACTGGCCTTGCTACAACCACAGCTGCCCCTTGCCAGACAATCCAGCAGCAGTAGTGACCTTTGTGCTGGTGCAGCCAGGAGACCCCACCACGTAAAACTACACAACCCCACAGAAACACCACCAGTGTCTTTGTGGGGCTGTGCAACTTCCAGTCTGTGAACACATCTCGTTCAAAGCAAAGAGAACACTCGCCAGCAGCAATGCCAAACACACATATTAATGACAATGCTTTGCCTGTGAAAATGGCCTCGCTGAGTCCACACACGTTCTCCTGAGGTGCCAGATTTTGTAAGTTAGCGAAAATGTTGAACTGTCTGTTTGCTTTAAACAATTATGTCAGCTCTGCAAGTAAAATATGTTCCCTCGGCTAACCTCCCCGTGCTGCTAGGTAGGGTGGTATTTGGCTGTCTCTGGGTCTAACACAGACGTCAGGGGACAACTGGAGAAATTCCTTGGGAAAAGCAGGGTGCACCTAGCCAGGGAGCAGCGGAGGCACCGGGGTGCTGATGGGCTCCTGCAGCACCGAGCTTTGCAGCACCAAGTGAAGCCCTCATGCCCCAGCACAGACACAAGTCCTGCTCAGGCATGGATATACTGAGGGAAGGACCACAACCACAAACCATTTCCCCAACTGTCTCCCCACACAGCTACCTTCCCACCTTTGGACTGGATTTCCAGATATGAAAATTTCCAGAAACATCCCCCTTACCTCTTCACAAGGCTTTGACCAAAGGTGGAAGGTCTCTGCCTCCAGAGCCACCTCTGGTCACAAACCTCTCTAATGCAGACCAAGTGCCAAGTGAAAACAGACCTGTTTTGAAAAGGCAGCTCTTTGAATAGAAGGCATCTGGTGCCACGCTTTTTTAAAAAAATACATTCCTAAGATGAGATGGAGGAGGCTATTGTTACTCCTCCCACCTCTCTCCCCAAAAGGGGAACTGCTGCAGAAAAAGCGATTCAATTATTTATCCGAGGTCATGCTGGAAGTTTGTGGCAGCAGTGGGAATTGCTGAGCATCCCCTGGATGCCCGCTTAGTACATTAAGCACAAACTCAGCCCTCTTCTCCACAGCATGAGGTCCAAAGGCCAGGGCAGGCAGCCTCGCTGCTGAGGCAGCCTGTCAGCACAGGCACTGGGCTGCTGAGAAGAGAAACACTCGCTGTCTATAGCGAGGGCAGAGCAGGAATATTTATATCGGAGCTAATGGAGGCAGACACCCACTGCTTCCTGATGATTTATATCAATTTACGCCAATCTCAACTGGAGGAGCCAGGTTCCTCTGCCACCTCCCCAGAGGACATGAGGCTGTGCCCAAATGCAGGGGGAGCCACACCAGCAGCCCCATATCGACAGCACTGGGCAATGCCACACCGCAAGAAAATTTTCCCATGTAAGTGCTCACTTGATTTTTTTCCACTTTCAGTAAAATGCATCTAACATAGCTTAACCTCAGGGCTGATAGGTAATGTAAAACCACACAAGGCTCCCAGCCTGGAGGACGCACCAGAGGACCACAAGAAAAAGCACAACTGGGTGGCTACAGCCTGGAATGAACAGCACTGGAGATGAAACCAGAGGGCAACCTCGTGCCAGCTCTGGTGCACAAGCATATCCAAAATATTTCTTTGTCATTATCTCCACAGCCCATCTAGGCAGCTTTCTGGCATGTGGAAGATCAGGTTTGGGGAAGCCAGAAACGTTTTGAGGGTTATGCTGAAATGGTTGATCATAGAACAAGACTTTTTTTTTTTTTTTTAATTGGGCGGGGAGGGGTAGTCCGCTTTTGCCACTGTGCTGGAGGACAGTGGGATGGCACATGTGGGGATCCCCAGACCACACAGCTCCTGGGCATACTGGTGTTTCACATGGGGAACGCACAGGTGGCTGGTGTTTAGAGCTGTCTGTCCTGCAACAGGAGCACCACACCGCCTTTCAGCTGCTAACACCAAGGAAGTCATGTCTCAGGATGCAATTGCATATAAAGGCAACGTCCATCTTGGCTGAAACACAGAAAAATGTGCACAGGGTGGTTATAGAAAGTTATTTCCCACATTGCAATCACATGAGGAGAGACCACAACTGTGTAACAAGTACAAAAACTACAGCACTGTTGTCTGTGATGTTTTAGCCTCCAAGCTGTCAGCAGGTGAGAGGACAACGCAGCTTGCTCTCTCCAATATTCAGATACAGTTTAGCATCAAAAAATCTTTCAGAATGATCATAGTCCAGGAGAATACATCTAATTCCCTCCAAAATAATTTGGAGCTTCACTGAGTAGAAAATTGCTATTTCTGCTCCAATGCCAGAGAATTCCATTTTTAATTATAGAAATTTCTGTTATGCACAATTATAATATTATTTCACATTCTCTCTCGCTCTTAGTTCAAACATACTATTAGCTTTTTAAACTACTGCTATGCATTGAGCAGACAGAGATCACTCCTGATGCACAGGAACTCAGACATCCACGCCTCTTGAACCAACTCAGGCCTAGCAAGAAAGTACAAAGCCTTTTTTGTATGTTCTGAGACAAATTATCCTAAATATCAATGACTTCTGGCAGCGACCACTTTTGATAAGACTTTCAGTCAATGAAATGAAAACAGAAAAATGCTAAAGACCTTCTCCACAGTGTGGATACAGGACTGATAATGCCTTGTGCAGACATGAGTGGTCTAAGGACCCACTTCTGGAAGGAGTCACAGAAGTCAGTGAAAAATGTCAGGCCTTTGGTACCATATATGTTTGCAGGGTCATAAGATAAATAAATCCCAAACTGATAAACACAAATTTGCCTTTATGCAAAAATCATCCTGTAGAATTAATCAGTCAAGTAATAATAAAATTAATTAAAAAAAAATTCTGACAGGCTGGCTGTTCTTGGGCAATAGTCTGGGATTCGCACCTCACGTCTGTCCCAGATGAAATGAGAGACTCAAAAGGCACAGGAGCTGGTCAAGACCTACATCCTGAGGATTAGTGTTTGTAAAGAGACAGAGATGATAAATCAGTTGCTTTAATCCACTGCTGCATTAAACAGATTGTCTCCGTAAGTTTAGTACCTGCTTTTTCAGTTCCGACTGGAATTTAGTACCTTTACTGATCTGAATCAATAACTTTAATTGGTAGTTTAGAGTTATGTGCAAGGCGCATTGACACTAATGAAAATTAGTTGCTTAATTCCCCAGCCGTGCCGGGGAACATGCCAGATAGGCCACAGGAAAGGGGGAAGAAGGAGCAGCTCCGTGCCCAGACCTCGCAAGGAAGACAGGATGGGGACAGCTGCAGCCCGCCAGTGACAGGAGGGCACGGGGGCAGCTCCCCATGCACCAGCATCAGGGAGAAGTCACTCAGATGGAGACACCGCGGAGAGACGTGTCTGCCTGGTGCTGCCGTTGGTCAGGGCATAGAGTGTATGCACAAGGACACGGAGGACAGACAGACTCCTGGTTGCTCATGTCACACATGCCAGCTGTACAGCTATTCGGGGTTCAAATGCACCAAACAGATCTCTTGCTGTTTGATGAGGAAACTTTTTCTTGATGCCAAACCCAAACCCCAGCTTCTCTGCTAGGAGAGCAGCAGTGTGGACCAGCAGTCAGCCCACCACGAGTCAAGGGGCTGCAGGACCACAAGCACCATAATCCCTGCACCCCACATACCCCATGTCCACTTCCCAGAAGCCTTCCTCCCTTTGTCCAAGCCCTCATGCCTTCCTGGGCTCAGAAGGGACTCCTGCACTATTACGCTGAATCCTCTGGCGTCTGTTCTGACAACAGCCACGCTCACAGAACTGAAAAGGACACATAGATTAAAAAAAAAAAAAAAAAAAAAACAAAACAGTACCTTCCAATTAAGCTCTTTTGGTATGGATCAAAAATAAAACACAGTCATCATGTAGGAGCATTTGAAGCCCTCACTAGCCAGCAAGTAAAGGGTCCAGGCTGTCCCTGCTCCCTTTGAAGCATGCCTGCTGGCTGTAGGTTTCTATAGTGTTCTCTTGCAATTATGCAGTTACAGCTCTTTTCAACTTATCTCTCTCTCTTTTTTAATTTAAAGAGATTGAGAGGAATTAAAAAAAAAGAACCTCATCAATCAGATTTATCAAATAAAACTGTAGAGGTAGGGCCAGCTGCAGCTACACATGTCAAACTCAGCTGCAGATATGAAAGGGAAGGCTGTAATTCACAGTCAGGGTGCTGTGCTTTTTAAGGGCTTTGCAGTGAAGTCAGGCCGCCTGCTCTGTTCCTAAGCCTCGAGGCAAGCCCAGTGCGATGCTGGGTGAGGGTACCCTGTGCTCAGGCTCTGTGCCTGTGTCTGGAGACCTCACCTCAGGGAAGCAGGGCTGCGCTGCACGGGCTGCAGGCCATACACCTTTGGTGGCTTTGTGGATGTCCCCACTCCTGTGGACTTATGAAGTTCCTTGCCCTGCTCCAACATATGGATGGATACAACATTTGTCTAAGACAGCAAGCACAAGTTACTCTGGTCGCAACAGTTCAAATGAAAGCAAAGAGAATAATGGCAAGACTTCTCATGGATTTACATGGGCCTGTATTTTATCGGCCTTACCCAGTTTTCCTCACCAAGGCCTACTCTTGTTGAATGCCATTAGCTGAGTGACAAGGCAGAGAAAAAAAACAAAGCAGCCAGAAGCAGTTTCCCCAGGTGCCCACAAAGGGATCTGGGGGACACACGAAGGTGCCTGCCCCCAGTGGGGATTGTGAGGGGAGGCTGCCCCGCCACACACTGTGGGGCTGAGGGGAAGCGCCCGGCTGTGCAGGGCAGCTTCCTCACTGCTCTTCTGGTGAAAAGAGGAGGGCGAGCTGAAAATGATGATGGGGCCTATACATCACAGGAAGGGATAGAGTCAGGGTTGGAGCTTGAAGTCACAGTTATTACCACACAACTCCCCAGGTGTCATGGTTCTAGGACACAAGCGAGGCCTGTGGTTCTCCTGCAGGCCCTGCCAGACCTTCGTGTCCTCCAGCAGTCCTCATCTGCTGTGCTTTTATACAAACAGCTCCTGCAAGGACAAAAATACATTGAGTTGGATAATATATACTTCATCTTTTGTTTCTCTAAGCAAGTGTGTGCAATTTTGGAGATATTTTGTAAATTCAGATTTATGATTATTATTTTTCATACTGTGGCTACCACAGTGACCACAGAGAATTTATTGAGGTAATAATGTCTTCAAATAGCCAATTTTCAAAAAAATGGAACCATCGCAATGGATTAAAATTCAAACCATTAATATTCAAACATATTAAGTCACTTAAAGGTTTTTCTGTGTGTGTGGAATTTTGGGGTATATTCTCCTCATAACACACAAACAGAAGATATGCTTTACTGTTGACATTTAGCACATTTTCTTTATTGCTTTTCATTTCATTATGAGTAAAAATGTTATTTGTCCACCCAGCCTTTCCTAGGACAAGTGCCATCGTTTCTGTTTGTAGAGGCAACCAAAAATTAAAGGAAATATTTTAGATGTCAACATTAAATGTCAAAAAATGATTTTAAGTAATTGCTAATACCCTGGCATGTATGCATTTTATTCAGAAAATCCCTGTTAAAAATATTCATCTGGGGATATTCAAATTTATTATGTAGAACAACACAGCGTTAACGCACTAGCTTCTATTTAATGCTTTGGTTCATAGCAACAAAGATACCAATGGGAAATCATTAGACAAATACGCAATTTTTGCAGCATAATAGGTCTATGTTTGGTATCATCTGAAAAAAAAAAATGCTCACCAAGCTCAAACTGACAGAAAAAATGCAATGATCAGGCAAAGTACAGCAACATTATAAATGTTAACAGATTTCAGAAAGTGATTTTATGTTAATTCAAATGTTAATGTTGTCCGAGGCTGCTGAAAAGAAGGCAGGGCTGCGAAACGAGATAGACGTGGCAGTCGGTAGGAAAGCAACGGGAACACAAAGGGCCGGTTTGTGGTGTGGGTGTGGGTGTTTTATTAATTATATTTCCTTTAGTGCTGTAACAACAACCTGTCAGTAATCTGCACATTCAGTACTTAATTGACATTAATGATTTTGCTGGCTCCCTGTCCTTGCCGCCATCTCCCTGCACTGGCCCTGGCCACAGCTCGGTGAGAAGGGGTGGTGAGAAGCCCAGCCATCTCGCACGTCTCTTCACCGTCCCAATTAAGTCAATGAGTGCGGTGCCACTGAGCTGGGGCTGTTATTTGCAAGCCAGGTCTCATGTGCACAGCTCCCAGCCTACTTTCTGAGTCTCTCAAGAAGCCTGCGACCCCCAACGCAGCCCCTCACAAAGGGATGTATTCAGGCATCCCTTGCCTCGTCCCTGTGCCACAGACACAGGGATGCCCAGCAGCTCCTCCAGCTGTGGTGGGCAGAGATGCGGATGAAAGATGTCCATACTTGGTCCTACTTGGTGCTGACAGCTAAGGAGAAGTCAGGAATCGCTCTAATACTCATGAGCAGCAGGTGCCAGGAAGGACACAGCCATCCCAAACCCAAAGCGTCCATTGTCCCTGCACTGCCTTCATGGTGAAGGCATGGATATCTTTAAGCACTTTGCTAAATCAGATGAGCAATTATAGAGGGTGAATTGATGCAACTCAGAATTACCCTCCACCAGGGCTGCTCTGGTATCTCCACCAATTTCCTGGTGCCACCTGCAGCTGCCAGACAGCAATACATCCCAAATTCCCCATGATTTACCTTCCCTGGAGCTGAACCCTGCCATTGCATCTACCCATGAAACAGTCTCTGCACGGTTAAGCTGGTGGGCAGCACAGCCCCCACTGCAGCAGAAGGATCCAAACTAGCTGCAGCTACAAGCACAGCCCTGGTGCCACCAGGCTCCAGCCCTCAAGCAGCCTGTGGAAACCACAGAAGAAATCTGCAGGCTGAGCACAACTCAAGAGCATGTGCAGCATGCAGCAGAAATGACAAAGACAGGTTGTTCTGGACAAACACACAAAGGCTTCTTTTTAGGTTCAACCGAGACATTTCTTGCATCATCCTAGCACAAAGGTACGTGCAGAAGTCAAGCAAATCGGCCTATGACAGCAGGACCAACAGAGCTGTGCTCCTGCACAGTGCTCCATCCCTCCTTGGAGGGCTCTCAGCCTCTGCTCATCCCCCTTCAGGACCCTAATTCCAGCCCCTTTGGATACCAGAATTAGGTCACAGCTGCAAGTGCAGCACCCCCGATTGCCCCCACACCTGTCGCTCCTCATCCTTGTCTTCCCCCAGCTTCCTACCTCTGCCCTCCCAGCACCAAACCCTGCTGTTGCTCACCCAGGGCTCTGGCCAAGCTCTGAGCAGGGTGGCCAAGCCTTTGAGCCTTTCTCTTTCCCAGATCTCATTTTTCCAGTGGAGAAAGCCAACAGACAGAGAGGAAGAAAACGAAAACCCCCAAGAGCCTAGTTTTGATAGGAAAACAGGCTAAAAATTAAACATAAAAATCAGCACATTCTCACAGCAAGTAAATGCCATCTTCTACCAGAAGACTTCAGGGGGAACCATCCAGCAAGAGCCTGCGAACACCTAGGTGCTTCTCTCACTCCATGCAAAGAAGGTGGCCCAGGCAGCAAAATATTTAACAAATTGTTCTGCTGCCACTTCTCAGGGGAACACAGTTGCTTAAAAAACTCAGATGAATATGGAGTGATCTATGGGGCACTTTGTTACGTTAATGACTGTTACCAACTGTCTCTCCTTTAATATAAAGTGTTGACTCATTGTCAGTGAGGGTGAGCCAAGACAGCCTGCTTGTGCCTCGCAGTCCTTCCACACTCACCCATACTGCTCATGTGAAGACACTTTAATACGAAGAGGCACTGTCTGTGGCCATTATTAATCTCCAGACTGAAGCCCAGAATACTAATAAAACCACAGAGGATAAACTAACTTTTCTTCGGTGCATTCTTCATTCTGCAAGATTTTGGCCAAAATCGAAATATTTTTCTTTGATCGTGCTAGCCTGTGGCTGACAACCAGACTGCCCAAATCAAGGCTTAGGGAGGTTTTCACTTGACTTCCACTGTGCTAAAATAACATCCTCATCCTGACACATCTAAGAGGGGACACCTCCAGCTTCACAAACGTCAGAAACCAACATTTTGCAGATCTGGCTGAGATGAGAGAACAACTTATTTATTCTCAGGCAGACCTTAAAATGTAACAAGCTTAAAGTGTAACAACCAAATCTCACTGCAAGCTGTATGGTCCAGATATTACACGGAGAGCTGGCAGGTACTTGGAAGATGAATGTTGGGGTGAATTAAAATGGTTATCTGTGAATTCTTGTCATGGTCAATAATCCTTAAGCATACAGAAAACTGGGGCTGAGGCCCTGAGCTGCACAGACGGGCTTCTTGGTAGAGTACTGCCTTCAATAAAGGCAAAAAACCTTGCATGGAATTATCGAATAAAGCACTGTATTACACTTTTCTCTCTGATGTTGTTACTCTGGGATTCAATCCAAAAATGTTCATACCATTGATTCTAGCTACACGCAGGGCACGCAATAGGTGAGTTCATGTTACTGGAGTCTGAACATGATAACCTGGCAAACCGCTGTTGCTGCTTTTTGTTTTCCCCTGTGAAGGAAAAAAAAAAAAAAAAAAAAAAAGGAAAAAACATTCCTACAAAGCTTTATTACATCTCTACTTCCACTGCAGCAAGTGCCTAATTTCCAGACAAGCCGTTCATTTTCAGTCCTACCTGACTGAAAAAAACAGGTTTAAAACCAAAGCGACTCCTGGAGTAGAGCGCAGTGACCTGTGCCACTGGCTGGTGTGGCAGCGGCAGTTCCAGCCTCCCAGCCTTAATCGATTTCTCATCCCTACATCATCAATGTGCGCGGCCATGCCTTTTCTGAAAGCCCACATCTGTCCACAAGTTACTTTAGAAATTTTTGTTTAAAGTTCCCCTGACATTACTGAAAATAAAAAAATCTGCCTCCAATACAGGAAAATACAACTCACCAAGCTGAGCTTTCAGTACTGGGAAAATCATGGCCGTGCTGTGTCCCTCAGCTGCAGGATTTTCCAGGAAACATCCAGGCTTGTTGCTTGCCTCTGTCAGGAAAATTGTTTAGTTCATGATTAAAACAAAAATCATTTCAGTTTCAAGGAATTTTATTATATACAGTTAGTAAACAAAAACACTTCATCATTTGATTTTGCTTTTATAGCTCAAGAGTCCATTAATATATGTAGCTGAATACTGTTTTTTTTTTTTAAACAAAGTGAAGACCAACTGAAATATTGCAAGGCATTAAATGCATTTAGATTTAGAGCACCATTTCCCCACCACAGTTATGAACACTGTCCATAAATCCACTAGCTCCTCCTCTTTCCCAGGTTCATAGAAATCTAATAAACTAAACCCTTGTTTCTGTAGCAAAGCCCAAGACAGAAGTGTAACATTTAAGACTTGCAGTACATCACAGGAATACATGCTGATAAAGTAAATATTTCCTCACTCAACAGAAGAGACAGTCTTGTTGGGTGACTGCAGGCAGTTCTTTACCCCATAGCAGAAGTTGGTGCCTGCATCCAAGTACATGCACCAGTCAGTAGCAGTAAGCCCTTTGTCTCAGGCCTAAGGGCAGAGGATTTTTGCGCTCCTCACATTTAGACAGCAGTCTCTTCAATTCAAACAAGCAGATACTTAAGAACTGAAATGCCTGGGAAGAGGAAGCACAGTTCTACCTGTCGCACATCTGCTGGACAAAGGAATATCGGGGTATGCTCTGTGCATCGCTGTTGCTTGTATCCCAGGCGATCACGTATCTCAAACCAAACAGAAACAAACCTTTCTTTTTTTTTATTTTTATTTTTTCTTTTGAGCAGGCTGGCTGAAGTCTGATGGCCTGTCAGCTCATGCATCTGCTGTGCTGCTAGAGCATGCAGGGACCCTGCACCCTGGCTGGGTGCTTGGAGTGCTGCAGCCGCATCCACCCAGGCCTCGCAACCAAGTGCCAATGACCATTTCCAAACCACTGATGCTACAGCACAGGGCATTGAGCTTTAAAGACTAACAGGAGGAAAGTTTGTTTTGGTTAGTCAGTTTAATAGTAAACCATTGAATTTCATCCTGGAATGTTATTGCAGCCCTGTTGAAACTTCAGAAAAATCAGTACTTCATAAAATACATTTGCCTTCTCGCTATACTTGTTACACAAGAACATACTCAGCTCGGTTAAACAAAAATAGTTTCCAAATACACAGTCAGTCTGCTTCTCTGAATCGCCAGCAGTTTTAGAACCAAAGCACTCTGGGATCAGAAAGTTTTTCCATTCTTCCTTCGTAGCCATTTAATCTAATGTGCCCTCAAACGTACCAGCCTGCAGACTTGAAAACCCTGGTTTTATTCAGTGTACAAACAACACTTCTTCTTCTTCCAATCTCAAACTCACCATGAACAGAAATAAACAGCTTCACATACAAACTTATTCTTTTGTGCTTGGCTTGGACTGATTATTTCAAGAGACTGAAAGAAGACAGATTACACAGTATTGAAATATTCTGCAGTCTTAATTAAATGTTTGATTAAATATAAGTTGTGTCAGTAAAAGACAATTCAAAACTTGAGATGCAGATTTTATACTTTAACAATAAGACCTAATTTGAACCATTTGCAGGTAGGATGGCTGAAAGAGCCAAATCTCCAAAATATTTACTGTTCAAAAACCCAAACCAAATGGCTGTTTCGTGGAGTCATCAACTTCGAAGCACAGAAGTTTCACAGATTTTCAAGAAGTGCTACAATGGCAAGAAATGTACATTAAAGTCTTCACCCCGATTATTAAAGGGTATATACCCTTTACTTCCTGACATCTTACAGATAAAAGTCTGTTACTCCACCTTGGCTTTGTGTAAGCCACCCTTTGCAAGTCTGCAGGCTGGCACAGGTAGTGCAGGGGAGAGGGCAGAGGCAGTGCTGCAGCAAGCAAGCAGGGCTGCTTCCTGACCCAGCATCGTGCAACAGATCCACGCATGGTGATCATGGCACTCGGTGCCAGGGCCCAGGCCCAGCAGGAGAGCTCTCCATCGAGGCTGCAGCAGCTCAGGTCAAGCTGACCTCAACCTTGATAGCAAGGAGATGTGCTTAATTCCCAGCAAATTCAAGGCTAGACAAAATCTGAGTCAACCTGTGTTATTTCACAGTATACCCTGCTGGTATCACCATCTCTCTCCCTCCCATTTATTTATTTATTTATTTATTTATTTATTGGAGGTGACAGGGTTGTGGGGAAGGAAGGTTTGGAAGGGGAATGGATGAGTAATGTGTGATACTTTACATGCATGCCGTTAAATGCCCAGAGGAAGCGCTTTCCCAGAAATAGGAGAGGATTTATACCATCAAACAAGGTAAAGTGGGTCCATCCCATAACAGCCAGTGCATTGCCCATCCCTCCCACCACACCGCATATTGCTCCCCTGACTATTTACCAGTGCACATTTACCTAATCTTGCAGTACCCTCCCTGGGTGCGATTCCCACGGAAGTCTGGAGGAGAGCCTCATGTGGTCTTGGGCAATTCCCAAGCTGAGAACCAACAGGAGATACTGATCTGAGACCTAGAAACTGACAGCCTTGGGCAGATGATCCTACTGTTCTGTAGGAGACAAACCATGCAGGAGAGCTATTTCTGTGAACTACCATTAGATAATTGCAGCATTCTCTGCAACTTAGCATCTAACAAAACCATAGTACTACCTATGCATTTTCATCCTTTCCATTCACCATTGCTCCTGTTTCCCAAGACCAGCTCACAATTACAGCCTCCACTCAATAATTTGGGGCCGTTTCCTTCAATACAATCACAGCTACCACTAACTTTCAAGGGCAATTTTACAGTAGCAGTAAGAGAGAATTAGCACTTTCTTTTCTCTCAAAGTTCCTCCGATGTCCCCAGCTTTCAGACCAAGGTGAGGTTTTGATACATAGTTATGACAAACCTTGCAGGAGGAAGATAATCATATGCCACCTGGGTTAGCACAGAATTCAATTTCTTTTCCAGCATGCTTTACACCAGTCTATAGCTATTAAATGGAGACAGTTTCAAGCCAGAGAATGCACAATAATGCACAGCTGAATTGTTTTCCTGCCATTCCCAAGAGCCTGCGAGCCCCAGGCTCCTGTGCCAGGAGCACGTACTGTCTTCAGTAAGCAGCATCATGTGTTAACCTGGGGGCCTTCTTCCCCTGGATCCTTCCCCCCATCTTTCAGGTAATGTGCTCTAGGTTCAAAGCAGCTTGCAGAAGCATCTTATTTCATGTCAGCTCATCTGCTGCACAAACTTCAGCCCACCTGTAAAACACACTAACCCTTTTTCTCCTGTCTCTTCAGGCAGAGACGCCTACTTGCTTCTGCCCACCCAACAAAAATCCATCTCCAGGCTGATTCATGACTTGAGATAATCTATGAGAATAGGATTCTCAGGCAAAGAAATAGGGATAAAACTTCCTGTTTTTATTTTATTTTTTATAGGGACAATTATTTTCCTGCAATAAGTATTTTCCTTTAAAGAGATCCCCTTAAAAAAACATCCACTGTTCTTCCCCAAAGTGGTTTTTACTCTATAGCAACTAGTGCATAATTTCTTTAAAGCTACCCTAGAAAGCACAGAGACATAAGTATCTACACATAGAGCAATGTTTTAAGAATATTTTGTTTGCGGCTGTGTGAGAAAGGGACAAGAAAATAAATAATACAGTAGGTTAGCCCTCTGGGGAAGTATAGAATCTCTGGTGTGCAGCTGCATTCAGACCTGGAAAGCTCCAAGCCAAGATCTCCACACACTGAACAGACCATTTTCACAGAAATAAAGCAAGTTGACCTTTGAGGGGAGTGGAAAGAAGTTATCATATTAGCAGGATTAACATCTAAATTGGAGATATGATTTAAAGAGGCCAGTTACGTGAAGAATTTTAACTGTTTAGCAAATAGTTTTCCCACACGGCCCAGAGAACAAGGAATAGATATTGACTAGAAAGTTCTATTTTAGCTTAAACTAAAAGTTAGCATTCATAACTGTGACACTATTATAGTTATTTTATTGAAGTTAAAAGTAATAAAGTGTAATTCTCGTTTATAAGGAGTCAGTTTAAAAACGACTTTATAAAAAAACACTTTATAAACTTTATAAAAAAAAACAAAAACATGGACCTTCAACTAAGCACAGAAGTAACAGAAGAACTAGTACTGAAGTCCCAGGAAGAGGTCCTCCCTGCCTCCCCCCCAGGGTTTTGAATTCTAAATGTAAGGACAAGTACCAAAATGTGTCCTGACAACTCCTCCACTGTTACAAACACTTTTGATAGTGAACAAATATAAAATTCCTTTGTCTAGGACATATAGTACTCTGAAAAAATGAAAACTTCTCTGAACCAGCAAACTTGTTGAGCTAACATTTACACTTGATCACATAACATCACTTATAACCATTTGTTACAAGGAAAAACAAAACAGCAGCACCAAATAATTCACTTACTATTAGTTACAGTAGGCATTTTTATTACATCAGAGCTTTAACATTTATCAGAATACTGGGTCAGGTAGAAGGGAAAGGGAGAATAACTTAAAAAAGCAGCCTCGGTGGAAACTAGCATTTAGAAAAGTTAACCATCAGCAGAGTAGGAGCTTCCAGATATACAAATGTTCTAGCATCTACACAATCTACAGGACATGGTGAACTCTAGTAGTCTCACAGATGTTTTCAGTGTTGTTGAACAGTCCTTCAAAGCAAACATCATAAGAAAAACAAGCAACCATTTTTACATCTATTTCCCTTTTCTTCAGAAACATGACTTTCCAGAAATGGTCTTACTATGAATTCTCAGATGTTACAAAGATTAAGGACAACACTTCCTATGAAACTGTAGATTAAAAGGCACACAACATTCAGATTTGAAATTTGCACAAGTGACTAATTGTCAAAGAATATGCTGAAATCCCAAAGTTTAAGTAATTGTTTTCTTTAAACGTAAGCTTCTTTCCTACTGATCACTTCTTGCTATTAAGTACAACGATCCTGACACACTGATTCAAGAAGTTCCCAACACATTTGTCATTAGCATGTGTTGGGGAAGGATTCCCCATATACTTGTCATACTTATTATCCCCTCTAGTCATTTGCAACTGAATAAGGAAAATCTAACTAGCCCAACATGAAAATTTTATCTTTAGTATCCAAAAATGATGCTTTCATTGGTAAGCCAGTAGTGGTAAATAAATAAAGTGATAGTTACTATATTCTTTGCACCCAACTCCCACGCTACTAGTGGTCACAGTCTGAAAAATCTTAGCTGACCATAATTAAAAGAAAAATAGGAATATACATAAAACCAGCTGTCTTAGACAGCATTTTTATTAAAAATGGATACACAGAGACATAGCAGCATTTACAATAAAGAGTTTTTAAAAAGGCATCAGGTTGTAAGCCAACCATTTGAAAAAAAGGCTTTGAAATGTAGTCTTCCACAGTACATTTTGCCCATATGTCAATAGGGAACAGTATAACTGCCAATTACCCAAAGGACAAACAGGCACAGACACAGTAACTTATCTAAATTTCAAGCCCTTTTTCTGAATAGTTGGTCACATCAAGCATCACCCTCCATAGCAGCATTTGGAGCACTCTTCGGTGTGCTTTTAAGTGGCTGGTGTACTTGATCCATTTCTTTAAAATATTTTAACGTTCAATAAAAATATTCCAAATAGAAAAAAATCTTCTGTCATGAAAAAGGCAAGGTTTCCTTTTCAGATTCCATAAAAGCTTATGAACTTCACTGGCAGCCTTTCCATAATGGAGCAGAAGTTAGAACCAGCAGAACAGGCACTTCAGCAAAATTGTCTGTCAACAGTTTGTATAGTCACATCTGCTTCAGTCCGGCAGACTGTTTCTTACTACTTTGTGGTGGTGTAAGGACCCCAGTGGGAAAAGGTGAAGTCCTATTTTGCTCAGCCAATATGGCTTGTTTTGCTTGAGCTTTGTCCTGAAAGCACAGAAAAAGGGAGAAAAAAATCTTTACTTTGCTATATCAATGCAACAGATTAATATAATTCTGTGTTTTATAACTTCATATGTTAGCAATCTGGAAATGCATATATACTAGTAACTGATAAAAACATGCAATACACAATAGCCAGTGAATGAGCCCCAAGAGATTAATATTAACTTTTGGAATCTGATGGTCAGCATTATAGTATTTGTATTTTCAAGACAGCTAAATTTAGAAGCCACTGAACAGTAAGAGGTTTAACTTCTACTACAATTAAATAACCTAAATATGAAAAAAAGCCTGATTGTTTAGATTAGGTAGATTAAAAGGCATGATTGTTGGACACGATTTTGATCTTTTGCAAGTTTCTCAAATTAAGAACCACTATTGCTCAACTTCTTGTCAACCACCGTCACATAGCAGCCCCACAAGATCAGTCTCAAATGATCAGTCTTTATTTTCATTTTTTCATCAGATAAGGTTTTATTTCCCATTTTTCCTATAGAGAAAGGTCTAATACACAATATTTGAAGTACCCCAGTGGGCAGAAATATGCTTCCCATTTCTAGGGTAATTATTTGTCCTTCGAGATGAGGCTGAAATCATGATCACCTTTTTGTACTAAACACTGCAAGTCAGGTCTCTTCCCCTGTAATTCTGCAGCCAGAGTACCACCTTATGTCTTTTACCATCTGCACACACACACAGTCTCAATCTGATAATGCTTCACTTGAACTTACTGTATGTTCTAACCAAAGAAGAAACAAGATTTAGGAGATTTTAAGACAGTTTCTGTCTTCATTGTGCACATACGTACCAGCAAATCCAAGCTGTTTATGTGCGTCTGTATATTGTGCAAGTCTTCAGGAGCTATACCTCTAAAGTGTTTGAGTTTGGAGCTTCCTACTTCCCGTATAGCCATAGCAAATGGAACCATCCATTTTACGCATTCCTCTATCTCACACCATTCATAACCTGGAAGACAAGACACATGCTTATCCGCCTGAATTAAGGCTTATATTTGAAAATAAATTAGACTGTCTGTAAATACCAGCGTTACATACCTGAAACTTTCTGCATCAACTCAGATGAAGAGAAGTGGTACAAAGCAGAAGCTGCAAGTACACCATATGTATATTCCAAGCAGCCAATATCCAGCACACAGAGATCCAAGAGCTACAAGACGACAGATGTTTAATAAGTCTATTGCAGAACAACTTTTTTCAGATGAAAGAGCATTTGAAGGATGAAATCAGCCTTACCTCTGCTATTTGTACAAATATTTGTTGTGGATATTGTCGCAACAATACCTCATAAAGCTCATTTAAATACGCAACTTGCATGTAAATGTTTAGCCATGATACAACTGTCAATGGATTTAAGTTCCAATTAAGAGCCTGAAACAGTAGACATACACAAGACTTCAGTATTAGTAAAGAACTCATAACTTAGACCATGCAACTTTATTTACTCTACATAGAAAACTGTGATTCCAGCTGGTCAAGGCATCTTTGGAACATGCCCATCTAACCCTCTCCCGTACATCCTCCTATTGACAGGGCTGATGAACAATTACTTCTGTTAAATATTCATATATTGGTGGATACTTTAAATCACTTGTTACCTAGAAGACACTATTTTTGAATTAGAAATTGAATCTCTTACCAGCACTTAGGATTAACTGAGACTCTCTGCTTTTAGTTGATTATGCTATGCCTTTTTAAAAACCTAAAGCAGAACTAATTCCACTTAGAAATATTACCTTCATAATGATCAATTCCATACTGAGGATTTCATCTTCTGTACAAGCTCCATCTGTAACATAGGCAAACTGGTGCAACTTTGGTGGATAAATTTCCTGAGAGATAGGAGATCAAGCATTCAATATGAGGAATAGTTTGTAACTAGTCCCATGGGTTAAAAAGCAGAACAACCCACTGCCACTTCAGCATTTCAAGACAGATGGGGAAAAAAAAGAACCAACCTCCCCATCCTAACTCATTGTTCTCCTTAGCCTTTAATATACATAGACTTATTTTTTAACCTTTCTGCCCCTAGTCTTCATCTTTCACTTCTGATGGATCAGTACAGCACTCATTGTTCGACTATAGCATCACTGAGGTGGTATCATAATTGACATTGAGATTTATTATTTTTAAATACACCCTTTTATCCTTTGTGTTGTGTAGCTCTAATGGTCATAGACACTTGTATACCTACCAGGGTGTACAACCTTATAAAAACTGTTTGACTAACAACCTCAGGTCTTGCAAGTTGCAGACCAATACCAATTACCAATAGAAGCTCCAGTGGACAGTTAAAGGCAGTAGCTGTATCAATGCAACCACTACCCTTATTAGATTTTCCACATTAAGGTTACTGCTAACACAGAAGCTGAGATATATTGCTGGTCCAAGGTTAGCTTCAAAAGATACTGCATGGATTGGAACAGATCACACAACTCCTCAAATCCTACCATTAGAACTGAGCTGCTTTTTAACCTGAGGAGACAACTTGGCCTAACTGCTCAACAAGTGTAAGGTTCACCTTAAACAGAGTTCACTAATGAAGTCTAATGGTTTAGAAGCAAAATACTTTGTGCTTAAGAATAGACTGAATGAATATGCCTCTTAGAAGACAGAGTGAGAACTTAAAAATTGCTATTTTAGTTGTTCAATTTGTTCCAGTAAACACGGAATAACTTAGACTATATTATCTGGTAGATACTCCACTGACAGTAGAATTGCAACAAGTGGTCTCTGTACAGAGCAGCCAGCCAAAAATTCATTTAGCAACAACAATTAAAAACATTAGATTTATCCTAACACTGAAGAAACTATTCTTTTAGGATTAAAGATAGATAATGCGATGTTAGCTAGTCTTAACTTTAACCACTTCTAAAATTTAGGAGGAATTCTGAAAATAATTTTTTTTTTGTCTCCCACTCAAATCATAGCATCAAGCTCCATAAAGCTTGCCAAAATGCATCTAGTGTGTAATAAGTCTGCTGTCTATCCATTTACTTTTTTTTTTTTTTTTTTAGGTAAAAGCTGGAGATACTTACCTCAAGCTTTGCTGCTATGAATAAAGAAGAGATCCCAATAAGCTGTAATAGTGTTTTTACAACATTCTGTTGCGTTGCCATAAACCGATCAAAGAAATCTTGTGCTAAATAAAAAGTTTCTCTATGAAGCTTGTAGACTTCACAAACCTAGAGAGATATCAGAGGTTAAAAAGGTCAAAAACAGTGTTAGAGAGTCAAAAGCAGATGCATTAAAAAAATCCAAGACCTAGACATAAAATTCATATTAGGTTTCTGCTTCACTGATACTGAGAACTAACAAGTTCACTAAGAGGAGAAGCTAAGCAATTTCCTTTGACTCACGAGACAACTGCCACTACAGTAACTCCTCAAAAAAACACAGATTAGAGTGAAAGCCCTTTTAAGAAACACACGTGTTCTAATAATGTCAGAACTGCAGTTCCTCATATTCACTAACATGCATCACTCCAACACCTTAAAAGAGAAAATTCTCACAACTGCTTTAGAATGAAGAACAGAGACTATGTCAGCAAGTCATTCAAGCAGCAAAAAAAAAAAAAACAACTCCCATACAGACAGTGGGGTTGCAGTACATTCTACAAGTCAGTAACAGATAAAGGCTCCCCAGAGAACTTAGAGCAGCCTACCTAAAGGAGGCCTACAAGAATGCTGGAGAGGGATTATTTATCAGGGAGTGCAGGGGTAATGCACTCAGGGGAGGACAAGGGGTAATGTCCTTAAGCTAAAAGAGGGTAGATTTGAGATTAGATATAGGGAAGAAATTCTTTACTCAGAGGGTGGTGAGGCACTGGAACAGGTTGCCCAGAACAGTTGTTGACCCATCCCCAGAAAAAGTTCAAGGCCAGACAGGATGGGGCTTTGGGCAACCTGGTCTAGTGGAAGGTGTCCCTGCCCATGGAAGGGAGGTTGAAACTAGATGGTCTGTACAGTCCCTTCCAAGCCAAACCACTCTATGATTCTATGTTGTGAGATGCATCTGGTCTCTAATGCAACACCCCTTCCTTCTTACAGTAACTTGCATAATCATCTGTGCAGGTTTTCTCTGCAGCATGAACTTAAAAAGCTTACATTGGAGAGCGTTAGGGACTAATTGATTATTATACACTGTTAATCTAAATGAATATCAGAATACATTGTCAGTTCATGCACCGTCAACTCAATTCACTGTGTGTATACATAAATATATGTTTTGTAATTTGGTGCTATTCATTGATGAACTTAAGATGACGACAAGTGTCTAGTGATAATGGATTATCCAAAGATCACGAACAGTAGTCATGGCAGTTACAGCATACTTCAGCAAAAGCTCATTTGAAATACTCACAAGCACAGAAAAACTCACCTCCATTAGCCAGTCTAGAAGAATTGTTCGCATTTTAGGTTGCAGGAGAGGGTGCCTTTG
This sequence comes from Anser cygnoides, assembly GCF_040182565.1. Classification (NCBI taxonomy): domain Eukaryota; kingdom Metazoa; phylum Chordata; class Aves; order Anseriformes; family Anatidae; genus Anser; species Anser cygnoides. Next base: position 20,383,951 of record NC_089884.1, on the reverse strand, counting down.
CATATAAAGTTTATCCCTCACATATGTATCCTCTTTGTTTATCATGTTTTTCCATACATCATCTCTGTTGGCCCAGCTAAGACAGAGGAATATGTTTAGTCTCAAGTCATAAGACAAAAAGACAGACAAGCAGTAGCAAAACAGCAGACTTACCCCAGAACTGGTAATGGTGAAGCTCTAGTTGGAGCAACATTTAGATGTATGAAGTGAGAGTAATCAACACCAACTGGATCATCATCTTTATCTGGAGTAGGAATCAGCATATGGGGATCTTTGTTAATGTTATTCCAGGACGGCTATTAAATGAGAGAAAAGATTTTACACTATGACTTTAAAATAATAATTTTAGCTACAAATAGATGATAGATGTTGGAAAGAAACTATGACAGAAACCGTGATTAATTCTTTAAACTGTACAGAATCACAGAGGCTGAAAGGGAATTTTGGAAGTCATCTTGCCCAGTGCTCCTACTGAAGCAGGGCTATCTACAGCAGGTTGCTCGGGAACACATTCAGACACCTTTTGAGTATCTCCAAGGAGAAAGACTCCACAGTCTCTCTGTGCAACCTGTTCTAGTGCTCTGGTCACCTACACAGTAGAAAAGAATTTCCTGAAGTTCAGACAGAACCTCCTGCATTTTATTTTGTGCCCATTGCCTCTCGTCTTGGAGACAGGCTCTTTTCAGTGGTGCCCAGAGACATCTTATTGTATCTTCCCTTAGGTATTTATATACATTGACAAAATCCTCCCTGAGCCTTCTGTTCTCCAGGCAGAAGGGTCCCATCTCTCTCAGCCTTTAAGAGAGATGTTCCAGTCCCTTAATTATCTTAGGGAGCCTTCCCTGGACTCTCACCAGTACTCATCTAGTTATGAGTCTCCCTTGTAACAGGGAGCCCAGAACTGGACACAGGACTCTAGTGGAGCAGAAAGGTGTTGCTCATTTTCACAGCAAAGTTTGCAACTAAATCTGAAGAACATTTATCTTGTTTTGCTTTTGAAGGACCATAACTATACTGTGGAAGGATATTTAAGACAGTGTCTTGTATTGTCATGTCACATTTTGCCTTCAGGTAAAGAATAAGCAGATGCAACTTGAAAATCTAATTTCTGATTGTAATTATACAAATACAAGGTCAGAACTTCTGGTAAGCAATACGTAGGCAGAATGCCTGAAGTTCTTGGTTCCCTGTGAAACATCCTTGACAATGAACACAGCAAAACAGTAGTTTATAGAACTTTCCTTTTACTTATTCTTTGTGTAGTGTTATGTTGTTAAAAAATAAAACACTTCAGTTGATCAAATTGTTTCATGAATAAAGCAAGTACATGTTAAGCAACTGCCACTAAAGCATCAATTCAACCATTTCACATAGAGAATTTTGCCAAGGCCTGCAAACATCAGACATCAGAACCTATCATAGCCTTTTTCTCTGATTTGGACCAGAATGTACATTGAGTTACTTTCCTCCTGGCTAACGTTGTTAAAGAAGCCATGGGTATGCACTTTTCACATTTCCCCAGAAAAATACTATTTCTTTTATTTCACTGTAGACTGCAAAGCCAGCCCCATTTCACCATGCATAAGCAAGTCAAAACTCAGCATTTCTCTTTAAGTGTAAAAGTCAGCCATCTTGCTGCAGTGATCTATTCTGCAGCAATAAAAGGACAGAAATCCTTAACAATATTCCTAATATACTCCATTAAAAAAATAAGGAATCTTTAAGATGTCAGCAAGCAAAACGCTCTACCTGAAATTTTGCCCCTCTCAAAGAAGCTTCCACACCTCATTTTTGCCCTGTCCTTGCTACAAGTGACATCACTTTCCAACAAAATGGCTACCTCCTAGCACCAGCTTCAGAAACAGAAACCACTGACTTCAGAAATGAAAGCCACAGTTCACTCATAGTTATGACTGATTTATACCGTGAGATAGATAGGTAGTTCAATCTCTTGGATTTCTACGTTCAAACATAGCATAGCTACATACTACCCAATAGTATGTAGCCCATAGCTACATACTCACCCAATTCCGTAATTTAATTTAGGCGGCATAGAAGGGAAAAAGACAGAGTAGAATCTTTATCATAAAAATGTAAGATTTCTTATGAACTTAAATTTGAATAAGTGTCACATTAGCATTGCTTTAAGTTAATTTTTGCCCTCCCTCACAGCTAGACTTTAGACACACTTTGTCCTCCCAGCTGCATGACAAGCCCAGCTGCCAACAGCTTTTGGAGAAGCACTGTCTTATCAGTTAATCAGCAAACCAACAGAAAAGCCGTAAATTATAATATTTAAAGGTATCTACTACACCAGTAATATGTAAAATAAATGGGTTTTGCTCCACAGAGTTCTTTACCAAAGTAGATATCACACATACTACAAGGAAACAACAATGGCAATTGATTTAAGAGAGATTTCACTACTCACAATCTTCTATAAGGAAACAAATCAGGGTTCAAGAGCCTCTTAGATGTTTTGAGAAGTGAAAACAAAGATACTAGATTGCATAGGAGTGGGAAAGGTCTGTTGGTCTCACTCCAAAAAATAGCATCTTAACAGACATCAATATCAACTACTAGACTGCAGCCTTACTTTGCCCATCAGAAACAGTAAGAGCTATAATTCGAGCCATTTTTCACTCACAGGAAGCATTAGAGGTTGAAGCATAGGGCTTTTCTTTGCCATTAGAAAGGGATTCCAGAAGTATCAAAAAAAGAGGAGAGAAAAGAATAACTCACATAATTAGATTGTTCCCATTCTTTTTGAATAGCACAGGAGATTCTGGTACTTTTAATTTTCAAAATGGTCTGAATATCATCCTGCCCTACATTAGGCCAACGTCAAGCTCTCAATTTGGATATGGTTAGCATTGCTAACATGCTTGTTCAAAGATTTGTGGTGTCGTCCCCCCCCCCCCCCCCCCCCCCCGTTCATAGAATCTTTTAAAGAATCTTTTCAGGAGATATTTTTCAAATCAGTTAGAACATTCTGACAACAGTAAGACTGGATTCTGGAAAAATATCTAGTGAGAAACTGATCAAAACTATTTCTGGAAAGTTTGCTCTGTCTCCTAACTCAAAGCATTAGCTAGTTCCATCTCAAGACTTCTTACCACTTCTAGTTTCCATTCTCCACTCTAGATTGGGGAGACCATGTTCTTTGAATCATAATTGCATGGATTACTCTAATCTAGTTAGATGAATTTTGTTTTACACAGAGCCTTGGAAGTGCATGTGTCCACAGAAAGCAGCCAGAATTAATATGAGAATTGCTAGTAGAATTACAGCAGTGCCACTTCTGTGAAATCAAACACAGAATTTATGCAATATTCTGCTGTCACAAACCTGATGATATAGCCACCCTTTCATCACATAAAGGGTAACGGCATCCTAATTAAGAACTCAGGCCTTATGTTCAACAGAAGCAAACTAATGAATTGACTATGAAGATGCCGTCAAGTGGAATGTGACTATGATATTTTGCCTTATGTATAACCTAGTGTCAGTAAACAATTTATTTAATGTAGAAGTCATGTGGTATATGCTGCAGTGGATTTATAGCTACTTGCATTTTAGAATTGTTGTGCCTCAACAGAATAACTACCTCACTGGCTATCATACAAGCCTGCTATACTGCTGCTGGAACCATAAACATATTCTCATTAGTGGCCCATGGCAATTTGTATCAGAGAATAGCTTGTGTCCCACCATAGACTGAAGAGCTGCTGCTGTGCAGCCAAATGTTAGCTTTTTCAAACAGATCTGTAACAATCTGGCTACTTTGTCACAACAAAAAAACTCCTCTATGTAGGGCCTGATACACAGGTATCCATTTTTATCTGTTTTACAGAACCAAAGAGCCAAATTCCCACCAGTATCCTATGCATAACTTGAGAAATTCCTAAATAAATATTTTGGACATCAATTACTTAAATTACCTACATTTCAATATACCAGTTATTCCTGAAAATAACATTTAATAGCAGCACACAAAAAAAAAAGCAAAAAAAAACCCACAAAATTGGAAATCTCTACTTTAAAAGTTGAAGATCGATATATGCAAAATATATTTCAAGTTTCTTTCCACCATTTTCCTGGATTGGGTCCACAATATTTTTTTTTTTTTAACAATACCTTATTATTATGCAATAAACACATATGAGAAGCCTTTGCTCAGCCCAAACAGAATGAATCTTTTGGTAAAGAACTGTGGTGAAGGACAGACAGCTCTTCCTTGTCAGAAGTGAGAAATTAGTTTAATATACTGCACAAAAGAAAGACAGAAGGGAAGGAGAGATCCCCTCATTAAATGCTCACCATTTGAGCCCTGCTTAATATGTTGACTGATAACTAGTATACGCAGTTGCAACAAGCAGAGGCCATTCCAAACAATGATGCCCATCTGTTATGGTAGCACTTTAGTCTTAGAATTTCCAGCTGCCACTTCTGGTTAGATGTGCCACATTATGCATAGCCTTGCGTACCAAATGAGTATGGTCTGTACTCCCTGATCATGACTTTTGCAGCTTAAGTATCACTCTGCATGTGCATTAACTGGCTGAAGTCCTAGCGACAGAGTGAGCAAGCATGTGTGTACACACAGGAAGAAAAAAAAATGGAATAAAACTACTTCAGAAAGTAGGCTAATCTTGCTCTTTTATTTAGAGCACGCATCTCAATATACGAATGCATCATGCTTCCAACACCGTATACCAACATAGTCATCCAATATAAATACCAATATCCAGAGCATGTCAGATTTGAAGAATATTAAAAGGGCACTTAAGGGAGTTAGAGGATGCTAGTGGAGTCCATTTTGACTTTGTCACTCAGAACATTCTGTGTCCTATTTGGAAAGACTGGCCCTGGTCACTACTAACCTCCGCTGAGTGGCCTGATTTAAGTCCTTTAGCCACAGCTTAAGCGGCTTTCTAAAAGTTATCCACAGAAAAATTAAGCCTACTTCACCACCACAGTAGCATCTGATAGCACAAGCCTCAAGGTTCTAATCATGAACTTCTAGTACTCTGTCAGCCTCATAAAGACACTTGCCAATGGGAACAGAGCTGACTGTGAAAGGAACAAGTGATCTTTCCTCTCTCCCAGGTGATTTGTAAGCATAGACACAGCTGCAAAAAGACCAGTCTAAAACATGACTCAGTTTGTGTGCTAAAATGCCTCATGCTTCGGCCTGCAAGATACGGTACATAAGAAAAGCACCATATACCTGCAGGTCTCTAAATAAGAGAATGTGGAGTCCCATCATGTGGAACTAAATGCATATGAAGGCTTTTGTAAGGTGCACTCCCGGGACAGCTGGGAGTGTTAATGTACGGGTTTAGGCCAATACAGGTCTTGTCTCTTGCAGACTCCAAAGCTGCATGAACTGAAGTGTTTTGTGTTCTTCATCAGCCAGGGTTGGTAGCCCTCTTGGCCACTGCAATACAGCACATGGTAGTTGCATATCTGTGGCATTGTGCTCACAGTATTAATGTACTGCAAAATAACACTAGAGTTAAGTGAGAATGCAGGAGCATGACCTAAGGCCAAATCAGTTACCTGGTTTTCATATTGCTTTTTTCTATTCATTTCCATTTGGGCAATTTCTTCATCAGGATCCTGTAAGAACTACAAAAAGAAATATACAGTATTAGGAGCAGAAACCATGGGACAAACCACCATCCACTGCTGCAACACACACCCAGATCCTTTGGGACCACAGCCCTGTGACAGACCACCCCTCGAGCACCCCAACCACCACATGGTCGCCAGCCACCCAACAGAAGGACGCAGGAGCCCACAGACCAGGGCACACCGCTGGGCAGGAGCTGGCCTGCGAGGGCCAGGGCGAGCCATGCTTCCTGCCCCGGCCTGCACTCACCGTGGCCACATCAGCTTTCCTCTTGCGGGCTCGCATGGCACCCTCAGCACCCCCTTCCCCCTTGGCGGGGGCCTTCTCCTCCGCGAAGTCGCTGCCAAGAAACAAGAAGTAGAAGGAGCCCGGCCGCGGGGAGCCTCCTCCCAGGTTCGCCTAATGGAGACTTCGGCCTAGGCAGCCCCAGCCCCGCGCGGGCCGGGCAGACTCACCTCTCCCGCCGCATGGTGCCTTGCCTGGGTCGGGCCGGGCCGGGCCGAGGCGAGGCGAGCAGCGGCCCTGCGAGGGGACGGGAGGGAGCCGTGAGGGCAGGGGCCACGAGGGCAGGGGCCGGTAGGGAGCCGCCGCGCAGGCCTCCGCCAACCGGGCCCTAGCCCTCACAAAGGGCCGCGCAAAGGCCCGGCGGCGGGGCGGGAGGCTGCGGCCGGGCACCCCGGGGGGGCGGCGGGGCACCCCCGGCCGCTCCTTCCCTGCCTCCGTCCCTCACCCACCCACCCACCCGCGGCGGCCGCCCGGGAGCTCGGCGGCGCCCGCCCGGCGGCAGGGCGCTGGGGCAGGGCGGGAGCGCGGCGCGGGCGGGCTCCGCTGGGCGCCTCCTGCCTCACAGCGCGGCCGCTCCCGTCCCTGCGCACAGCGCGGCCGGCGCCGAGCGGGACATTTAAACGCGCGGCTGCGGGGCCGCCTCTCCGCCCGCCCGCACACGTGGCCCCGCGCCCAGACACCGGGGGACGGCGCCCGGCCGGGGCGGGGTCTGCGGGGGGTGCCGCTCCGCCACCGCCGCCGGGTCCCGGGGGTGCGGGCTGCGGGGCCGGGCCGGCGGGGCGGGACCGCGGGGCGGGCCGGAGCGCCGCGGCCGCGGGGGAACCCCCGCCCCGGAGGGACGGGACGGGACGCGGCTCCCCGCCCGCCCCGGCGTGTCCTCAGCGGGAGGTCAGAGGGGGCCGGGCCGCCGCCATGCCCTGCCCGCCCCGCCTCTCCCCTCCCTCCGTCCCCTCCCCGCCGGGCATGGGGCGGCTGCGGCTCTTCGGGCGCCTGAAGGCGGCGGTGCTCGGCGTAGTGCATGTGGGAGCGCTGCCAGGTAAGCGGCGGGGCCCGGCCCGGCGGGCGCCCATCTCCTCTCCCCGCGGGTCGGGGATTGAAGGAGCCGGTGGGTAAGGCGGTGGCGAGCTCGTAAAGGGGAAAGGTGAGGCAATATGGCAAATGAGGCTCGGGACGGGCTGGATGGGGGTGGAGCTCCGTGCAGCTCCGGGAGGCTGAGGGAGCGCCGGACTGGCAGCAGCCCGCCTTCCTTCCTCGGCCGCCCCTCAGCGGCTCGGGGCAGCCCGCAGCAGCCGGCCGGCCTCCTGACAGCCCGCTGCCAGGCGCTGCCACGCTCCGGTTTCCCCGGCCTGCAGGCTTTGTGGCCGGCTCGCCGCGAGGTGTGACCATCCAACGGTGCTGCCACCGAGCTCGTCACAGCCCTCACCTCAGCGCCTGGTTGTAGGAACCGAGCATCAGAAAAGACTTCAATGAATTTCCCTTAAAATTAGCACGGAATCCCGAGGAAATCCATGCATGCTCATTTCTGTCGTGAAGTTCTTATGCTGCAGATCAGATAACGTCCACCTTGCAGACCAGAATGGAAGATTACTTCAACTGATTTAATATTAATTGGTGATTAACATAGGTATTCTGCTGACCTAGAGGTCAGGTCTTGCCATAGCATTGGATGGAGCATCACTAACATGAGATAAGCTGTAGTAAGTACAGGATTAACAAGCTATAAACAGACATGGTACAATAAGATATTATACAGATACTCTTCAAGTTTGCAAATTAGTTTTAGGAACTAAACAGTTACAGCAAATCTGTCAAGTTCAGCTAAGGAAAGAGATGCCATTAAGGCACATCACAAAGAGATACAGCAGCCAAGTCTGACACTTCTCCCTATTTCAGCGTGCCAGTCCCTATAGCTGTTTTACCAGAAAATTGTTACTGTCTGTGGTATCAGTTTGCGCTTGCTCTGGGGTAAACAATGTTGTTCTTGCAGGGACACCAAGAAGTTCTCTTCCGTTGACACAAATCATTGATCAAGCTTGTCAAGAAGCAGAAATTTACAAGGATGCTGGAGTTGTAAGTTTTGGTTTTCTTCCTCCTATGGCAGTATTTACACAAAGCTGCTTCTGCATAGCGAATACTTTAAATTGAGTCCAAGTGATGTAGAATTCATTAAATACGTCTTAAGCCACGGAGTTCAGAAAGACATTTAAACATACATTTTGTATTTCAACATAATGCATAGGCCTTCTAGGTTTCAAAGCCTAAACTATGCATCACATGCACCCAGAATCGAAAAACCTTGGATTCAAACTTTACAATTTAAGTTGCTTAGATAGGATTACTGTCAATTTCTAAGAATTAAGTCAATTAAAAGAAAGACATACAGAAGGTTGACTGCAACATGAACTGTTGCTGCCTTTCTGGGTATTTGAATGTAGGATGCTTCATCATCCAGTTTGACAAGCCACTTTATTTAGCTCTGTACAGCATACTCTGGTTTCATGAAGTCATGAAGGAATGGCACACGCACAGTCGTAGGTACTGAATATTTCACTTATAGGCAGCAGGGTTCCCCCACAATTAGCGTTTGTACTACAGTAGTATAGTTTATTCAGGGACCAAAATATCATCTTACACCCCTTTTTGCCTGATTTAATCCTTCCATCCTAGCCCCTTGGGAGCAAGCATGCAGGCTTTGCACATCTAGAAGAGAAGGCCCAAAAGGCCACTCTTGACCAGAGGCAAGAGGCAGGTACTATTGCAGAACTGCCATTGGACCTAGAGTGCTGTAATCATCTGTGTTAGGTCAGCAGAATTTAACAGGGTGTATGTCCTTTTGAAATGTTGGATGTTTTAAACGTTTCATTGCCCCTTGTCTGCACATTTTGATGTGATTTTTATTTGACCTGCCTACTGTATTATTTACATTTTGGTGTGCTAAGGTGGTGACCTGATGTCTGGGGTTTGAAAATGGCTTAAATGAACAAGTAGTCACAACTGAGCTGCTGTTTTCTGCAAAACTTTAAACTGGGTTATTCTTTTTAACAGCATAAGTTACAATGATACCTTACAGACAGAGCAAAATTAAATCTAGGAGTTTAGTCTAGATTATGGAATACCAAGGTCAAAATGCAAGACAAGTCACGTGAAGTAGGTTATGGACAGAGCACTTGTAAGGCTACATTAGGAAAGAGTGATGACAATGGAATTGTTGGAAGGATAAGCAACAGCATAGGAGAATGAAGTTTATGTAGACGAGCTTCAGTGCACTACCAGTTAGAATAATCTCTAACTGCAAGTGGTACAGAACAAGTCAGTTTTCTTCCTTTTTATACCTGTAGAAAGAGCAAGAGTGCAATTGCTCTGTGTTCTGTACTGTGACATTCTGTCTTGTCTTTGCTTTTGCTGCATCAACACTAGGTATAATGTGATTTGATCTACTTCAGAAGAATAGAAAGTACTAGTCTGTTTTCCTGTGTTAGAGGAAGTGGTTACATAAGTGATCTGCAACCCAAAAGCCATTGCCCCAGATTCCAGTACTTGTTTACTGTTTTCCCTTATGTATACACTAACTATATATTAAAACCGTAGCAACAGAGAGAAAACTAAGTATATCTAAAGGTGACTGAGAGTATAGAAGCAGTTACTTTCACCACAGTTGACTGCACTCAACTCAGATATATTTTTAAACCTACCTTTCAGGTAGACAGATGAGGTGAATGCAGTCATTCTCTACATATTTGAACAAATTCAAGGCATAACTGCATTTCCTGTAGAAGTTGTAACAACATTAGTATACAGGCCAAACCAATCTTTATTCTAAAGGTCTGTACATAATAGTGTTAAGGCAATATGACAAGCAAATCCTTTATTAATGCCACAGAGGTCGGAGATAATCAGGAGAGCTTCCATAAATATCACTATGGTTGCCTAATGCTTACTGCAATGCCTTTGTCTAGTTTTTCCCCAGTACTCTAAGAGAAACGTACACTTTCATGATAGATAACTAAAGAGCTTCATGGCTTTTGCACAGATCCCACTCTTCCAAGTTAGCTCTCCTGATTCTGTAATGGAATTATTTGGTTTCTACCCTCCCCAGTACTCAGATTGAACTGTTCAACTGTCCATTTTTTTGCAGAAAAAGAACTAGAACTATAAAGGATTTTATCCATGGATGTTTTTACTGTTATTTCCAACTGCTTGCCTATGGTAGCCTTTAGAAGATTTGTAACCATATTGCTGCCACTAAATGTTTGTACGTTGTCTCAAGTTGCTTGAACTGGCATTAACATTCAAAAATATGCTGTGTGGGCTCGCTCACTCACTATTACACTTGGAAGTAACTCCTAGTTTGTTCAGAAAAAGGTGACTTGTCTGGCGTATTAGCAACTGAACATAGTAAATATGAAAGATTTGTGATATTAGAGCGCAGTAATGAAAACAAGTGAGTGCTCAGTTAGGAAGCCATCTGTGCTCAAAATGTATATGCTTTGTACTTGTGTTGCTAAACAATGGAATTCCCTAGACAAGATTTTATAAGAAACAAGCTATGAGATGTGATCTCTCAGATTCTTATCTGCTTTTGTTTAAGCAAAAAACACTTGCAAAATATAACGAAGTTAACTTTTATTCATTCAAATCAGCCTGAGTGAAGCTTGCTTTATAACAGAGCACAAGTTCATTCTAGTTTCACTGATGAAACGCACCTTACTAGTTGCTATTACCTAGCTGTAACTATGTGAGTAGGTGACATTGAAGATTAGATACATAAATAAGGGTATTTCTTAAAGAAATAAATATATTGCTGCATTGACTTGCAAGCATTATTATAGTGCCTCTTAATAAGCAACATTTTAGGTTTGCTTCTTTTACCTAGATTGTTCCTGGAGATGTGTTTATTACAATTCTGATCCTCCCAATCCTTCTCTTGTTTCTGTACCTGGAAGGGTGGTTGCCAGTACCTGCTCTGCATTAAGGTTCTCAAAAGCAAGAAGTTCCAAGCCTACTATCCTTATAGCTACAATAATGGTTAAAATTATTTAGGATTCAATAACAGTTGAGACAGAGTAAGTTATCATTTCTGCTATAGAAACATATAGATAGCTAAAATTGGGATTATAGAGATTAACATTTTAAATCACAGCTCTATTACAGTAGAATAAAACAGGGAAGTCTCCCCACTGCCATCTCCTACAATATATACAGGAAAACGTAAGGTGCCTACTTACCTGAGTTAAGTTAGCAATCTCTTGTTCTGGAGGTAGAGTTTTTTAAAGAAATTGTCTAGGTACAGCAAATAAATGCTTTACAAGGCTGTCTGATTTCCTTTGTCTAGAGGCAAGTGACTGTGGTGGTGGGAGAAGCTGTAATTGTTTCAGTGCACACCTGAGTCTATTTAACAATGGGTGACACACAAAAAGCCTCTCTTCAGTAGGAACGAAGAGTTGTTTTCAGCTTGCAAAGGTTTTGATAACACATAAATGTTTGTAGGTAAAGTTTTTCTGTAAGGAAAACATTGAGGTTAAAGTTACTATAACTAAAACTTATATTACAGAGGGGGTGAAATAAAGCTTGTATGGTTGTTATACCTATTACGATTTATAGCATTGTGGCTATTTTTTGAGGTTTTTCTGAGGTTGCATGTGTGTGCACAACAAGTGTTTTAAGAGGTCACTTCTATAAATAGAGTAAAGCTAAGGAAATTGTTTTCCTATATAGTCAGAGAGGTATTTAACTGACCTGTTTTCCAGTAGCAAACTGGTACAAGAGGCACTTTCTGTATATGTAGCTCTCTATTTCCTTCTTACTTTGAGTGACTTCTCTAGTGTTCGAGAATTCCTGAGAATAAGACTACTTTACATATAAGCAATACTCAAATTGTTCTAATATTCAATGGAAAAGAAGCCCAAAAGGTTTTTGCTAGAGTCTTATCTCATACTATTCGAGGGAAATCTGCTTTGGAGTGTGCAATACAGTATCTGTTCTGATAGACTTCTACACCATAAGCTTAAATTCCTAGCACTTTAATCCAGCATAACTGTTTTCTTTCCACCATTTTAATTAGCTGTCTGATAGTACTGGTCTGTTTTATATATGTATAAATTCAGTAAACACAGAAATCTGTGCTGTTATATTTTTATATAAAAATATGGAAGAAAGCTTTGCGTTAATGCATCTGTGGTTTTGCTCTCTGTATTGCAGAACATATGTTGTTCCTTTTTTAAATTAAACAAAACATAATATGCAAAAGAACATAGCCTATTGGATGGCACCAAAGGAATAATGCGTTATTAAACTAATACCAAAAATATTCACAGTAGCTATGGACCTTGAGGCTATGGGAAGAGATAACTGTTAAAAAGTGAATATACTAAGTATAAGGTAGAAAAGAAAAATGCTGAAATCCTCCCATCTGCCTGCATTGTGAACTAGTATTCGATCAGATACTTGTTTTATGCGCAGTATTATGGCTAGAGTGTCTAATTACTTTTAAAATAAATTTATTAATATATCTAATGGAATAATTTGCTTTATTCAAATCCTGAGTTGTTAAAATAGAAACAATTCATGGAAAACTCAGTTTCACTGTGATGCTGCTGTGGAGTTCTGCTAGTCTGTTCTGCCTTTTCAGCTCCTAGCTGAGCATCTGAAGCTCATTTCCTAGGCCTTTTTTTCATACTGAGGTTGGTTCTTGACTGCCCAAAGCTTTTAGTTTGTAGATCCTAGCTCCTTGCCTTCGATCAGCTTGGAGTTTCTAGGTTCTGGTGAAGTCTGCCAAGTTAAGCCTCCTTGAGCCAAGGATCTCATCTTCCAGGTTGTGTGGCCTCAAAGAATCGCCTTGTTTTGAGGGTTCATTGTATTCTTTGGGTTTATTGTGTTTTGTTAAAATATTGAAGTCCTACATTAATCCTTCTGCCATGTGTCACTACTGACCAACTTCACTTTCTCTCATAAACTATTAACCTCTCTCATGACATTGTATAATTTAAGTATAAAGAAGGAAAAAGGCTAAGAGGGTTCTCTTTCTGTTAGTTCATTAAAAAGGATTTAGTAGCTTGGACTGAGGTATGAGAAGACGACTTGGTCACTTCAACTTTGTGTAAGAGTGCTGACCTCATTCCAGAGAAACCACCTAAAAGTTGTTTGTTGTTGTTTTGTTTGTTTTGTTTTTTCCTGAAAATGCTACAGGTTTTCTAACTAAAAGTTGATGTATATACTATATACTCTCTTATCTTTTACTGTCAAAAGGGCTTCTACACTACAACAAAGATTGAAGAAGTGTTACATACGTGATTTTTTTTTTAAAGGAAACCTTTTTTTTTTCCTTCTTCCTGATTCTCTGTTATTATTATGTGACTTTCTTTATTTCATCTCTGGTTGTCTTTTTTTTTTTTTAATTTATTTTAAAATGTTCTTTGTATTCTGTCTCAGTCAGAATTTCTTTGAAGTGCAGAGCCTCCATTTTAAGGATTGTGATGTGTGGTAAAACTTCGGAGAGAATAGAATTTGTTTTCTATATGTACAATTAATTTGTCTTATAAACTTTTTGTATTTTTAGATTGAAACAGGTGAGAAATTTCTGGCTTCATTTAAAATTCTCACTGCAAATGCAAAACATCAGGCTTGAAATATGTTTCAAGGCTATACTTTTACTGTTATTAGTCCTTGACAAAATTACATGATTTCCAGTTGTTGACAAAGTTCTATTATATACTATATGATTGAAAATGTACAAGGCACTATATGATGTATAAAGATTTTCAATAAATTGCATAAATTATATCAGCAGAGTATTTTATTGTCACTCCATTGTTTGCTAAATGTATGTTCATACGGAGTGAGATAATAAATAGCGATATCTTCCTTCAAGTAAGCCTGAATCTGGAGTGGGAGAAATATCAATAGTTAATACTATGGTATTAGGCACACTGGAAATAGGCATTTAATAGTCAAACAAACAAAAACCTTTATTTTTCTAAAATAACACATTTTCTGACATTAATTGAATTGAAAATTGCCTTGATTATCTCTAAATCCTCCATTATCTAAACATACTCAATATCCTATATTCCATTTGGATAATTGAAGTTTCTCTACACTACTTTATATGAGGTATAAGATTTAACTCATTTGTCTATAGTTCACATTCTAGGATGGATCAAAGGAAGACTAATTGATGAATGTATAATTAAAATCACATTTATTTCTCTTCCTGATTTCTTTGCAAATACCATGCTGTTGATGAAAGCACTTTTACAAGTGGTTATATGCATCAACATAATTTACTGAAGATAATCCACCCTTTGAAGGAAAACCTTTAAACTTGTCTTTTAATACAAAACTTAGCATAGTACTAAACTAGCCATGTTTCTTAAATTCCTCTTTCAGCTTAATCAGATTTCCTTATTACAATCTCCACAGGATGGCTTGATAGTAGAAAACATGCACGATCGTCCTTACACGGTGTGTCCTGGGCCCGAAGTGACGGCAGTGATGACGGCCATCAGTGCCGCCGTGAGGCGAGCCTGCCCGCACCTCGCACTGGGCATCCAGGTCCTGAGCGCTGCGAATCAACAGGCGATAGCAGTTGCTCTCGCTGCAGGTAATAGAAATGACTCGCATGTTATTACTGTTGTTTGTTATGGCATTTACTCTCTGCAAATTGTGCATTGTACTAACATAGATACCATGAAAAATGAGATGTGAAAAGCTCACTGTACCCTGAAAAAGCAGAAATTAGATTTTGAGAAAGATGCCTGCTTGATTATAATAGATGATACTCGCACAGTGCTTCAGTAGGAGGCAGCTTAAAAATCCCAAGGCCACTGGTGCTGCTTTCTGGGTGAAACCTGTCTAAATGTAATGATTAGTTTAAACCTACTGATGTCTAAAAGCCACCTTTGGTGTAACTCTATTTACTTCAGTTAAATTATATTTGAAGATTAATTTAACCCACTGTGGTTAAGCATCCTGTTTCAGCATTTAATTATATGTTGTTGCTACTACAGTTATCTATTAAAACTAAATTTTAAAACTGCATTTGTTCATGAATGAAGCTTTTCGTATAAAAACAAAAAATTGAGTGTACAGGTACCCAAACTACTTAAAATTAAACCACATTCAGGGAAATTAAATCTAAATTAATCTACCCTTATTACAAGAATCCTTGACTTGCTGACCTTTCTTTTCTACTCCTTACTGAAGCAATTTTAGTTTTTCGTATAGAATGTTCCCTGATTCAAAGATGGAGACTGGTTTAATACGGAAAGCTTGTACTTCCTAAATACTTCATAAATTGAGGGTTGATGCCTATGTTTACCCAAATTGCATATGTAATTATAGTAAGGTTGCACATTTTGTAAATTGTACAAATTTTGTAAACAGGCAGAGTTTTGTAAGAACATAAAACTAAAAGATGCTCATACTAATTGAAACCCATGCTTCGGTTAAAATAATATGGAGTAACATCTGCAGTGGCAGTTTTAATTATGTTGAATATGTTCTAAAAATCTTGAATCCCTTTTTCTTGGGGGAATTTGTTAGTCTGTGTTTGGAACACAGATTTGGTTTGAGTGCTTTAGAATCAGAAGTTGACACTTATAAGGTATGTAACTCCTTGACAAACTGACAAAACACGGGTTTTATTTCTGCGGTGGAACCTATGTGAAAAGCTAAACTAAAAAAGCTAACAGAATCCAGTTTTAATTTTGGGGGATTGTATGCGTGTAGGATACTTGAGATGCATCGGCATTTGCAAAAGTATTTATGCACCTTATTTTCAAAAGTAATAGACTGCTAGTGGGTTATGGTTCCTTTTATGAGCAAAATTGATCACTGTATAGGGGATGTAGTGTGGGAACAATGTGTTTCTCTTACTTCTCAGCAATTACTAATGAGGGAGAGAATTCCTGAAGGGCTTGGGTTTTGCTCAGCTCTACTACTGTTCTGCACTATTTGCTCTGTAACTGGAGAACAGCAGCTAAGAAAGGCCTGTGTTCTGTGTTTAATGCATTTCATTGCACTTCTCTAAAAATGATTCTCAAGCTCACTGAACAGGAAAGCAAAAAGAAAGAAAATCACTTTAGACAAAGCCATAGTAAAATGACTTATTTTGTAGATAGCAAATCTCATAGTAGTGACTTTAATATCAATACAACTTTAATAGTCATTAAAGGTGGCTACTAATAAAGCAAGTCCAACATGCTTTCACTACAAAGTGCTTACTGAAGGTGTTATACCCAAAAAGCATATGTAGGATCTCCTGCTACTATGCAGTCATTTCATTTTCCTTGTAGATACTCCTGTCTCTGGTAGAAATAACTTCTGAAGAGCTGCACAGGGAAACCATAAGTGGTTTAGTGGTTTTGAGGCATAGGTAATTTTATTTTGTAAAGGGGGGGGAAAAAGTCAGAAAGTTTATGGTGTGACTGGAAGGAATTCATCTACAACATATGGTTATGCTGATAGGTATATTGTAGATAGCCGAATAGTAACAGATTAAATCATTGCATTTTCCTAGCATAGAATCATTTAGGTTGGAGAAGACCTTTAAGATCAAGTCCAAATGTTAACCTAGCACAGGAAATGAGCCAGGACCTCTGTCCCAAAGCAGTCCAACTATACAATAAGATTATAGACAGCTGGTGAATAAATATTTTTATATATATGTGTGTGTGTGTATTTTAACCTTTGTTCATTTTTCCCTAGCTTCCTTAATTTTTACTTTGTAATACTGCAGTTCTCTTAAGGAGGGCAATTTGGAAACTACCTGAATTAATCATAAGTTGTCAAAAACTCCTAAGTTGTTCGATTCAAATATTAACAATGTTTTTGAACATCCTTTCTTTCTGAGTGAAATAAAGAATGGCAACAAATCCAGAAAGCCCTGCTGTAAACAAATTCCACAGGTATTCTCATCATTAGGCAGTAAAACAGACAGGGCAGCATATTGATGGGTTACTGTTGTTTTCAGATTTATCCAATAATAAATTCATGGGGTGAAGAATCTGAGAAGGCTGAGGTGTTTTTGTTTTTTTTTTTTAAATTTATTTCTTTAGGAAATGTTTGTGAAATTAGGCACCTAAAGGAAAGAAAACACCAAAACCATGTTTGTGCTGAGAGCTTCAGCACAGATATGGGGCAGTGGCAGGGAAGTAGCAAGGGGCCTTGCAGAAGAAGGGAACAACTTTGTCTGCCCTCTTCTGACAGAAATAACTTTCAACACAAGCAGTTCTTCAGGTTACCAAAAAACATCTAGTGAGCCCAAACAGTTGTAGCCAACCTCCTCCCTGCCCTGGAAGGCTCAGCAAGCTTTTGCCTCCATGCCAAATGCGCGCTGCACAGAGGCTCGGGCTGGCGTCTGGCAGGCCGCGGCCTCCTCCTGGCACGGGCCTGGTGCCCAGCTCTGCCTCCATCCACCGCCACAGGCCGTGGACCTGCTCACCATGACAGAGCACGTGTGGGGATCTTCTGCTTTCACTTTTGCTTTCAAGACTTTGAAAGTTGCATGATTTATCCTTGTTTCTAAGGGCTGATATGATAATGTTAGTATGTTAAAAATTAGTATAATTATATACACAGATAGTGTGGCAGTCACATCATACTTAGTGAAGTCCTCTGCTGCTCAATGTTATACCCTTCTGATGTAGGCTTTTTAATTTAAAATAGAATAATATACCTAAGTAATTGTAGACCACAAAACATTGAGATAATACAGAATAGTACAGTTTTATATTTTTGACCGGAAGCCATCTCAATCTCAAATATTTATTCTTAGGAAAACACACCTTCTTAAAAGGTGTTTTTAATGACAGCTTCCAAACACTGTATTATCTTCTTTCTTTCCTGTTTCATGGAACTAAACTGTTCTTTGTGGAGAAGCACGGCAGAAATTGTTTGCTAGGGATACTTTTCAATTGGTTCGTTATTAACAGGTGTACCATGTGATTTTTAGAGGTGTATAATCTCATGTTTATAGTCCCTGATTTAATTAGCTACAACTGCTTAAGGTTGAAACAAAATGATATATCTAAGCAGGTCCTCCATGCATTTGTAGAGGATACAAAAATTCTCCATTACTTATGTTACTGTTTATTGCAAATAAACAGCAAATGTTACTGTTTATTATTTTTCAGTGCTCAGGAATGTTCACTAAATCCGGGTCAGATTTGGGCATCATGTTAGGTTTTCCTTATTTATTTATTTGCATACCTTGTTTCCTGAAGTTAACCACCGTTTGTGCTTGGTCTGTTTACTAAATTTCATGTAGTCATGCTATTTGTTATTAACCTACTTCGAAATTACATGGCTTTTCTTTTACTGAAAGTTTGCTAATTATGAAGCAATAGTCATCTTAGAGAGGACTGTTGCATGTAGAGGAATCACCCAAAATTCCTCAGCTGTTCTCTGCCTTTTCCCTTGCATTAATGAGATATTGTGCTTGGCTCTGATCTATCAGTGTATGTCTTTGCAGAGGAGATGCAGAGCCCTTGCAATACAGGGGATATATGATGATGACAGTCTCTCTATCCTTTTGAACATTCTGGGTGTTCTCCGTAGTAGCATGCGGCAGTGATTGAAAGAAAGAACTGGCCAATCATTAATCTAATGGAGACAGACTTAATGGTGAAAAGGTTTTCAAGAAATCATTGCTTTGTGGAATATTGTCCTAGACATCTGCTGATCTTTGAGACATAAAACAATCCCCATATCTGTATCTCAACAGTGATGCAGAGAAACAGTTTGCATATTCTAGGCACCTGAGAAAAACCTGAGCACGTGGGCCAGAGGCAAGTTGCATTCTTGTGGTCTGCCAGAGCTTCAATCTCTTTGCCTGGGAGCAAGGACAGCAGGGTCTACTGTAGAGCGCAGCTTGCCTATACCTGGGTGAGCTTGTGTTAGTCGTCATGACTTATGACTCAGTTTATCTTCTACCATCTCCAGCAGACTCTGAAAATGCCCTTTTTTCTTTAAGGACCACGTTTTAGAAATCCCATGCGGTCACAGTTTCTTAATTAGTCTTCAGTAATGATAACAGCACAGTTGGTAGCTGATTAAGTGAGGCTTCATATCAGAAGACATCCTAGGTACCCAGATATCTCCAGGTCTTTTATAAATACAGCTTTCCTGTCTGAGACTGTTCCTCTCCCACAGCCACCCACCAGCAGAGAGATACTCCACAGAAATTCTCTGCTTGCTACATTCAATGATACTGTTTAAGGTGGGATAGAATTAGGTTAAACTATATGTGAAAATGTTTGCTGATTTATTATTATTATATTTTAACTGATACCATGCTAATGCTTGGGGATGTGGGTGCATGTTTGGAAGCATCTGCAGGTGCTGTGGAGCAAGGCACTGCGACTCTCACAGAGATGCTGCGACTCTCACAGAGATGAGATGCTGCTGCAAGCACTGCTGGAGAAGCTGCTTCTTCCAGGCTTAGAATTCTTGTAGAGTCTGCAAGAAGCTGCTGCAAGATGATGTCCTGAGTAGAAATGGTTTTCCATAGCATAAAAACTGTATGGCTCTAGCATCAATAGCAAGCGAGGTTGATACTCCTCTGAGTTTTTATTTTCAGAACAAAAATTATCTTTTCATCTTCTTTTTGAATTAAGGCATCAAGAAGAGCTGGGATTCAGAATTTGCTGTGCATATAAGCCAAGATTCTACCTGTAAATTCACCCGCATCATCTTAAATTTGTGTAAAGTTCAAATTTCAGCAGCAACCTGGAGCTGCAGCCTTGCAAATGCCAGATCCTATTCTGTGAAAGCTGTAAATCCTGGCTTCCAGCTTCTTTTGACTTCATAATTCAGGGAATAAAAACATATATGAGAAAGGGCTTCTTAATGATTGTATCCAATTCACTGTTCTGTGGTGTTAAAATGCACATTTGCATCATTTTAAGATGGATAATATAAAAGTACTATTTCCTCAGTCAACTTAGTGTTGCAATACTTTCTGACCCAGCAAAGGAAATATTTGTCTGTCATTTTCTTTTTCCTTTTATTCATTAGTTATCACAGGAAGAAAAGAAAAAATAAAGCTTTCCTGTATTATTGATAAACTTTCACCGCTGCTTAGGCAGAGCTGTTTAAGTAGGATTAAAGTGTAGTAATGCTAGCTTTTGAAAAAGATACAAGATCTATATCCTTAAACAGGCCCTGCTCCAGATGGTTACGTGATTACACGTTCTTAACAGTCTTGAAGCTCTGTTTGCTAGGTTTTCTTAGAAACTTCCTGTTCTTGTTTTCCAGTGAGATTACAAGATTTTTTTGTTCCCATGTAAGTCAGAAAAGGGACTACCTATTAACTATTAAACAGCTATTACTTTTCAACTTGGGAAATGTGAAAATAAGAAATAGTACTGTTCTCACAATTTTATGAGCATAAAAATGAATTCATTAGCGGAGTCCAGTTATGGTTTCATAAAAACAGAAGAGTAACAATTTGGTGCCTTTGCCTATTACAACTAGTTAAAATTTGTATCTTCGTAGCTCCCCAAAACCCAAAGAGAGTATACAGCTCTGTTAAACTAAGGACAACATTTAGCAGAAAGTCTCAAATTCCTAAGTTAAAGGACCACAAACCAACATCAATAAACATGTAAGCAGGGAGCTTCAGTAAATGAATAGCCCTCATCCTGAGGTATCCGTTATGATTGCTGTGAAAATTTATCATATTTTTATTCTGATTGATAGTCTTGTGAGTAGAGGATAATTATTTTTACTTATTTAACTCTGAATTATACTGTAAATCTGGATGATTTACATGAAAATATGTGGGTTTTGTTCCTAGATGCAGAAATCTCAGTCTAGCTATTTGCACTGTTTCTTTCCTACTAGCACCTTTAATTATACTTGTGACATATTCGTATCTTTGGATCCTGAGAATACTCCATGCTTTTCACCTGCTAATTTCAAGGCATAGGACAGCTCATATTTGATTTGGCACCATCTGTGATGTTTCTTGTTAGCTGGAGTCTGTGTTGCTAAGCAATAGAGGCTCTCCTCTATCAGGCATAAGCTTCTGTTTCTGCAACTTCAGGGCTTTTGGAATGAAACTGAAATTTAGCTTTTAAAATAAGCAGGCACCTTGTCATTTGGTAAATATATTTTAAAGATCCTTTCTGTTTATATTTGAAATGTGTTAGGATGAGGCCTCTGTTGCCTAAGCAGTTCTCGGGTAGGTGGGGTTGCATCCCTGATGGCTGCTTTCACATGCGTTTGTTTCCTTGGTATGTCAGCTCTAATTAAATGTGCAGCTGACTCAAAGCTGGAGGAGCAGCAGAACTTCAGAAGGGCCTGGAAGAGAGCTCTGGAGCAAACTGGAAGAACAGCAAAAGCTGCACAAGATGAGTGCTGAGCTTTTACGCATCTTAAAGGACAGGTGAAATAAGCTTCAAGGCTACAAAAGATTGGAGAGAAGAGAGGACCACAATAAAGGAGTCAGAATTCTGTCATCTTGTGCCTAATCGCGGTGGGTTTGTTACGCCATGGCCTAAGGCATCAATATTTAAACATAAAGATATTCAAAGGCTGTGTAGGGGGAACCTGGGAGTAAATGAATGGTCTGTGGAAGTTGTTTCTATTCTTAGTCTTCCTCTTAAGTACCCATCCCACAAAACCTTCCTAATTCAAAGAAAGAATGAATATGGGGAACACTGGGTACTGAGGTAAGGTAGAGTTGATACTTGCAGTAACTTTGGAGTGGAGTAGAAACCTTATCTTTCTGTACCTTTCGCCTAGCTCTAGAAGTAATTTCTTGATGTTGCGCTGCGTAGAAAACAAGTTACATTCAGATGAAGAGTCAAATAATGTATGTAAAGTGTTGCAGGCTATGTTTTCTTGCTAAAGTTCCTGAAGAAAAGAAGACCTGTGCTGTTCTCTCTTTGTCCATGTCCTTGTCGCTTTTTGACCTGTTGGCTAATTTCAGGCATGTTTAACAGAGGAGTAGATGTTGGGAAAGAAGTAATACAATCATAGAGTATCTGGAAAAAGGTGAAACCAAAGTTAGTGCCCTTTTTTGGAGGGAAGCCACATCATTAGGACAAAGGAGCTATGCGTTGGCCTACCCACTCCTTCGTTGGCTCTTGCCCGCTGGCACATCATGGCAGAGTGGCAGGGCAGGGTGTGCAGTTCCTGATTCTGTGCCGTGGGTACAAAGACTTAAATATGTGGGAAAGCAAGGGTGATTAAGTCTTAGAGCACACGGAGTACCTTGTGTCGAGACCAGATAAGAGCCGGGTAGTAGGGTAGACTTTGCTTTTAGTTTTGTTTTTCAGTCGTTGGTTCTGGCTAAGACAATGCTTTTTTTTTTTCTTTTTTTTTTTTTTTTCCAGGTCTTGATTTTATCCGAGCTGAAGGGTTTGTGTTTTCTCACGTTGCTGATGAAGGGATCATAAATGCCTGTGCAGGTAACCTGCTACGATACAGAAAACAAGTTGGAGCAGAGAATATTCAGATTTTTGCTGATATTAAAAAGAAGCACAGGTAAATATAAGCAATATTTATGTAAGTATTAATGTAATAATGTTCTTATGTTTTTCTCGCTTTTTCTGATTATTTTATGTCTATTTAACATCAACAAAGTTAATGATAAAGGGAGAGCTTTATTGTTCAAGCAAGGTCTTGCAGCACTATTAGGGGATATGTTCAAAAATAAATTTGCACCTGTAAGCTGCAGGTTGCTGCATCTGTGAAGTTTTCAGCTTAACCTTCAGGATTTATAAATGCAGACTGTAAATGTCTTGCATCTGGTATCAGGTGAGATTTTATATCCTTATATGCCTATTATGTTTAAAGAAATTATGTTTCAGGAGGCTAAGCATCCAAGGTTATTTTTAGTTATGCAAGCAGTTTTCACATACAAAGGATCCAGATCATAATATTCTGGCGTTTTAGAAAGCTATTCTCTTTTTTTTCCTCCTTGCTGCCAATAATACTGGTTTCTTCTACTTAAAGTCGGTGCTGTCTATGTATGGATTATGTTCTGTGATTATCAAACAGAAGGAACTTATGACAGATGAACCCAGTTTTTCTGTTGATATTTTATCGTAACTGTCACACAGTACTTTTAGCTATTCATATGTCACTTTTTTCCAGAAGAACTGCTCAAGTGTTATGTATTATACATGCTAAATAACCTAATTAAAGTGTTTGTGTGTAGTACATGGGTAATCATGAAAATAACCATGTTTGGAAGATTCTAAATACCTGTTTGTGTTTTTTTGTGTTTTTTTTGTTTGTTTGTTTGTTTTTAAATAAATTTCAAAATAGAAAAGAAAACAATGTCTTATGGTCAAATTAAGCTTTTATGGTCCTTTTGGTGTTGTTTCTTTTTAATGATTTCTTCATATATATAAAGATATATATTAAAAATACTTTTTTTAGACATAAAAATTGATGAATGTATCATGTGATTCTCTTCCTTTGTCTTATCAATTGATAGGTTAATATTTGGATTATAGTTCGGTGAAATGATTTGTTTTTTTAAGAGAGGAAAAGAGTTGTTTTTTTTTCAGGGGGATTCCGAAGTTGAGAAGGAGATGCTGAGAGCCCTATTATTACTACCTTATTATAAGTATTAGAGATTTAGGCCCACCTTTCTCCAGCTACAGAAAGGGATTTAGTATACTTTCTCTTGCACCCATCACCACTAGTAGAAAGCACTGCAGAGTAAGCATGTCCTACCACTAATATGGAACAAAACTGGGCCCCCCATGTCTATTGTCCATCCAGGCTAATCCAGGGAAGAGGTTGATTCTGCCCCTCATTGGTGCAAAGGATTGGCCATAGCCATTATTGTTTCTATACTTCCAGTTAATTAGGATGTAAAGTCAGGTGTTGAACCAGCAAAGACTGGAATTCTTTCAAGGTTTAGGTCCGTTTAAATTAAAAACTGCTATCGCTATAGGTTTCAAAGTGCATCACCCATGTATCAAAGCCTGCTGTTGAAAAGCTAGTCTGCAGGTAATTGATGTTTGTAATTGCTATGTAAGATGATTCCTGTGATTATATTATAGGTAATAACTATACTTTCTGTTAGCTGGACTTCATGAGATGAAGTGGAGGGTGTTATTGCAGTTCTAAGTAACAGAATCTGATTTATGAATGACTGAACATCCACAACTCCCACTTGAAATCAGAGCTTCTTGTGTTCAACGTTTCTGGGATACAGGTGCTTGATGTGCAAGCAGTTGCCTCAGTTGACACTTGGTAGTTCACACTTGGCAATCACTCTTTAGAGACAGAGGACCCAGAGCAATAGAGCGATCAGTTATGGTGCTGTGATGGAGGAGGTTGGGTCTTCTTCCTCTTGTTTGTACAGCAATTTTACTTTCCGTTTTAAAATAGGCCGCTTACCATCTCTTTCAAAAAGCCTGAGTTTGATTGTTCTGACAGTGGGGAAGATGAAGAAATGCAGTCTAAACATTGAACAAGATGGATAACAAATGTGTGTGCTGAAAGTAACCACAGGGTACATTCCTGCTGTTTACAGTGCTCATGCTCTGACGGCAGATGTTGGTGTGGCTGAGACCGCGGCGGCTGCCGAGCTCTTCCTGGCTGACGGGCTTGTATTGACTGGCAAGGCTACTGGGCTGCCCGCAGATCCTGAGGAGCTGAAAGGTGAGAGCTGTCACACGAAGGTTGGACAACAGGCAGTGAATCAGCTTCTGGGTTAATGGGTTAATGTAGAAAGAAATTTATATGTCTGCTGTTCTTTAAGTAAAAAGGAAAAAAAAAAAAAAAAGGAAGAAAAGAAATTTTCACTGCAGACTTTGATATGGTACAGCAAAGCTGATGTGATTGAGGTTCTATTTGGATTGTCTGTGGTATGTTTCTAAACAACCATTTGACAGGACAAAAATAAAAATTATTTCAAGCTTTTATAATACTGAACGATGCTGAGGCTTATTTTTTTTTAAAAAAAAGTATGTAAAATTTAAGTTGTAAAAGTTAACCCCCCCTTAAAAAAAAATAAATTGATTAGTATAATGAAAAGTTACTTCATAGCCTTATTAAAAAAAAATAACTAAATAAAAATGTTTAACTCTTCAGTGGAAAGATTTAAATATTTCACAATCTAAAATAAAGTCCTGCAAGAAAAGGGTCATTTTGATACGGCACAATTACAAACAGTAATACCAGGGAAAACACTGCTTAGGAGGTTTTCAGAAAAAAATGCAGGTCTGTTGGAAAATAGAAAGATGTGTCATCAAAATATATATTTTTTAATGGTCTGGACTTTTTATTAAGGGAAAGTTGTTTGGCCTATAAGTCCTGTCCTTTGTGTTAATGCGTTTCTTCTTGGCGTAAGTTTGGGCTTTCTTCATGAAACTTGATTGCTTCCATACTTGAATGAAAATTCTAATTTTCATCACTTAATTTTAGTTCAGTTTCATGGCTTGAATTTGGGGGTCTGTCTACATAAAATAGAAAGTGTTGTTTTTAGGTTTTACTTTGATGAACATGATGTAACCTAGGTTGTTTTGGAGTGCAGAGTCAGTTACACTCAATTTAGTCAATCAGGGTGAACTCTAAGTTGGGAGCCCTGTTAATGTGCATTAAAATATATTCATTTGGCTAACGTGGAATTTTTAAAGCATGCTAAATGAAATGTATCCAAAGCAAATATTCTTCTTGTATAGACAAATCACAAGGACTATCAGACATCTGCATCTGCCCTTGTACAATTTCTGTTTCAAGTTGCAGTGATACCTGTAAGGACCAATATTCAGAAATAATTACTGCATGTTTGGTCAAATAACAGTACCTTTTGGCAAAAATAATGTTTTTGAATGAAGGAAGATACTGGTATGTTCTCTGCTTTTTTAAGCGTGTTCTGATCTAGACCATTCAGTCATTATTCCATCTTTGTTATCATACAAAAGGAGGAGGTGAATAACATGCTCTTTTTGGCATAGAGACCTAGGTCCCAACATCTTCTGGAATAAAGTGAAATATTTTAGTGATTTCAGGGCTTTACCCATATTGTACATCTTTATCAGCATTTAAAATGAATGTTGAACTTGTCAAAATGTTTTTTCAATTTCACATATGTTAAAACAAAACAAAACGTTTTTGCCAAAGAACAGATGATAAATGACTCCACTTCAGTCACCAATGTTAAAAAGAAAATGATTGGTTGGAGTGAATACTGAGCTCTTAAATTAGTTTGTTGCTCAGTACAGTAAACTAGAAATGATACGTGGGAACAGATCACCCTGAAAGCTAGGGACATATTTTAGAGACTACAAAATTTCCTTAATCTAGAGCTCCATTTTCTGTCTGAAATTATTATCCCCATATATCCCCCTCTCTCTTAGTGCAGATTAAATTAAGGAAAAAAAAAAAAAGAAGAATTGATGAGTCTTAGGGCAAATCCTAGTTTAAATTCTGTTTTCCAACATGCACATGCAAACTCCGTTGATTTCCTGCATCTCGTGAAAAGTACAGTGGCTTAAAACAGTTGAGAAGAGCTTAGAAATCAGTACTTCATGGTGTAAGGAAATGACAAATTAGGCATATTTATGTCAGTAGATTCTTAAAAGGAATCAGATGTACAGTATACAAAGTTGGTTGTTGATATGAGTTAAATTTTTGCATTTGACGAATTTATGCAGCACTGAAAGTGCTGTACTGTGGTGATACAATTGGGCATCTTTCATCACACTGCAAAGCATCTCTTGAAAGAAGAACCAAGAGACAGATGAGGTTTTGTCATATCTTTTTTTCAGCTTTGTTGTGTAGTAATATGGAAGTGTTTTTGCCTTTGTGTCTGCGTGTTGAATTGACTGATTTGTGATGGGGTGTGGGAAGCGAGTGTTTCCCTGTCAAGACAGAAGTGTGTTCAGCAGGGTTGTGTTTGTAGTTGGTGTCGCTGCCTTCCTGAAGGAACCTGCAGCATTTCTCCTCGCAGCCCTGGGCTCCCTGAGCCTACCAGGAACCAACAGCCAAGGGAGCAAGAGGTCTGAAAATCATAATGCCAACTCCAGGCTGTTAAGGAGCAGGAATTATAGCTGTGCATTTTGAATTACAATTTAATTCTTAAAGCATTTTCATTTAAGAGGTTATATAAGTCTGTTCCAGTTTATGTGGTAAAGTGCTCTTTGGTTAGAGGATGTGAATCTATCAGGTTTTCTCTTTGGGATAAATGCTGAAGAACCTGGTTCAAATCCAGCCTGTATTTAAGTGACCAAAGCCTGTGTGTAAGGACTGCTTAGTTACCTGTATGAACAAACTAAATGGCCTAAGCTGAGCGACTGGTGGAAAACTGGGCACATCACAAAATCCAACATCTGGCTCTGGCTGTCACCTCATGCTTTAGTGTTCATAGAAGGGGCATCAAGACTGATTCACCCTCCTACCTTTTGATGGTCTGTTTAGGTCAAAATAAGAGGCTGCTGCCTTTGCAGTACCCTCCTATAAATAAATGGGAGATGTCTGATCTGTACTTTTCTATAAGCCCTAGATTTAATGACAGAGGAAAAAAGTCCTTTGAATTAAAAAGCTAAAATGGGTTACAGTGGAATATTACCATAAACATAGCATTGTGTATGGTACAGTGATTATTGCATATGAAAAAGCTGTTAAAGAAGAGTAGTCGAGCAAGTTATTGGCACAGTGGTGCTTATTTTTACACTGCTCTTTGCCATTGTTTTCAAGCTAGGAGCATTTGGCCTTTATTTCATGTAACTTGTACATACCATAGTTCAAATGCTTTCATTGTGCTTTGCAACCAAGCACTATTTCATTTGATTTTATTAAAGACATGTCTGCAGACGTACTGTCAGAAGAAAGAGCACAGTGCCCTCTAGTTACAGTTCATTGAAATAGAGAAGCATGCAAGTTCTGTAAAGTTTAGGATCTTGTTACTTTAACATCACAAAATTGTCTCCTTTTCTCTTTTCATCAAAAAATATAATCAGAAGAAGAAAGCTGAAAAAGACTATAAACAAGGTTCTGTGCTTAGAGACATCTTGACAGTGACTGAATGTCACCATGTGGAAGCATCTCACCACTGTTGCTTTATTTTCTTTTGCAAGTTAGAATTTGTATTAATGCAGCCAGTAGACAAATCATCCTCTACTCATCAACTATAGGCCTTGATGTGCTTGACTTAAAAGTAGTATTTGTAGCATACTTAATTAGATAACCCAGTCTCATTATAGACTGGGCACTTCCATTGCTGTTCTTCACATTGACAGTCTGAATAAATCTCCAGTACAGCAGATGCATGTGGACTGCACGTGTCACACACGGATCACAGCAGGAGTTGGATACCTTGCTATTTAGGGAAGCTTTGTGTTTTTTTTATAGTTTCACAGCAGTCTCGTGTTTTGCTGTTTCAGTCTTTGCCTAGTAGGACTAACCTATTGTCATACACCTGTGTGATCATGCTCTGTTTAATTATTTGGCTCTTCATTTTTCCTGCCAATGTGAAATAATTACAAAACAACTACCTGCTAATGTGCCTTATGCATCTGTCATAAAAACCAATATTGACTAGGAACACAGTTCCTCTGGGAATGTAGGAAAGTACAGTTGCACAAATCTGCGGTCAGTTGTAGCACCTTAATTATGCGTTGGTATCTATGTAAAGCAAATAAGATTTCCAAGAGTACATAGGTGCTATATAAATAAAATTCTAATTTTTCTAGAACAGGATTTCAGTAATAATGTTATAAATAACTAAAAATGAATTGTTTTGTTGCTGTAAGCAGGACAACCACAGGAATATAAAATATGCAAAGAAATAACCGTAGTTTTAATCACATATATATGATTCTGCTTTGTTTGAAATTTTCAATAAGGATTGTGTGAAATGTTTTATTCTTTTATGTTAAAAATTTTGTAAGAAGCAGTTATTGTTCCTAGATGGAAAAACGGTAGGACATGAGACCTAAAAAGAAATTCAAGAGCATTTTAATTGATCCCTTTTCTTTGGTGAAGTAGCAAGGTGATACACAATTATTCTTTCCTGAAGCATCTTTAATAACTTAGGCTTCTGCTGAAATTTTATTTAAAACAAAAAGTCTGCTTCAAAACACTGTTTACTTACATATATGTTTTTCCTAGTTTTCTCAAGCTCTAATCATCTTGCATCAGTATATTGTCACCAATTAAAGCAATTTATATGTTCTTAAAGGTCAGAACTAATGCTTCACAACATTCCTCTACATAAGGGAAGAAGTCTTGAGAGTGACTCTTAGGATGGTCAGTTCAAAATGAAGGGATGAAAAGGATGCTTAGTAACTCTAGAACGAGGGCTTTTCTAGTTTTCCCAGCTAGTACTGGCTTGTGTTCTACAGAAAGTACCCTAATAACCTTTTGTGTCCATGGAGAACCTTTCCATGGTCAAAACAGTAGCACATACTGTATGCAGAAAAATTGTCTTTTTTGTTCCATTGATATTTATAGAAAGAGAAGAAGTAGAAGAAGTCTTTATCAGTGCTGTCTTTTGAGTTTTAGGAAACTAGCTGAAGCTATCAATGCAGCCTATAACCACTGCTTGCTTTACTGTTTTTGTGTCCCTGAAACTTGCCATGAAGCAGAGAGCATGTTCTTTTTCAGTTCCCTGTGAGTAAGGCCCTTTTTGTTTCTTCGGTGAAGATCTTCTGCTAGTTGTCAACATAAATTCAGCAGAGACCTGGCAGAAATACACACCAGTCCAACTACCATTATGGTGATTTAAACTGATGACTGAAGAATTGTAATGAGCGCAGCTCTGCTGAATAGTTCTGCCACTTTAATGATCTCACCAGACTTGCAAAAAAGAGTGTGAGCTGATATAATAAATGGAAGCAAGAATTTCGTCTTATTCTTGTGTCTATATACTGATTACTTCATAGAAAGATTGAGAAGAGGTGGTCACTCACTTCATTTAAGGTGAGGGAAATTGAAAACGCAGTTAAAAATCCCCATAGCACAAGATAAACCCCATGGTCACTCCAGCAGCAGTAAATCCTTTCTCAAGACAACGGAGCTGGTTTGTTTGGAATCTATACTAGGTGCTACTGCAACACAGTAGAAAATGATAGCTATTTTCTGCATGTGGTACCCCAACCACAGCAGAGCCACTTAAGCAAAATGGTAAACAGTCACATTAAGTAGATGGGTCAGGTCTTGCTGTGCAAAAGCTTCCTGAATCCAGCATCTCTTCTTACCAGGGACGTGGAATAGAAATGAGTTTATAAAGGAATATAGTAAAATGCAGTGCACTCCCTGCCCATCATTTTCACTTAATCTTGCTTGAATCTTTTTCCCTGAGGGCGAAAAAAAAAAGGGCTACAGTTATGGGTACCAAGACTCAACTTTCATCTCTCTTGTAGCACCGAAACCATCGTCTAATATGCAGTCAGGAATATTATTCTGCAGTGTTTCATACAATAACAGAATGCAAAATTAAATGAAAGTGAGATTTTCTTAATAGTCGTTGAGAGCTAAAGGTGTTTTCTCTAAATCAGTTGTATCATTCTATTATAGAACTAAGAAATACTACGCTTATGAGTTTCTTGATACACAGTTTTTCAAAAACAAAGGTAAGTTGGAGCGTGTAGTCTTTAGAGAATTTTGAAGATGGGACAGAGTCAGAGGATTTAACCCTATTTTATTTTATTTTTTTTTACTTCAGAGGTTCAACATGCTGTGAAGATTCCTGTGCTGATTGGGTCTGGAGTGACTATGGAGAATGTCAAGAATTACGTGGATGCAAATGCTCTAATAATTGGTTCGTATTTCAAGAAAGAAGGTTATTGGGCAAACGGTGTTGATCCTGACCGAGTAAAGAAATTTATGGATCACATAAGTAAACTGAGAGAATGAGTTTGTCAAACAGTATTCTTTTTGTGTGTATACAAATGCAGTATGATATATCACACAGAATTAAAGCACAAATGTGCACTTGAGTGGCTAATAACTTTAAATTAAAATGCACATCATCTCCATGACTAACTGGGGAATGTGGTGACACTTTACAATGAACTGGTGCTATGATGTTTGTTACTAGGCAGCAGAATTCTGTAGCACTCAAAGCCATTGCCAAGACAAAACCAGCTCTCCAAAGGCTTTTGTAATATATTCTCTCCTATATGCAAAGTGCTTACAGAGTTTAAGAAATTGTAGTAAATACTGGTTGCAGGATGAGCTGAGTTTTGCTTTGCATGTGAGTACAATAGGACATACTAAGTTTACAGCTACCAGTATTGTAAATTGGACAAGTTAATTAGCATTTCAGTTTCCCCATCTGTAAAATGATGATAATAGTACCTACATCACAGGGGGGTTGTAAGGCATAATAAATGGATGAATGTACAGCACTTTCATCTCCTTAAATGAAGGGCTCTATTAAAGTTCAAGATCATTATTTTTTCATTAGAATTGCGCATTTATTACAAAAATGTAATAATTGTATACCATACAAAAATTTAAGATAATTGGGAAATTGATTTACTTACAATACTTATTGGAGAATAAATGTAAATATTTAATTACATTTTAAGTAGAGCTGGAATTCAGTCAAAATGTTTTTGCAAAAATTGGAAACTTTATTAAAGGCTTATTGTTATTTTCCAGCAAGTTGCTACAGCTTTGTACCTCTTCAGACTATTATTAGTGATGTTTAAAACTGCCAGGTTCCTTCCAATACACAAGTTATAGTTGTGATGGAATCCTTTCTACCAAAACTGACAGGTAAACATGGATTTTCATTTTTTTCTGTAAAATGTAGAGGAAAAATGTGATGGTCTGTCTATATTGTTAAAGATACCCCTTAAATTTGATCTTCTAGCTCTAAGGAATACAAAACAAAGAAAAAACAGAACAGAAACACAGCAATGAATATCTGTTGTGTCATGGCTGTATAAAATGTGGGCATATGTTTTCATTCCTTGGGATTGCGAGCTAAGTTTACCCTCTGGGATCTCTCTCTTGACATGTATGCATCAGGCTTCTGCTGATGCTAATGAAAGTTATATTGTACATATCAAAGCGAGCATACAAACATATTTTTTCTGTCAGCTGGCAGAGTGCCCATGCTTCTCTGAACAAAAGATACATCCTCCTTCCAAAGTCAAAAGAGATTTTTTCAAGAAATTTAGCTTCATTAACAGAATGGTGGTTCTAAAACATCACAGCATGAGATCAAGTCTTCTCTTCAGGTTCCTTTTTTCTGGACTAGTCTGTCTCCCACATGACTCCCATTAAAAGCAGACACATAACTTTAGTGCGTTGACCTCCTAGAGAAGGGGTTGTTTAGACCCTATAACAACCTTGGCATTCTTCTGCTTATATCCCTTTTCCTTCTAAGTATGCTGACAAAGTTTCAATCCATAAAAATCCTTTCAGGTGTCTCTTTATTTTGGGCAGCACTACTTTTTCTGAGTCCACATTTATACATGTGATTTAATGTTCTGAGTATTTGGACTTTCATCAAAAACAGTGGTTCCATCCCAAACAACATCCAGAAAGTAGGAGCATTCATGGATTTATTTAAATAAATATATTTTTCCCCTACACACTCATTCACCATTAGTATATTTTGATGTATTTATCAAGTAAACCATTGATCTGGTTTAATGTATAAGTTCTTAGCATAACTAATCAATTCCATCTTATGACCTCTATATTATGAAAAATGCCACATTTAAAAAAAAAAAAAGATTTAGATATTAGTAATTTCAGTGTGCTTAAATTGGCACATTTTTCACTTTTGTGTATTTAGGACTGTTGTCAGGCCTTTCACAGGTTTCGTCATTGCATAGAAGACTTAGTGATGGTTGTACCAACAAATATTTTCTAATACAGTCACCAACTTCATTTTCACTAAACCTGTAAGCTAGAAAGGCTGATGTGTATGCAATGAACATTTGCCAGTGCTCTCATGCCGTAAGCAAACACTGTCAAGTAGTCAGTTGAAAACTACAACCAATATACTAATAAGCATCATTCTGTGATGATAATTATATTTAAGAAACTGAATGAGTTGCCAAAATCACATTCATCTCTTTATGAAAATATAATGTGTTACCAGAATGCTTCTTGACTTAGCTTCTACTCATTCACATCCTAAAACTGCAGTGACTGGGACTCTGAGGGGCTTTCAGCTGAATAAAAAGAGTGATAAGTGAGAACTACTTCATTTAGACCTTGCTTATAGTACTGAAGTAATGTCATACACAGTCTTTGTATGACAAAACCTTAATGAGTTGGTGTAATACCTCAAAACATGCAATGAATACTGTAGACAGCACTTTCAGTATTTTATTTAACACCACTGTGTAACACTTAACAGAAGGAACAGGCTGTAATTTGGACCTGTATTATTACATAAACTGTAATTGAATTACATAAACTGTAAGTGAAGAATTTAGGGACCAGAAGCAAAGGAAAGCTGATTTTAAAGCCTGGAAATGTGATTGATCACCAGCTCTCTATCATTCTTTGTGCTGAAAGTATTTGTCTAGCAGCATTAAGCATCTGCTTGCCTGTTTCACACAGATGCTGTAAATAGAATTTGACCTTTTGTTCAGAAAGTGTTTGAATATTTAATGTAAAAAATATTAAGTTATCAGAAAGGCTGTCTCTTTTGGGAAGAGTGTTCAATTTTTATACAGCCCAAGTTCTTGACATACTTTGGAGCATGAATAACTTTAGAGCAGAACAAAGGAGGCAGTGCTAATGTGTAGTAACTCCAGAAGTAAATAACAGCTGTTCAAGAAGACTTCTATTAAATATGTATTAATTAATTTGAAGTGCATCACTTAAATATGTGAAGAGATTATCTTGTGTTAATTTACATTAAAACACACAGCACTTGTTAGCCTCATTACAGTATCCTAAGTGTATCCGAAGCTAACACCTCATCCTACATTGAACATTTTGTTGGGTGTTGATTGCTTTCGATTTGCCCTTTTAAAATGTCAGGTAGTGGCCTCCCTTTCTTGTTAGATTTCTTCTTTCTCACACATTTTGCTCTTGCCTAGTTACTACACTTACTTGTGTCCATTATGTGCTGAGCAGGAAAGAACAGATCGTGAAAATGTAACAGCAGTTACCCACAGCTCAGTTCCCTTACATGCCCACCCAAACTTCATGCATGGTTCTCACTGTTGACTTATGAACTAGCATTACTTTTTTTAGTGTTATTAGTCACTAATGGACCTAATAAGATAAATGTTGTGGGTTTTTTTTCCAACCTACTTCAGTGCTGAAAATATTTAGGCTTGTAAGATTTACAGATAATGTCTAGAGTTTTTCTTCCCTGTGTCTTCTAGGCATCTGGTCCAGCTGCTGAGCTGTTCTTTGTGTTACTAGCATGTCATCTAATTCTTTTGACTCCCTGGTTACAAGTTGGAGTTCTTGTTTTTAATTTTAAGTTCGTGTTTCCTGCACCTATTCCAGCAAAATTCTCACTGACAGAAAACCAAAGAATGTAAAGGACTTGCAAGCTGAATGGGGAAGGAAACTAAAATTTTTGGCTGTAGCAAAATCTTGAAGTCCATGACAAATTGCTATAGTGCACAATTCTCTTGAGAGAAGTGAATGGGGATGTTTATTCCTCTTGACTATAGTTTCAGGTTGTTTGCAGCCTCTTCAGTTAAGACTTTATGAGTTTGCACCTGGGATATGTTTCCAAGATCATCTCTGCTGCTATGTGTGCTTAGGGAGACATGTTTTGCTAAATGAAAGCTGAAGTTTTCCAGGATAATTATGGCAATAAGGGATGATATCTGTAGTGAAATCTGGGCTTGGAATTCATGGCTCTTTGGTTTAGGAGCATATTTAGAGATGGTATATATGTCTTCAAAAATAAGCCACTGAAGGTTTGCATTACAAAAGCTTCACTTACTTTCAGCACCTTTGCCCTAACATCCAGGCACTGTTTACTATGCTGAAGCAATTTCTGCTCTATAAACTAGAGACAGGAAGAATTGGTTTTAGCTTGTGTGATGTTATAAGCGTGACATCCCAGAGCTGGCATTGCATGTGTCGTAAAGACAAAGGACTGGTACTTAGATGTTGAGTTTAGAAACAGAACTGCCTCTCTTGGTTTTGTTTGTTTTGCTTTTGTTTGTTTTCTTATGCATTTGCAATGCTAATCTGTGAAGCCTAAATGATAAAATGTTCAGAAAGGGTGAAGAACTGGGCTGAGATATTCTTTTTGTTGCCTAATATGCCATGGTGTATAGTAGAATTGAACTTCCCTCCCACTCCATTTTATGGTCTCTGCTGCAGAAATACTGTCAGAATTTAAGATCCTTCTGAGAGATACTGAGCTGGGTTTCCTCCATAGAGATGTCAGGGAAAGTTACCCAATTAGTTCCTTGTTTTTATAACAACCAGTGCTTGTACTGGGGCTTCTTTTAAAAAAAAAAAAAAAAAAAAAAAAAAAAGCGTTGAGGTATCATGGGACTTTGCTCCATTTGTTTCCATTCTTAACCATTGTTTGACTGCTGGTGACAACTGTTATGTGATCCTTTGAACACTTGTTCACGTTCAGAGAACTGTTGTACACCTGCAGTGAAAAGAGAAAATGGAGGCAGCAGGTAAAATGAAAGTAAGGCTAAAAGGTTTCTGATGAAATGCTGAGACTAATACATGCATTTTTTTTTTTTTTACCCCCCATGCTTTTTTTTTTTTTTTACCTCCATTTAAAAATGCATAGATAATTTGGGGAGGATGGTGGACACACAGACACTTCTGCAATACAAACAGGGAAGTCCTTCATATGAGGCAAAAGGTTTGCGATTCACAACATTGTTTCTTTCCATATAGTTTGAAGCTTCAGAAGTAGTAAAGGTAAGGAGGGCCTGGAGTGTTGCTTGTTAAACACTTCAGGGTGTGAAAAGGTGTGAGGTTAATTTTCTTGATTAAAAATCTATTGATTTTATTAACAGATGGGTTTCTTTCGAGATGTCACAAAGTGATTTCACTGATTTGGGCTGAAACTGCTACTCACTTTCTGCATTTTAACTTCCTTCTTTCCTGTCACTGTCAAGTTTTCACTGTTTCACAAGGTAAATTGAGTGTCAGACAGCAAGCCTTATGTTTCACGACTTCTTTTTCCAGTGGACATCACTCTCTGAAATGAATGGGAGAGAGATGCTGCTTGATTGAGTGCAATGCTGATTTCCTCGGTGTTCCTCTGCTATTAAATTCATTCTGTTGTAGCTATTTAATTGTTTTCAAAAACATCTTTCCTGGTAGCAGCAGAATGATGAACAGATGAAAATTTCAAGAAAAAGAGGTGACAAGAGGGTACACAACCCATTTTCTTTAAAAGAAGCACAGGTTAGAATTAGTACCAGGTTAAGCAGAAGCAGTTCATATTTTGCCTGTTAGCCATAGTTCTTGAATCCTTCTCCATTGATTCATCTCTCTTTGATTTCCCTTCTGAATATTAAAATGCATGTGCAACTTGTTTTGTCCTGCTGCCTTTGCAAAGGAAGATGGAATATCTAATGTAGGGGGTAGGAGCTGATGAACCTACTGGTATTTAGGACCTTTTTATTGCTTTGCAAACAGCATTAAGTGTAAAAGTGTAAGTTCAGTGTAAAAGAAACTTTAAATATCTAAATTTGCCAAATTGGACATGAAATTAAGTGTTCAAGATGGTAGTTAGACTTGGAATTGTTTGACTTTGTGATGCAGCTAGCGTATTGGCTGTGCCATGTCTTACTGCTATCAGAATGAGGTCACAAAACAGAGGAGATTAAAAACATGTTTCATACAAATGTAGGAGGAATCCCAAATTCAACAGTAAACAAGTACAAAAAGGAAGGCAGTACATTAAGGGCAAGAAAAGATGCTTAAGTTTCCTGCAGTTCCTGCCTCATTGTTTATTCCAGCTTCCTGCTTTTTCATTTTGCTTCTCAAGCCTTTCTTGTGCATATACATAGATTATAGTATACAGAAGACTAAGAATAAGCTGAAGGCAGAAACTGACTTAATGAAGACATTCTTGTGATAGAGAAAAGATTCTGTTGTCCACAGATGCGCAAAGAAAAATAGAAAAGCAGCTGCCTTAGAAATGGAGTAGCGATGAGTGCTACGTCATGATGCTTTAGTCAAAATCTGAACTGTTGAATGTCTTTACATGAGAGGATCTGTACTTTTGTACAGGCACATAACCAAGAGGAGAAACAATAAGCTTTGCTGGAAAAATACTGATGGTCTCATGTCTTAGATACTGTCCTGAATAGCGTTGAATTTTTGTTCAACTTTCAGCTGGAGAATAAGGATAAAAGGGAATAGCTTTCAACTGTTCTGTTATGAATGACAATATTAATAATCAATTTCTTGTCAAAAGCATTGATTTCCTCAAGACCAAGCTTTAGAGGTAAAGTAATGCTCTGGCATCTTCCAGAGAAAAATTCCAAAGGGCACAAAGGCCCTATCTCACTAGTTTCCTTCTCTCCTCTGTAGGTAGCTTATGTTTTCTCAAAGCCTTTGGGCAGTCAGCAGAAAGGTGATGAAAGAAGCTTATGTGGCTATTGTTTGACAGGTGAGATGAAGTGGAGGTGAGATACAGCAATCAAGAGGAGGTTTTCTGGGTCTCCTGGCCTGCAGAATTAAAAAGTAAAACAAAAAGTAACCAACTAAACAAAAAAACAGGTCTGTAGTTTGTCAGTAATGAGTTAGCACCCGCACCACAGCCGTGAGGTGGTGAGTACTGGAGTTTTGATGAATTGAGATGGCTTATTTTACTCTGCAATAGGCCCCCATGCAATTTTGCTTTTCTGTGAAAATTGTCAACTGAAACATTAATGAGAGCAAGTGCAGCTGGTGGCATTTGGGCTGTGAAAAATTGGTTTGTAATACTTTACTAATAGTAATTTGGGATCTTAAATAATCT
This sequence comes from Anser cygnoides, assembly GCF_040182565.1. Taxonomy (NCBI): domain Eukaryota; kingdom Metazoa; phylum Chordata; class Aves; order Anseriformes; family Anatidae; genus Anser; species Anser cygnoides. The sequence continues at coordinate 20,346,179 of NC_089884.1, read as the reverse complement.
TGACTAATATTTCAGTTGAGTTCTGAAAACCTTCAAGTTTCTGGAAATAAGGGTTGTTTTGTTTTGTTTTTAATACAGTCTTGGTCAGAGGATTCCTCTGAAGCACTAGCCATGGCTGCAGCGACATACGTGGTGAAATAGATCAGTGGTCCAATCTGCTGTGACAACTCCTATGTAACTAAAAATAGGAAAAATAGAAGAGAAAATTTGTAGGGCTGGTAGTGGCTTGTATTTTTCAATAATTTATCAAGATTCGAGAGCACAGATTTCCTTTGGGAAATATTAGTTCTTAGGTTTACAAAGTGCCTCAGTTGTAAATACCCATAAAAATGACAATTTGGTAGGTCGTATTTATTCTTAAGCGGGTCAAAGGACATTAGCGTATTCCTCCTATATAAATCTGTCAAGTACAGAATTTCTTTATGCTCCCAAATCACAAAAGCGCCTCTTACAGTCAAGGAGAAAATGTCACATTATTGCCAATCAAGGACAACAAGCAAGCATATCGATCTCTACCCAATAACTTTTGCCCTGCTCGCTAAGTTTTTATTACTGTAACTGGACATATCAAGGGACCGGATTTAATCTATACATATAGTGCTGATTTATTACAGGAGGAGAAATACAGTCTGGCCTTACTCCTCGCTCAATATTTTAACAGTTATTTTGTCCCTTGCACGGAAGCTTGCTATGACTTTTCCTACAGACAAGGTGCATAACTTTCAGAGATCCCTGGATGTGCACAAATCTTCAGCTTCCATAGGTATGTCAAATGTTACATGTGCATATGCATTCTGCATGTGGTGGTCTTAGTCTTGAGTCTTGATTTTAAGAGTTTGTATATGTGGAAGTCTGTAGCGCGGTTGTTGTTTGGTTTGTAGAGGCATAAATCAGAATTTTTCTGGGGAGAGGAGAGATGAGATCAGAGAGCACACAGACATAAAGGCCTGAGCCAGGTCTCGAGGTGTGCTGGCTCTCATTTCGTTATGTGGGACTGTGTATGTAAAGCCTTATATAAAGGGGCTGTTTACCAGCCACAGGTACTGGAATGTAGCAGCATGCTAGCATTGTCCTTCTTGGTTCTTCTGTTAGTGAAGCTTCATGGTTTTTTGTCACTTTTTATTGGTAACTGCAGAGGATTTGGCCTATTCCACCCACAAAGCATCTTTGAACTCTATGAAAAGTGAAAGACAGAAAAACACACAAAAAATAAAACACACAACTGAAGGGAAAGATCTTCACCACAGAATTATGGAACAGTTGAGGTTGGAAGGAGCATCATTTAGTCCAACCTGACTCAAAGTAGAGTCAACTTGAACAGAGTACTCAGGATCTTCTCGCAACAAGTTTTGAATATCTGCAAGGAAGGAGACTCCACCACCTCTCTGGACAACCTGTTGCAGTGCTTCAGTCTTCTAGGATAAGCTTCTGAGTTAGAAACAGGCTATGTAAGTCAGCAGAAGCAGTTATCTGCTCATTTTGTTATGATAAATATATGAAGTCAGTATTCTCAAGAGCAGCCAGCTCTCCTCTGTTGTTGTATGGCTATGCAGTTCTGCTGCTTTTTTCTTTTTTTTTAATATCTGGGCGAAAGGCATGAGTTTTGGTTGCTCTTTGGCTTCTTAAGAAGGCAACCCCTCTGTGGAATAAATGGGTGCAGAAGTAGCTGATGGATTTCTCACTCATGCTCACAATAATGTGTAGAGAGCTAGAAAGGTGATACCCCACTTTATTTCTCAATGGAGCAAGTAGAGGGACTTGTGCTGAGTTTCCCCAGACATGTCCTTCCCCCACCAGAAATTTTGTCAAGAGGTTATATTCAAGGATTGTGTATGTTAGTCAAGATTTCCAGCTGTTTAGTAATCCCAGATTTTCCTCGTCATGGGAGCAGATCCTTTCTACAGTACATGTATCACAAATCTGAAATTGGAAATGCCCACTGCACTGCACATGGTGTGCACACTCACAGTAAATGGGATGTGGTCAGGGTTTCTGTGCATGTGCTCTTCACAAGCACAACAAATTGGATGTGTCCTGGATATTTTGGATTTACTGTGCATGTTCAAACCATCTGTGCAACACATGTACCACAGGTCTGACGATGCTTTATGGGTTGGACACGATGCCTACACTACGCAGCTCCTGGTGGTACATTTCAGGATAGGAAATTTAGACCGGGATAATGGAGCACACAGAAATAGTGCCTTTCACTGGGACCCTCTAGGAAGAATGCTGCCATTAGAAGAAGCTGATTTTTGGTTCTTCCATCTCTTGACTTGAGAGGTAACTGTACAGTAAGTCTTATCCTGTTTTCCACGTGCTTTGCTACTGCACAAGTTTTGAAAGGATCTCAGAAGGCGGTGGTTTTTGATTTGGGGGGAAGGGATTGTCTAGGCTGGAACGTATTCTGTTCACTTTTGTGAATTTAAGCCAGAAGAGGGGGGGAGAGTGAGCAAGCTGGTAGTAAAGAGACAGGGAAATATGACCCAGGGTGCCTGTTATCCATTTCCAGGGTCAGATGGAAACGTAGACCTTTGCCAGCCTTCTTCAAATCATCTTGCAGAATCAGGTCCAGAACTGAGAAAGTTACAGGTGGTCCCATGAAATTCTCACCTTTCCAGCTAAGTACAGAAAGCTGTACTTGCTAGATCAGTGATGAATCACGACTTCCTTCCCTCCAAAGAGCCTTGGGCTTTTTCTCCCCTCCAAACATTTAACTTACTTGCAGGGCTGACAGAAAAGCAGTAGATTTTTTTTTTCAAATATCCATTTGCCTTCCCATTTATCTGCTTTGATCTAAAATATAGAACCTGATGGATGCCCTAGGTAAATCAAACATTTTCTGTCTGCCAAAACGGTTTTGCAAATGCTTATTTCATGCCATTACCATTTTTCTGTTTCTAGTAGTAAATCAAAAAGTATCACCCATTCATCCACTTTAAAAGTAATGCCTTTCCTTTGCATAATTACACATACCCAGTGGAGATCTGTATGCACAGTAAATCTATTCCTTTAAAAGGTTTCGCCTTAAGTACCACAGTGACATAAATTGGTGTAGAGCAAATTTATTTATTTAATAGGTTTATTCTTTTAACTGATCTGGTAACTGTTATACTTCCATTGTTTGATTTGGGTGGGGAGGGCTTTTATTAACGTATAAGATTTAATTCTGCAGCAGATGTTTATGTAATAAGGTCTTACTCGTTACAGGACTTGTAGTAATTGATCTGTATGTGTAATTTCTTCTCATTACAAGTTTGTTCTTAACTGGTGTTCAGGGGGTCTTCACTGTATCTCCAGTAAATCCTTGAGAATTAAATAGTTTAACGAATGTAATGAGCAAACCTGAAAGAAGTACAAATAGGGAATTGTATGTATTTGGACATTACCTCACCAAATGTGCAAATAACATAAATTTGGTATTAAAAGTGAGAAACTGCCATAAACAAATGTATTCTGGTAACAAGCACCCCAGACAGTATTTTGGCAAAGTAAAAATTTAAAAAATGGATCTCTTCATCATTCTCATGTAAACTTGTTCATTTTTATCAGTCATGCTTGTAGCTCTCAGGGGTGTAAAACCTAAAGCAGACAAGCCCAGCTGGTGGGAGCCTGAGAGTAAAATGATGATTTTTTTTTTAGCAGATCCAAGTTGATTTTTAGGCTTAATAGAATTATCTTTGATTTCCCTGTGGGTGAAATTGTAGGAAGTATATTTAAATAAATAAATAAAATAGGGCACTTTATCAGAACAACGAAGGTAGCAAAACACCAGAACCTAATTGTAGCTGAGCACATAAACATATCCTGAGTGCATTTGAAATTGTGGTTACAGTGCACTCCTGCAAATATTTACATAGACGTTCAATTTAATGCACACAGAAGTCTTGAGACATGCACTGAGTCTAAGAATATACAAGATTGTAGGTTAGGTTGTGACATGAGTTAAGTCATGGAGAACTGAACAAAACTTCTAGTGTAACTATTTTTCTGTGGATGTATTTTCGGTGGCACTGGATGTGAAAGCGAAACTTAAGTTGGCTGCATTTCTTTAGGCTATGCATTAAAAACATGCAAAACATTCTGGGGAGAGGATGGTTCACAGTAAAGTTTCAAGTCTTGAATATCAATTAGTTAATGAGGGTAATTTTATGAATATAATCAAAATATTCAACCCTATGATTTTTCACTATTCATTTCAAAATCTTATCGCTTCACAACAGTATTGGAAAGAGTAACAAATGCTGGGAAGGAAGGTGGTGGCGCGGGGAAGCAGGGGAAATACCCCATGCGAACATTAAGGAGCAGATTCAGTAGTGGTGTGTTGACTTTGGCTGTTTTACATATACTGAATGTCAGCCTGATTCTTGTTTTAGACCAATTCTAGCCATTGCATTTCATGCCTAATACTGATGTGTTACGGTAAATCACAGGTTCTCTTTAGTGTTTAGGTGTACGCATAAATACGCATGCAGCCTAGCCCAGCTGTTTCAGCTAACCTGAGCAACATATTTCCAGAGAGATGCATACCCCGAGTAGGAAGAAAAAACACTTTTAGCTAGTTTATAGTTGTTCCTGATAATTTTAACAGCAGGATCGTGTGATCTGTTTGCTTGTGATAGGAGAGACTTAGTAAGTGACAAAGATGCCTCTTTGAATCCTGTGTCCAAGGATGCGGTCAGGGGAGCTGCTAACTGGGAGCACTGGGGGCTGCAGCCTCCCCTGATGGAAACAGCCGCCCTCAGTTACGGGGCTGGGAGCCAGAGGAGCCACCTTAAAGGGTGAGAGTACCTCAGCTCCCAGATTGGCTCAATCTTTGTCTTCCCATGCTGTTGCATCGATGCTAATCAATGTTAATTATGGTAGTGGGGCTTGTGATGTACTCATTATAAGAGCCATCCTATTTTTCTGTGCTTGTATAGTCTGTAACACAATAGAGCCCTGATTGGGGTTCCCTAGATGCTACAAATAGTAATACAAATAGCTGTTATGAATACGTGGTTCATGGTGCAATACTACCAAACCCAGTTCCTGCAGCCTACTGAAGCATCGCTTGGTGTTTCTGTCCACGTTACCCCGTATGCCATAGTGAGTGGTGTGTCTTGATAGTTGGGACATCAGCGCAGTAAGTCATTTGAGCTTTTGTGTGTGTTTAAGTAGATGCTTGTTTTTAAGCTTGCACTTGTATTTGTGGTTGTTGGTGTAAATATACTTGAAGTTAAGCCTGTGCTTTAAAACTTGTCTGACTCAGGATCCTTATTCCACTGGGTTCCCATCGCGCTACTGCTCTGTTGACGGTGCCAAAAGTTGACAGCCACTGCGGGGTGGCGTGCCAGGACATTTGCTTCTTTCCCAAGTCGGAGGTTAGGTACAAGAGCTGGGAGATGCCTCCTGCCGAGAGCTGAGCTAGTTGCATGCAGGTTGTAGCATGGGTGCCCACCTCCTGCTGGGCCCAGAGCAGGTGGAAGCCAGGAGCCGGGAGCTGGTACTTCCCTTTCTCGAGGGCCTGCGGTTGCCTTCCCGGTCGCTGTTGCTCCATGCTGGGCACCCCAGTACCAAGCTGCTCTCTGACAGGCACAGACCCTGTGATGGATTTGGTTTAGTTGGGCTGTTGGCCTCGCTGAGAATTTCAGAGCTATTGTTTATATGCATTAGTTGGTTTAAATAATTACTATTCAGCCCTTGAGTCTGCAGCCCCAGGTTTTACCCTCTTTAATTCCAGTGACTGAAACAGACTCATAAATCTTTATCAAAGAAAGTTTTCCTCAAAGAGACCCTTATTGCTTGTTACTTTAAAAAAAAAAAAAATGTATACTGGTTCTACTCCCATTTTTTTTCACTTCCCGCTGGATGGCATGCCTGGTTCATAGTTACCTGTGTGTGGTTTAGGTGTTTTAATTGTCTAACTCTCATTAGTTGTCTGTTGTGTACAGCAGTGTGCTTACCAAGCTTGTGTAACAAAAATGTTTTAAATTGTTAATGTCTGTTACCTCTCTTGAGTGTCTATGTTGTTTTTAAAAGGAATTTGAGTCAGTGTTGAGTTGTTTCTGTGTTTGTAATTAACTTAAAATATTTAGTATAGAAGCTAGATTCTTCCCTGTTAACAACTGTGCTTTACTGAAATTTCATGATCTACAGCACACCCTAGTGATATCTGGAAATCACGAAGTTAGATCCAGTCAATTTCACTTGCTCTGTGGTGATACAAAACTTTGGAGTCCACTAAGCCAAGTCCACAGAAGTAAATGCCTCCATATCCAAAATGGGAAGAGGTTTAATTCCTTGGCTTATCAACAAAAAGTAGCCTGAGAAATTGAGACTATGGTATATTCTTCTGTGGAAAAAACATCTGTATAATGAGTTCCTCTGGATTTCAATCTGGAGTGTTGGACGCATTTTTACAGCAGACCACGGGGAAAAGCAGATAGTTGTCTGAGAAGAGAGAACACTTGTTGGGGGGTTTCTCTGAGACTGGAGAGAGCATGGAAGGAGCAATCGGATGTGAATACAAACAGCATGGAGGAAACCTGCAGGCAGTCTTTGTAGGTCAGAAGTCCAAATGATCTTTTAGTATCTTATAACCAGAACATTACAAATTATGCTAGATATTCAGTTGCTCCTTTTGCAGAAGGTTAGGTCACTTGTTTTTTTCAGGTGAACTCTATCTAGTTTTCAGTGAACTCTATCTAGTTTTCAGTGGCTAACAGGCCCCATGTAATCCTGCAGAGGAATGTCCACCTACTCAACTTTTAAGGTGATCTTGCACTCAGCTTCTCCTGGATTAGGATCTGTATTTCACTAATTTGATTTCTTCTTAACTGAATGCACAGAATGCTAAGGGTTCTGAATTGGCAGCTTGTTAACCCTCTGATAGCATGAGAAGAGAAAGCAGGGTTGAGAAGGACTCTAAGTGATGTTTATTTAAATAGCCAAGAAGGAAAGCAAATATTTATCGGAGGTGAAATCAAATTGATAATGTATGGATAACACTGAATGTCAGTGAAAACAGTAAGAGTATCAGAGAAAAGAGTATAGGTTTTTAAGTTAATGGTTGTTGAAGTTAAACCACATGAATTCTCAAAGGGAAGCAGAATTCATCAGAGACAAGAGTTAACAGTACTGTAACCTCCCAATGTGTGAAAGCTGGAGAGCATCCATTGCAGATGCTGTCAAGCACTCCAGGAGGCTCGTGCCCAGTCCACTACACCTGTAGAATGGTTACCTCTGTGTGCCTAAGCTCCAAACAGCTAAGCTATCTCAGGAAAAGCAGCAGGTTTGGCCAGGGAGCATTGCATGCCAGCGAATGAGCAGCCCTAAGGCTGTTCTGATTTTCACGAGGGGTCATGAAACCCTGACAAATGCAACGTACCACATCCCGGTACCCTTGACCAGCTTGCAGCTGCAGCTTGGCTCAACTGAAATATCCGCTCCTGTACCGCTGTTAGATGCACAGAGCACCGATTGCCCGTGGAAGGCATGCACGAAAAATCTGTAGTATTTGGGGGAAAGTTTATTCTGAAAGACCTCTGCGTTTCACTCTTGTCAGGTAATCCAAACAATAAGGGAAATGAGTGTTTTGTTTTATGTAAATAAAAACAAAAAGTTTGCAATAATTTATGGTATTTATTTAAATGACATGCAAATTACTTTGTGAAACTTAGGGGGGAAAGCAGCACAACTGAAACAGCACAATTGTTTCCAAGAATGCCTTGCATTCATTTCAAATCCACATACAATATTTCATTCATGCTTAATTATTTCCCCCATGCTAGTCTAAGCATTACTAGTTCCCTTTGTCTTTTTGCTTTTGCATGCAGTGTGATTAGCAAAACTGCTTGTGCTCTACCAACTTCTGCACATATGGGGTTTAGCCTCATTGTTTGAGGGGTGGAGCAACAAGCAATATGAACACTCATGCTGCCAAATTTGGCACACGTGAGCCCTCCAAAGTATACAGATATCACCCGTTTCATTTAAATCCCTGTCCATATTTTGCATTGCTACCAGAACAGCAACTCCATTGTCTGCGTGTATTATTTGAAGCAGCTTTTCTCCCATTGTTTGTGTACTGTAATCCATGAGGTTTCTGTAGTCATCGTGAGCAGCTTACTTGAAAGAAATCACTTAGCTCTCACAGATCACTCTCTGAACCTGCTGGCAAAGGAACAGGCCATGACTAAAGCATGAGACCTGTGATCCTTCTGAAGAAAATCTCTTCAGTCGAGTTTATAATTTGTTGCTTTCATGGGGCTCTGTTCTCAGGGTTTGGACTCAGTGTTATCTTTTCGTCCCCCATGGATTTTTTTTCTACAAGGCATTATGGGAACGTGAGCTGAAAAAAAAAAAAAAAGAGTAGTGCTAGCTGTGGATGTGTACCCTAACAACATTTTACACACATTTCAAATACTGGCAAAGGGAGACATCTACCGTTTGACAGAAATTAAGGATAGTTGTTTATTCTAATTGCGGCAAAATCTTAGCCGTTTATTCTTCCATGGTATGGAGATTGGCATATCCTGCTGTGAGTCTTTTCAATAGACTTGATAACTTAATGCTTGTCTGTTTAGGGCCGAATAAAAGATCCCCTGGAACTTATCACAGAAAAGGAAGGGGCTGCTCAGTTCTTTCCCTTCCTACCATTCAGTCATCTGCATGGTCAGTGCCCTCTGCGCCAGTGGCACTTGCATCTCAGGGTTGTGTCTATGCACACTGTTGTAGGTAAAGGAATTTGGCACAAGCCCTTTATAAATTTTTGTCCATTAAAGGTCTTGAATGCACATCATTTTACTCCTGAGACATCTATTTATGAGATTTTGAAGACTGGTTCCCAAAATGAGGTCTGCAGAAAGCCAGCAAAGGGCTTCTTCATAGTTTGTAAAGAATGGGTGTACTCCAGTTCTTTTTGTTTTCAAAGTCTAGATCACATTCTAGAACAACTATAAATACAGTATAAATGCTGCTCTGCTTTTCATTTAGCTTAGCTATAGCTCTTTAGACAATCTTGTAGCCACAGAGGCATTATGTGATCCCAAATGGTGACACCCTTGTGACTGCAAGTAAAGGAGAGGTAGCTGAAGAGACAGTATTAAAACATAACATGCTCAACTGTGCCAAGTCTGAAAATTCCATTTTAAGATGTTTGAGTATTTCAAAAGGCTTCTGGAAGCTTTGAATCTGGTCCATCATCGTACAGAGGGATTCAAATTCACCTTTCCATCATGTTGCCTCCAAAAAGTCACGTGAGAAAACAAAATCAGGCAGTGCAATTGGTGTCAGCTGGCCTCTTCTCTTCCCCCTCAGTGAATTTGAGCCCCTCTCCTCTTGCCTGTCACATAGTCAGAATTCACACCCAGGAAGGCTTGAGAGAATTGTTGTGTGTTCCTAGAAGAACGGGAAGCTTTGTCCAACGTCTATGTAGATGTCAGGCTCTCTTTCAGCACCCACGACGTTGGTATAAATTTGGGAGTGAAGTCAGCCATGGACCCTTCACTCTGATGGGACTTATAATCAGTTAAAATTTTACTCTTTGTTTCCCCGAAGTACTGTATATTTATGGCCAGAATTTTATGTAGCCAAACATTTACTATTCTCAGGCTCCACAAGCACTGAGTTACAATATGGATTTCTTAACTACTGAATAGTATCAAGCATGGAAATCTCACTGATGTCATTCCAGACTCCTTCAAATGTCATCCTTCCATCCTTGGTACTAGAATGCTTTATTCTTATCTGCATTTACTGTACACATTTTAGATCTGATTTTGAACTTTGTCTGCCTTTTTTGCCCTTTAGTTAGAGGTTTGGAGAAACCTCAGATATGTACATTCTGTAAAAAAAAAAAAAAAAAAAAAAAGTGGAGAGAAGTGGTGGTAGGAGATTCTGTTCTTTAGTTCCTCCCCGGAAGCCTCACAGATATTTTGTGTAGCTCATTTTTACCAGGATTTTTCTTGCACTTCAGTGTTCAAACATGCTATAACATACGAACATAGAAACTAATTTCAGGACACTGACTTTTACATTCAGATTCACTGTAGCTTTTTCTGAAAACATTACAAAATGGCTACTCTGTGCCAGTAAATGCAATTATTGAATTAGGCTGCTGAGGAGGAAAAAACTAACAAACACAGCATAAACGATTATTATAGTGAGTCTAGAAGAGCAGAAGATAGGTATACTGTTTGCAGTTAAGGAAACATACTTTAATTATCTGTAACAGCTTGCTTGGATAGCACTAGCTAGCGATGTATGCTTTATTCCAAACCACTAGACTATATTTTTGGATCATCCTTCAAGAATGAGATGATAGGAGGTAATTAATAGTGTTTTGTGACCTTCTGCACCGGTAGTCCATCGTTTTGGCATTGAAACTGATTATGCCCAACTTGTCACTTCATCACTTGCAAGTGTGTGCAGAGAGACCAAAGAAGCACCTCTTAGAGCAGCAGTGGAACAATTTAGTTCAGACACACTGTTCTTCACATTCACCCTGTTTCCTACAAGCTGATGAGGCAAACCTCCTTTTCACTTAATGTCACATAAGGTACATTGAAAGGCTGTGAAGAGACAGATGTTCTATAACTTCACTTCATATGCAAAAACCTGTTATATCGTTTATTTGCATTCAATTAGAAGTCAGACCCTGATGAATATCTAACGTAGGAAATGGGGAAAAGATTTGCCATCAAGCATATGCTTTGATTGTAGTGGATCTCTGTAGCCTCCTATTGTGTCTTCCTGTAGTGAATTGGGTAAAATTGTCATTTTTACTATATTATTTACACCTGCATGCACTGAGATGAAGAGTGCTAATAGGTGAAAATTGGAGTTAGGTTACTGATTTTAGAATTTCTTTTTCCTTTTGTCATTACACAGAGCTCTGGAGGAAGCACAATTCCTTTTAAACAGCCATTCTGTAGCTGCAGAATTCCCCTTACAGGAAAAGCCTGGCTCTGTTCAAGTGCTGTAGCATTGCTTTTATTTATTTATTTTCTCTTTCAGTGTAGGTTATGCCTCGTTTTGTGAAGTTCACAATTTCTCGCTAATCCAGAACGTAATATGAAGAAGTTAAAATTCTAAGTGTGTTGTTTTCAAGAAGGGAAGATTCAAATTATAATATGAAGAGAAGTAGCAGACTCCTTTAGAACAGATTCTTGTTCCTGTGACCCTTCAGAGCATGCATATGGTGGTTCTGTATTTATCTAGGGAGAGATACAGGTTGTGTGGAACCCCAGACATTAGACAGAGCTGAGCTGGGAGGAACTGATACAAACCTCTTATGCTTCCAAGCTTGGATATGGTCAGAAACCTGCTTTGTTACGTCTTCTGTCCCCTTTCCTCTCTGTGACCACTCCCATTGCACATTCTAAGGAATGCACAGCATTTCTTCCTTTTTCTTCTTTCCTACATGCTTTGATGAAATAACATTGTGAATTAAGCCATCCTCACCAGTATACAAGTTAATGTGTTGGCACAGAAGGGGAATCTCACTGCATGTTTTTAAGTGCTTTAGAAACTTAGGCACGTCAATCTATATTACTTGCACACGCCTCAAGTTTTGTAGTTTTTTTTTCCTGACACTGTAATAGTGAGAAATTTAGAGATTGCATGGGATAAAAAAGTGCAACTACATGAAACTACAAGTCTGCCACGCACAGTTGCCTAACCCTTGTATTTTCTCAGGGAATCTCTGGCACAGAAGAAAATTTAGAGAACCAGTGTCTTCAACTATTTTTTTTTCCCCCTAACAAGATTATGTGCCTCAATTTACAAATCTGCCATGGTTTCCTGAGAAGGTAATAGGTATTTCAGATAATTGTATCAGGTATTTCAGGACAATTCCTCCAGCACTGAGCCTGCTCCTGATGGACATTTTCTCTAGACCCTGTACAGAGCAGGCAGGAAGCCAGAATGAATCAGTCTGTTGGTAGCAACGGCCAGTCTCCAGCTGAAATCATTCCTGGCCCCTCCTTGGCCTATCTCCGAGTATGTCAAAAGCTGTGAATTAGGGGATTTTTTTCCTGTTTCTTTTTAGGAGTACAGAGTTCCTGGTAACCTGAAGAAGAAAAAGGCACAAAGCATCCTGCTAAAGGAAATTAATTAGTGAGTGGATGCTGATAAAAGACAAAGAGAACCAGTACAGGAATAGAAATGCCATCTACTACTTATAAGAGCCTAGCATACTGTGGAGAATACAGTGAGATCCTCGGCAGGATCCAAGCTGCAGCAGGACCTCCTTGAACTGCTCTTACTCCACCAACTCCTAGAATTTAAAAAGCATACGGATGTTTATCTCAGGTACTAGTTATTTATTCTGTTCAAACGGGCATAAACACATGCTGAAATTACAGTGACAGTTATTCACAATCCTGTAAGAGAGAATACAGCCAGCAGAGTTATCACGTTTCCCAAAGTGCACCTGTGGACCCGAACCCCCGAGGTGGCTAGGAGGTCGGATAGCCACCAGATGGAGCCAGCTGGGCAGTAAACGTGGTCAGGAGAAAATCTCTTCCGGGTCTTACTGCTTCAGTAAGACTAAAACCAGGAGTTTTCTGCATGGTTACTTAGCAAAAACTCACAGAACGCTTGGTGGACCGTGTGGTGTGCTGATTCATGTGTGTAGGTTAATGCTCACCAAAAAAATAGGCACACCATCAGATACTGGCTGGTAACTACATGCAGAATGAAATCTGGATCCAACTGATTACAGCGGCCAACTCCCATTGATTTTAACAGAGTCAAAATTTATTGGAGAGTGTACTGTGATTTACAGTACCTCTTAGAGGATACATTTTGCACAATTATCTCACATTTTCACTATAGCAACTTCTAGCATAGAAAAAATAATGGCATAATATCTGCTGATGTAGTCCTAATAAATTATTAGTGTTTATCCTTAGTTTGAGTTCTGACTTAATAATTCAGTTCAGGATAGACTGATAAAAATTCCCTCCTTCAGTGGTCAGCAGGCTTCATTGTTCTTAATTTTGCTCCTAGGAAAGCTGCTTCCAGCTGGAATTCGGGGGGGGGGGGAACTTCTGCAAACGTATGTGGCATTTTGGTTCTTTGTTCATTTTAGGGATTACATTTGCTCTTTACATCCAAATCATAAAAATCAAGAGCACCAGCAGACCTGTAACATTTTGAGTTGTTAAACAGAGAGTTATTTTATGTGATCATATAAAGCATGGGGAGGTTAAAAAGTCCCCAGTGCAACCACAGGAAAGAGACCAAAATTGTAAGTTATGTTCTTTCCTCTTCGCATCCTGCTTTTTCATCTTCTCAACAAGGAACTGAGGGGAGATGGCTGACTTTAAATCAGAGATGAAATCATAATAAAGACTTAGCTGACAAGGAAACAAAAGCCTCACAATAATCCATTCTTGGAAAACAACAGCTTTCTTAACGTTAGGCAGCAACTTTTTTAGGATTGTGCTGGTGTTCAGAAGCAGCGTGATATTTCCAGAGCCCATATGTGACACGGCTGTTTAACCCTGCCTCAGCTCCTCCTTGATTGCATGTGGTGCTGCACCAGCCTCGCACACCGCGCGTTACCGAGCTGATGACTGACCCAGATGAACAGGATACAAAAACACTCTCGGATGAGCCTGCTCGGACCGCGGATGCCCTGATGGTGTTGTGGTAGACAGGCCCTTCCTTCCTCTTTTCCTAAATAGCTCAGATGGGGCTGGGGGACGCTCCTGGAGACCAGCACACCCGGCGGCACGGCCGTGTTGGGGCTCGGCGGCGGCGGGCCCCGGGATGCCCGCAGAGGAGCCTGGCCCCGGGGGTGCGGAGGAGGCGGAGGAACGGCGCCCGGTGCTCAGCGCTCCCCGGAGCTCCGGGTTCGCCCTTGAAGAAAGCTGGGGCGTCGCCAGGGCCGAGCACAGCCTCGGGGAGCTGCGGCGGGGCGCCGAGGAAAGGGCGGGGAAGGAGGGACCGAGCCCGGGGCAGCTCCGCTCCGCCCCTCGCCCCTCAGCCGGGGTCGCCGCCGCGGGCCGCGCTCCTCCCCCGGCGACGTCTCCCGCGGGCCCGGGGCCGCCGGCCGAGGTAGGAGGTCCGGGGCCGGGAGCCCGAGCGGGCCCGAGCGGGCCCGAGGGAGGAGCCGCGGCCGGGGAGGGACGGAGGGGCTCGGCGGCCGCCCGGCCTCTGTCAGCGGAGCGAGCCTGCGGGGGAGGCCGGGGGAGGTGGGCACAAGATGGAGGGGCGGCGGGCACGGGCGCTCCGGCGGGGGGCGGCTGCAGGCCCGGGGTGCGCGGGGCCGGGGCCGAGACGGCGGCCGGCCCCTGGGTGCCGTGTCACCTCCGGGCCGCGGGCTGTGGCCTTCTGACCGCCCTTTTAGGCGTAACGTCTGGTACCGGCGTCGTAGGAGAACTGAAACAAAAAGAAACGCGAAGCGTGGCTGCGGTGGTTGCTGCAGACGGCTTGTATTTTGTGCTCAGCCTGCTGCAGTCAGAAAGATTGCAGTAAATCTTAACGCGCTAAGGGCGTGCCGATTAATTTCATTTTATTTGTGCTTTTGTAGCGAGTCGGAGGAAGCATCCTTAAAGCTGGACCAAATTCAGAAGGTACCGCTGTAACGTGCCGCCCCAGGTGTCTCTACAAGGGAACCAGCTCTGCTATTCAGCTGTTCTCCGAGCGTCAGCCCTTTTTTCTTTCCTGACTGGAAGTCTGGTCCTTTTGGCTTCAGTGCCAGCTAGCTGACGCAAGTGACCTGTAACTCCTGAATATGTTCTCTGAAATGGAAAACCTAGCTAGGAAAAGAAATAAGTTTCTGCTCAATTGATAGCTTAAAAAAGACAACTGGGTAGGGCTAGCGTTTTTTAAGCGATAAGAAACTTGTGGCCAGCCCTTCACAGATACTTAATAATTTAGCCAGCTTCTACATCGTACAGGAACCTGATGCTTCACCTTTGGGTTTCTTTGCTCACAAAACGTTATTTCATGTGTATTAGAATTAGGTTGGTTTAGGAAAAGAAGCCAGTTTGAGTGGGGGTGTGTGGGGGACACATTACGGTGCTTGCAGGTGAGCAAGAGGCTGAATTAGGCAGGAAAAAAAAAGAACAGACTTGATGCAGGAAAGAAACGATGGGTAGATAGTGTTTATTTATTGGTTATTGATACACATGAGGTTGACTATCTGAGGTAACAATCCCATTTTTCAAATGCAGAATTGTTCATTTTTAGGAATATGCTGAGACATCTCTGTGGCAGAACAGAGCGTTTTCATCTTCTGGTAAACTTTCTGAGTTTCCTGAAGCATTCTGTCATTAAGTCCTCTCAGATGGAGAACCACGGGTTTTGGTAGATGCTAACAACTGTTGCAGGTCTATCCACCCAGGTAGTTAGAGATTCTCTAGCATTTCATTTGACTGCCAACCAAATGTTTAAACCTCAAAATAGTTATACTTTCCTTTATCCCTTCACAACAACCTGTGTATCCTCTGGCTTAGCCATAAAGCATGCAGTAAGCGTTAGCAAAGTTGAGGGGAAACCAATTGCAAAGCAGTTTTCCAGATGAAGAATAAATTGACTTTCTGTAAGAGAAAACGTAAGGGAGAGGGAAAATCTGAAGTAGTTGCTGAACCTGGCTTTGAAAGCTCATCAGGAGCCCAGCTTGCTTTAGGTGTCAGGAAAACTAGGCTCGTGTAGTTAGCTTTGATCCTCAGCAAGATCTGTGTTGTGCTGTCCTGTCAGTGCTGCAAAGCCTTCATACTGAAGAAGTTTGCATGAGAAGTCCTCTGGATTTAGCCCAAAGAGAAGAAGCAAATTCAGCACTCTGGCCATTGGTTTAGTCTGAGATTGTGCTGAGCTGGTGCAGGACACACTCAAGTCGGTTTCCTTCTCGTTGAGAGGAAGAACTGGATTCTGCACCAGTTACAGGTTCAGAGTGCTGGTGTAAATGTTATTCTGGCTGGAAACCTGGTTACTTGTTGCTGTGTTAAAAAGAAATACTTTTCTTCTTGTTTTTCAGCATTACCAGACTAGTGTGCTTTCTACAAGTCGTATATTTTGTTTTTGTTTTCTTGCTGCTCCAGGAAGAACAGAGCAGCCATTTGTTTATTACTTTGAGCTTGGATTTTATTGAGAGACACAATGGAAGCAGAGCGTGTCACTTTGTCACCAACCAACATGCACTGTTATTCTCATACACTGCTGTGTCCTAAGCCTGACCAAAAAAAAAATTAGGTAAAATTAGGAGCTGTGATGTTTTATTTGGGCTGGCATGAAGATGAATGAAGTAGTGAGAGGAATGCAACTATTTGAAGAATTTCCTGCTGTGTGTCTATGGAGCTGTAGAGCATATTTGCTCCCTTTCCCAAAGAGCACATTTTTGTTCCCTGTCAGCAGTGCTTGGGTACTACAAAGATTAGGATAATTTGGAGCCAGCCATTTTAGTGCAAAAGAAAACTTTCACTTTCACAATAGCTATGTTTTAATACGAAACTGTCTGTGATAGTGCTTCACTTAAACTTTGCGCTGGGGAGAGCTGTTCAAGAAAGACTCACAGTTGGTTCGGGCTGAGGAGGTATTACATGCTGTGTGTGGTAAAATCTGCGCTAGAGACTGGAAAATCAAATGCTTGACTATTAGATAGGGGCAAAGTTACATGTGCAACAATAACTCTGTGCCTTCAGTGTGTATGTGATTATATTTTTAATCGTTGTGTGCTTTCTTTCTTCCTGCAAGACCTTTCCTGATGTGTTGTGCAGAAGGAAAGGTATTTGTGTAACGAGCAAGCTTGTTCTTATTGTTCAGTGCCGAGTCCTTTTGCCTTATTTACTGAACGTTCCTTGGACTCTGCTGTCTGTTTTGAGTTTCTTCATTTCTTCTCTTCATGGGCTTTTCTCTGATCCCAGTGCTCTGAATCACGATGTTTCATTGGTATTGAGCTTACTTTTGCAATATGAGATGAGGATATTTTTAGTATCCCTGTCCTCCTAGTATTAAAATATTTGTAAAGTTGAAAGTATCTTCTTGCTGTACCAAACTCAAAACCAAAGATTTATTTTTCAGTGTTTGTTGTTCTCAAACACTGTATGTAAACAGAGCTGTGGTTGAGTTTGGTCGTTATGGTGAAGGATCAGGATTTTTGCAGATAATCTTTCTAGATTGTAGGTTGGGCGTCTGGAAAAGTTAGAATAGTAACTTATTTCCAAAACGTGTGGTTTAAGTGGCTGGCTTAACAGCACACAACCATTAGTAGCAAAATAAGGGGTAGGATCTTTTTTTTTTTCAGGGAAGCATTCAGTTTTTTTGTTTTTTTTTTTTTTTTTTAAGGAAAGAAGCTATAGTATCTCTTCATCTAGTCTCCTGCCTTGCTCACTGTACTTGCTGACACCTGCAACACTGTGCCATATATGTTCTTTAATATGTAATGTGTGATAATGCCAAAAAGAATTTTTGCCACCGGTGGCATTGGTGGCACTAATGGTTAGCCACATGTGGGGGGATGTCTTGGCAATGAGAGGGTTTGGGTAGTGCCAGCAAGTGAACGAGGTAGAAGAGGCCTGATTCCAGAGAGATCATTCTCTGGGTCAGGCATCTACCCTGGGCTGGAGATTTTTAACTGCATTTAACGGGGCTGTGATTCCATGACTCCTAGAGAGCCAGTGGAGGCAGTGTTTCTATTTGTGGCTCCTTTAGCATAACACAGCTGAAACTGGGAGCTCCTTCTTCATAAACAGCCACGAGCATGCTACCTGCAGCGTTTGCTGCTTTGTGCAGCATCTCCTGGCTCCTGCTGAGTTTCCCGTGGCCCACGTAACTTCCACCTGGGAAGACAGAATGCCCTGGTAGGGTTGCCAGCTCACGCTCTGCTGATGGAATTTTCTGAGGAAGCGTTCCTCTTGACCTGTCCTTTCTGATCTTTCCTATTCTTGTTCCTTTCCCGCCTCTGCCTCCTTGTACAAATGAGAGTTGTTTTGCTTGTCTGGTTGCAGTCCCACCCCCCCGTACACTGACATTCCTGTATTTCTGCTTCCTTTTGGTGTGTCCCGTTTATTCCCAGTCCCAGTTCTCTCTTCTGCCTCCTCTTTCCGTCCCCATGGCTCTTCCTGTCCAGGGCAGTGGTTGAGTCACCATCCCTGGAGGTCTTCCAGAAGCATGTAGATGTAGAACTGAGGAGCATGGTTCAGTGGTGGACTTGTCAGTACTAGGTTAAAAGTTGGACTGGATGGTCTTAGGGGTCTTTTTGAACCTGAGTGATTCTACAATTCCTGCTCACCGTAGCCAGACCTTGGTTCAACAACCCCAATCTTCTGCCAACTGAAATCTTCATGCAAGTGTTTCAACATGTAAGAAAATGGAGCGAAGTAATAACAAGCAAATAATTTATGGCAAGAATTAGGACAAAGAGAAGATACCTGGCAGATCTGTAAATTACAATCTACCAGTTATATTTGAGGCTCTGCTTGGTTGTTCTCCTAGAGCCATGTGCAAGGCTGTATAAACATGGTAATTGCTTGAGACTAAGATAATATGCTGTAGAATCAGATAGAAACTTCAATCTTCCGTTGGTATTACTTGCCCCTCCCTGTTCAGTCTTCTGGATTCATCCTCTGGTCTGTACTGTGGTTTCAGCTGCATTTGCACTACCTATAAGCTATCTGTTTTTGTGGAAGGGAAAGAGAAACATTTTTTTTCTTCTTTTTCCCAGTGACTGTTCCTCTCCTTTATTACTCTGATAGACTCTAGAACTGTAATTCAAAGCAGCAAGAGTTGCATCAACCAAAACTTAACTTAAATATCTTTTTCAGGATCATAACCAGCCAAGATGCCCATCAGGGTTGATGATGTGATGCAGCTGCTGTGCCATGTTTCCCAGGAGAAGGGAATGAAAGCTGCTGTGAAACACTCTGGTCGAGGAGCACTGGTGGCGGGTGCAACAGCATTTCTTGGGGGCTTGATGGGAGGCCCACCTGGTATCGCTGTAGGTAAGTGTGTTTTGATTTAGGAGTAAGAAGTGTGGTTAAGTCCCTGAGTGAAGAAACTAGTAAGTCTTATGTAGTAGGTACAAGTTGAAGTAAAGGGGTGTGTAGTGGCAGGATTTCATGCAACCGAGCTGTTTCAAGATGGCATTTAGTATTTTAGCTGTTCAGAAGGGTGCTTTTAAGAAGGTGTGCATCAAAAGGCACGTGTAGGTGTTTCCTTTCAGGGTGACAGAGAATTTGCTGATATAAATTCGTTTGCTGAGAACAGAAAAGCATAAAAAGGTTAGAAGTTTAGATAGTATTGGCTCCTTTGAAGCCCTTTGAATGAGCTACTAGAAGTTTGTTTGCTTTAGGTGGGTAGAGTGCTGGTTCCCATATGCTGAGGTGCACCGGTGTCGGAAGTGTAGCACAAACCTGAGAGCAAGCTAACAGGCTCTGAGCTTGTTATTGTGAGCTCTGCTCCGGCACTGCAGTAAGGGAGTGGAAATGGGGGGTGAGGCAGTGGCAGGAGCGTGAGAGACGGTGGTAGCAGTCATGGCGGGTGAAGAAGAGCAGCAAAATGATGTTTTATTTCTGTATTTTAAAGCTACCTGCTATCCGTTTCTTGGTGAACTTTCTTCCCCCATCTGGGATTCTTTCTAAAAATTACAGAAAGGCTGAGTCTAATAGTAAAGGACTGTCTCCTCTGTACCTGTTGAACCACACTGCGCTGGGGAGTTTGAAAGGTGCCTCGGCACTGAAGTTGCATGTGCCTCAGCCCTTGAATAGTCTTTGCTCTTGTGAGCACTTCCATAAATTTAAAGGGCTTATTGATATTGGAGTAAATGGCAATCTCTGGGCAGCATTGTAAATTGTGTGAGTTGCTGTTAAAAAGCATTGTTCTGTAAGTTTGGTAGCCCTTTGAAACAGAATGTCAGTGTAGGGCCATGACACCGACTTTTTGTTGTTAGTGGTCATAATCGTATCAGCCATGTGGGATCGTTCATCTTGATGACCTGGAACCACACTTCTTACCAGAGCATTTCTTGGTCAGCTGGGGTGGGGTGTTGATTTGGTTGGTGAAAGGTTGAATGTGTCTGAATAACCCCACAAAGTTGATGGTCTTAATCTCTGTTAGCTACCTTCTGAGGTGTGGACTTCATGGGTGCAGTGGGAAGCTGCTATTTGGGGCTTGGCAGAAGCAGAAAGCTTTGATCATTCTGGGAATCTATAGTAAGAGATTATATGTTAATGGCCACTGATGAGGCAGTTGTTAGTGCTTGTGTTTTCCTTGGGGAGGGATTTAGGTAATAATAGAGAATATCCTGAGGAGACCAGTGCCTTAAGGAATGCTGTTTTGTTTCTGATTTATAGCTTGAAACTGTTAGCTTTGATTGTGTGGAGTTCCTCTGTGATTGTTGTTGATGGAAAAAGCTGTAAAAATCCTTCTTGGTGCTTTGAGTGAACATCATGTGTAAACCTTGTTGAAAGTAAACACGCCTCGTCCACACAACTCTGCACTGATTTCTTATACAGGTGGGAATGCCTGATGAAGCCTCTGAATAGAAATTCAGGTTTTACCATTATTTGCTAGAGAGTAACATCTCTCTCTGTTTTCTAGGAGGAGCGCTTGGTGGATTGCTTGGTGCCTGGATGAATAGTGGACAGTTCAGGCCAGTCCCTCAGATATTACTGGAATTGCCTCCTACTGAACAGCAGAAACTCTATGATGAAGCAATGGATATACTCAAGCGCTTAGACTGGACAGATGTCGTTCAGCTGACTGCTCTCGTAATGGGAAATGCTGGTCTCCAGCAGAAGTTGGCAGGAGTGGTGATGAATTACCTCTCCAGAGAGCTAAGAGCAGAGATACAGTATGGAGAATAAACCTTTCCAGATCAGGTTTTTACATTGTAATGAATTCTACTCTGCAATTGTGATTCTTCAACGTAGTAATTATTAGTTATAATTATTAATTATGAAGTTAGGCAGATCTAAGTATTTTTTTCGGTTTTTTTTTTTGTTTGTTGTTTGTGAAACTAGTCTTTTGTATTATCCTGTTATGTAATTATGACTTGCCATGTAATTTTGAATTAATGTGCAACAGAATTGAGTTCAAAATCATTGAAGGGGGAGTTACACTTCTCTTAAGGTAATGCAGCACTAGGTTAAAAAAAAAAAAAATCATTGTATTTTATTTAGGAGATGTAAAGCATTTCCACAAACAGGATTACATTTCTTCTGTAACGGCCCATAGGTGCCAAAGTAGCTAAGGAACATTGAATAATTTTATCTTTTGAGTTCTACAAAGGAGAGTTATGAGAAAGTACTTCTACTGTGAATTCAAAAATCTCAAGCCTTTATTTTTTGAGATATTTTTTCTTGAGTATTCCTTTCTGGAAGAAGTGAAGCCAATACCTAAAGAGACAAAGCAACAGGAAACTACTGTACATAATTAGTTGTTCCTGGTGTCCTAGAACGGGAAGGTATGGCAAGAAGACTATTAAAAGGGGAGGGGGGGGAAATCTGCCATTTTTATACTATCTCTATTATTAGCTTGTCATTTTAGTATCGGTTTCCCACCTGAATCTGAACATCTGGTCCTCTGTTTTCATTAAAATATTCCTAAGAAGCATCGTTATGGCCTATGTTTTGCTTTAGAGTAAATGAACTCTTTAAGAACTGGGCACTTAATACCTTAGCCAGTAGTTCACCATTTGTTTAAAGGCGCTTGAGAAACAAGTTTGTAAGTAGAAAAATGTGCAGATGTACCTTTTTTTTTTTTAATATTGGAAAAGTGAAACTGCTCTGATAGTTTTGTTTTTCCCCTAAAACAAAGATTTCTCTGTGTGTTTCTTTGAGGTTTATCAAAGTTAAAAGCTTCCCCACTGAAAATTCAACACAAAAGTTGCTGTTGTATACATTTGATTAATTTACTTCTGCAGGTATATGTTGTCATTAGTAAATACAGTTTATTTTCCTGCCTGGAGTGCAGGGCAATGATTCTTCTTATCATTTGAAAAACACTTTTTCAGTGAAGTGAAAGACAGAAGCAAATGGTAAGTGGGAACTTCCTACCTTGTAGTAGTTTCATAATACAAACCTAAAATCAGTGGGTTTTTTTCAGTTTAATTGACAGATTACACACTGCAATTTGCTTTTTTAGGCTTCACATGCTCTGTATACCTATAAAATACTATTTTTATGAAGGCAGATACTTTTATTTGCAATTTTGTGATTATTTCACAAATTAAGTTCACTCTTTCTAAAATAACACCCTGCTAACGGCAGCAGATGACTGAATGATACAGTAAGAGAGAGAGCCTGGCCCTCTTGCAATTGGCAGTTCAAACACAGACATGAAAAAATTTGACATCCGATTGCGAAGCACACCGTAGAAAAGATGTTGGTTTCAATGAATTTATAGTAGTAGCCACTATTTAAACAGATCACCAGCAGATTTCACAGTGGTTTCAGACATCAGGATAGTGACTTTCATTTTATATAGGTATTCATAAATCGGGGCCCAGAATTCAGGTACAGAATTCATTTGTATGGCTCATGCCAGTGTCATAGCCATGAAATGGAGCTTACATTATGTGAATACCAGTCCTGCTCTGTCCAATGTTACTCTGTTTCCTAGGGTATTCTTTCAAATGCTTTTTATTAGACACTTAGAAATGTTAAACTGTTTTTAATCACAAACTTTCAGCCTTCACTGTAGTGTATAGGGATTATGAGCTATAAGTATATGAAGAGGAACCTAGTCTAAGTTGTTCAGAATTTTTTTGGGGGCCAGTCTAGCTTATGTTAAACCTTACTGCCACTGAGCTCTTGAGGAGCTTCATACTCTGTGCTACAAAGTAACATGCTCTTAGCCATTATAAATTGAACTTGCACAGGTTTTCAGGTGACTTGAAGTAGAGTCAAAAAGAAGTGATTGAATTGTTTGTTCTCTGTATCGCTATTTAATAGGTTTAATGTACATGGAACTCCTTGGAAGGTGGTAGCTACCTGTTTTCAGAGTGGTAGGAGTAGGCTTGCAGCAAGATTTGCAGTTTGGTCTGAAATACTGTTCACTGCTGGTAATAGAAGAAGAAAGAATGCAGCTCAGCTGTTCATCTCAAGTGAGTTTGGACATACAAGAAGTAGTAAATAACCACCTGTAGTGAAGGAGACCTTGATATGTAGCTACTGTGGGAGAATGGGCATGGGAACCCACAACATTCAATGTTTTTATTTTAACAATTTATGGCAGTTCATGCTGTTGAATGCTGCAGAAAGATCAAATTATTCCATATATTTCTGACTACGGACTCAGGCTATAGTGTCCAGGTCACCACAGTATTTGCATCTTAGCATTATTGGGGTATTTGGGCAAGTTAAAAGAACTGTTCAGCAAATTTGATCATCTGAGGAAAAGACCTGTGCGAGAATGCGTTAATATCAATCTGTTACTGTTCTTCGGTACGTACGTGGTTGTCCACCTCTGCATCCCTTGTCATTATTGGAAACAGCCACAGGCAGGGGATGACATCCTCTGAAATCTATTCCAGCTGTATAATGTCCAGGCTAAGTGTAGGACAGAGACATCACCTAGGAAACAAGGTAAAGCAGTGCCAGCAGTTTCAGGAAGCAGCTGAGAGAGTCACTATGGGGAGATGTACATATTTATATAACGAATCCATCTGTGATGCTGGTTATTAACCTGTGTTGGTGGTAGATGTGACAGAATCAAGCTAGATTTTTCACTGGCAGATGGTGTATTTTTAGGTAATTTTTCTCCTCTGTTCTTTTTTTAGCTATCTGATTTAAAAATGGAAATCAAGCATAATTATCAAGTGTTACGTTAGCAAAGAGAGGGAATTTTTATTTATATGCTTTATTTAAAAGTAATCCTGAATTCCAACATAGATCAACATAGAATAGTCATTGAGATATGCCATCTAGTGGCAATTAGCTTAATTCTTAAATTCAGCCTATCTCTGCTGCCTCTATGGATAACACAGCTATTTATTTCTATAAAAAGTGGGGATAATTTTATTTTTTCTATTAATCTGTTAAATCCTTGGCTTCAATGAATTTGCATTAGATCACAAATATCAGCCCAGCTATGACTAGAATTCAAGTACATTCCCTGATTAAGTTTTTTTTCTTTTTTAGTGGTATTTATCTCGTGAGCTATGACTGCCTGAAGTTTACTGCAGCTGTGTGTCACTTTTCATTGCAATGAGAAAATGCCCAATCAGCAAGAGGAGGGCAGTTCTGCCCTTATGATTACTGAAGGACAGGTGGATTTTGTGAGCTGAGCACCAGCCAGTTTGGAAAGAATGAATGACCACTGGTGAGTTGACAAGCCAGGTGAAGCCACATGCTCTGCCTGGGCCCTGCTGCCTTAGGAACAGTGCTTACCACTCACATATGGCTGGCTGGTCCGTGCTTAATTGCTGTTCATGTGGGTCCTGCTCCCCTCTGGGCTTCAAAGCTGTCATTTTGATACCTGCTATTATCATCAAGTCGGAAAGACTTAGTTTATAAGCAGCATTAAGTCATTTCTTGGTGAAGTTTACCAGCCACGTCTCATACTGTTTGTGGTTAACCAGCCTCTATTCCTGACAGCTTTCGTTTTGTGTAAGCCTAGTTTTCACAGCTCATGTTTTTGTTAAGTCAGTGCTTCATAGATTTCCATTGCAAGTCAAGTATTTGCTATGAAATCCAAATAAGTTACAAAAAATTTAGACATACTAAAGACTGGGCAGTTTCTGAGAATCCTATGAAATTTCTGTGCTGCTGCATTGCCAAGTCAGTCATCCAACAGGAACAGCAGTATTAGAAAGCTGTGTGACACAAAGAGCCTCCCTCAGCTGAACGCTGCTTTGGGAGAGGCTTCTGGTTGGGAGAGGCTTCTGGTACAGCACTACGATGTGTCTGTTTTGAGAGGCTTGCACGTGATTTTCCCTTTGAGCCTTCTACAATTGCTTACTGAAGATTCCAGTGTCTTTGCCAGGTTTGTTAAAATTGTTCAGTTTGTTCCTCTAGAAAATCACATAAAAGTCACTGACAGTATTTGTGTTCATGCAGCAAAAGAGCAAAACTCATGCTTCTTTTATAGCTAAAATCAAAATTGGTTCAAACAGAGAACAAGTTTAATAAACAATGATGACAGGAGCAAGGTGAATGACAGGCATCCACTTTTCACACCAGAGAACTGCTTAAAAAGGAAGTTAAAAAAAGATTTAACTGTGAACTGATTTGGATATTATTTGGTTAATAGTGTACACACAATGCAACCTGTTTATTACCCTACTATTACCTAATTAACAAAAAAACAAATATCCTCCATGTCAAAGGTAGGTAAATCATTCAAATATTGGTCTATGCTACATGCACTACTGAAATTTTAGTTCAGCTGGCTTTTGCTTTGCAGGCCAATGTTCTGTTAGTAACTTTAGCAACTGCCAAGCCTGTTCATGATGGCAGGACAATGCTGTTGCATAGCAATGCTCTCAAAATTCCAGCTTTACACGTACCAGTGGTAAAGAGAAGCTGAACATTGCGTTAGGTTAAGTGAGGCCCAAGAGCACCCTTGTCCTTGGCAGGCTTAAGGAGTGTTTGGCTGTGAGAATTCTGTCCTTGCGAGTCACTGTCAGAGTGCAGACTTTCTGAAGGGTCTTGTTCCCAACTGCATCTGAGAATTCTAAGCTCAGTCCTCTGGGACTCTCCTCTCCAAGAGGAGAACTAGAACCAGACCTTCAGCTAAGGACAGGGAACAGGGTGCTAGAGTGGTGCACCATGGTGGCATGCTCTGCTGGCTGCGGCATTGGCTAATTATCATCATATCATATCATATATAGAATGGCTCAGCTTGGAAGGGACCTTAAAGATCATCTAGTTCCAACCCCCTGCCATAGTGTTCTGCAGTGTGTATGCCTTGCCAACAGAGGAGGGTCTGCTGGCTCAGAGAGTTTGTCTTTGTCACATCAGTTCTCACCTCTTACCCTAGCATGCAAGGTAACACAAAGCAGCATTATGTTGGCAGTTTTTGAAGGTCATCTCCCTGTTCTTCCAGGACTGCAAAGCAGTGGCTGTAAAGGGCTTTGCTGGTGAAGAGCAGTCACAAACCTGAGTCTTCATCTTTCAAATACAACTCATGAGCTGCTGACAAGAGGGGGTGCTGTGTAGCTGTCTTTGTAGGGTTTCCTTCTTTCCAGGGACAAAAATAGTATCTGGGTTTCCTCTAGGTGCAGGCTGGTTCTCTTCCCTCCCTGCCTGTGCTGCAAGTGCCTTCTCACTTTGAACAAAGGATTGTTTTGGAGACAAGTTTTGCTGATCGACTTCTGGCAGATTGTTTAAGGAAACTGACTGATCTGCTGCAGCAAGAATTTTCTGGGTGACTTGGGCAGTCACTCAGCTCCCCCGAGTGACCTGCTTTTAGGTGGGATGGCAATGACAGTGCCAAGTTACTGGTGGAGAGCTGTGCAAGGTGACAATTACGTCAGCATTGTGTTGTTATTATTTGAGCATTTTGTTCAATATTGTTTGAGATATTTCCAGTTGTGTGGTGTGTGATACTGTCCACTATAACTTGATTACATTCCACTGTACCCTGGCAGAACTGCATTCCCTTTTTATAGCTTGCACTTCATAGCTCCTGTCGTATGTGTTTCAGTGCACCAAAACACAGGTGAGTAGGAATTGGTGCTATCACCTCCTCCTGTTAACATTCATCTCACTTTTAGAGAGGAAAGCTCATGGTCCAGAGGGCTTGGGTGTGCTAGGATAGCTCTTCTTTGGAAGTGAAATTCTGCTCAGTACACATAGCGTAAAAAGCTACCAAGATTCAACTTGTTCATATTTCTTTCAGATGACAGCTATTTGATGATTGCAACCCAGTGACTAGATGATGATGGTTAGTATGCCTTTTTCCTTTTTGGTTGTTTTATAGAAAATTATTGTTATAAAACTAAGTAATAGATCTCATGGAAGGGACAGGTGATTGTATTATTCAAAGTCACTAAGCAAATTGATTTTATACAGTCATACTCCCATGATGTATCTTTTCAAATAGTCTGACCAGGATTGCTTCTGTATAACATGAAGGACAAGTCAAATCTTCATCTCCCAGCTTCTTCTTGATTGCCAATGATGAATTAACTTTTTGGGCTAATCTTTTATCTCCCTTAAGATATCTTTTATAATCTTTTACTATTGTTTTACTGTTAGCCTTTCTGTTATCCCGTTAGCCCACTGGGTTAATAGAAGGAATGGCATGTGTGATTTGCTGCCACCTTTGACATCGTCTTTGTATCAGAGTGCAGGGTTTTCTGTTAGCAAGAAGTCTGTGCTGTGGTCTTACTGGAGAGGGGTCTTCTGGGCTCAATGGAAACAGCACACCCTTCAACTTGATGAAAGGGCACCCCTTCTAATCAATATAGGCTTCTTTTTTAATTGATGTTCTGGTGTTTTGGTGTTTTCACACACACCTATTTCCAGTCGTACACCATTTATACCAATTTCAGTTAAAAAATATGCAATTTCATGTGGAAATTCACTTCCTTCCCCCCCTTTTTTTTTTTTCTCCCCAGTTACTGCAGCAGCTTAAGCAGTGATAACAGGGGAAATATGGCCAGGTTCACAGGGTTTATCCTGTGTGCAGATGCATTGGTACATTGGTATGACCTATTGAGCTCTGTCTACACTAGCAGTTTAGCAGCAACAGCGCAACTAGATGATGACTGCTGGCAACGTAAAAGGAATGCATAGTTTTCCCCTGGAGTAAATGCTCTTATGGAGAAAGCACTAGCTTCTTAGAAAGGCTGATGTTGCTTGACCAGCTGATATATAACTCAAGACTAATTGAATAGCAGACTTTCAGCAGGGTTAGAAAGCTTTAAAAAATAATAATAATAATAAAAGAGCTTTGTATTGCAGTGAACTAAAGCTATTAGACCCTAATTAAAACATGAGGTTTCATCTTTACCTTTCTAGAGATCACAGAAATCTATGTATTTTTCAGGGTGTAAGCCAGAAATCAAACATTCACCACATAATTGCAGTAAGTCCATGCTAACACTTCTCATTAAGTATGATTTATGAATTCCAAAAGAGCCGAAGAGATAAATATATGAAACTATTCTGAAGTCTGCAAAAATGAAAGCATTTGTTTCTTTGGATGATTATGCAGCAGCTTTTGACATTTGATAAAGACATTGCGTTTCAACATCTGTACCTTTGTGATCCTCTCAAAATGGTGTGGATTCATCTAATATCACTGGTGATCTTTCAAGAATGATACTGTTTCGTCTGTCTGCAGAGAAAGTAGTGTGGCTTGGTGGAAAGGCCCATTTTGCTGGGCCTTTCAAGAGAGGTGTTGGCTCTTCTGCTTGTATGCTGGGTGACGTTGAGTAACTTACCGTCTCTTTCCTGAATGCATTTTCTTTACACACTTTACAATCCATCAATAGGAAATGGTGTGTTACAAAAAATGTAATAGTACTATTATTCGGATAATTTGGAGCCAGCCATTTTAGTGCAAAAGAAAACTTTCACAATAGCTATGTTTTAATACGAAACTGTCTGTGATAGTGCTTCACTTAAACTTTGCGCTGGGGAGAGCTGTTCAAGAAAGACTCACAGTTGGTTCGGGCTGAGGAGGTATTACATGCTGTGTGTGGTAAAATCTGCGCTAGAGACTGGAAAATCAAATGCTTGACTATTAGATAGGGGCAAAGTTACATGTGCAACAATAACTCTGTGCCTTCAGTGTGTATGTGATTATATTTTTAATCGTCGTGTGCTTTCTTTCTTCCTGCAAGACCTTTCCTGATGTGTTGTGCAGAAGGAAAGGTATTTGTGTAACGAGCAAGCTTGTTCTTATTGTTCAGTGCCGAGTCCTTTTGCCTTATTTACTGAACGTTCCTTGGACTCTGCTGTCTGTTTTGAGTTTCTTCATTTCTTCTCTTCATGGGCTTTTCTCTGATCCCAGTGCTCTGAATCACGGAGTTTCATTGGTATTGAGCTTACTTTTGCAATATGAGATGAGGATATTTTTAGTATCCCTGTCCTCCTAGTATTAAAATATTTGTAAAGTTGAAAGTATCTTCTTGCTGTACCAAACTCAAAACCAAAGATTTATTTTTCAGTGTTTGTTGTTCTCAAACACTGTATGTAAACAGAGCTGTGGTTGAGTTTGGTCGTTATGGTGAAGGATCAGGATTTTTGCAGATAATCTTTCTAGATTGTAGGTTGGGCGTCTGGAAAAGTTAGAATAGTAACTTCTTTCCAAAACGTGTGGTTTAAGTGGCTGGCTTAACAGCACACAACCATTAGTAGCAAAATAAGGGGTAGGATCTTTTTTTTTTTTTTCAGGGAAGCATTCAGGTTTTTTTTTTTTTTTTTTTTTTTTTTAAGGAAAGAAGCTATAGTATCTCTTCATCTAGTCTCCTGCCTTGCTCACTGTACTTGCTGACACCTGCAACACTGTGCCATATATGTTCTTTAATATGTAATGTGTGATAATGCCAAAAAGAATTTTTGCCACCGGTGGCATTGGTGGCACTAATGGTTAGCCACATGTGGGGGGATGTCTTGGCAATGAGAGGGTTTGGGTAGTGCCAGCAAGTGAACGAGGTGGAAGAGGCCTGATTCCAGAGAGATCATTCTCTGGGTCAGGCATCTACCCTGGGCTGGAGATTTTTAACTGCATTTAACGGGGCTGTGATTCCATGACTCCTAGAGAGCCAGTGGAGGCAGTGTTTCTATTTGTGGCTCCTTTAGCATAACACAGCTGAAACTGGGAGCTCCTTCTTCATAAACAGCCACGAGCATGCTACCTGCAGCGTTTGCTGCTTTGTGCAGCATCTCCTGGCTCCTGCTGAGTTTCCTGTGGCCCACGTAACTTCCACCTGGGAAGACAGAATGCCCTGGTAGGGTTGCCAGCTCACGCTCTGCTGATGGAATTTTCTGAGGAAGTGTTCCTCTTGACCTGTCCTTTCTGATCTTTCCTATTCTTGTTCCTTTCCCGCCTCTGCCTCCTTGTACAAATGAGAGTTGTTTTGCTTGTCTGGTTGCAGTCCCACCCCCCCGTACACTGACATTCCTGTATTTCTGCTTCCTTTTGGTGTGTCCCGTTTATTCCCAGTCCCAGTTCTCTCTTCTGCCTCCTCTTTCCGTCCCCATGGCTCTTCCTGTCCAGGGCAGTGGTTGAGTCACCATCCCTGGAGGTCTTCCGGAAGCATGTAGATGTAGAACTGAGGAGCATGGTTCAGTGGTGGACTTGTCAGTACTAGGTTAAAAGTTGGACTGGATGGTCTTAGGGGTCTTTTTGAACCTGAGTGATTCTACAATTCCTGCTCACCGTAGCCAGACCTTGGTTCAACAGCCCCAATCTTCTGCCAACTGAAATCTTCGTGCAAGTGTTTCAACATGTAAGAAAATGGAGCGAAGTAATAACAAGCAAATAATTTATGGCAAGAATTAGGACAAAGAGAAGATACCTGGCAGATCTGTAAATTACAATCTACCAGTTATATTTGAGGCTCTGCTTGGTTGTTCTCCTAGAGCCATGTGCAAGGCTGTATAAACATGGTAATTGCTTGAGACTAAGATAACATGCTGTAGAATCAGATAGAAACTTCAATCTTCCGTTGGTATTACTTGCCCCTCCCTGTTCAGTCTTCTGGATTCATCCTCTGGTCTGTACTGTGGTTTCAGCTGCATTTGCACTACCTATAAGCTATCTGTTTTTGTGGAAGGGAAAGAGAAACATTTTTTTTTCTTCTTTTTCCCAGTGACTGTTCCTCTCCTTTATTACTCTGATAGACTCTAGAACTGTAATTCAAAGCAGCAAGAGTTGCATCAACCAAAACTTAACTTAAATATCTTTTTCAGGATCATAACCAGCCAAGATGCCCATCAGGGTTGATGATGTGATGCAGCTGCTGTGCCATGTTTCCCAGGAGAAGGGAATGAAAGCTGCTGTGAAACACTCTGGTCGAGGAGCACTGGTGGCGGGTGCAACAGCGTTTCTTGGGGGCTTGATGGGAGGCCCACCTGGTATCGCTGTAGGTAAGTGTGTTTTGATTTAGGAGTAAGAAGTGTGGTTAAGTCCCTGAGTGAAGAA
This sequence comes from Anser cygnoides, assembly GCF_040182565.1. Lineage (NCBI taxonomy): Eukaryota > Metazoa > Chordata > Aves > Anseriformes > Anatidae > Anser > Anser cygnoides. The sequence continues at coordinate 20,315,150 of NC_089884.1, read as the reverse complement.
ACTAGTAAGTCTTATGTAGTAGGTACAAGTTGAAGTAAAGGGGTGTGTAGTGGCAGGATTTCATGCAACCGAGCTGTTTCAAGATGGCATTTAGTATTTTAGCTGTTCAGAAGGGTGCTTTTAAGAAGGTGTGCATCAAAAGGCACGTGTAGGTGTTTCCTTTCAGGGTGACAGAGAATTTGCTGATATAAATTCATTTGCTGAGAACAGAAAAGCATAAAAAGATTAGAAGTTTAGATAGTATTGGCTCCTTTGAAGCCCTTTGAATGAGCTACTAGAAGTTTGTTTGCTTTAGATGGGTAGAGTGCTGGTTCCCATATGCTGAGGTGCACCAGTGTCAGAAGTGTAGCACAAACCTGAGAGCAAGCTAACAGGCTCTGAGCTTGTTATTGTGAGCTCTGCTCCGGCACTGCAGTAAGGGAGTGGAAATGGGGGGGTGAGGCAGTGGCAGGAGTGTGAGAGACGGTGGTAGCAGTCATGGCGGGTGAAGAAGAGCAGCAAAATGATGTTTTATTTCTGTATTTTAAAGCTACCTGCTATCCGTTTCTTGGTGAACTTTCTTCCCCCATCTGGGATTCTTTCTAAAAATTACAGAAAGGCTAGAGTCTAATAGTAAAGGACTGTCTCCTCTGTACCTGTTGAACCACACTGCGCTGGGGAGTTTGAAAGGTGCCTCGGCCCTTGAATAGTCTTTGCCCTTGTGAGCACTTCCATAAATTTAAAGGGCTTATTGATATTGGAGTAAATGGCAATCTCTGGGCAGCATTGTAAATTGTGTGAGTTGCTGTTAAAAAGCATTGTTCTGTAAGTTTGGTAGCCCTTTGAAACAGAATGTCAGTGTAGGGCCGTGACACCGACTTTTTGTTGTTAGTGGTCATAATCGTATCAGCCATGTGGGATCGTTCATCTTGATGACCTGGAACCACACTTCTTACCAGAGCATTTCTTGGTCAGCTGGGGTGGGGTGTTGATTTGGTTGGTGAAAGGTTGAACGTGTCTGAATAACCCCACAAAGCTGATGGTCTTAATCTCTGTTAGCTACCTTCTGAGGTGTGGACTTCATGGGTGCAGTGGGAAGCTGCTATTTGGGGCTTGGCAGAAGCAGAAAGCTTTGATCATTCTGGGAATCTATAGGAAGAGATTATATGTTAATGGCCACTGATGAGGCAGTTGTTAGTGCTTGTGTTTTCCTTGGGGAGGGGTTTAGGTAATAATAGAGCATATCCTGAGGAGACCAGTGCCTTAAGGAATGCTGTTTTGTTTCTGATTTATAGCTTGAAACTGTTAGCTTTGATTGTGTGGAGTTCCTCTGTGATTGTTGTTGATGGAAAAAGCTGTAAAAATCCTTCTTGGTGCTTTGAGTGAACATCATGTGTAAACCTTGTTGAAAGTAAACATGCCTCGTCCACACAACTCTGCACTGATTTCTTATACAGGTGGGAATGCCTGATGAAGCCTCTGAATAGAAATTCAGGTTTTACCATTATTTGCTAGAGAGTAACATCTCTCTCTTTTTCGTAGGAGGAGCACGCTTGGTGGATTGCTTGGTGCCTGGATGTCTTATAGACAGTTTAGACCGGTCCCTCAGATTTTATTGGAATTGCCTCCTGCTGAGCAGCAGAAACTCTATGAGGAAGTCATGGCTATTCTCAAGCGCTTAGACTGGACAGATGTCGTTCAGCTGACTGCTCTCGTAATGGGAAATGCTAGTCTCCAGCAGAAGTTGGCAGGAGTGGTGATGAATTACCTCTCCAGAGAGCTAAATGCAAAGATACAGCATGGATAATAAACCTCTCCAGATCAGGTTTTTACATTGTAATGAATTCTACTCTGGCAATTGTGATTTTTCAAAATAGTAATTATTAGTTATAGTTATTAATTATGAATGTAGGCAAATCTAAGTATCTTTTTTGTTTGTTTGTTTTTGTGAAGCTAGTCTTTTGTATTATCCTGTTATGTAATTATGACTTGCCATGTAATTTTGAATTATTGTGCACTGGGATTGAGTTCAAAATCATTGAAGGGGGAGTTACACTTCTCTTAAGGTAATGCAGCACTAGGTAAAATTTCATTTAAAAAAATCATAAATTTCATTTAAAATGTCATTATATGTTATTTATAAGTTGTAATCCTGTTTATGGAAATGGTTTAAACCATAAGTAGCTGAGGCATGTTGAAAAATTTTACCTGCCAAGTCCTACAAAGAAGAAAGTACTTCTACTTTAAATTCAAAAATCTCAAGCCTTTCTTTATTCTTTGAAATATTTTTTTGAGTATTGCTTTCTGTAAGAAGTGAAACCAATACCTAAACAAACTTAAAGGAACAGGAAATGGAACTGTACAAAATTGTTACTGGTTTCCTAGGGAAGACATGGCAAGACTATTTAAAGGGGGGGGGGGAGGGGGAAGGGAAGGAGAGAAAGCAAATCATAGAATAATTAAGGTTGGAAAAGACCTTAAAGATCATCTGGTCCAACCATCTCCCCACCACCAATGTCACCCACTAAACCATGTCCCTTAGCACCACGTCCAACCTTTCTTTAAACACCCCCAGGGACATTGACGCCACCAGCTCCCTGGATGACCCGTTCCAATGCCTAACTACTCCTTCCGAGATGAAATGTCTTCTGTTTTCCAACCTAAACCTCCCCTGGTGCCACTTGAGGCCATTCCCTCTAGTCCTATTGCGAGTTACCTATGAGAAGAGAATGACCCCCAGCTCCCCACAACTTCCTTTCAGGTGGTTGTAGAGAGCAACAACATCCCTCCTGAGCCTCCTCCAGACTAAGCAACCCCAGTTCCCTCAGCTGCTCCTCACAGGACTTGTGTTCCAGATCCTTCACCAGCTTTGTAGTCCTCCTCTGGACATGTTCCAGGGCCTTGATGTCCTTCTTGCAGTGACGGGCCCAAAACTGAACACAGTACTCGAGGTGCGGCCTCACCAGAGCAGAGTACAGGGGGCTGATCACCTCTCTGGTCCTGCTGGTTACATTATTCCTGATACAAGCCAGGATGCCATTGGCTTCCCTGGCCACCTCGTGCAGCCTTGAGGACTCCTGTGGCCCTGAAGCTCTCTCTTAGGACCTTCTGAAAGACTGGCAGGGCCTTGCAGTGTCCTCTAGCACCCCCTGAAGGCATTGGGGTACTCTCCAGTGCTCTCTACAGTCCCCTACAGTGCCCCGTGCTGTGCCCTAGTGCCCCCTACAGGCCTCCCAACACTCCCAGTGCACTCTAGCATCTGCTACTGGTTACCCAGTGCGGCCTGGAGGCCTGCCAGTGCACTCCACTGCATCCTGGGTGCCCTCGGAGCCTCCTCCCGCACCCTGGGGCCTCCCAGGCCCCTTGCTGTAGTCTACTGCCCTCTGGAGACCTCGCAGGGCTCTCTAGTGCTCTCTAGGGCACCCTGAAGGCCTCCCAAGGTCCCACAGGTTGCTCTAATGCCAGCTAGAGGCCTTGCGAGGCTCTCTCCAGTGTCCTCTAAGGTGCCCTAAAGGCCTTCCAGTGCTCACTACATGCCTCCCATCAATCTCCAGTCCACCCTAGAGACTGTGCGTGTCTAGCAGGAGCACACAGTGCACTCTAGTTTCCTCTGAAATCCTCACAGTGGCCCCTAGTGTCCTCTAGGATGCCCTAGAGGCCCCCCAGTACAGCCTTCAGGCCTCTGATGGCCCTCAGTGTGCTCTAGTGTCCTCTGCAGGCCTCCCAGGGCTTCCAAGTGCCCTCTGTCACATCCAAATTCTTCCCAACCCACACCCAGTTTCCTCTAGGATACTCTTAGAGGCCATCCAGTTCTCCCCAGTGCACTCTGGAGAGCACTAGAAGCCTCCCAGTGCACCCTACATTCTTCCAGGGCCTCCCAGTGGAGTCTTGCACACCCTGAAATCCTCCCAGTGGTCCTAGGTGTGCTCTAACACTCCCTGGAGACCTCTCAGGGCTCTTCAGTGTGCTCTAGGGAACATGCAAGGCTACCCAGGGTCCCCCAGAGAGCTCCAGTACAAGCTAGAGGCCTCAAAGGGCTCCCTGCTGTCCTCCACAGGAAACAAATGCCTCCCAGTTCTCACTGGAGGCCTCCAGTGGCCCTTTGCTCCACTCTAGATCCTCCACAGGTCTACTACGGCCACCCAGTGCACTCCAGCTCCCCCTGACTATCTTCCAGTGACCCCTAGTGCACTCTAGAATGCTCTAGAGGCTTCCCAGTGCACCCTTGAGGCCTCCTGTGGCCCTCCAGTGCTCTCTAGGACCTTCTGGAGGCCTAAGAAGCCTTCTAACCCTAATTATGACCCTAACCCAACAACAGCCCCACTTAAGTCTCACATGAAATAGTGCTCACAACGGAAGCCTTTTGGTAGACCTCCACTTCCTTTGGCAGCCTTTACACAACCCCACTCACAACAGGACTCTGCGCTTTCTCTCTTTCTGACCCTAACTGTTACCCTAATTATGACCCTAATTGGATCTGTTTTTGTTGGTTTCCATAAAAGGGGATTGCTTGCTTTTTCCCAGCCATTTTCTCCAGGAATCTGTATATAAAAATATTCGTTCTATAACCACATTGAACAGTCTTGCATTGCCTGGCAGACATTTGTGTACTTGAGGCTTTCTTCAGCCTCTGAAGTTTATAGGAGCTTGTGCGGCTGCTGAGTCTAATCCTTCCTTCAGTCTTTTGTGTCCCCAGCCCAGGCCCTGTGGGACTTGGGCTGTTGACAGCGGCTGTAGCACATCCCACTTGAGTAAAGGTCAAAGATGAGCTTTCACTTTGTACCACTAATGATAAGTAGCAATGAGGATAATAAGGAGCTCTCTTGTAGCGCTTTACATCTTCAAAGTGCTCTAGCGATACTAATTAATCTGCCAAGTAGCCTTGTGACAAAGGTATGTATTTTTCTATGCGTAATTTAACTGTACTATATTGTTATGCAATAAAACAAAACAGGATGATTAGATTCAGGAAATCAATTAACCAACTATTCTTTGCTTATATCCTTGACACCCCAACAACTAAGCCAACTTCAAAGCTGTCCTATTTCTTTTGGTTAGTTTTGGCACAACTTGGGGAACCTCAAATATTCATGCAAAGCAGCACAATGCCAAGTGTTTAACAAAGTGGCTCCAGTGTTTTGCAGTAGTTCATTTCCATTTATGTACACCCATCTCTTAACACTGTCTGGTAGATGTGGTCCCAGTGCCACTGGAACCTAAGTTAAACCTGGGCACTGTGCTATGCTTAATTGAAGAGCCCCATTTTGTGTGCTAATGGTGCTTTATTGTACTTATTATTAGTAATTATTAGTATTGTGTGTGTACTGGTCACAACAGAAACCAGGGTCACGCTGAGTGCTGGTGCTGTGCTGACCTGTCAAGTAAGAGTGCACAAGCTCTATTTTAACTGCAGGATTTCAATGCCTTTCTGCACAGCTAAATCATCTGCTCCAAGTACTCCAGTGTCTGCTATCTTCTGTCTGCGTCTACTGCTAGCATGAACTTGAGTGACTGATCAGTAGAATGGTAGGTATTGTTTAGTATTGATAAACATCCATTGAAGAAAGATAACCCTGATTATATAGTCATAATGCTGATCTCTGAAAGACCTATTTCCTCTCAGGAAAGAGCCTGAGGTCACTGTGGACAGATTTGTGAAAATATAAGCTTAGTGCTCAGCAGCAGATCAGAAGGCAAATAGAAAGGCCAGATGAGGAAGAATCATAGAATCATAGAATCATAGAATATCCTGAGTTGGAAGGGACCCTTAAGGATCATCAAGTCCAACTCTTGATACCGCACAGGTCTACCCAAAAGTTCAGACCATGTGACTAAGTGCACAGTCCAATCTCTTCTTAAATTCAGACAGGCTCGGTGCAGTGACCACTTCCCTGGGGAGCCTGTTCCAGTGTGCAACCACCCTCTCTGTGAAGAACCCCCTCCTGATGTCAAGCCTAAATTTCCCCTGCCTCAGCTTAACCCCGTTCCCGCGGGTCCTGTCACTGGTGTTAATGGAGAAAAGGTCTCCTGCCTCTCGACACCCCCTTACGAGGAAGTTGTAGACTGTGATGAGGTCTCCCCTCAGCCTCCTCTTCTCCAGGCTGAACAGGCCCAGTGACCTCAGCCGTTCCTCGTACGTCTTCCCCTCCAGGCCTTTCACCATCTTCGTAGCCCTCCTCTGTACACTCTCCAACAGTTTCATGTCCTTTTTATACTGTGGTGCCCAGAACTGCACACAGTACTCAAGGTGAGGCCGCACCAGCGCAGAGTAGAGCGGGACAATCACCTCCCTTGACCTACTAGCAATGCCGTGCTTGATGCACCCCAGGACACGGTTGGCCCTCCTGGCCGCCAGGGCACACTGCTGGCTCATATTCAACTTGCTGTCTACCACGACCCCCAGATCCCTCTCTTCTAGGCTGCTCTCCAGCGTCTCGTCGCCCAGTCTGTACGTATAGCCAGGGTTTCCCCGTCCCAGGTGCAGGACCCGGCAGAACACCGAGAAAAAGGCAGTAAACATTGTTATGTCACTGAATAAACCCAGGTTGCAACCACATTTTGAGCACTCTGTACAGTCTGCTTGACTGTCTCTGATTAGTCCTTCTTGAGACAAAAAGAACATTATAGAGCTAGAAGAGATTCAGAGAAGGATAACGTGGTATGGAAGTGCATCTGAGTAAAGAGATTTTGAAGTCTGAAACTGTTCAACCTGGAAAAGACACTAATGGAGGGAGCTTTAGTAAAGGCTATGAATGGTACAGAGAAGAACAAGAAGAAAAATAACATTGCATAGAAGTCAGGGTGTACCCATTGAAATGATTGAGCTAAAAGGAAGTGTTTTTTCACACGGTGGAAAAGTGAATTGTGGAACTAATTGACACAGGATGTCTAGATGCCTAATCACTTTTTGAACACATTTTTCTTTTGGCAGATTTATGGTAGAGAGGGCCAGCAAGGACTATTAAACACACAAGTCCAGAATCAAACACTGGCTTAAGAAGCTTTCAACCACCGGTTGTCAAGAGACTAAAAGAGTGGAAGTATCACTCTGTGGTTGCTTGCTACACGCTGTCCTTAACAATTTTTGGGTAGGTGAACAGCGGCTCTGGTTCATTAAGACTACTTAGATATGTTATCCCAAACACATGCTAGCATACAATTTCTGTAGTGTTGTGGCAACATATGTGCTACTGCAAGTAAAATATGACACGTGCTGCCAAAGAAATCACATTCTGAAAACAGTGCAGCACACTTAATATTGTTTAAAATGTTTTTCCTGTAACAGGGGAAGACCTGCCCATTTGCCTTTGTGCTTGTTATTCCTTCTCAGGAGCGGAGCCTTCCTCCCTGAAAACTTTCCAGTGTATAAACAAGCAATTAGGAAAACCTAACCTTTCTTAGTCAGTTGCAGTCAGATATTTCATCTTCTCAAAACTGCATTATCAACTTAAAGATTAAAACAAATGCCTTTATTGTTTTCACCAACAAGAAAATGCCTCTGTGCCACCAGAATCAAAGTCATTAGACGGTATTTTTAAAGAAGCAAAGCTCGTTTGATTCATACCCAAGTTCAGTGGAAGTTATGTTAAAATACTGTCAGGCTGTTGCTTTGTTTTGCAGAAGGGAAAGTTGTTTTAGAGAGAGACATTACATATGGGCCATATGCTGATTGAACAGTTCTTCACACTTCTTTTTAAATGTTAAAGTGTTCTCACAGAACTAATTTAAAGTGTATATAAAAAAGCTCCCTCTCTTTACCCGTTTTGCTATTCTTCCAGAAACTGCAGCAAACTCTCCACTCACAGATATAGCTGAATGAGCCTCACATAAATGTAAGAGACAAATTCTGCCAGACACCTAACTTCCTAAAGCACAGTGTTATTTTCCACATTCCAGCATACATTCCAGGGGCCATATAGCTGTGTGAGTTTGTCTCCAGGAAAGTTCAGCCTCCAAAACACAAGAGACAAATTCTGCTGGAGGAGTGGGTGGGAGAGGACAGGCAGGGAGGAGAAAGTTCAAGTGCTCCTGGGTGGGAGGCAGAACAGTACTGGAGGTAGATCAGTCTGTTTTGGTCAAAACAGCTGTTATTACCACATCTGGTTCTTGAACTGCCTGTGGAAGTGTGTCTTGCGGGAGCTGCATGGCTCATGCTTAGATTAATGACTTGCTCCTCTGTTTGCTTCCAATACAGGACTCTTCCCCCATCTCCCAAGTGGAAGAGGAGTTGCAGTCCTTATGGTCTCCGTGCATGATTCGTGAATTTCCCAGATGATTCTCCTGAGTGGTGAGGATACTGAAATGGGGGAAGCTGTGTAGAGGAATAACTCTATTTTACCAGAATCTGTCTCTAACTTGCAATGTGTAAAATGACAAATACGTCTTTTAGAATTCATTCTGCAATACGGTCATGTGCTGGACTTTGGTTATTGCATGACCCTGAGGAGAGAAAGAGAATGTCAGCTTAAAATGTTGAATGCTTTGTTAGTGATTGCCAGCATGCTTGCAAAGTTGAAGCTCATGTAAGGGGTGAGGTTGAGGAACAGAGGCATGATATGAGGGACTGCCCTTGCTCTGGCAGCTACACTAGCTGCATCACAGATCTCATTTTTATGAGGTAACACGTGCCTAGGGAGTATGCTTCAAATCTGAATAATCCTGCTGTGGTCACATATAGCAAGTCTGTAACTCAGTGGCTCTGCCATGTACCAAGATATCTAATGTTAGGAAGTGCCATTTCAGAAATCTTGGTCTCACTTCTTGAGGCTCTGTGCTAGAAAACAAGCTCCATGGGCATGTTGTAGTCCTGCAGTGCCTCTACAATAGGAGGTTCTGGGGGCTGGGCTTGTGCTAGAAAATTTCCCATCTCTCTTTGTGCCTCCTGCTTCATTCCAAGGGAGTGAGACAAAAATGAGCCAGTGGAACTCTACAGCCGAGGGCAAGTAATAAGCAGATATAGAAGCTCTGTGAGTTGGTGGGGGTGTCTGAACAAAAAAATCCAGGGCTAGTTTCGACTAGCATTTCTAGTGGCCAGTTTGAACCAATTTTATTCCACCGTGGTGCAGAGATAACAATAGTAGGAAAATCCATGCTGTACATCTACTGATAGTGTTTTTCTATCATACCTCTAACTGCTGTATTATAGGAACACCCGTGGTACTGCTGAAGTCTTGAAACAGCAAGGCATGACAGTCTCTATTTGTCATCCTCTGTTCATTAACACCATAGCTCTTTATCAGTTGGGTTTTGGAGAACCTCTCATCATTAAGGCTGCTTCTGTGCAAACAGATGGCTGCATTGTGTGACATCCCAAGTGTCTGTTGGGACCTAGCACAGATATATGGGTTTGCTCAGCCTGCTGGCCTGTGCATCTTGTATTTACCTGGTACAAGGAGAAAGAACAAACATGGAAGCAGCCTGAAACCCTGCAGGCCAAGCCCTCCCATGGCCATAGGACCAGTGCCATTGACACTGGCCCATCTCTGTTCAGGTTTGGGGGTGAATGTGTCCTCCCTTTGAGAACCACAGCAGAAAGCTCCGCTGCAGAGGCCCTTGCAGAGTTAATGCATGGCTCCACTGCTCCCTCAGCTCCACTGTTGTGATTAAATAACATCAGCTGTGCTAGGAGTGTGGCAGGGAGAGCAGGTGGATCCTGCCAAGCCAGTGAAAAACAGCATCTCCTCTGAGAAGAAACACACCTGCAAGTGGTGTGGAGCTTCCTCCTGCTGCCGGAGAGGTGCTGGGGCAGCGGTGGCTTGGGAGCTCTGCTGTCGTGCCTCTGATGATATTGCGTGTTAGGCTGCTGCCGAGGCTGGGCAAGCGTGCTTGTCCCCAGTCCTGCGGAGGAGATGGGGGGAGCACAGAGGGCATGCAAAATCCTAAAGCAATGTACAAAATACCTGCTGGCTAAGAAAGCTGTGCGCAGTAAAATCTCTTGCTGGACTGCCTGGCCTTTAGAGGCCATTCTGTAAACAAGGTTGCTTGAGCCTGGAAGGAGCTAGAAACTCTGGTTTATCTGAAACTTGCTGCTGAGTAAACATTCTTGAAGATAGACTGATGGAAATGAAGTAGTTGCGACTCGGGTGCAGTGACCTTGGTGCTGGTTGTTCTGGTCTGTGGTTTTGGTTTACCGTCTTGCAGTATGTTATCTGAGCCATTCAGGCTGTCAGGTCAATTAGTGGGTGCTGCTCTAAGTGCTGCTTTCCTGCCCTGAAGAGCCAGGCACCGGGCTTGCCCTGTGGCTCTGGTAAGGCTCGAGGCAGCGTGTCACATGTGGGGAAAGGTGCTGCTGCAGCAGGTCGCTGAGAGGGGTCCGCCACCACACGCTCACCCCAGCCGTGTCCTCAGCCCCGGCTGGCAACTCGGCTGTGCCGCGTCAGCATGGCCGTGGCAGGGAGGCGGTTATGTGAGGGCCGCCTCCTCATAGGTGTGCTCCATCAGTGGGCTTCGATGGGAGTGGGAACAAGTCTGCTGAGAGGCCTCGGTGCCACCGTTATTTTTCCCTCTGGCATCTCTGGAAGAGTCTTGAGACGTGAAACCGCTACGGTGTCTATTTTTACCTTATATGTGACCCTCCTGATAAAAGCTGCATGTGACCTTTTCTTTCTTGTTGTTCTCTGTCAGAGGAAAAGAAGCCTGTCTGGCCTTGGGTTAATGCTTTTCCTTTCTCAAATCCTGTTTTTCTAAAGTTCTCACTGAAACACTCACATTGTTTTTAGGACAAAAATATAAAGCCCAAATATGCTCTGGTGAAATACAAACAAGGCATTCCTTGAAGCAACGAGGGGCCGTGCGGCACTGCCAGTGAGCCCTAGGGTGGTGCCAGGGCTTCATCGCTGGGCAGTGGCTGCTCTGCCCGGCACATTCCTCCCTCCCCTCAGGAGAAGCACTGTGTGAGAGCCCTCTTAAAGCAGAACCTCTCATATTTAGCTCCCCTCCTTCCTGTAATAACAAATGGGGGAGATTGTGTAACTTGCCGTTGGCCGCCAACGTCTCTCTCAGAGGCTTACAGAAAACTTTCTCATGGTTTATTGTCATTGCTGGGCCTGACTGGAAATGAAGTCAAATGCCAGCTTCAAAGGGAGCTGCTCGGTGTTACTTGGTATTTGATACTTTTTCCCTGCATGCCTTTTCTCCTTCGGTTGCAGTCTCGAGATCACAGCACTGACAGCTGTTTCTCTTTTGAGGTTCCACGAACAAGTGCATGGGCAGGAAAGGCTCTTTCCTGTACATGCATGCCACACTGTGCTTTCCGCCATGTGTGACACAGAGCATAAACCAGGCCTGGCTGTTGGTTGTGCCCTCAGTGCATGGCTTCACGGGAGCTGAGCACTCCTCCCCAGATGGTCGGGAGAGCACCTCCAGTGCTCAGGTCATGGTTGGTTGGCCAAGAGTCTTCTTGGAGCTGTTTTGCAATACTGTGTCCACCGTGGAAGTGACAGTAAACATAGGTTAACATCCCCTTTCTACTAACACTTTTCTTAAAAGTCCAAGGCTTGGAGCAGAAAGAGTCAGAAACAGAAGCCTCTGTTTTTAGTTTGAGATGTGTCACTTTAAGGCTCTGCTGTGGTTGGGGCCATCTGTGTTTGTTAGTTCCTTCTGTTAACCAAAAATCCCAAGCTGAGGAAAATGAAAACCTGCCTTGCAGTTGTAGTGGGATGGAATTGGCCATGGGCTGTGGCAGAGCCAGAATTCCTGCCTGGATAAAAACTGACTATTTGAGTAACTTGCAGCAAGAATTTGACTGCGAAGCTGGCTCGCTTCATCGCGCTGCCTTCAGATGTTTGTAAGTTGTGCTGAGTCAGCACTGTGCTCTGGGGCTTGTGGTGTTCCTTGGCTGTGCCTCCGGGGAGGCTGAGCACACATTTTTCACCGAAGCTCTTTGATCCTTTCTTTTCGGTTTATTCACAGTTCAAATCTCCCCGTTACCTTCATTCTGCTTTTGTGACCGGCTGCTGCAGTAGTGTCTCTTCCTCCTTCCCATGGACTTTGGAGAGCTGATGTGGATTTCATCATAGCATAGCCATAACTGTTTTTCTGTCACTTTGTTGGAAAATCCCCAGCAGTTTCAGCAGGTCTGATGTTAACATTCGAGTTTTGTTTTCCTTGTTCAGTGCACCAATGTTCCTCTTGCTCCTGACAGCTATGGGGACTGTCCTCTGCCTCGTGTGCCCAGCTGAAAAGCAATGATTTTGTTGAGGGCCAAAAATCTCTTGCATTTTTCTAAAAGTGACTGGGTTCCAGGTTTGGCTCGAGGAATGGAAAGACCAGCTTTCAGCCAGTCTCATTTCCTGAACTAGCTTACCCCAGTGTCAGGCAAGTGCCCAGGTTGGTGCACAGTGGGGATGGCTGTACAGTGCTGAGCTACATGGGTTTTGACACCTTCAGGCAGTAGGCTGAGCAAGGAAATCCTTCTTGCAACTGATCCCCACACATCACATTTGGGAGTCTTTTAGGAAGAAGATGGGACTCCACAAATCCCCCACCTGTATGTGTTTTTTTGAACTGAGCATTCAGGCTGCTGGTCTCCCTCCTGCTGGGTTTGCAGACTTTAATGAATTCCTGGTAACAGATTTATTTAGCTCAAAAAAAAAAAAAAAAAGGAAATGCCCCATTAATGCACTGGAGATAGAATCAGGCTGGAAAACTCCAAGACGGACTGCTGTAATAGCACAGCCCATGATGTAAAACCCATGTGTTCAGCAGGCCAGATGCCAGGAGTCTCAGGCTCTAATCCCAGTGTTGAGCTCCCAAGCTTGGGTAATAAAATTAAAGGAGAAGGGAAAGAAAAAGAGACCTCGTTTAAATTTCCTCATGTTTTCCTCGGCAGGCTCCTTTTACCACAATAGTTGCTAGGTTTCTTAGGTCTTCTGCGTGAAGTGTTTTTCCCAAATCTGCAGCAGCCCCAGCCTTTCTGGGTCTCCCTGCCCTCACTTCGGTACAGTGAGGGCTTGCAGCAGCAGCAGCTGTGTGATACCCTGAAGCTCTGTCTGCATGGCTGTGTAGCTGAGAATAGCACTGACCGACAGTCTGGCAGTAATGGAAAACTTTGTGAGAAAGCATTTTAAGGTACAGGAAGCCAGCATGTCTGTCAGAAGCCTATGGAAGTGCAGATGGTAATGTGCACCTCAGGTCCAAAACACGACGTTCAGACTGATACTCAAAATAGCATCATGTGTCATGCTTGTTGCCCTTATTCTCAAGGGTGTCACAGCTTTTCTACCTTTGACCATTCTGCATACCTTCCTTCTGTAAGGAATGGGGAAGTAAGTTGTTGGAAGGTCTGTGCATTTTGGGAAATGACATGAACTATATCATGCACAAAAAAAAGCGTCTGGCTTTCATTTATTTTTTGCCACTGATTACAAAAAGATCTTGCTCTACAAGAAGGCATTTGTAAGAAATGTGACTGTCCTTCATTAGTGGGTAAAAACAGTTCATAGGTCTTTTGGGGCCTGATAATAGTAAGACCTTTGGACATGCAAGATAAAGAAAAGCTGATCTCTGAAAGGACTAAGGAGTAGATTCAAAACTGGAATATATTTCTGGAGCCAATTACTAGGAAGAAACTTGAGAGTTTTGCCTAAGGGATACAGAATTGGAACTTAAGTTATGGATGCTGATTCAACAACCGTGCTATTTTTGGCACGTGAACTGTTCTGATGGCTGTTTATTTTTAAGGTCAGTTTCTGTTTGCATAGCATATACACCCTTCTGGTGGGTGGCAGGCATTATAAAAACAATCACCGCTGCTCAGAATTATGAACTAAACTTGAAGAGGGATGGAAAAAACAGAACTCAGTGTACTTATTACTTTTAAAAACATCTGTTTAGGTCATAAGGTTTGTTGATCCACTCTAAGCTGTGCCCCCACCAGAAAAATACTATTTCAATTAATATAGACTACTGCAGGGGATTGCAAAACACTTGGAAAGACTTGGATGATGATAAAATGGTGTAAGCAGAAAGCAAGCATCAGATTTGGCAATTTTTTTGAACGTATTCACCTTCAGGTAGTAAATAAAAAAGCACAACATTCATCCCATAGTTAAAGAGTTGCTAAGAGCTGGATTTTGTGCTGGCTAGCCATGCTTGAATCAGCACATCTATCCCATCCCTTGTTTAAGACTCCTGTTAAATAACAACACATTTCAGTGACGTATTTTCCTGGCTTCTTTATGTTGGCCATATCTTTATTCACACAGTCAAGTAATACAAATTCATTGGACAGTGGCAGTTTACAAAAGAAAGTACAAATGATTATTTTGAGCTTAAATTTTTTAAAAATAAAATAACTCTGGCCAGCTGACATGCAATGCAGTGTTTGGACCAGATACTGGTATGGAAATGGTTTATAACATTGGCAGTGTACCCTCGGCTATGTTCCTTTCCCAGAATTTAAGATACACAATACAAAAATATACTAAAATAATAACTGAGTTTGTAGAAATGTCTGCTGCAATATAATTGCTGTTGTCTCAGTATACTTACTCCCATGCTACATTATGATAGAATATTTGAATAAACACAGTTCATTTCTAACGATTTGAACTTTTTAAGTTCATCTCAAAATAACCTGCTTGGGTTCTAATCCTGAAGACACATTAAGGACCTTAACTTTGAACTTGTGATACTGATACAGTGAGATGAGCACGGAAATGAATGTTCAGTTCCTTGGGGTCTTGTTCAGGAAGGGAGTAGAGGCTGAAATACTGAACCTCATAGGATCTTAACTTGGGATATTTTCCTGGATTTTTGAAGACTTTTAACAAGTCCTCACTGGGCTACCCTTTTACGTGGTAGGCTTGAGGTCATCAAGTTCTGGTAATCTGGTGAAACTGCTGGGTGTTGAGATCTGGGATTCTGCACTTGATTCAAATGCAGTAAGCTTCCTCCTCCTTCCCTCCTTTCTATAAATGTACCTGTCCCTCTTCCCCTCCCCTCCTCCTTCCCTCCTTGCCTGGTATCACCAAAAGTATATATATATTTTTTAATACGAAAGTGCCAAATGCTCCAGGACTTTGCTAAGGCTGCTCGCATTGAGCATCGTATGACCTCTCTGCCTTCACAGCACCATTTCCTTAGTGTTTCCAAAGTTCAGAAACCTTGGTGTAGAAATCAAAGTCCGTGCCTATCTTACCACACGCCGATAAGCGGCTATCCAGTCAGGTTTGCACACCTGCAATGAGAATACCTGAAGTAGATCTAATGCTTATGAAAAATGCCAGCCTTGGAAGTTCTCCGTTCTCCTTGAGAAAATGCATCATGGGAAGCAAAAGCACCAGTTTTCTGCATTGCCATCTGGAGCTCCCCTTGCCTCTGAAAGAGAAATTCACCACTGGCAGGCAAGCATGTTTAAGTCAAGGATTTGCTCCTTTTTCTCCTGAGGGTAATCTCAAAGCATTTGAGAAAAAAAAATAATAGTATTGTTCTATTTTTGCAGACAGGAATACTAAGGCACAGAAGGGTGAACTCATTTGGACCAAGACTCTTCACTAGGCTGTCACTCTCTGCATGTGAGACATTCTCAGAATGACTAGGGGTAACACCCCGACCCTTTGTTCCCTCGCAGACAGCACAAACAGGAACCAACATCCACCTTCCTAGACATGGCCTCCACAGAAAATGCTAAGGAGGACATGCATTGGAGGCCAGAAGTTGGCTTCCCAATGCTGCTGACTCCCAAGGAGGTCAGCTATGGAAAGATGACCAAGATACTTCTGAGGTATAAAACTCCGTGTCTGCTGGCCACTGGTCAACTTTGTCGTCGTCGGATTTGTCACTGTCATCACCGCTGGAGGGTTCGCAGCCTGGGATGGCAGAACAGTACCGCTCCAGCTGCTGGCGATCAGCCTCCGCTTCCTTCTTCTGCTCTGCCAGCAGCTGCCTGTAGCACAGGTTGCAGACCCTCAGGGGCTTGGGGGACAGCCGGGGCATCAAAAACCTCTGCCTGGAGCAGTCCCCGCACACGACAAAGCCACACTTGCGGCAGTGATGCCTTCGAGTGAGGGTGGAGAACTTGGTCTGCGTGCAGCGCATGCAGATGTCTGTCGCCTTGTCTGGGATCCAAGGGGCTGCGTGCTCCGTGGAGGGCTGCCTGCCTGTCTTTGTCAGCAGGTGCCTGATGCACTCCTCCAGATGGCTGATCCACTCCTTCCGCTCCGTCAGGGAGGCCGCAGAAACCACGAAGGACTTCTTTGAGGTTTTAATCATCCAGCGGTTCTTCATCTGCAAGGTGTCTGGCAGTGTCTCCAAAGTGACATCTTCAAGGGGAATGATGTGCTGGGAATTGTACTTCCTTTTGTTAATCACTATGCTCCCGTACACCAAGATGTCGTTGAAAAGGAAGAATATGCGAGGCTTTGGTTTCTTGCGGCACTCTTTGGTTAAAATCCCTTCTCCTAAAAGGACTCTTCCTGGCACAGCTAAGGGCTGCCCAGAAGCCCCAAAGCAGTTTTCCACAGCAGCGATGCGCTGGCTGTTGATCTCAGTGTTTGCGAGGTGGTCCACCATCTCCAGCTCACTCTGAGGAGAGGAAAATAAAGAAGGAAGTGATGAAGTGCACTGAGCAAACTGTGCCAGGATGAGGCCAAGCATCAAACATATGCACAGGTGAGGAGCTTCTAATGTAGACTGGGGTTAGGAGCCATCTCCTCACCACTCTTCATGTGAGTTTATTGCCTTTTAAGTTTTCAAAGCTTCTGTCCCCACTTTGCAACAGCTTGGTCTCTGCTGGGCTGGCTCTGTTTACAGCAATGGAAGCCCTCTAATACGGTCACCTCTTCCATTGCAACTCTGCTTTTCACCAGTATAACTGCATTCCCATATAAAAGGAGGCAGGCTGGTCTAAGTACCGCATACGTGGGTGCATTACTTGCTGTGGAGTTGCTGTACTGTGAAGCTGGAGGGTGCTAGGAGCACCCACCACCTGTCCTGGCCAGCGAGCGTGGCTGCAGCGCTGCACAGGCACCCTGCTGGCACATGGAGAACACCCACGGTCTTCAGAGCAAGCGTCCCATTTCTGACAGCACGCTCACCGAGGACCAGTTACAGATACACACACCCCAGAATGCCATTTTAGGCCAGAGTTCAGGCAGACTTTTGGAACAAAACAGAGTGCTCTACTGTTTGTTCCTGCTGATCCTCCGTGCGTGACAAAAAGGAGAAAAAAGGGTGGGGAAGAAAAAAAGCATCAGCTGTATGAATAAACCCACGCAAGCCAACCCCTTCCTCCATTGCCCCAGCTGCATTTCGGCTGCCTATTGCATGTTCCTCCGGCTACAAGACACATCATTCTGAAAAGTCTGATCTCTGCTGAAAGGGAAGTAGAACGCAACACACTCACCCTTCCCTACACCTCTGCACGCTTGTTCTCATACAACCCGGGTTTTTTTCTTTCTTGTTTTTAAATATAGATAAAAGTAACTCCAAAGCAAAAGCAAATGTTTTGCTATTCAGTTTGTAGTAAAGAACTGCTTTATGTTGCAAGTTCTATTTTTCAGTGCACCTAATTCCCTCTGTGTTTAATGGTGATGCATCAAGACTATTCAAGCCTAACAATCCACAAGAAAGTGAGTCATTTCCTCTTAAAGCGAGGTATTTCAGAGATCACGAGGTAGCACAGAGATCACAGGGATGTGTGTAGCCCTAGTTTCTATTAGCATTTTGTAGAATAACTAATATATAGAACCAGCCTCCACAATTTTTCCCATCCTTCTTAGACAGAGTCCCTACAGCCATGGAGCGTTGGAACCTGGAGGGGAAAGGGAAGAGAAAGAGGGTAATATGCTGAGCCGGGTATTTTGGGGATGATCATGATTTACATTCTTGTCTTGCCCTTCACCCCAGATCACCCCTTCAGAAGGCTGGAAGGGAAACCACAGAGTAGCTGTTCAAGGTTGCTGCATGCTGTTTATGTCTTGCCTAAGCTATTTAACAAACAGATCATTCAATTCTTCTGAGTCCCCAGATTTTTTTTTCTCTAGAGCAGACCAGGATGTTTAGAATTTCCCTACAGCCTGCACAAAATAAAGACACTGGTTTAGTCCTGGGGGGAACCTGAATGAAATTACCATCTCTGCAGAAATAGCTTTCAGCAAGAAGTGTTGTGTGGCCAGCACTTCTGAAACTCTGGCTTCTGTGAGTGCAAGTATCGGGATTTCTAGTTAATCCACGAAGACAACACCCTCTGCAGCACACGGATTGTCTGAGACTGCAAGAATGCCAGCACGGCTTCTGCCAGCCCTGTCTGTTCCATGACAATCTTTCCAAGACTCACTCAAAAGCTGCTGGGATCAGCTTGGATACCAACACGGTAAGGCGAACAGAAGCTGACAAGTTACTAAAAGAGGACAATCCCAAGGTGAATCATGCCCTTGAACTACAGGGAGTATTGCGAGGCTTCCAACTTCCCTCTGTAAGGATGTGAATTTTCAGGGTCTTGAAGTACCAGAGCAGATCTGACAGATTTGGACAGAGCAGATTTGATGGATTTCTTTTATGTTAAACATCAACTCGTGTGTGTTCTCCAGTGTGAAATGCAATTTAAAATTAACTACAATATGACTACTTACAACAAAAGCATCAGCGAGACGGTAGCAATATAACAAAATACCTTCAGAGGAAGTCAAAGAAGTGAGCAACCAACTCAACTTTTTGGCCAACCTCTTCTCAGTGGTTTGTGGGGACAGGACAAGGGGCAATGGCCACAAGATGGAGCACAGGAAGTTCCGCACCAGCATGCGAAAGAACTTCTTCACGGTGAGGGTGACGGAGCACTGGAACAGGCTGCCCAGGGAGGTTGTGGAGTCTCCCTCTCTGGAGATATTCAAGGCACGTCTGGATGCCTACCTGGGCAGCCTGCTCTAAGGAGCCTGCTTTGGCAGGGGGGTTGGAGCCGATGATCTTTTGAGGTCCCTTCCAACCCCTTCGATTCTGTGATTCTGTAACTCTGAAGTAGGAAATTTCTGATTTTTTTTTTGGCTTTTTCAAGCAAAAGCGAGGGGAAGATAGCAGGCTTCAGCTGGCTGATTGCAAGAATGATCCCATGCCCCATTCTCCTGAGATCACTACTGTGCCAGCAATCTGTAGTCACGAGGTGGTCGCCATGAGCTGACAGCATGCTGAGCTACTGGGGGCGTGCTGCTGCCAGATGTGCAAGAATGCATGGGTATGGTACAATCAGCAGCAGCCCAAGGAATGCCCCAAAGAACCCATTGTTTCAGTACTTATTACTTGCTATCAGGAGAGAAGACAGACTCCATTCCCTTCCTCACAAAATGCAACAAAATGCTGTAAAGAATTTTTGGCACCAGCAACACCAACTGGGATAAATCAAGCGGTTTATCCTGCTCTCGCCAATCTTGATTCCTAATGCTTGCAGATCACGGAGACCAACTCTTCTCCTGTGTCTTTTATTCTATGCATTTTACAAGCACGGTCCAAGCTCTCAAGTGAGTATGGTACTTGAGACAGCTCTATTTCTAGGGTTTTCCATGCACCAGATCCCAGTGGAAATGAAAACATTTTGCCAGATGTAAAGACAGTGCCTGAAGAGCTAGCACACACAAGCTAGCTCATTTTCAAACAGGAGTGCAAGCCCTACTGAGCTGAGAGCTTTATCTATTGGATTTATTTGGCCTGTAAGTAGGATAGAGTGCTTTTGGACTTCTCGTATCATAGAATGGCTTCGGTTGGAAGGGACCTCATAGATTATCTAGTTCCAACCCCCCTGCCATAGGCAGGGACTTGCTGCGTGGGGCAAAAGGACAACAGGATAGACAGGTGATGGACACAATCCTGAAACGCAAAAGAAAGAAAAGCAAGTTTCCATTACATGTCACACTTCCACTGGGAGGATATCTTTGTATTCCTCCATCCCTCTGAGTCATTACATACTTAAAATCCATGAGTTAACTAAGAAAAGATAACTCCATCCTAGGAAGGATTCACATTGCTTAACTCCAGGCTTAGACAAATAACTCTATGCATCTTTGCACTCCCTTTTCAGTCAGCAGTGAGAAACAGCCATCTGTAAGGGTGACTTACCTCATCCCACCATTTGGGAGATTAATCCTGCCCTGAGTTTCTAGATAATGCTTGCTTTGACTAATCACCCACAAACTGATTTTGTTACTATTGTGACTCACTGCAAATAATGCTCAGCTTTGCTTTGGAATGGAAGTACTGCATATGACAGTTTCTGAATCTGACTATTACTGCAGTCTCCTTTACTGTGAAGTGAGCGTCTCTGCCTTTAGGAACAACAGTGATGCGATATAAAAATCAAAATATAAATTCTAATCTATTTGATTAATTTCGGTAAATATATTTTTCCCTGTTTCTTCAGGTTTGTTCTGTGATATCAGCAGGATCATGGTGCTTATTTACCAAGTGATACATGCACATATGCGTCTTGTGGCAGAAACATATACAATTTAAATGAGAGAGGGAAGATGCACTTTTATTGGTGTTCTACTTTACATGGGAGTTTCTGGCATGGCAAAGTTTTATTTTCTTTTTGGTCAAGATCCATTGGTTTTGCACGTGATCAAATACTATGCAGTGAATATATTAACCCAATTTATACAATTGGCATTCAAAGGCAAAAATGTTATTTTGTCTTCACTCAACTCCACATCTTTCAACAATGAGCGCTTGTTAACTTGTGATTATAAATAGCCATGTTGATGCATGCCAGGCAGAGCATTTCGTCCTAAGCTCCTGGATCAGTGAGTCTGGAGTATGTTTCTCAAGGCTGTTTGTATCTAAGGCTTAGGCCTCGCAAAGTTGTGAGCTGTTCTACCTGGTTCTTCAGTTCTTTCTGTCAACCCGAACTGACAGTCTTGGTGTCCCCTGCATACATAATGCATACCAAATGCAAGGGCTGGCCCACGGAGATGAGCGCGTTGAGAGCAGATCTGCTGGCAGACTTCAGCAGGCAAATGCTCGGAGCCTCCTCTCTCTCCAGACCTCGCTCCTTCCTGGTTCAGCCAGCTGTGAAGCCTCTTCTGGAGTCAGAGCTGACAGGAGCTCCTCCTCACAAAGCACACTCGGCAGGAGGTGGTCACCTTTTATCCAGGCACTTGGTACCCGGGGCAGGCATTTAGAGCAATAGAAATCCTTCCACTCCTCTCCCTGCCTGATTAGAGCTTGCCTCTCCCTCCCTCCCAGGCATGCTGATAGCTGCTGAGCCATCGGGGCGCGGGAAGGCAGGCAGGCTGGCAGTGCCCTCCCAGCCTCGCTCGTGGCAACCCTACTTTAGCACTTGGACATTTTGGGAACGGCTGTCACATCAGGCCTCTGGCTGAGAAATGGCACCCATCCCAGCAGGGTACGGACTAACCGTGCTGAGCTTCTCACATTGCTGCTCGGTGTGCCCAGTACCTCTGGCACGTGGGGCCAGAGCATGGCAGCAGCCAAGCAGTGGCTTTAGAGGAGCTCAGACCGATGCTGTCACTGCCAGCAGTTGGTAGCTCAGGTTCAGCTGTAGCTCTTCCATGTACCGCCCAGCTCTGGGGGCATCCAAACAGCTTAGTGAGGAGGGAAGGAAAACCCTAAACTCCCAGAACGGCCTCCTTCGCCTTCCTGTCACCCACTCTGTCCATGCACCCGCTCAAGCAGTGCAGCAGGGCAGCCCTCTGCACGCCTGTCCTTGTCCTTGCTGTGTCATCAGCACGAACCCGGTGACCCGCCGCTTTCCAGTGCCCTAAGAAGCCCTCGGGCCCTCCAGCAGGAGGCTGCGGCTCTCACCTAAAGGTACTTGCTCAGGCAGCCCGGGCTAGCTCGGTGCCAACGCGGAATAGGTACAGGACAGCAGCCACCCAGGAAGGAGAGCATCTCCCCCTCCCAGTGCCCCGTGCGGGCAGGCGGGCAGCACTCCCCTTACGGCTGAGCAGCAGGATGTGTGTCTGCGCGCTTGGTTACTGACCTGAGTCGGCACGCGAGGAATTCCTCCCCGCCTTTCCAGAAATCGCACTTCAATCCCCGCTCTCACCACGCTGCGGTGCCGCGCAGAGTCCCGGGCAGCGCCGAGCAGCGCCCGCCGGTGCCGCCAAGGGCCGGGGCACGCTGCTTTTTTGCCCCCCTTCCACCGCCGAGCCCTCTCCCGCCCCCGGGGCTTCCCGAGCGTCGGGGCCGCCCCGCTGCCGGGAGCTGCGCGCTGCCGGCCCGCTGCGGAACGGCGCCCGCAAGCTGCCCAGCACCACTACGCGCAAACGGGGCTTGCTCCCTAGACAAACCCCGGCGCCTTGCCCGGAACGCGACACCGCGCCGCCCGCACAACCTGCCCCCGGCCCTTCCCCTTCCCGTCCCCCGGCCGGTACCTCCGGGCCGGCACCCCCGGGCCGCTCCCTCCGCGCCGGGCGCCCCTGCGAAAGGCGGCTCCGCTCCGCCCGGCGGCTGCACCGCGCTCCCGCCGCCCCGCGCCCGCGCCACGCCTCGCCACGCCCACCCCGCGCCCGCCGCCCAATAGGCGCCGCTCGGACTCCGCGCGCCGCCGGGAGGCCACGCCCCCTGTCCGGGCGGTGGCCAATCGGGGGGCGGGGCGGGGCGCGCCGCCGCCAGGGGGCGCCCCGGGGCGGTGGCCCCGCGGGGCCGGCGGCGGGTGGGAAGCAGCGGAGCTCCCACCGCCGCTGGCTCTGTCGGCGAGAGCTGAGCGGCCCGCGCCCATGCATAATTCAGGCGCTCGCTCGCTCGCCCTAATGGCTCTTCTATTTTTAATGGGAACTGATGGACCTGTCAAGGCTTTAGAAATGTTTTTCTTCCCGGGTTTTCGTTTTCTTAGGTAATGATAATGTGTGCTGGGAGCTTATGGCACCCTTTAGAGCTGGAGTGCTCGGGCAGCTGCATGACGTTTCCCTGCAAGGCCACAGGAAGCAGATCCTAGGGTCGGCCGTCCACACCTTCCTGAGCATCTGGGAGGACAGACCCTGCAACGGAGACTGTTGGGCTGAGCAAGGGTTTTCAGGTTGTTTCTCAAGCTCAAGCGTGGGTCTTCCCTGTCCTCGTGGGAAGCATGCCCGAGCAGCCTGTCGGTGGTGGGAGGTGCAGAGCAGGTGCCTGTGCTGGGTACTTACGCACCTGAGTGCTGCTCCATGCTCAACCCTGGCACCAACTGGCCCAGCTGCCCCAAGAGCTGCGTGGCAGACTGGGGAGAATCTGTCCAGCTCAAGAAGTTAATCCTTGATAATTTTTTTTTTTTAAATTGTAAAACTAACTGTAAGTATACAAAACCCTGAACTGAGTATGTCAGAGCCTGTCTTATCCACCACAGTAATTCAGATCTAACCAGCCATGGATTGTCACTTCTAAACCATTCTTTTTTTCCGTATATGCTAAAATTATTCTGAATTCACTGTCGGATTGTCGTAATCAGAGTCTTCATCACTTGTTTCTCAGTACACTCACCTGTGCAGCAAGCACTGCATGGTAATGTGTCAGCCAAAGGCTGCATCGGGTGAGGCAAACAGTCTGGGGTTTGAAGGTTGTGTTTACTTTCTGCCACTTCAGTTGGGAGTGGATGTATGTTTAGGCAGCTGCTGCATAAGGCAAGGGAAACTTCCAAGTATACACTGTGTATGCCTTCAGTGTTAAGCAGTTGCATTTGGGAGCTGACTTGTTCCTTTTTTTTTTTTTTTTTTTTTGGAAGCTATTACATCCCAGTTTGAACGCCTTGAGTTGAGACAAACTCAGAGTGTAACCAGTAATCTTAATGACCATTTGATAGTCAGGCTCAGGAGCTCTTTTTTCCTGGCGGTTAAAGTGAAACATTTGTGAGACCACTTGAAAAAGCTGCTGCCCAAATTACCAGCTTTTAAAGTCTCCTTACCTTGCTCTGGTTGCGTTATCTGATCTATTGCCTCTGGCATTTTCTCTAAAACCACTTGTTTCTCAGTAGCAGAAATACCTTGCCCAACTGGGATGCAATAATTTCAAAGCAAATAAAGGAAACTGCAGCTGCTTAGCTGAGTCAGCCAAAGGTAAGCTCTGCAGGGGAGAAAATGGATTTTTATCATCTTCTAGTGGCAAAGTTACTACAACAGCCTGCAGGAAAAGCTTAGATTATAATACTAACAAAAACATCTGTTAAATTCTGAGCTCAGTGTATGTTTAGTGCATGTTTAGAAAAAAAAAAAAAAGCAGACGCTTTATAAAATTATTTTGAATTAAGCTCAGTGTTGAGATTCAGTTTGGGATGTTAGGAACCCGCCGTGATCTTAGGATAGACAGAGGTTTTAACTAATCGAATACATGTGTCATTTCGTCATCAGGTAAGACAGTTTGTAGCTATGGAGATACAGTGCGATATCAAGATTTTAGTGAATTGAGCATGGAATTTACTCCTATTACTTAACAAGTGAATAAGTTAGTGTGTGTTCATTATACACGTTAGATGTAAGAAGGAATAACCTCTGTCCTGTGCTCTGTGAGAGTGTGGTGTGCATCTGTCTCCCAGTGGATTCAGCTAATCAGCGTATTTTAGAAATTTTTTGAATTTCTGTGGTTGATTTGTGTCACGGAAGCACTACCAGCATTGTTTGTGTGCTTTAGAAATGAGGTCCTTCCAAGTCTGACAGTGCAAAAATCACAGAGCCATGCTTGGCTCTGTCAATACAGATCTAAACTGAAAAATACTGGTTTCCAAAATATTACTAGTTCAAATGCATTGAAAGCACTGCCAGACAAACAGGTTTCAGAGGGTCCTTTTGGCTCCTCTCTGCCCAGGCACAGGAAGTTGCCCACTTTTTGAGTTTTTCCTAGGAGCCTGGCTGCAAAATGATTGTCAGTGATGAAAGTATTCGCCAAAGCAGCCTTGAGACTTGCTTGTTCCTTTTCCTTTTGTGTTAGGAAGTAATATACGATAGACGTGCTTTTGTTTTTACAACAGCATTGCTGTACTGTGCACATGTGCAGCACTTCATTCCAAGGATCTTGAAGTGCAGCATAAATTCTAATAACCATGTGAGGGCTTGTGTCCTCCTTACAGAGAGTAAAACCGAAACTGGGTGAGTTATATATGGTCATATGCAGCTTGATCACTGAAATAGGAATAGTGGTTTATTTACCGTTGTTTTCAGCAGCAACTGGCTCTGGCTCAAAGTGAATCACAGGGAGGCTGAGGAACAGCCCCAGGAGCTCCTGACTCACAGCCCCGTGTGCCTTGCCACAGGGTTACAGCCCAGCTCAGACATCTCGGTGGTCATTACAAAAGCTGTCGTGTGCAAGGAATTAAAAACAAAACAAAACACCTCTCTACACTTGCTAGTTTGCATCATAAGAGCCTTTGCATTTGCTTTGCCTTGTTCTTCCCTGCTCGGATCAGCAGCCCTGTTTTTCTGATCATGTATTTGTCACCACAGTCACTAGTGGGTTCTGCAGGGCTCCGTTTCAGGGCCAGTTCTCTTTAATGTTTACATAAATGACCTGGATGCAGGACTCAAATGTGTGCGAAGTATGTTTGCAGACAACACTAAATGAGGAGGAGCTGTTGACTCCCTCAAGGGCAGAGAGGCCTTGCAGGGAGATCTTAATGAATTAGAGGGCTGGGCAATCACCAACCGTATGATATTAACAAGAGCAAGTGCCAGATTCTGCACCTGGGACGGGGCAGCCCTGGATATACGTACAGATGGGGCATGAGGGGCTTAAGAGCAGCCCTGCAGAAAGGGATCTGGGGGCTCTGGTTGATGGCAAGTTGAATATGAGTCAACAGTGCTCTGGCAGCCAGGAGGGCCAACAGTGTCCTGGGGTGCATCAGGCACCGCATTGCCAGCCAGTAGAGGGCAGGGACTGTCCTGCTGTGCTCTGCGCTGGTGCGGCCTCACATCGAGTACTGTGTGTGGGTTTGGGTGCCACAATACAAGAAGGACATAAAACTATTACAGAGTGTCCAAAGGAGGGCTGCAAAGGTGGTGAAGGGCCTGGAGGGTACGGCATATGAGGAGCTGCTTGGTTTCTTCAGCCCAGAGCAGAGCAGGCCGAGGGGAGGCCTCATGGCGGCCTGCAGCTCCCTCATGAGGGGAGCAGAGGGGCAGGCGCTGAGCTCTGCTCTCTGGGGACAGCGACAGGACCCGAGGGAACGGCATGGGGCTGGGACAGGGCAGGGTCAGGCTGGGGGCTAGGGAAAGGTTCTGCACTGAGATGGTGGTCGGGCACTGGGACAGGTTGCCCAGGGCAGTGGTCACGGCCCTGAGCCTGACAGAATTAAAGGGATGTTTGGACAGTGCTCTCAGACACAGGGCTGGATTTTTGGGTGGTCTTGTCCTATGTGGAGCTGGGCACTGGACTCCGTGATCCTTGTGGGCCCCTTCCAACTTGGGATATTCTGAGTCTATTCTATGCAGTGCTGTTCCTTGACTGCTGAACAACCAAAAATGACCAAGGACATAAATGGCATAGGTTAAATTTAAAAGCTGTGTATAAATACATAATAGCTAATTGCTCTTGGGTTCTAGGAAAAAAAAAAAAACAAGGGTGTGTGTTCTCACCAGTAAAAAAAAAAAAAAAGACATTTGTGGTTGTCACCATTATGAGGAGGTTTTCAAACCCATTTTATCTATAGGCTGTACACCAGTGTGTGTGTGTGTGTTAAGCTTTGACAGTTGTCTGTGCATCTCAGGGCTGTGGAGGCATAAGGTGTTTTCCTTGTTCCTTCTTAATTTTCACTGATAAATAGCAGTGGTGAAACATATAGTTGGAGAGAAGAATGCTAAGGATTTCCCTGCTAAGTCAATTTCAGTGTTAATAGTTTGTTCTCTTCACGGCGGTCTGTAATTGTAATCACAGAAGTAGTTAAAAGATCTGATCCAAAGCTTGGTAAGAGTTTTAATTTCAGTGGAGTTTTGGATCAGCATGTAACATGTAGTTCCATTGAAAGCCCCCATCTCGACTGTAAAATACTGAGGGTATTTGATCACTTTTATGTTCCTTATATGATATCATCAGTGTGTACCATTCTGCCTGGTACAGTATGCTGAACACATGAGACATGCTAACACTTGAAATGTAAAACCATGAGCAGAACAATTGCGCTGCCTTGCTCTTGCGGGGTCAAGTGGAGAGTGGGCAGGAGTGTGGCAGATGTCAGGAGGGCTTGCTGGACTTCTGGTGCTGGGAATACGAAGCGATGACTAAGAAGCTGCTGTCCCCAGGACCGTGGATGTGCCTTGCCTTGCAGTGCAGACCCCTTACTGCCGTCCCACACTGGCATCCCTCTCCCTGCTATGCAGAGCACCCAGCACCACATGCCCCATGTCAGCTCTGCAGCTTCTCCCATGTGGGCTGTTGGCTTGAAAGTAGAAGGGTGCTTTAAGGCTGGGAAGTGAGCATGACAAGCAAAGAAGAAAGGGGTTGTATCATTTCAGTGGAAAAGTTTATTTTATCTAGGTTACTTAGACTCTCTCTTTTTTTCTTATTTTTTTTTTCAGGCTCTGTTGCTAACCATGCTTTCTTTCACTCTCGACAGCATGTGTGTTCCCTGAGCTTTGTGTTCATTTTTTGAGTGGATTCATTAAGTGGCTCGGACACCGTGAGTCTCCACGTCTCACCAAAGAGCTGCCCAGTATGGGGACATATGACAAGGAAAGCTCAGAAGAAGTTTTCTCTATTTTATGGAGCTGAAGGGGTGAGTACCCAGTGACAACTAAGCAGGAAGTTGGGCGTACTGCCATGTCACTATTTCTGAGTAGTGTTCATGCAGTAATGGGAGCAGGCTCTAGTTGAAATACAAAAAGGGAGGGTGAAAAAGATGTGAGGTAAGAGAGTAAGAAATGCCAGAACCATGAGAAGGTGTAGGCATTCAGTGCAGAGGGGTACAATATTGGAAGAGCAACATATGAAATTAATGTAGAAAAATGACATGTCTAAAACAGCATTTTGCAGTACACTTGGAGAGAGTACTTTTTTGAAGCTTGACTGTTCCTCCCAAATAACATAATTCTGTGCATGTTCTGAACTCTTCTCCTACTGTTGTTGTTGTATTTAAACAGGGATCTCATATTCAGTGTGCTTTTATTGCACAATATAACTCATGGTAAACAATGAGGTATTTCAAACACTAAACTTAGTTAAATTAGGCATTTCAGATATTAAAATGGAGAAAAAAGCAGAGGGAACAAGAGGGTGATAATCATCACTTAATTTTAAAAGATGTAAATGTGTTCACTTATGATTGACTGATTAGTCAAAGACACATAAAAGAGTTTCATTCAGAAACCCTGCTTTGTCCATGGATATAGCTTCTATCTATGTGAAGAACATGCTTTGGTCTCTTTCCTTTGGAACTGTTGCCCAGACTGTGTGTGTGTGTTGCTCAGAAAGGAAAGGTCATCTCTTTGTGAGGGACCTGTGCCTTGCCCCACATCAATGCCTTTTGTGCAGGCGGGTATCTGTTGTGATTGCCTGGGGCATCTGGGGAAGTTTTATGCATCGAGTGCATATTGCGGAGTTCTATGAAAGGGAAAGGAAAAAAAGTAAGGAAATATTTATTTCCTTTTGTGTTCTTCAAATATAAGGGGAAACAGAAATACAGCATGTTTTCAGGGTGTTCTGCTGAAATCCTGGAAAAGTAAAAGAGTAAACTTAACTTGACTGGGATCCCCATCCATTGACATGTTGGATCTTTAAATGGAGAGGTGCTGAGCTGAAGGAGGAACCATGGGGGTTTCATATGAGGTAGGAGGAGGTTTATTGGCTTTTAGGGAGCCTGTTGCTGACTGGGCTGTGCAGCATATGAGATGTGACGTAGGCCAGAATACAGAGTATGTGTATGAAGGAGCGCACCATAATTTATGAAGTGTAAAAAATATTGCCTGCTTGAGAAACCAGAGGGATTTCTTGTAATAGGAGGCGTGTGGCAGGCCGTTCAGGGACATCTGAAAGGAGGAGTTGAGAGTCTTGCTCTGTACGTCAGCTTGAGCCATGCAAAAATTGTCCATGTGCATGTGCTACCATCCTGCCTTTTGGGGAGTGGAAGGTACCTGCAAGAGTTAATGTTTCCTGAGATTTCTTTCTTTCTGGTATACTGAGATATGCAGAAGACTGTGTTTTTGGGTATGTGTTTTTTTCTTTTTTTTTTTTCCAGAATGAAATGCTTCATCTGTAACCTGAACCCTGAAGAGCAGTTGAGGGGAGGTAGGGGAAGGCAGTGCAATTTGGCTCTGTACCATTTGGGCTGTTTGAATTCATTAGCTTGGGAGCTCCTAGAAATGCCTCAGGCTGTGTACCTCCTCCTGCACCCAACTTGGGAGAATCTCTTACCACTACTGCATGCATTAGCCTTCATTAATACAATTAGCATAATAGTGATTAGGATTCATTATTACCTACCAAAAGATAAAGCCAGTAAGACATATCTCAGAATCAAATTCCTTAGCGCCTTGTCTTGGGATTGCTTTATTTTGGAGTTGTTTGCGTCTTTATATCCTTCCATCTCCTAGAAAAAAAAAAAGCCACTTAATTGTAAAACTGTTTAGGTCAAAGAAATGCACTGAGATGATCTTTCACGCATGCTAAATAGGTGAATTGATCTATGGGACCCACACAGCTCAGACAGCCACTCAACAGAAGAAACTGCGAACTTCATCTTCTTCAAGCACAAAAGCTACTTAGTTTCCCCATGTTGAAGACTTTTTATAATAGCAATAAGACAACTCTAGAGAGAACCATCTAATATTAACTCCAGGGAGTAATCATCTAATCACAATCTGGGGGTGATTTGAAGCACTCATCTGGACCAAATGCCTCACAACACCCCAGGAGTGGTTTTATTGCGTGATAGCAGTACCCCATTGAGCCTTATTGCTTAATTAAAAACAAATTCCCAAGTAATTTTTTTGCCTTTCCATAAAAACACAGTAGTACATAGCATGTATAAAACATCCATTAAATGATGGTAGATGCAAATTTACATTGTGAGATACAATCCGTTTCTTTACCACTTGGGGTTGAAGTTAAATGTAAAACCATTTCCTATAATCTGTGCACTGCTGCGTTTAGAGAGGAATAAATATGGGAAGGAGAGGTTCATTGTAGGATGCCTTGTTTTTATTAAGTGATATGTTTGGTCTCTTTACAAAGTAGTTTGACTCCCGGTCCATCTTACAAACACAATAGTCTATCAACAGTGTGGCCTTTTCTGCTACTTCCTGAAGATTTCCTTGGCTTGCTGTCCTGTTTCAATGGCGATCTTCAATACGAATCCTGTGTTTCTGTCTGGGGTTTCCATTTCTCTCTGGGCAGAGAGAGCAGGAACAGTGCAGGTGATGTATTTGGAATACGTCTAGCATACTGTCCTTCATGAGTTTTGTAGAGTAATGCAGATTAAGCCCAGTAGACACACAATACAGCCACTTTTGGTGGCTTTGCTGCACAGCTGAACTCTGCCTGCACCAGGTGCGTGGCTGAGATGTCTCAGCCTCCCCCAGTTTGAGTGGATCTGCTGCAAGAGCTGTAGCTGCTCAGCAACAGACACAGGTGGCAAAGGGGAAGAGTAGGAAAGTCCTTTTTGTCCATGCTGAGGGGTTTTCCTGCCTCAGGGTCCTAATCCACAGCTTTCTTTACACCTTTACAGAGTACTTTCATAGCCCTGAAGTGATCCCTAAATGTCAGGTTTCCTAAGGATTTCGGGTGTTGTCCCTCTATTGTTGGCAGAGGAAGCAAATCCAAGGCTTTAAGTGATTGTGTGAGTGCTGGAGACATTGCTCCAAAATCCTGGCAACCACACCTGTACGGACTTTAGGCCACAGTACTGAAGTCAACGAGGGAAAAAGGGCCAGTATGACTTTTTCTTCAGGTTAGTCACTCAGGGATTCCTTTAATTGATTGGTGGAGATGTGCCTGCAAGTTCAATTTTTCGGAAAAAAAAAAAAGCTGAGAATTAGTAATAACTATTACTTCAGTTGTCCGCATGCCAAAGCCTTCTTGTGGCACTCACAAACTCTGGATGGAGGATGACAGATGTGTCAATCCTGCCTGCTGTGGGCTCCACTCAGTGCTGCACAAACCCTTCTGTTTTTCTCCAGCAGATGGTGGTTCACAGGGGCTGGTGGGAGCTGAAGCCATGTGTGATGTGCGAGTACAGCTGACAGCAGGTTGCAGCATTCAGGGTTCCTACTAAAGAGGCAGCATGCTTTGTCCCGTATTTAGATTTTGGAAAAAAAAGTAATTTTGTTTGTTTGGTGAACCACTTAGCTAGAATGTTTCGCTGATTCCATTTTAATGGCCTGTTAGGGAGATGTTAGGTGTTATGATGGACAATTTGTTAAAAAGGGGTTGTGGCATTGTAGTCATGAAATGAACAAGAGTAAGCTGCTAACTGCTGCTCCTGCTGCCTAAGATTAGTAAGGGTGGTACATAGCATAATTAAGTCTGTCTATTTAAAACTCTTCTGTAGCAACCTGGGACACTGCCAGGTCAGGAAAGGACATGAAAGGACCTGACTGTTCTTGAACAATAAACATTTTTACCTGAAAGATCTCTGCTGGCTTTATTAGAATCGCATAACTAGGAATGCCATTATCTTGCTTTGATGTGGCTCTCTAGAGCTGGCTGCTCGTGCAGCTGATACAAAGCAAGTAGCCAACAAAGGGGAGTCCTAATGGGCTTTAATACCTTCAGTAAAGAGTTTCTCAACCCCTCAGCTGCATGTCATTTCACAAACGCTCATTTCATCTTCACCCGTCTTGGAGATGGCTGTATGCAGTGAGGTGAGCACATGCCCTTGGCTAAGGGATAGGGTTTTGCAGCCTTGCTGCTGTCAGACTTGCCCAGCCCTGTCACAGTGGCTCAGTGCAGGGCTGCTGGGGCATTCAGCAATGCTTTTTGCCTGCTGCAGCCCGAGTGTGTCTGTAGGACACTGCGGGAGCTGCCCTGGAGCGGGCCTGAGGAGTGCTGTTGCAGCCGTGGTGGAGCTGCTCCCACTGCTTTTTTTACAAGTAGGTCTTGAAGCAGGATATGGGTTTTATTGGCCTGCCTAACAGTGAGAAAAAACGGCTGTACCTTTGTGGCAGCCGGTCATGCTGGGCAGCTGCATGCTGCTGGGGTGAGGAAAGGCATGTTGCTCAGCTGCAGGTCTCACTCTGAGTGACAGCAGCAATGCTGAAGTACAGGCCTAGCCTATTTTCTCATCGGAGCATGTATTTTAAGCTTTAGGTATAGTATGATGTTTATTCTGTGTCCTACATTTATGTGGCTTTCAGCAAGATGAACCTTTGATGGTTCTGGGAGATGTATGACTTCTAAGAATACATCCCCATGTGAGTGAAACGAAAGGTACGATATTTTAGCAGTTGGAAATGCCTGTCTTAGTTTATGTTTCCTGATTTCATTTTGGCACCAAAAATAATTTAGAAAACATATTTGCAGAAAATAAAATCACTTGTTATGGAAACCTCAGAGAAAGGCAGCTGACATAGGGTAAGGCATGCACCAGATTAGCTGTACGCATAGGCATGGCAAAAAAGCAAGTTCATGTAAGGTAAGGGAGCAGTTTCTAGGCACCGTCTGCTTCACGGCTGTTTTTTCTGTTAGAACAGAGGAAAAAAAAATCCCTTTAAACCTGTGAGCGTCTGGCTCCATCTGCTGGTAACAAAGCAAAATATATCGCTCTAAGCATAGAAAGAGGCGGGATTTCTATTTTTATGCTAGCTGCAACAGAAAACAGCAAAAACAAAAATAGTAATAAATGAAATGCCTGTGCGTCAGAACCGAGCCACAAGATGTTAATTTAGTTTTCCTGAAGGTACAAACCATTCTGCTGCCTGGGAAGAAAGCTTTCTTTTCCTCATAAGCACATAGCCCAAAATTGGCGTCTTCCAGAGCACAATACCTCCGTCCTGCACAAAAATTATGTTTGCTCAGGGCGTGGACTGCACCAGCAAAGCTTGATGCCTCTGTAGGTGATAATATTGTCCCCTGCCATACAGCTGTAGGATGTTTTACTTTGTTTCCCACTCCCCCAAAATATCTTTGACAAAATAGCTAGAATTCATGATACCTCTTCCTGAAAATGCTAGCTGGGGAGAAGGAGAGATGAACAGTTCTTTGAGATAGACTGCCAGGAGTCAAAAGAAAATAAAGCTGTTTTATCACTTCACCAAACAGTGAATGTTGTTACAGTGCATATTGCGCATGCTTAATTGAGCTTGATTACTCAATCTGTTCACCTTAGGAACTCACTCTCTGTTAATTATGGAAGTAAGCCGTTACATGAAAACAGAAAACCTCAGGTTTTCTAAGGTATCCTAAAGAATTGACCCAGCTTTATATCTTTTTTATTTTTATTTTTTAATTGAAGTAGAAGCAAAGGAAATTATGTTGGTGCAGTGCTGTCCAAAAGCTGTTTTTCACAAGTCATTGCAAATAGGAGGTATTGCACCGTGAATGCAAAATAAAAAAATACGTGTCTTGTATTTTTCTTATTTCATTTCCATGTATGTATGTGCTTTTTTTTTTTTTTTTTTCTCTTGGAGATTGAGGCTAGGATATATGGGGCCTCGTAATCTTTGTATGAAGAATAGGTTTTCAAACCAAACTACTGCATGATAGAACTGTGGGAATGCAGGTGAGGGAATATAAATTTAATGGCTCTGCTACTTCTTGCCCTTACTGTGCCACTCTACAGCTAACATGAGTGGTGAGTTATTTGCATGCAGCACTTTTCTGAGGGGACGCCTGTTTGAAGACCTGCTTGGAAAGAACATGTTCATGTCAGTCCAGTCCTTGTATGGCAGGCAATCATTTCAAAAAAAAACATCACCAAAGTGAGAACTAGCCAAGGTTTCTCATAATGGCCTCAGCAGAGAGGTTGAGGATCAAAATGAGAGGTAGAACTAATCTTTACTGTTTAGTGTCATACTTTTAAGCAGTACCAGGTGCCATGCAGAGGGAAGCATGTGGTTCCTGAGGTTTCTTCTTGAAGCTGCCTACAATTCCCCCCCAACACATACACATTTAACTTTCAGCTTCATCTTGTTTCATTTCACTGGTGTTTCCAACTTTTGAATTCTGGGGTTTGTGGTTCTCTCTGTATCTAGGGGATTATTCTAAAGGGATCCACTCACCTTTTTGAAAGATATCATAAGGGCAGCACTTTTTGCTGAAACTAACAGTAGATAAATACTACAAGCATCTTTTATTAGAAAGTTCAAAACCACAACAAATCCTGCCTGGAGTATGTTTGATAAATCAGATCTTTTGTAGACATCTGGAGATTGTGTTTGCAAATCCCCAGCCAGCTTGTTTTGTAGTCATTGTTACCATAATTCAGGTTAATGTGGTTGCCACTTTTTACTTCCTAAAACACATGTGGTGCTTTATGGCTGGGGAAAAAAAAAAAAAAAAAAGTGGCTGCCTTGGAACAGAAGTTCTTGTAAAAGCCTTTGTGGAAGCTTCCTGTTTGGAGAAACAAATGTCAAATCAATTGTCCTAGCTCAGAACTACTGTTCTGAAAATACAGCTGTGGAAAGAGATTACGTGGATACTGTGATGGGGAGTGCATAAGGGTCTAGATTGAGAACTATGAAGCAACATAGAACAAAAATAACAAACAGAACAAGTAAACTTTTAGGTTTTCTTGCAAAGATTTGCTTAAAAAATACTAGATCCCAAGTGAGAATGTTCATGCCAAGTTTGAAGTCTCATTTGAATTTTTATAAATGTTATAATCTGTGACATATACCCTTGGAAATAGGGTCTCATAACAGAAATGGCGAGTCCCTTGACTATTACCTCACAAAAAAGGAGATGCAGTAGGTTACAATTCTGAGACAAATTTGCAGGGCTGGTTTATGTCTGCGTAACACCACTCAAATGGGCCTAAGCTGAGCACTTCACATTGTTTGAAGGTATTTGTGGGTATGTGATCAGCTGTACACAGCTGTTCCAGTAATGTTAGCCTTTAAGTATAACAAGCACAATCCAACAAATCCTTTATCCACTGAAATGTTGCTGCAGGGAGGGGCATGGAGATAGGACGCAGTGTCATGAAAGTAAAGAAGAGCTTATTTTCCTTTTTGTCTCTCCTTATTCTTCTGCATTTATATGCAGAAGAAATGGAAGCTCCCAAGGAGCCCAGGCTGCAGAAAGATTCCACGTGCCAGTGCTCTTTTTCCTCTTATTATCATACGCTTGCTATCAAACTCTAATTTTTGAAATAAAAAACCTGCAGGATTCTTTATTGGGACTATTAAGCCTTCAATCTTCATTATTTAGGATGGCTACTTACCTTTTACTCAATGAAGTCATAATGCAACTGCTCCTATAAAAACTACTGAAATGGCTACTGTGGCAGCGAGTAGATTTTCCTTCATGTAAAATAATCCTCTGTGAGTGAGACATAACTATCATTTACATTAATTAGGCAGCCATATAATGGGGTGTTCAATAGCTATTACATCATTTAAATTCTTCAGTGAGCACCTCAGCCACCCAAGAACTATCCAGCTGAACATTTTTAAGTCCATAATTTTGAAATAATCCTTTAGAGGAAGAATATGCATGGCAGAGTGTTGCAGACAATTTCACCAAAAAAAATCATTTGGATTTATGGGGTTATTTTAACATTTCCAGGAGGTGCGCAATCCTATTTTTCTCTGTCCTCCAAAATAACAAAGCTATTAAGTGGAATCAATTTTGGGGCTGATACTGTGTGTACACTAGAAGCTGGTCAAGGAGCTTGTATTCAGAGGTCTTCCCTGACAGCTGGATGCAAGTTTCCTTAAACACTCCGTTAAAAGCCTGGGGCCCTCACCTGCATCCCTCAGCTGAGAAGCTGACTCACAGACAAATGAGTGCCATCCTGGTGGTGGTTTGGTTTTTCAACTTCTGCCTTTAACAAGCGTGTGAGGTCTTAAGCATTTGCATTCAATTTTGATTGTTGTTCTAAAATTTGCGAGATCAAAGCAAACTCCTTTGGCATTTCTGGTAATATCATACTTCCCAGGAATTATGTATTATTATAATGGATATTCTAACTGTATTATTATATATTTTCACATATTTTAAGATCTGAGTCACAGTCAAAAGTTTGCACACGTCATAAAGCCAGGAGCTCATTCTGAGAGCTGAAAGAAACAAGGCTGAATTTATTAACTAATATGCCAGAAAGAGCTTTGAATTAGTAGGCCTGTACTGCAAATCTTTAACGTGCTGTTCAGCTGCCTATAGAAGGTGATGGTTATGAGGAGAACAGTCAGTATCTGAAATGAAAAATAGCATGTTTTAAATCGGTTTTGCCGGGCAAGAGTTAGGCCCTATGGGAATAGCTCCAAATTGACTGAAAAAAAAATCTTAAATTATTGTCTTAGGTTGTGACTTTTCATTCAGCAACCTGGTTCAAAACTGTCAGTCATGTTACTTTGGTCAATTGTATACTGGATTTTTTCTCTACTTAATGATTATAGGGTATTGTACCTCATCTGACTGATATAGTAGCGAGTAACAGAGCCTCTTAGGGGGGATAGCTCATAATTCGGTGTTAAATGTTGCTGGGACCTCTCTAGTTTTCCCCAATCCCCATCTACATGCAGACTGTAGAGAGCTAGGTGTCAGAAACCACCTGTACGTAGAGCACTAGGTTCCCTTGGTTCCGCAGTCCAAGAGGTTTGTATTTGCCAGATGCAAATACTCCTTTCAACGGCAGTGGATGCGTGATCCTGTATTTTTCACATTTGCTAGTTAGTTTAATTAAACCAGTACACTGAGAGAGGCTTCTGTCTTACCAAAACAATACATATTCATCAAACACTGTGGGAGATATAATTCAGAATAGAAATGACAGAATTAACAAAGGGGAATGTGAGGCAAAGGTGGGTCAAACCTCTGTGAAATTACATGGGGCTGGTTGTTGTTGCCACGTAATCTGGAATCGTACTTCTTAATCTGGCACGCAGGACCATGGTCTGGTAAACGCTGACGTATGAAAAGCTTTGTAAATCCAGTTTTTCTTTCTGTT
The DNA here is from genome assembly GCF_040182565.1 of Anser cygnoides. Classification (NCBI taxonomy): domain Eukaryota; kingdom Metazoa; phylum Chordata; class Aves; order Anseriformes; family Anatidae; genus Anser; species Anser cygnoides. The sequence goes on along the minus strand of NC_089884.1, from coordinate 20,278,222 downwards.
TAAGATGTATGAAGGTGGGTGTTTGTTATATTGGTCAACTAATGTACTGTACTCACCAAGGCCCCCCATGCTAACTTACTGACTTTGGGTGCAAGAAGCAATACAGCTGGGATAAGAGGAACAGCTAATGGAGGTTAGTCATTACAAGGAGACCAGTTGTTGGACATGTGCTTCAGCTGTGATGTCATAGAAGGCTGGCCAGATACAGCTGCTCCTGGCTCTTGGGACCCTCATTTTGTGCCGGTGCTGCTGATATCTCTCCTGGAGTGTAGGCTGAAGAAGGCTGTGGGAATATTGGTGCCAAAAAGGAGAATTCATGGGCTGCTGAAACCTTGTACTTGCATTGCCTATGGTAAGATCATTGCAGAAGCAGTGAGAGCTTAATTTCAGAAATGTTAATGTGGGCTGAGGGAGGGGTACAAATAGCAGCTGCTAGGAATTAGCCATCCAGCAGTCTTCAGGGTGGAAGTGTGAGAGACTGCAGCAGGAATAATAAGGTAGCTGAAACTTTTTGTTAGTTAGAAAACCTACCTCTGTGTTTTTAGACTTGTAGGTGGGGAATGGATGTGTGTAACTGCTCTGGTAATGGGCTGAGGAATTGGCCTGTTCAGGTAAAAGCAGTGCCACTGCTGGTTTTGAGAAGACGCTGTGCTTGCTTTCTGAAAATCTGCTGCTGATGCAGAGGAGCAAGCAGTTGTTTTAGATGAATGGCTCTCACAGCACAGTGGATCATAGCTGCTTTTTAAGGGAGTTTTAAAAGGTGTGGAAGGAGGTATGGAAAAATGTGAATTTCCTTATGTGAAATAAGGAAGTATAAAATATGTGAAAGGAAGTATAAAAACACTTCAGATGGCAAATTCTAGGTGTTTTCTTGGATGTGACTTAACTTTAAGTATTTCCTACAGTGAATTATTTTGGGGTTTGAAACAGAGCTTGGGTTTCTTTGTTTTCCCCTTTCCTGTTTAAATGTTCAAAATGCAGTAACTGGATAGTTTAACCTAGTTTTATACCACAACCGGTGATGTAATCTGAACTGAAACAGTTGTATGATTATGTGTATCTTTATTATATACATGTAGTAATAGGAAAGCAGAAATGTGTGAGTAAGGTAGTTTGACAGTATATTGTTCATTGTTGTTGATTATTCCCCAATTAGCTTTTTCTTTGGAGAGTCTGAGTATAAAAATCATTAAGAAAAATGTGTCCCTGCTGCATGCAATTCCAAGTTCAGTGTAAGAAGGAAGGGGTATGTTAGAGACAGCTGTGATTAGTTCCCCAATTTGCTAGTATTAAATCCATTAAGTATTTACTGTCTCAGCTAATGAAGAGATGGGGGAATGGTTGTGAATCAGCAGGGGAAGAATGGCAAGCAGTCATTTTTGTGTTATGCAGTTTCCAAGAAAGGTCCTTCACAAGCAACAGGGAGTTTATTGCATTCTAGTGAGGGATGAACATGGAGACAGCAGATACGAGTTTGGTTTGAGCAGCCTGTGGGTAGACAGCAATACCAGTGGTGTACAGGAGAGATTTAGCTTAAGTAAGTGATTTGTGGGGGCTGTTTGGAACACCTCACTGAGTCATTACAGAAAGGCCTCTTCAAATGATTTACCAACTGCAGTAAAGGTGTCTTGAATGCTTTGGCTGTTCAGATCTCTTGTTAGTCTTCATTTGTCATCTGTCTTTATGTGCTACGAGCACGCGATTACCTTGAGGAGACCTTTGAACATCTCTTCAGTACTCTTCACTGTAAATAATGAATACCTGGCTGTTATTTGTCAAAAGGGACCGCTAAGCAGCATTTGTCTTCTGGTCACTGAAGTAGTTTAACAAATGGCAATGGTAGTAGCTAGGGGAAGTTGTATCCTATTTATCTGCGTGTCCATATGGCAGAATATGGTATGTCCTTAGGCATGATGTTTCATTGTACTGCAAATTCCAATTTGTATGGCATTGCCATTAATTATGTCTATTCAAGACATCTATTGATGGTCTTTCCTGTTAATTAACAGGACTATGCCAATAAAATTCTACTAGTTTCCCCCTATTAATTAATATTATAGGCATTTAACAGATGTTTTAATTGGGTGTTACACTGATAGCTGTAAGCAAAATTAAAACTAGGTCATTGTCCTGCAAGGGAAGTTTCTACTATAATTTATGCTTTCTAGCACTTTATTTTTCCTTCTGGATTCTTGTAGGAAACTAATGGATTTCAGTGAACTTAAACCCAAGATATTACTTTCCTTTTTATACATTACTCTTCTAACAACTTCAAGACACCTTGATTTTGCTTCATAGGTATTAATTGTAAAAAGCTTCGTCACTTTTGAATGTTGTCTGTGTTTTCAGAAGCTTTTTCAGCATCTCTCCTAGTTTTCCTTTAGTGTGAAATGACTTATTTTTTCAGTCAATAAATGTATGTTTTATTTCCATTCTAACTACTTCAAAGGGGTTAAAGTCCTGAATTCAGCGGGGGTAGAGGAGGACAGTGTTCTTCTTGTAAGCAGAGATTGCCTATGCTGTGATCAGTTTGAATAAGAGTCTGGGTCAGTGATGCTGAAGCTGATCTGTCTGAGCAATCTTCCCTGGGAGATGCAACTCTTGTAACCCCCATGAGGGCTGACTGGCATGGTCAGTATTTTCATGGGTCTGCTAAATGGCCCCTGTGCATTACAGTGCTGCTGTAAGAGCACCACCTCTCTGCTTGAGCTATGCTCCTAACACTGGTACAAGGCTTCACTGTGCAATGTGAGAACAGCTACCTTCTTAAAGTTTTCCTAGTTGGCTACAGACATTGGAATGGTGGCAGGGAAAAGTTCTCCATAGATATGAAAAGGAATCCACACTTGAAACTAAAATTCTGAAAGCTTTATTTAGTGTAAATATCAGATGATTTTTTTTTTAAAAAAGTGATCCAAATACAGGGATTGTTTCCACCTCCCAGACAAGTCAAACCTGACTAACAGATCTGATTTGGAGGGATTGAATTGGATTTCAAAATAATAATCTGGGACTCCAAGAAGGATCCTGGGAAGTACACCAAGTAAAAACAGTATGAAAAAAGGAGATAAAGGGATTGAGGACGCTATTTCTTTTCTAATGACTTGGATTTAATTTAAGTACCAAGTAGTTCTCAGTACTTGCAACACAGAACTACTTATTTTAAGTTGGATAACTTGCTTTTCTGGTAATGCTCAACTAAGAGCCTGTTAATTTTAAACACCTCATGGACCGGAATCCAGATGATTGTTTTGGAATTCTGAATGACCTTGTAAGCTCAAAAGAACTTTAATATTTATATTCCTCCATTTAGAAAACAACTCTTAAAATAGCACAAATAAGTGCAGACTAATATGAGTAATTTTACTGACCTTGATATTTATCAGTCCTTGCAAGTTAAATAGTGAAGCATCCCCTAGAGTTTAGGTGCAGAAGACAATCCAGAAACCTTTCTTGATCCTCTTAAAATGAATTCTGCATTGTGCTGTCAGGAAAAGATACCTTTTGCAGTACAAAACACCTTTGCTGCTGACATGAAGACATTTTTCCCTAATGCTTGCATTAAAAAGTTTCTCAGAATAGCATGTATGCAGCATGAACTACTTACCTGTTTAGTACTTGGCTTTGGCTAAATGCAATTTGGAATTTCATTATGAAAGCTAGACAAACTGCTATAGCCAGTCTGTATGCTTAGATTTTTCACTTATGTACCACTTACCTACAACAATATTAAACACTGGAACAGAGATATTCAAGGTAAAACCTATCAGTTGAACCAACTTACCTGCATATACTTGTACCAGGCAAAGACACTGATGTTCACCCAGGAGCAATGACTGAAACTGAAGAAAACTGCTTTTCCATAGTCTCCTCATATGGAGAAAATAGTTAGATGTTGCCCAGTTTATACAGAAGGCAACAGTAACATTTATCACAAAATTCAAAGATAAAATCTTCATTGCAAATATACGATTAATAAACTGAAACAGAAGCCAGGTAATCAGTACTAAGTTTAATACAAGGCAGAATGTTACATACTTACATACAAATAACACAACTAAACTCCGACAGCCCGACAGAGTACTTTCAAGGCAACAGAAGCTAGTCTTCAGTATGAAGAAATGCTCTAGAAAACCTTCAAACAGTTAATTCCATTTTCAGTTTGCCTGAAAACCTGGTTCTCAAACTGCAGGAAAACAGTAGGCATTTTTATTAAATATACTTCTGATTTGCTATGAAATCATAGGTCAATAGTTCCTTTTAGCTTGAACTTCTTTGCAGATCGCTCACTTGCTCTGAACTGGAACTTGCTTCCATAAATGTAGGAAATGAATCCATCAATCTCCAAGCTAAATACATTGTTAAGTTTGGGAACAACTGAAAATGCAAAAGGAAAGAAATTAATGAAAAAGGACTAAAATCCCTGTTCAAAACAGATATTGATATACCACAGGATATTATTCACACATAGGCTTCAGGTTTGGCACATTTCAAGTTTATGCTTTATTAAGAGAACATACATAACCTAAACCTCTATCTTAAGTAGCAATTACTAAAAGTTAGTCCTCTTTTATGAGCATGCAGTAAGTGCTGCAGAGAACATCTAAAGTAAATCAGATGAACACACCACATGCATATTAGGTTCACTGAAAATGTTTTCTCTTGCTCACTTCTACTGAAATACTTTTGGTAAGATACTGGGCTTTTACATTGTTGGTTAAAACATTGACTTCTACTATGCAAAGAACTGATACAAAGGACTGATACAGAACAATGCACTACCACACATTTGCTCAAAAGCAGTGTGAATTTAAGAAATTTTGGTTATTCAAGTTTTAAGAAGCACTGAAAAAATCTAGCATACCTTTTACTTTGTCATCTCTAGTGATAATTTTGAAGACATGTTTAAATTCCTGTAGAATGATTCCTGTTATCCCAACATAAGAGGGGCATTTTGATTTTGTGACTGAAGAAACAAGAATACATATGCATTAGAAAAACTCAGCTGCAGTTTGTTTGCTGTTCTACAGTTGTCTCATGATTTCAGAAGCTCATTGTAATATTCTGAAACAATGCAGTTACAGTAATAACTGGCAGAACTCAGTTTTCTTTGCAATCAGGTTTTCAAAAGCAGTTAAAAGTTAAGTAGAATTGGTTAATGGAGAAAGCATTAATCACAGTAACTACTATGTGATTCTAGATTCAATACCAAAAAGAATTTAAAAATAAGCATCTGAAATATAGGAGTCTACTGAACTTCACATTTTTTTGAGGAAAAAAACACAAAACAATCAGGATACCTGTAACAATAGCTCCATGGAGATCAGCTTTTAGCAGTTTGGCCTGAACCATCTGTGGTTGCCTTGGAGAAGAGGGTGGGATCAGAGAAGGAATGAAAAATATATGGAGAAGAGTAGGTTTACAAAGTGACTGGGATTACTGAAATCATGATCAAAACTCATCTTATAGGTGTATATATACTCTTTCTATAGCTCTGATACTTCAAGAAGTAAATCAGTAAACCTGAAAATAATTACTAACCAAACCCACTAATTTTAATATATCTGAACTTACGCATCTGGTTTAAGTCCATAGCATAGGTCTCTGATGTACTGTTTCCACAGTTCATGCAGTGGTAAAAAGATTGCATATCTGTAGTTAAAAGGCAAAAGTTATCATACAAAACTTAATTATCAAAAAATCTGTTGCTTGATTACTGAAATAATCGATGTTAGTCTTAACTCTTTAAATATGGATGAGCTTTAATACCTTTTATTACCTGCTCTAATACCTTGCATGGGAAGTAGACCACTAACCAACAGGTTTATTTTTATGAAAAAATAGTCTCCTGTCAACCCAAAACAGTGATGCATTAAGAGGTTTCTACTCCCCTACCTCCCTCCTTACTTTGTTTTACAAGGAAGGAAGTCATTCAACATGTATTAAGTTGAGAAACCCGACAGAAAATTCTGGTCACAGTTTAACTTTTAAAAACAGAAATCCAAGGCAACTGTATTTGGTTTTGATTTCTTGTATTTGGGTACACAAGAGGAAAGAGAACCCAGTAACAAACAATTTTACCATATATTCAGCCAAAGTAATTGCTGTGGTTAATTGCCACAGAGTAACAGACTGACTGTATGTACTGAAGAGTGAGTAGCCACATATATGTGCTCCTGGTTTTTACTTTTTATGAACTTCTCACACAAAGAAAGTATTTTAGATCTTACCTCTGCTGTTCAGGTTCGATTTCAAAAAGACGCATTTCTCGCCTCTGCTTTGCAGTAAAGCTTTTAGGTTTCTTCCTCTTTTGCTTTTTTCTTTTTCTGGCATAATGCTCCAGAATTACGGCTTTCCGAGATAACACATCCTGGATAGCTTCATCTTTCATTTTTGGCATGCTACGCTTCAGGAAGGCGCTTACAAAGGCTTTAGCCTCTTCTGACCTCTGAGGCTGAAGACATTTTGACGAAACACTTTACGAACTTAATAAAACTAAAGCAGCCGCTGCTGCCTGCCGTCCTTACCGGTGACAGAGCCACCCAGTAACCCCACGAGAGCAGTACTAACATACCTCACGTTCTGAAGCCCCACCTGGCCGCCAGGCGGCCAAGCACAACACGCCCCGAGCTTTTTTTTTCCACTCACCCCCACGCCCACACCTCGGGGAGCCTCCAGACACAGGCCCGGAGCCTCCGGACGCGACCCCGACGCTCCCCGGCGACCCCCAGCGCCTCAGCCCCCGCCGAGTGCCCGGGGCCGGCGGCGGCGGTACCTGCAAGCACAGCTCCTCCGTCGCCTGGCGCGGCAGCCCGCCGTACAGCGCACCTGCACGGGGCACAGAGCGGGGCCGTCAGCCGTACAGCGCACCCGCACGGGGCACGGCGGCGGGGACCGGCGGCCCCCAATGTCCCGACCCCGCTCCCCCCGTCCCGCTCACCCTCCATGGCGGCGGCGCCGGGCGCAGGCCGCTGACGTGCCCGCGCGCGCGCACAGCCTGCAGCCGGGATCGGCGCCCGCCCGCCGCCGCTTTTATCCGCCAGGCGGCTTCCGGGGTGCGCATGCGCGGTGTTGCGCGCGCCCACCTCCTGAGGGGGCGTGAGGGGGAGGGGCGCATGCGCGGGGTCCCGGGGGGGTGTGGCGGCGGGAGGCCTGGTCGCTGCCGTGCTTCGTTACCGGGGATAATTAAAAATAACGGCCCGCGCCCCCGCCTCTCACGGAACCGCAGAAAGCTGCACCGATGCATCGCTCGCTAGAGGAGCGATGCCAGGCCGTGACAGACGTTCGAAAGACAACGCGCCCGCTGTGCCGTGTCACACGGCCGTCAGCAGCCCTCCCGCAGGGCGGCGGGGTGCCCTGCTGGCGCCGCGGTGCCGCCGCGTGCCGGTGCGACGGGCTGGGCGCCGTCCGCTCCTGATCCAGCGCCCAGCGGCCCGGGGCTGCCAGCCTGGCCTGCCCCGACGCGTACTGAGGCGCTGGCTTCCTCAGCGGTCCCTGCCTGCCCTGGTCGCGGTGGGGTTAGCGAGCCTTGTACTGCCTTAAGCAAAACGATAAAGGAGAAACTTCAGAAAACAGAGAAAATTACATGACGCTAATTGAGTTAAACCTATGAATTTAACACGGAAAGTTTAAAATTTTATTAAAGACAATGTTACTTTGCTAATTAATTTCACAAATTCTTATCACAAAGCAGTAATTGTGCCAGAACTATTTTCTCAGGACGGAGAGAAAATACGGGCAGATAGTGATAGGACAGGGGAGAATAGCTTTACACTGAAAGGGGGGAGATTTAGATGGGATGTTATGTGCGAACAGACATAACTGTCAATAGCGGACAGCGTAGAAAGAGCATTTGGTAGGCGGGAGACCAGTCCTTTGTCTCTGGCATTGCCAGAAGTCTGCACTGCAAGGTCATACTGGACAAAAGGAAAGGAAAGGCATCTCAAAACTTTCTGAGCAAACAAGTTAAAAAAAAACCACAACAATTATTAGAGTCTGCTTGCTAAAAAGCTTTTTATAGAGAGGTTTTACTACTTGGCATATCAAAAGAAATACTATATTGTTACCCCACTGCTGGCTAAGGTAGCAGATCCCAGCCTTAACCTCAAATTTCAGCGGCTATCCTGCTAGAGGTGACAAAGACTTCCTAAGTCTGGGAAAGCCTTGCTATATATGCCATTGTTTCTGGAGTACACGGCTGCTGGTGTGGCTGGAACTGGGTTTCTGCAGAAGTAAGGGTCCCATAGAGCTCCATGTGCCTTGTAAATCACAAACCAGAGGGGGCAGTCATCTCTAAGAGCAAAATAAAATAATAATAATAAAAAGAACACAAAAAAGAGAAGTAACATTGCTTATCACAGTGATGAGGTCCTGCAAAGGAGGAAGCTGTGGCCAGGGTAGATTGTTAGATTAGCCATTTAGATTAAAGCAGATAGGAAACATTTAATGACATTAACTTCTGTTAGGCTTTTGAATAGCTACATTACTATTATTACAGCAAAGATCAAGGTGCAAAATGAACATTATTTCTAACCAGAGTCAAACATTCATATTCAAAAGACAAGGAAGGTGTTACCTGCTGTGAGGTTTGCCTCTTCTGCCCCTGTTGCTGCCTCTCTACTCTTGGGATAAGACACGTCTTGCTCTTGAAACCAGTGCAGCTAATTCCTTTTCCTTGCCAGCCGAATCCCAGCTCGTGCTGCCCTCTGCTCAGATGTGTTGGTTCTCCAAATAAATAAAGTGTTTATATTCCTGTCACGGGGTGGGTATTGGCTTAGCACATAATGAAGAACTGCTTGGTAAAGGAGACGTACAGAGCGAGTTACTGAGCCAGAGTATAGGAAATACGACAATTTGTTGAGTGCTGCTGTGGAGCACAAAGGCACTGAAGTGATACCTAACGGGGAATGAAATTGTAGATATGTGTGTATGTTTGTAAAGAAAAAAGGGCCAGCCTCTTCAGAGTATTAAGTATGAGGACCGATTGATGTGTATCAGAGACCTCCTGGCAGTTAAGGACATTGCCACAGCAAACAGATCTCTTGATTTTACAAAGCTGTGACACCTTGAGTTGTCATTGCTATTAAGAAAAGATCAATTTTCATGAATGGAGTACCAGGATGAGCACTATGGGTCTTCAGGGCCGTATGAGTGCTCCTTCACTGGATTTATGCTGCAATTCCTGAGGCACTTAAGGGATTAATAGTCAAATCAGTGTTGGCGATGCTGGTGTTGTAAATCCAATGATCCAGGCTAAACTGGTGCCTGGGGAAGCCAGTCTCTTCCAACAGCTCTACGTCTTCATTTCCCAATTTATCTTCAGATACAATGGCTGAGGGAGCGAGATTAGTGCATTAGTATGTGTTCCAGGAAAATATGTGGAAATAGTGGAAATATGCGAACAAAAGAGCAAACAAAATAATTATAATGCATGTTTCTGAATGTGCAGTATCACCTCCTCCACCTGTCTGTGTGTCTTAGACCTTTGAATCTTTTTACTTCTTCAAGTAAATCAGCGTGAAAGCATGATATAGGTTTATGGTGATATAAACCCCTAATGTATATTATTTATTCCAAGTTAAGGTGGCAACACTGGTATTTCTTATTCCATTAAATCTGTGTTTGGCATTATTTATTGCTCTCTAAATATATATATATATATATATATTTGTAAAAACCCAACACTGAACCACTATACTTGTGTACAGTAGGGGGCTATATTGCTTTAGCTGTCGGTATTTCTGAATTACAGGTGTGTTGGGAAAAGAATGTATGCAGGCCAAGTCAGGTCACAGCAGTGTCCTGGGGGAATGTCAGAGTGAATGTGGGAGCAATAATAGAAGTTGCTTTATAGTCACAGTCACAGAAAGCTAGAACTTCAGGTGCAGAGTAGCCAAAGACTTTTACTTATGGTGAAACTGAATTCCTTCAAAATCCTCCTTCCACAGATAAATCTACTATAATGTAAAAGAAGATATTTGTATGACATAAGAATAGAAGATCAGGGGTGTTTGTTTGTTTGTTTGTTTGTTTTTTTAAAGAGTTATCATGAGCCGAAGCTGGAGATGAGCAGAGGTGGACTGATGTGTGTAAAAAGTGACTGGGCTATAATCACTGTTATAATCACTTTTGCTGATTGCAGGTGATACAAGAAATAGATACTGTAATTCTTTAAAAGACCGTCTCAGCAAGCATTTGAGCTCTCAAGATCAATATAGTTTATTCCTCTTGGCCAAATTGTATTAGCAGTTGGATTTGGTCCCCGGGGACAGCTGTACTAGCGAAAATAATTTCCATTTAAAATGCTCTGATCTGATTTCCTCCATCTGAATATCAGGCAGCTACCATAACTTCCCCACCGTGTGCTGAAGCAGTGTGCAGCCGGCTCACGTACCACGGCAGTCCTGCCACCGCCACCTGCTCCTCACCGTCCTTTCTCCGCCACTTTTTCCTTGTCCCGCTGACGGCTCCTTTCAGCCTGACCCGGATCAGGCCCATGCCAGCATTTCAGGCTGTGGAAAAGGCTGTGCCTGGGGAATGGGGGGTACGGGCACACTAAGAATTGCTGTTCGGACAGCTGGGTAAACAGAGTATTTGGTATCAGTAGCCTGGACTTTCATTTCGTGGCACTGTAGGTTTACTAGGGGGGAGTTTGTAATGTTTATGTGTGGAAGCCCAAACTCTTGCATTATAGATTTATTTGATGAATTTCGGACGGCTGGGTTTGGTTTAAGAGTGTAATCTTATGATATACCTTCTGGTCCCACAAATGTTCCTTTTCAATGTGTTTTTCAGTAAGTTTTCTGCTTTATCAGTTTGTCTAACTCATTGATTAGGATGAGATATGTCCTCCTGACCTGATAAACTATTCACGCTGACTGAAGGGTCATTATTACCTTAAAATCCCAGCTCCTTGTCCTCTCAAATTGCAGATGTTACTTAAGCGTGAATAAGAAAGTCTGGCTTTGCTGTGCATGAAGAAATACAATCCAAATATATCTTAATGGGTCAGAAATCGGGGGGACATACAATAACCCCCAAATGGTTTCAAAGCTTTTAATGATTTAAAAAGCTGGGCTTTAAAACGCAGGCAAAGAAAGAAGCCAGCTCTGTTGGAGTCCCAGCTGCTGCCTGCCTCACCAGGGGGCAGCGCAGGACAAGGACTGGGGAGCCTGCCTCGGCTGTCTGCGTTGGGGCATCTCTCTACGTGTTGCTGCGATCCAACTAACGGTTTAAAGTTAAAAAAAAAAAAAAAAAAAAAGTTAAATATTGTTTCATCTTTTAGACGAAATTTACCAGTTTGCATCTTCTTTTAGCATACAGGTTTCGAATTCTCACATACCCCAACTTCTTTTACATTATAGTAGATTTATCTGTGGAAGGAAGATTTTGAAGGAATTCAATTTCACCATAAGTAAAGGAAGTGATTTTTTTTTTTTTTTAAACACCAATGTATTTTTAACATCAAAATAACTAGCTATATCCTTCTTAAAATATATATATATATAAAAGAATGAGTGAAACTAGAATACCTGGGGATAACTACTGCAGAAGTATCATTGCCCAGCCTCACAGAATGCTAAAAAAATCACCACTTGCTCCCCAAAACAATAATGAACAGTCAGTAAGCTGAGGTTTCGGTAACTGATATTTGGTTTCCCTGCGTGCTGAGATCATGTATGGTTCAAACACGTCAGTATGACGGAAACCACTGTACACCTGAACAGCTTGTATTTACTAATTAAATAGTAAATGCACCCATGTATTAATCTGTGACAGGCTGTCTTAGAGGCATTATTTTTGCTGTTTCTTGGGTTTCATCATTTAATATTTTAAAGCCTAGCGAACATTGGCCTACATTGAGATAGGGTTGTATGATGCAAAATGGGTATTAAATAAAAATGATAAACTATAACATAGTAATAGTTGTTGGAGTTATAGCAGATTGAATTGTTTAATGTGGCATTTTGTTTGGTTTTGGTTAAACTATATTAAATTAACATAATTAAAAATTTAAAAGAATACAAATAAAAAGGTTTCAAGCACCAAAAAAGTCTATTATGCTGGATGTTTCATCAAAGAAAAATTTAGACTTTTTTCCTAGGAAATGGTTGTCCAGTTCTGGAAGCCTGTTTGATATGGTTTGGTTGGGTCGACTTTGCAGTCCACCACTGGTATATAAGTTTTGGCCATACCTGTGTAACTGCAGATCACGTTGCTATTTGTGGAGTGCAAAAGAAACGCGGTAACCCTACGAGCACGGCTCGGCAGTGCCGTGGCTGCAGCGGGGCGCATCACCCACCTGCCACAGGCAGTGCCGGGCTGTCCTTGGGGTAAAGGACAGCTGGCAGTGAGCAGCTCAGTGCGGAGTTGTAGACCTGGTGTGACTCAGCCACAGTGCCCTGAAGTGAGGCGAGGCAGTTTTGGCTAGGACTAAGGAGACAGGCAGGAAGAGGCACTGTTCGTGCAAGGTTCGTGTTAAAGTAACATGTTTCACCAAACATCATGGGAAGGCCCTGCTCCTGCCAGATTCTTTCCGATTAATACAATTAGTCTGTCAGGGGTGAGACATTCTTTTTAATAACACGAGTCGGCTTGTGCTATCCTTGTCTAAGAGTTGCATTTCGAAGGCCACACTGATGAAGGTGTCAAGTGCTGAGTCACCGCCTGGGTTTAGGTCCCCCCAGTTTGACTGCGTCTGTCACAGCGTGCCCGTTCACGCTGAGCCCTGCCCGTTTTACCTGTGTGTCTCCAGGGACTCAGGTAGTGAGGCCCAGAGAAAAGCAAGTGAAAAGTATTTGTTGAAACTGTGCTGAACAAGATTAACAGATTGACTGCCACTGCAGGCAAGAGCATAATGAGAGGTGGTCAGGGTGGCAGCTGCTAGCATGGCCCTAATGGTGGGGCTTTGGTCTTCCAATACGTAATCTGACTTCTTCCGAACTGCAGCTGTGGGCAGTGAGGGGTTAATGCTGCTGAACTGCTTTGATAACTGAAGAAAAACCAGAAACCTCCATTTGTTTGAATTCAGTGCTTTAGTAAGTACCTTTAAAAAAATACAACCTCATGCAACAGAAAATATTTTGTCCATCTCTTCAGCAGAAATCTGATAAACCATGGAGAGAGGCAGGTGTCCAAGGAGATAAAAGTAATAAATGTGGCTGCAATTCAGGAGTGAGCTAGCCTGTCAGGCTGTTAATTAAATGGCGTTCCCGCTCAGAAATGCTAGAAGATAATAGATATACATGGCAATGCCAATTCATTTGCCTCAGCAATGTATGTTAATTTTAGCATGAGCTTAACTTATACATTTTGTAGTGGGACAAAATGGCGGCGGGTGTGTGTGTGGGGGACTTTCATCCTGCTAGTGATTATTTCAGGAGGTAGAGACTATTAAGCACTTTATACTTCTTAAAAACAGAACAGCGGGTGAGAATGGGTGAGAGAACATTTTTAATTTAGGCAGCTCCTCTAAACAGAATTAACTAATCACAGACTTATAATTGAGCCGAGCCATATTTGCAGCCAGCTGCCAGGGGATCCTTTCCTTTGCCACAGATCAGTAGGTGCAGAGCCCTAGTTAACAAATAGTTTGAGCTTGAGTCACGTCTACGTTAGTGTAGTTTTAAAAGGATTTCTACGAGTTACATTAGTGTGAAATTAGGACTGCTGCAATGGCAAATCGCACCTACAGGAAAAATAGCTGCTATTTGCGACTGCTCTAAGACCAAGGCTGCTTTGGTAGCTGCACAGAGGAGGTGCAGTAAAGGACTGCCTTGTGTGTAAAACTGCGCTTGTATTCAGTGACAGAATTTTGTGTGCTGTCTGGTCTTTTAATGGTAATGATTGAGTCTTTGTTCAGGCCCACGTCAGCTCGGGCAATTTGGCACTTACTGGTGACAGAGCTGCCCAGCTCCTTCTGGTATGTGGTGGTGGTTTTTGTTCCTGTTCTGGAAGAAAACCAATTCTGGGGCCAGCCAGCAATCAGCACGGGGGAGATGTCCACCTGATGTGGAAGGCAGCAAGGGGACTGTGACCCCACTACGTGTGTGCATGTGATGTGTGCGCTTGTGTGCTACAGTCCCTCGCTGAGACCATGTGTGACCCTTGTGTCCAGTTTCAACCAAATTTGTCACTGACATCAAACTCGTGTAACATCCCTGCAGCTTCCGTGAGCACAGCCGCCTGCTTCAGCAGCTGGGTGCGCTGCTCACATGGTGCTCTCTTTCCCCTGAGTCCTGAATTACCAGGGCTTGCTGTTGGGGTCTTGCTGCGTGTGGCACAGCCACCACACAGGTCTTCTGCCACCGGCAGTGCGGAGAGGTTCTGCTGTGTGCATGGGGCTTGTAAAAATGAGGCTGCTATTTACACTTCCAAGTGTGGCAATAAGGGCATGACTAAAGGTGTTTCACCTCTGAAACGCACGCTGCAGCACGGCAGGCTTCTTTCTGAAAAAAAAAATCTGTTCTGTAAAAGTATCAACATTGAGGCAACAGAAGGCAACACAGATACTCCTTTATTTTCTGCTGTCTTTGAGGAGGAATACTCCCTTGCCCTTCAGCATGATTATAGCCCATTTACCAACACTTCTTCCTGAATTTCAGACCTATTTTGGAGCAGTCACAAGCAAGAAATGTTTCTTTTCAGAGCCTGAAGCAGTCAGTCCAAGGGTAAAGTGTATTTAACAAAAAGAATAGTTCCAGTTGAATTCACATTGTGAAATTATGGGTCCATTTAAAGCAAAATAAAAACAGTGGCAGGTTAGGGTCAGGAAGGAAGATAATGACATCTGCTGCAAAGTGCATCCAACAACAGTCTTCAAAATTTTAAGTTTCTGTAGGATGCTTTTCTTTTCTTTGTATAATTATGGAAAAGAATAGAACTAAAATAAATGTACCAGACGCTGAAAGCAAGCTTCAGGCTTGCTCAGGCATATGAATTCCAAGCGGAGATGTTATAAATGATGTCTCAAATGCTGACTGATTTCAGAGCTGTGGGCTCTTTCCTTCGTGTCATGGACGAGAATGGAGGTTCGTGACCTGCCTGCCCACACGTGCCCTCCCAGGACACGTCCTTCCTGCAGGGCTGGCCAGGGCAGGACCCCCAGGAGGGGGCGATTCCCGTGAGGGCTGGCCCTGGCTGCACCTTCCTTGCTTTGCAGCCATCGTCCTGATCCCACAGAAGTCACCTCAATCCCTTTTGTTCTGGAGTGCAACTTGTCACAGAGCATTTTTTTTTTTTAATGGGAAAGAGGGCTGCTGCTAGCTTTCATAGTAATACGTATGCTCATAATATAGTTTGCCCTTGCCACCGTTGCTGAAGAGACTGGCTTCTGCTTTGTTTTGCAGGCGCTGCGGTAGTATCCTTCTGCCCCTGCTCTGAGGGAACCCCGTTGGTATTACAGCAATGAAGAAGGTGAGCAAGAAACAAACCTGGGAATATTTTGCAAGCTCTACCAGTATTACCCCTGTGTGTTTGCCTGTAAGGGCTGTAAGAGACATGAAGCAGTCAGGAGAGCCTGTACTATTACAGGAGGGGTTCCTGTGTCAGGCAGATCATCATTAAGCCATCCCTATGGCCTGGGGAGCTACCTACAGCCTTTTGAGATTACCGAAGACACTTGCAGGGGGTTTAAGAGACTTCGGAGCATGCCTTAGTATATCTCTGTCTTGACACTACTGAATTCTGGTGAGCTCTTTCTTAACCTTGGCAGAGAGTTATGAAACCTCCTCTATGAAAGAGAGATCATGTTTATACCCGTCCTCTTCTTATAAGTTAACAACAACAACAAAAGATGCAAATAATCGTTTTGCACATTGTCTGTCATGTAAAAATACCAAGCTCCACAGCTGGTCTCCATTTGCTGGCCACAGACATGTAGGGTCAGGTTCTGGGGGTAGAGGAGACAGGGATGCTCAAGTTGCAAGTGAGAATACACTAACTGAAGATTACAGCTCAAATTCTGCTCCAGTTTGGTAAGACCAAGACATTTTTCTACCTTGAACTGGGGCAACCAACCAACCAACTGGTTTAAACCCTTCTTTTTCCCCTGAGCTTTGGAGGAAGTGTTTATGCCAGCTGTGAGCACGCCTTCAGACACAGAACAGCACTTGCTGCAGCTTCATTTTGAGGTCTTGGTGCTGTCAAGGGCTGAGAGTTTAAAACTAGCTGAGCCTCCCACGCTGCAACATGATTTACTAAACCACTAAGATATTGGGTCAGCTTTGTAAATCATTTTAATTATTTCACTAAACAGGTTGTGGAGATGGATCAATAGAAAATATGACATTTAGGCTCACAATGCTGCGCATTCATTATGGAAGAGAAATTATATTAACTGATTTAGGAGCTAATAATAACTGAAAATAACAATTTAATGGAAGCCTTCCAATCCTGCACTTTGAAGCAGGATACCGCTGTACACAGTCTACCCATTTTAATCTGTCAAGTATACATAGCGTTTTTTTGACTCTTAGAAATGTCAGTCAAGTGCAAGTAGCTCACATAATTTCAGCATCCCATATATTACATTATATTAAAACAAAATCAAAGGAACTGTCACCAACCATTTTACATACAGGCAGGATCACATAAACCAGGCACATGAAAAATGAGAAAATGCATTGCAATATAATAAAGTGGAGATCTTGCACACTGGGGCTATTTTCCACTTGCAATTAGTATTTCCACAACCATGGTTGTACTGCTGGGCTTAAAAGGTGTTTACTTCTTTCTAAGGTGTTGAGTTTTGGTCTCAAGCATCTGAGTACTAAATATATGGTATGTGTTTATATATATATTATATATATAGAGAGAGAGAAAGAAACTAATCTCTCCTGTGTAGTGAATGCCAGGTGCTACCATTCAGTAGTAAGTGCCAGCATTGTCCTAATACAATTATTTCACAGTGGCAAAACTAAATTTAGTTCACTGTGTCCTGTTTTTTCCTCAATACATATACAACAGTCACCTGTGCTGTTAAAATATTTTCTTTTGAAATAAGCTGTATGTTGTGACTATTTAATGCCTAATAGCCATTGACTAACTATACTGAACCAAGCAGGCATGACTGGGGACAGAATTTAAGCTGCGATCAGGTAGTGCACCTATGTTACCTGCTCTGTAGAAAGCCTGCAGCCTGCTGATACCCAGTTGTCACAGCAGCATTGCACTCTGTTTTGCAGGGAGAGTTAAGCTTTTCTTTAAGCCCTCTGGCTAGATAGCATTTGAATTATGCACTTCATCGCACCCCAGTTAGGTAGAGATGCATTGTGAAAATTGTTATCAGTTAGTTTATTTGGGAAAACACCTTATTTTGCTATTTGGTTCAGCATATGAAGAAAAAACGCACCCTTTTTGACTGAGAAGAGCTTGTTCTACAGCAGAGTGAAACTTTGAGCCATGGGCAAATCATGCTGCTCCTGCTTATTCAGCTGTCCCCTTGAGCTCCAGCCAGCTGTTTTGGGAACACAGGCTGCTCGAATCAAAACAAATGGCTTCAGCATGACCACAGAACTGACTTGAGCACATTCCCTGCGCGGGCTGTACAGCACGGCTGTCTCCTACTTCAGAGAACCCACAGCAGGTGAATTTTAGTGTCCCCAGGTAAACAGTCCCTGGAGTTTCCCACATCACCTCCACCTCCTCCCTATTTTGTAATTGTGTTCCCGGCTGTAAACAACAGATCGGGTGGATATTTTTCTCAGGCTCTGTAAATGCTAGCAGCAACAGATGAGCACTGAATCAAGGGACACATGCTATGTCAAACATGTGGCATTTTCATGGCATGGCACCAAGCGTGAGCAGTGCTTTCTCTGGTGCTGCTCTGCTCCAAGAAACTGGAGCGGCAAGGTTTGAATTACCCCGGGTAATGAGCCTAAGCTTAGCTGACTTTTCTATGCACGGTTACGACCACATTGAAAAATACTTTCTGAACCGAGCAGAGCTCCACTTATTTCCTTTTGAGATGGTTTGTCTTGGTGAAATACTATAGTCTAGAGTAAGATCTAGCTGATTTCAAAATAATTAACTCTTAGATTAATAAAGAGATTTCATGTTCTTGAAAAAAAACTGAAAAAAGTTTTAAGACTTTTGACACCATAGCAAGCTGGATTTAGTTTCATTTACTTGGTCTTGCTATTAAATCATGCTACAGTTCAGATCTTGACAGGTACCTAGTGTGTGTTTCTTAACTACTATTTGCTTTCGTTTGGAGCTCCCACAGTTCTGGATGCAGAGGTGAGTCTTTGTTCTTCATCTCTCTACACGCTGAAAAATCTGCAAGGTGGCCAAATCAGCAAAACCACAACTGATCGATGCACTGGTATGTACTTAATTTTGTTTTTGTTGTCTTGTCGAACCCTGCTTACGTCCCTGGAGACCAAAATGCCAGTATTATTAATTATTAAAAGAGGTCATATAAAAGATTTCACTATATAAGGAGTTTGGCTGCTGACTTTAGGGGGAATTGAAGCTAGCTCTTCTACAAAGTCATTAGCTCAACCAGCAACTTACCATAAACCGAGGTTCATTTTAACCAGGATTGCAATTAGCACCTTGCTGTGTATTTAACTAACTTGAGACTTTCATACCACTACACTATAAAAGTTGAAATTATATCCAAGCACTCAATAAATGGATTACACTATTATCATTATTTGTAGCACTGAATGATTGTATTTTTACTGTCTTGCACTGAATTAGCATAAATGAATAACAAATGTGAGTGTATTTGGTAAAGATCATAAAGGAACTGATGTTTCCTTAATCAAATTGTACATTTTCATGGTCTCATTTGACTGTGTTGCCTTTAGATTCTCTTGCACACTTTTTCGAGTTTTCCTCAGGGTAGCAGGCATCACTGACAGGCATAGTTCGGTCTAGACCATCACTTAGTGTTATTCCTTCCCAACTCAGATTTAAGCGTGCACCCCATGTCCTTGTCCAAAGATTTATTAACACTCCCAAGCAAGCACAGCTCCGAGGCTCACACGCTGCTCAGCCTAGCAGCAGCAAGGCACACTGAGTAGGTGCTTTCAGCTTTCCAGAGCTCAGAGCAACGTATGTTCGTGTGTGATAAAATAAAAACGTGGGTTGTTTCAACAACATCCCAGTTCCTGCTGGAGACACAGGATTGCTTAGCTTAAATAGGGAAAGCAGGCTTTAAAGTCCTGAGGCCGCTGAGGGTTCTTTCAGGAACCACGGTGGCTTTTCCTTGTGCTCCTGCTGTCCTTGCTGGCTTGAAGCTGGCAGGGAGGTGGTGGCTGTCCTGCCAAAAGATAGCACAGGAGGCTGAACCATGCACTTTGGTGAGAGGTTTCCTGAGCTGCACCAGCCACAGCTGTGGGAACCTGGCAGGCAGCCCCTACTGTCCTGCTTTAGTGCAAGGGGATCCCAGTAAGTTGAGAAGAAAAACAGTCGTTACCATCACACTGGTGATGGGCTGGAGATCCCAGAGGATTAATTCTCCAAGCTAATTTTTAGTGCTCTCCCCAGCTCCTCAGAGCACTGGCTATCCCCCTGCCCGAGGCTGCCCCATGTCATAGGAGGGCATGAGTCCCAAGACATACTGAGGTATTGCACCCTTTGCTAACAGTTGGCCAAGTGCTCATCTCTAGGTCACAGCAACCAACCAAGTTGTTCCTGGGAGCGGAGAATGAGGCAAACCAAGGGCAACGGGGGATGTCAGTGACCCAGCACTGAGCTTCCTCATACGCACCCTCACAGTGCTGAAAATCTCTCTGTGGGGCCAGTGACACATTTTGAGATCTGCAAAGACAGCTGATAACTGACACGCTAACAGGTATCAGTCACAAAGATCAATGCTGACAACTCTGGAAACACTGATTTGCAACTGTCCAGGGTAATTAAATGAATTACAACATATACATTAAAAAGAGGCTCTGACATGGAAATTTAGAGCTAAATTTTGTTTAAAAAGAAAGAGCCCATTTTATAGGGTCAATCCACCCCCCCCCCCCCCCCCCCCCCGCCCCAGTGTAACACTCCCAAAGACATTTATCTGTTGCTTCCTATTCCAAAGGTATTAACACAAAGATGAATTAAAGTTTTGGACAGATTTGGTCATGGACTAAAACAAACAATAGCTTAACAACCCCCTTTCCCATCTTCCCCAGGGTAAAAATGAAAAATGTCCTGTTAGAGAAAGCTTAATTCTCTACGGAACTTTAAGCATTTTTGAGATATTTATTGAGACCTTGTTCATTTCATTTGTGTTAAGCTGAAAATGATTTTCCATATGTGATTTTTAGAAACATTTTTAACAGTAAGACAAATCTATAGCCAGCAAATAGGGAAATCCATTAAGTAACTACAGCACAGTCCTCTTTCATTTGACTGCTAATATAACTGTGATTTGCTTAGAATGTCCATAATTGCTGTAATTGTAAGGCTGGCAGTCACCAGAGGTAAAACAGGAGATTTCAATCCCTTAATTAACATTAGCATGGATCCTTCAAACAGTTTTTCAGTACTGTTTTGCATTATCAGTGATTCAGAACAGAACCAGATCTTTCCTGGCTGGTTCTATTTACAGTCAAATCCATCTTTTACTTAAGAAGATATTGCTGGGTTTCAGAAATACGATCTGAAAAACAAAACCAGAAAGAGTGCTGGCCTTTTTTTCTATCCCCTCAGGCATGGCCATGCCTGGAGAACGGGCTCTGCAGCAGCACAGGGCAGCACAGGAGTCCCTCACTGCTGCCCCCTTGCCAAGGCTGGGTTTCCCCCGCCGTTAGTCTCGTTCCCGTTGTTTTAGGATGAGGTACTTTTCCAATGGAGTAACTGCACCTACTTCTGTGTGGATGAAACCCACGCCTCCCATGCATGCAGCCCCAGGCTCTGCCTCAGGGCATCTTACTGGGGGACGAAAACAACATGCAATTTCCCAAAATTGTGGAAAAAAAGACAAAATCCCATGTCCTTTCCTCCCAGTAAATGAATGTTTTCCACTCTTAATCAGCAGTGATTTGCATGTATTGGAGGTTTAGTGCTCTCCGAGGGCTTGTAGCACTGTTTAGTTCTCACCTGGTGGCAGAGAGCCCCCAGGGTGACGCAGGCAGTGTCCCAGCCCACCAGCAGCTCGCCAGGCAGCAGGGGCTGAGCACCCTGGCAGGGCTGCGAGAGCCTCTCCCCCTCGCAGGAAGGAGACGGGCATCAGAAGCAGGCAGTGCACTCACTCACTGCAAATTAATATTCTCACAACAAACTCCCCTCCAGTCAGTCTTTGCTAAAAAGCATTAATTAAGACTTTAACATTTTTGATCCCATCAATTTTCTGTTTTTTTTTTTTTTTTATTAAATAGATGTATTGGGGGAGTTTGACTAATAACCGCCTGAAGTTTGGGGATAATGAATAAATGAACTTCGTCAGCCTCTGGCTAAGCATGAAGTTTACTGTGTAGTAACAAATGCAACAGAGGCCTCTCATACATTAACCAACCTAGTTTTGACACACAAGTTTAGAAGCACATTATTTATCTACTTACTATTTCTGAGTGAGATGAGGCTCCCAAATATTTTATGCAGGAAATGAAAAATGACAATTCGGACAGTCTTCTTCATCGTCCATCGTAGCATGCACTCGCTTACTCGCCCATCTGCTCTTCGGTGGGTCTCTGGCCTTCTTGCCACCCACAGCTTATTTTCAGGACTGCATGCTTTACATGTTTTCCTTGGGTCTTCTGCCAGGAAAGGCACATACAAGGAACTAGGTAGATAATTTTGCTTTTTACTTGGCTAGGCCTTGGTATTTTGAAGGTCACCTGTGTGGTAATAAAAGCTACTTTTGTTCCATGTATTTTTACATGTGCATGGCTCTGGCATCAGATCTGTTACACTGTTGTAAATCCATTCATTTCTGTTGAAATCCATTAACTTGCAGCGAATTTATAGCAGTATAACTGTGAGCAAACTATGGCTGATGGCGCAGGCTGGAAGTATTACAAGGAAAAGTGCAAAGTTCTATTGATTTTCTCTCAGGAAAAATGTGTGTTTCCTTATGATTGTATTACGGATGACTCAGCTCTGGCCCCTAATAGCCATCACTCATGCTTCCCAGCTCAGCCAGCTCCTGGCTTTGCAGGAGGAGCCACTGACTGTGCTGTCCCTGAGTTAAGGAGCAGGGGCTGTCTCCCCCATGCCCAGGGATGCACCCAGCCTACTGCTGGCTCTGGAGGAGTTTTTGCCTGGCTCTGCGTGGGACTGCAGGAGACACACCGCCTTTCCAGGGCTCTGCAGTCCAAGCACTTACTCCTAATCGATTCTGACAGCAGACACCACTAGGAATGCTGAGATTTATGAAAGAGCAAGAATTGCCACTAGCCTCTCTCCATTAAGGGTACAGCAAAAACTCACTTTGCCCTTTGTAAATATAATCAGCAGAAGTGAGGCAGTTGCCCTTTTCAGAAGAAAGAGCACTCTCAAAGGACAGATGTTTTAGCAAAAGTCCTTAACGCACTCACAAGCAGTAAGGCAACAAATTCTTTAATTTTTTTTTCCATCAGAATATTTCTCATTCCTTTGAGTGCTTTCCACAGACCAAATACTGTACCAAAAGCTGCAGCCTCCTTTTTTAGCCAGTTTTTTCCCCTGCACTACACAAATACTGGGCTAAACATAGGCAAAATGTTGTGCAATAAAGCTGGCCCAAATGTGGAAACCAAACCCCGAAAATCTGGAGGACCCATTCTGTGTGGTTTTGAAGGTAAAAATAAAGTGAAGGTAGAGGTTAGCTTTGCAATCTGCTCCTTTGTTGAAGATATCCTGTGTGCTGGGAATGAGTTATCCCTGCATGTGTGCAGTTCTTCACTGGAAGGAAAAGCAGCCTCTTGCTCTCATTAGGAGAGATCTTTCATCAGATGGTCAGGTTATTGTTTAGTAGTTCTGACATTTTATAGTGAATTAGAATAGAGAAATTGTTATTCCTACAGTAGCACACAAATGTGATCTCAAAAATCAAAAGAAAAAATTAGCCTTAGTTGCAGATTTAGTACTTTTTCACCTTTAATGTGATTAATGTGATTAAAATCAAAAAGACCGTGATAACTCTACTCGTTTTATTGCATGCAAAACTTCCAGGTGCTGCCACGTACCTATGCAGGTACAGCAGTCTACAATATGAGGGGAAGGACAAACGCAAGCTGATGCATTTCCTCCCGTATTTTCTGCAAACCATGCAACACGCAATTCAAGACATAATGTACTCTGTAAGTGATGAAACGAAAGTACCAGAGCAAAGCAGATGATTTATTTACTAACGGACCATGCTGAGGTACAGTTGAAGCTGAATAAAAACATCACTATTCCTAGACAGGCTCTGCTGCTTCAAGCTTCAGCTATTTATTCAGATAAATTTAGACATATTTGTTTCTTCCTCTTGTGGAAAAAATGTGTTTGGGCTCTCTCCCTTGGAAGAAAAACAAGTCACTGCAGAATACTTACTGCCCTTGAGAAAAAACAGCAGTGGTGATGAGCCCACCAGGACGCACAGTTCAAACCCAGGCAGGTTTCCCTTTGCTTACCAGTGATTACTCAAAAGATAAGCTCTCCTGTGCCATTACGGGCTCCGCACATACCTCTGCATTCAGCAGTCGTCCTTAAGCAAGTTTCCAGCCATAAAGTAAATGCCAGTATGAATTTAGGCAGGGACAGACACACAGATCTTTTTTTCTACCTGTCTTTTCCTTTCACATTACAAAAGACTCACCTCCCCCTGTACTTACAAAAACAAGGGCAGTACTCCTCCGTGTCTCACACTGATGCACTCACTTCCAGGCTTGCAAAAGCCATCTCCCCCAGGTCCTTCTGAAGAGCACTTCTACTTTTTGTGAGATGATTATGGATTATTTCCCAATCCGAAGGATACAACAGGCATTAACAGGATGAACATTATTATAAAAATTTTTTATCACCTTTGGATCCCCATGGTGAGTTTGTCCCAGTGCAAGAAGGCTTATTATGTCAGTGCAGTAACGTATATGGAATACAGATGTGCTTTGCTCTCACACCTAGGGAGATGTAGGCAGCACAAATCCCTTGCTGTGACTGCCAGTACTAGAAAAAGCCAATTCTGACCATCTGAGAAATTGAAAATCCCTTCCTACCCTCCTTCTAGAAGAGGACTCAGGTACGATATCAGGCAAGCTGCATGTCCTGCTTTTGCTCCATAGCTTCTGCAGACAGAGTCCTGCTGGCGCTGTAGCTGTACCACTTCCACAATTAAGGTCCTTTCTAAAATGCTACATAAATGACAGGATAAGAATCACAGTCAGACAGAGGAAATTTCAAAGTGCTTCACTAAATTCAGGTAAAGAAAGTTGTGTTTCTTTGCCAAGTCATCCTGTTACCTCATTAAAAAAAAATCAAAAAACAACAAGCATTTTTTAAGAGAAATAGTAACAGAACCTCTGTAGAAAAGCCCTTTGCTTTATTAGAGGAAAGGTCACTTGCTATAAAAACAAGTGACAATTGTGTAACTTTAAAAATCTGAATATATTTTAAATACTGGAACCAAGTCTGAATAATGTAAAGTTCCAGGATAATGCATATTTTTTCAAAGAGGCTTGGAGAATAGCTTACCTTGGAAGCTTCACGCTGTTACACTGACCAGCTCCTGCATTAACAGCCCAGAGACAACTGGTACCAGCATAGGAACATGTAGCTATACTCTGTGACCAGCTGTCAGCACATTCCGGTAAGGGGTTTGGTAATACATGGATATGTGTATTACATAACTGATTTCAATTTTATTTTGTCTGTGATACATCATTTTTTCAACTTTCTGTCCTGTGATGAGTTAGAGAATCCTTGGAGAGCTTCAGGACACAGGGAAAGTCACACACATCTGTAAAAACTTTATTTCAAAATCTTTTTATTCAACTGTTATTCAGCAATATACAATACAGTTTATAAACAAATGTCTTACCTTGTTTCCAATCTTCATTTAAAAATAAATATTATTGACAGTGAATATTAATTATGGTAAGATGTACCTTTTTAATTAAAATGTCTCCAAAAGAAATAATTTAATTAAAAAAAAGGGAAATCCAAAAAAATCTAAACACAATCTACTAAAAATATTTCCTTTCTTAGGAAGGGTTTTGACCCAACATCTTTACATATTGTCAAAAAGATAACTGCTCAACAGTTCGTGCAAAATGAAGAGTCAGAAGAAAGGTTCAGAAAAGAAAAAATATTACATTAAAATAGAGAAATCATAGGTGCCATGCACAGAGCAGGGCTTTACACCATAGAGTCTGGAAACTAGATGCAGTATTTTATGTGGTTTACTTTCTGTGACATCCCCAAAAATACGTTTTTCCCCCCATGTAGAATTTATCATGCTTCTTTCAGTCTCTTTCTGTCCATCCTTAAAACTGTAGGTATTGTTTTGCCAGGGATTTGTCCTGTTTTTAAATAGGTTCCTTTTTGTTTGTCTGAGGAGTAGTGGAGGAAGTAGTCCATCAGTGGTTTACTAATAAATGTACAAGCTTATGCAGTATTAACAGGAACACATATAGGAGTGGGTCTGTAGCATAAATAGGTCCTGTACCTAGAAAAGAAAGAAAAGGGAGAGAAGGAGTTTTTTTTTTTTTTTTAATCTGTTCCAATATAGAAGATTAAATGCAGAAGAGAGATACAGGAAGATTTATTTTTATCACATCAGAGCCAGGCGTCAGAAGCTTAATTTTAGTAGTAAAACAGCATCCTCAAGCTATCCAACTCAGATAGCTTTCTCTTCCCCCTCCCAAGTCTAACTCCACTTAGGTCATCTGATTATGGATCACTAATGGTATGCCTAAACTTGGCTGCAGCCAAGTTACCAGCAATTGAGATTTCTATAAATAAAACTTAATCTGGTATATAGTTTCTTGAGAAATGACAGGTATCAACCACCCATCTTTTAAAGTGAACTGACAAATGCCATGGCTGTACTCCTTGATTAACAGGACATGAACCCATTTCATTTGGAATAGGAACAGCAAGACTTGACATCTTCTTTACCTTTTATAGGAAAGAGCAGGATTTTAAATTAAAAGTGTGCATAGGAGCTATAGAAGAACGGAGGTTGTACGTGAAACATCTGTTATAGTCATTTCACACGAATGGCAAGATTGCTCCCGCTGCTATGAGGCAAGCTCGAGCGGCACGGGAGCAGCCGCAGGGGAGATGCGGCCGCTATCGCAGGGAAGCGGGTGCCAGCGGCTGTGCAGGGGGGGCACAGCTCCCCCGGCAGGGGCAGCCCCTGATGCCTTTGCTCCGGCCAAGAAATGGCATCGGGGTCCGTACTGCAGCCAACCAGGCTGTCCCTGCCCCACAGCTGCTTGAACTAAGGTACTTGCTCATTTTTTTTTTTTTATTTTAGATTATTATTGTTACCTGTGCCAGAAAGAGAGGCATTTACCGTGTGCCCTGGTCCACTCCCTCTCCCCAGTGCAGGGGGCTGAGCCATGGGGCCGAGGTGCACAGCTCTGTGGCACTGTGAGGCACCAGGGCTGCCTGGTCTCTGACAGGTCCCTGAGGGGCAAGAACAGCCTCTTCCCATGGAGAAGTTCTGCCATACTGGAATGGCAGTGCAGCAGGACAAGAGATCACTGCCTTTCACTCCCAAACCCTGCTGAGCCCACACAAAAGAGCCTGGGCTGGCCCACAGCAGCAGCCATTTGGGCCCCAAGTGCCAACCAGCAACACCTTTCCAAACCCGCAACAGGGACTAGCACATTCGTCATCACTAACACGACAACAGACAGGGCTGCACACCCGTGACTGATGTGGCCTCGGGACATTACCACCAGTGAGTGTGGAAGCAGGAGCCCAACCAGAGCCTCAGCTGCAGCTGGTACACACAGAGGCAGCTGGGGAGAGCTCCGTCAGTGCTGCCGGCAGCAGAAGTGATCAACACCCAATGTACTGACAACTACCCAGAACAGTCTGTCAGAACCACTTCTCAAAGTGTTAAAGTAAAAATAAATAAATAAATAAATAAATAATGTTCAGTATCCTTGAAAAAGGAATAAGGCCACTTCTATTTAGGAAATTCACTTCAGGCACCCTAATGCAAATACTTTTGTCTTGGTCTCCAGGAGATGTGAGTCTCTCAGCTGTGCCATGATCAAAGGAAATACCTCAAAAAGTTCCTGAGTACACCATTGCTCTCGGGCTCACTGTTCAGGCTGCCTCATAATCTATATATGCCTCACCTGCAAAGCTAGAGTATTATTATCCAATATCAAAAAACAGTTCATGGTAATGTGGTGCACAACCGAGGAACTCAAGAAATGTCCCCATAGTGCGCTATCTCATAGACGCCTAGACTATGTGGAGATTATTTAGTTATTAAGGTTTTAATTAAATCCTTGCATGCAGACACACATGGCAAAGGGCTGCCCACTTAGCAACAGCACGTTATTAAGATGAACACACGATTTTTCTTTTTAAAGCTGAAAACAATTAACAAACACAATCAAATTCAGGTCGTTAAAGCAGCAATAGGTTATTTTTTTTTCCAAAAAGACAAAGAGCAGCATGCCAGAAACAGTACAACAGCTACAAAAACTCACGGTGCTGGGCAGCACAAGGGACAGACTGTCACCAGCCCCAAAACTTTCTTGCTGCTCAGAGGCAGCAATGCAGGGTCTCACAAACTTGGATTTGCCTCCATCACCCCAGGATCCAGCCCCAAGCCCCACGGAGCTGAGAGCAAAGAGGCTGCACCCCTAGAGACCCGCAGGCAGGGTAAGCGGTTCCCTTGCTGCACTGAGAGTGAAGGCAGAGGATCCTTGCAGCGAGTACGCTGACCACTGCTGCAGTGACTGAGGCTGCCACGAACGGGTGTGAGCCTTCCCAACATTTCTCACATCTCTCCTTTCTGTAAACAAAATGCCTGTTGAAGAGCAGAAGCTGAGAAATGAGTAACAAACCTCTTTGGAAATCTCTGGGCTCTTCAGAAATGAAGCGGAAACGCATCAGGAGTCTTCGCAGTATTGTGTTTTTTAAATATCTCTTCATGTATGCAACACTGAAATACTCCATCTCAGGCTTCTGACCTGCCACAGGCTGCATGCAGCTCAAGGACTTTGGCAGGCAGGACATCTGTCTCAGGAACACATGGAGAGCAGAGCACCCAGCTGACGCGTGGTGGTGCCCACCTGACCTCATGGACCCAGCTGACCCTTGCACACCGCGGCTCTATGCAATTAATTCCCTTTGCTTCAGGCTGTCACCCTATTGCCAGCACAGAACACCAGACCCAACAAACTGGCCGTGTACTATCACATCCCCAAGGCAAAGAACTGTCCTGATGCCACTGGCTGCAGCCTGGTGTTTTGCGTGGCACGTGGGCCTGTCAGAACGGTCTTCTGAGAGGGCTCTAAGCGCTCAGGATTTAGCAAGAACCAAGGACACTCAGCCTCACTGGCCATATCCACTAGCACAAGGACAGTTCAGATCATTGCTCCCCTGGTGCACGTGGATATGGCTCCAAACACCATGCACTTGTTTATAGGTACATGCATGAGGCTACCATGTACTCTCATTCTTTTTCCTCAGAAATACACAGTTGATTCACAAATATATTATATTCTACAATTTTAGCAAGGATAAAACCCTAAAATTTACCTACACCACAGAGAGAAAATAGTTTGCTGAATGGAAAGGCTGAAGTACCCCCATCTTCTGTCTTTAAGGCTGACACGCTACGTGATATCTGAAGACAGACTGCTTATTCACAAATTGCAGTCACTGACACAGACCCATACTTGCAGTCAACACATCCTCATTTCCAAGCTGTCAGATGGCTCTTCTCGCTTCTGGGACGTGGCACAGCTGCGAGAACGCCAGCCCAGGTTGGTCCCCATGTGCCACCCTGCTGTGCCCAGGGATTGCAAGAAGCCAACACTCCTGGCAGCTGCACACAACTCGCAGGTGCTGAATTTCTGCCCCTTCCACACCTGCCCACCACTGCAGTGAAGATCTGGCCTTGGCTAATGTTATGCCCAAACCTAAATGTCACAAGGACCTATTTTTCCATGCCAAAGCTCAGCTTGTTCTTTCGACCACAAATCCAGTTGGAGGAAATGTTGCACTTCTGTAAGGGGGGAATTCCCCTGGAAACACTGTAAGGAACTGGACCTGGAGCGATGGACTCTTGCAGCTTGAGTGCTCTTACAACCATCATGCTGGAGGGCTGCAAGGACACCAGGTTAGGATTGCCTGTATTTTGGATGGAAAGCAGTATTAGTCACAACACTCTGTGTCTACTGCCCAAAATCATTCCAGCTCTAACTTTATGTACCAGTTTAGTTTAGATCTCGATGCAGGACTGTGAATTAATACAATCTATTTTTTTTTAATTTTCTCTTTGCAAAAATTGCTGTTATTTTTAACTTACATTTTCCATCTTCTGAATGTGGCAGCAGAATTCAGTTCAAAGTCTGTTAAAGTCTCTTAGTAGTCAAATAGAAGTAAAATGTATTTTTAAAAATTATTTTAAAGCAGTTATTCTTACTGAACACCAACTACAAGTTTCTTCTTTTTTTCCCCATACCAGTTTGGTGTTATTCTGCTCTAATACATTCAGGCAGTAGAAGCAGATACACACAACAGTACAATTCTCTTCCCTCTCAACAAAAGCAGAGGGTAAACAATTTCCATTAATTTCTCCCTGCTTAGTTAACCTGAACCATTTTCATTATAGCTAGTACTGTTTATAAACACGCTAGACTTAAGTTACCTCAATTCTACTTTTACTGCAATAGTTTAAAACTTGTCATTGCTACATTTGCAGATGAAAATAAACAGAATGTGGTCTTGATCACCAGGGTCTGGACATGAAATCTGACCCAGATTTGAGAACAGAGCGCTACTATCCAGAGACTTTAAATCAGGAATACAGTTACTTAAAAAGTACAAGTACTTAAAAGAAATTATTTCGTTTATGTTCTGAATATTCATTTGATGTTTTGTTTCTGTAAGCTTATTCACCACTACACAGATTTACATTTTTGCTGTTAAATTATTTATATGCACATGGCTTAAAGGGAAAGTCTAGCACTAAGTAGAACAATAACAAATTGTTCTGTTCATGTATGGTGAATTGCTCTTTGGCATCACTCATCCTTCTTCTGGATTTACAACATAATAATGTTTTACTGTAGTTTTCTATTTAATAATTTGTTTTGTGCAAGCATTCATCAAAGTTGGACTTAAAGCAGTTCATCCAATTGAAAACAATCATTAATTAACCAACTGACTTGTGACACATGTTAAAAATGGGATGATTATTCTACAAGCTATATTTAACCAATGGCCAGAACACAGTTTCCAGCCGCTTCCTATTCTTCTTCCTAGAAAGAATACGAACAGTCACCTGTGTTCCTCTCTGCGATGGTAGCAAGATGCAGGGGCAGTTGTAGTAAAAAGCCGAAAGATACCAA
This sequence comes from Anser cygnoides, assembly GCF_040182565.1. Lineage (NCBI taxonomy): Eukaryota > Metazoa > Chordata > Aves > Anseriformes > Anatidae > Anser > Anser cygnoides. The sequence continues at coordinate 20,247,770 of NC_089884.1, read as the reverse complement.
TAGTTTATTTTCCTTGAACAATTATATAATGCCTAAAATTTGACTATGTCTTTCAGATGGAACTGAGACCCCAGCCGGTAGTATCACTAACCCGTTTCTCTGTACTGGCTTTTATGCAGTGACACTGTGAGCCTCAGCCCGTTTCCTTACAGACCAATGTTCAATTAAAACTCTAAAACCTGGCATTCCATTAAGAGGTCAGCGACCAAACTGACCATACACATTGATTTATTCTTTCAGTCCAGAAACTTTAGACTGTGCTCAAGAGATATTCTTGGAGAAACTACTCCTACTATTGTATCTCTGGAAAAAATAAGGTTTTATATGGGTTGTTGGTCACGGATCATTACAGGCAAATAACCTCTTACATAAAACAAATTCTCTCACTGACATAAATTTGGAGCACTTCACCAAACTTCAGATCTAAGAGCTTCTTGGAAGTTTTTAATTAAAAAGACACCATTACTAAAGTCACTATACACTTACTGAACTGAAGAGATAATGGCTATAGCACATCAGAATTACTCCACAGTTTGAAACTGCATCTTACAAGCTGCCTTCCACTCTGAGATACCTGCAGCACGACTCACACTACAGTTTTGCTATCGTGGTTTTTAACGCACACTGCGGGATTGGTGCCTTTGCCTTCCTATTGCTCACCAAGGGCTGCTTCTCCAATGCATGCAGAAGTGCACCCAGAGCCTGTGCTAACTTCAGCACACACTCCCAGACAAACTCTAGGCACCTCCTGATGTTGCTAATTCTGGCAATGGTGACCTCCTGCATATTTATAAGCAACTGCATGGGATGGGATGTGCTCACCACTGAACCTGCCTAAAGGGCATAATGACAAAATTAGTTTCCTACCCCCTACACATTTTTGTTCATGATTGGCTGAATTTTGGAACAGCCTTCCATAACTCATCTTAAAAAAACACTTCATGGAAGTCAGCATGTATTTATTTCTATGCACCGATGCAGGTATGTACTAGTGATCCTGCTCTCTTCCTTCATCCAAGCCATCAAGACTTTTAGATCACCAGGGTGAAACTATTACTGTAGCCTCAAAATCTTCAGAAAACAGAAACCAGTTTTACTAGCCAGAAGACATGAGTAGTATTGTACAATTTCGTCATCATTTTAGATCTTTTCAGTTACGCTTTTTGTTTGCCTTCCCTTTTAAGAAACCCAGTACAATGTTCAGGCCTCTACTTAGAAATTAATTGCCAAAATACCCTCTAGCAAGGGTAACTGAAAGCTACTCCTAGTTTTGGAAAGCCAACAGGTTTTAATATTTCAAATAAGATTTGTATTTTCATTTGGAGTATACAGTCCTCCTGAAATGATCTGATGTTTGCCCATACCTGTATCTGTGTATGTGCTGGACCGAACTCGTGTGAATGAACGTGGCGGTGACATACGACAGGCTGGATAATTCCCCAGAGGCTGCATAAAGGGCAGCACAATGCCATTTCCAGCACAGGCAGAAAAATAAGCATCTTTCTTTAAGGAATAAATACAATTCTGTGTAGCATCCTGGTTCTTAAATTTTGGTTGTTCCTTATGTCACATCTGAAAAAGCCCATCTAGGACATGACTTTGGTGCTTCAGTGGTAATCTACAGCACAGGTAGCAGAAAAGGCATGGGAATTGCAGTATTTTGAGAGGCATGACAGCAGTGCTACGGAGACCAGGGGAATCTTGTTTTCTCGTGAAACAGCATCTCCCAGCTCCCTGTACACGTCTACTGACATACTTAAGCGCTCTTGAATACCCTGAAGTCCCTGCTTTAACACATTCTGTGAAAACTAGGTCACATATATCATACAGCTATGGACAGGTGAGAAAATAAAAAAAAAATCAGATTGCGAGGAGAGGAGTGTGTAGTCATGCAAGGAAATGATGCAGATAGAAAAGTTTGGTTCTGATACAAAGTGTAGAAGAGAAAAAGATTCCTTCTGCAGTTTTGATTTGCTGAAGTACTGCAGTGCTTTGCTGGATATCAGTCTGCCTGAGCGCCCATGGAATAGGAGGGAGACAGGAGCAGGTACAGGAGTTGGGTTTGTGTCTCTTAAGGCAATTGTAATTATTGAAGTGGATTTCTGATCACATTAGAGCTCATTTCAACCAAACCTCATTAAGGCCACTAACAAACGGAAAGGGGGGTATAGTTACAGCAGTGGATTTGATTTGATGAATGTGTGGAAATGCATACCAAGCAGAGAGCAAGAAATACTTCTACCTTTATCAAAAATTCTTGTACTTTTCAGGTTGCCGGGAAAACATGACATTTCTCTTAAAACAGGCTGGTAAAAACTCATCTCGGACACGGAATATGGGGAACAGTTGGCACATTTTCCCTCAGCATACCGTCTTCCCTCCTGTGGCAGCCAAAGACATCCAGAGCAGTCAGTCTTACTGAAAGCCTCAATCCAGTTATGAAACTTGCCTATTGAGCTAAGGTGGTGTCCCGAGCGCTGACGGAGCGGCCGCTGAGCTGGCTCACGTGGAGCCAGACCCCCGAGTGGCTGTTCTGTGGGAACTGTCCTGAACTGGAGCCAGCCAAATGAACCACCTGACCACTCGCAGTACCTGCTCTTGGAGAAACTAAGGAAAAGCTTCAAGAAAAGACCAGCACTGATTTATAACAAGCTCCAAAAGGAAACGCTGCTATGGACAGTGTCAGGGTGCAACGTGTCCTGAAAACTTGAGGAGTCATTCATTCCATATGGATTATACAGCCTAAATACGGTATATTGGTCTGAATTTAAATAAGCCAGTCTCTACTGCAGCTGGTCTCTACTTTGTAGCACCTTCCCATAAACAGATTTCTGCTTTGGTATCTGTGAGATGACCTCTGCTTGACGGGAAGTAAAGACTCCAAATAGCTGATGGTAGAGACCCGAAACATGCAACTGTGAATTTATTTCACTCTGGAATTTTCTGCAACTCCATGATCTAAAACTAAAAAAAAATCAAGCACCATTAATTTACTGCTTGACACTTGAATAATGAGAGATACACAATTTTTTGTAATATGATTTGGTGAAAAATGAATTTTGAGCTAAAACATACAGAAAAATAAATAACTACATTAGTGGTAGTTTAGGTGGTAAATGAGCGTCCAGCCCTGCACATCCTTCTTCAGTACTACTTCGTGAGCAATTCCACAGCATACTGATGTGCACAAATAGCAAAACCAACAGCTCGAGTAACCCAAATCATGAGGCAGACTAAAAATGCTGGGATTAGGGTTTCAGCTACTGAGCTTTGATCTGAGCCTGGGCCATATTCTCAAGTTTTTCATTATAAGCAGGAGAACTAAAAAGCCAAGTCACAAAAAGCATGCAAGCTGGATAGTAATGTGGTCAGAGTTCCAGAAGTCAACACTTCAGAAAAGACTTGCAATAAAAATCACACTAGATGGAAACATCGATTTCACATTCTGCAGATGTGATACATGTTGTAAACATTTGCAACCCAGAAGTAAAGAACAAGACACATCAGTTCTCACTTCATTGTCTTTTAGAGTATTTTTGATTTGATTACGATTAGGAGCAAGCTGCCAGTGTAGTTGCAATTATTATTCCAATCAGAATTACTAAAGCTAAACTGATAAAAGTGCAGATTATCTAAGGATTTTTTTTTCCAAAAAATAACCTCATCTTATCCATACTTAAAGAAAAGAGCTAAGACATTAGCAGAAAACATGACGATGCAAGGAAAAATGCTGTACTGAGAGTACCTGAAAAAAGCAGAGCCTGTAATTTGTGTCAAGAAGGGATCACCTTTTTGCTATAAACGAACAAGGACATTTTGTGTGCAACCCACAAAGACCCTCCAAACCTTTCCACCGATTGCTACTTGCTAGATCTTAGCTAAATGAAGACATTGCCGTGCCTAAGAGAGGCAAACCTTTACAGACTAAGCCAGCAGAGGGTTACATGGAGTAACTGTGGACACGGAATATTCCTCAGTGCCCTCCTGTATGTAAAATCTCCAGGTCCTTGGCATGAGAGGGATTCAGATTAGAAGTCTGATATTAAAATGCACACAGTAGTACAAATAAGGGGTGAATTTTATACATGACCAACAGCCAATAACACAACCAACAGACGAGGATGGCTATCAGAGGAGTTACTGACTGTGCTCTGCCTTGTGTCGAAGCTAGCTGCTGCTCCTAGCAGGCACCAGAATGATGCTCTGCTTCTTAGCCACAGCTGTACAAATGCAGGGTAAGACCAGACACCCCAGCAGCACTGGGCATCCCACGCAAGCTCTGCTAGCGCAGCACCGCTCTCCAGCCGGGGCACAGCGACCTGCCAACTGACTACTGACATGCTGACTTCTCCACAGAGCACAGTTGCTGCTCTGCCAAACTGCCGCTTTCCAGCTAATAAAATTGCCTCCCAACTGATAACAGCCTAGCAATATAAAATAGTTGGTTGTTAACTGCTGCTGTGACAAATAATACCATTCCACTGACAACCCCATTTTTTCCAATGCAAACCTATTTGAACTGTTTATTATTGACTTATGGCACTGCTCTGCCATTATCTAATTTAAAAAAAAAAAACACGTAATAAACAGCCATAGCAAACCTGCCAGCATTCCCACTGCTTTAGCAATGCTAAATCAAAACCCTGAAGAAACCCGTCTTATTACCAGTACAGCCCTGTCAGACTGAAACACCATCTTGACAGGATTGCCGTAATATTCATTCCCTGGCAGCTCCTGCTTTATGTTTGCTTTTCAACTACAGACCACCATGATCAGTATCCTTCTCAAAACCAGTCCTATTACGATTGCCTCGATGTTCCTTAGTGCTATGACTGCTAAGCATGCCACTTAAAATATACGGAAACTGTATAATCTACAACACAGTTCAAGTGTTAGATCATACATCAGTAAAGCTGCATCAGAGGTGGTGAAGACATAACAATTCTCTGCCTCTCTTGCATATTATACAGACTGTTAGCTTGTACTTCAAACTCAGGCTCCATTTTGCAACCTATCAGAAAACTGTACCAAAAAAAAGCCCACCAACCACTGTACATGTATATTCTTGTCCTACATGTTGTTTGTTCATGCAAAAAGACACACGGGTGCACTCAGCCTTCATCACACAAATTTCCATTAAAAAAATATTTTCACACCTCGAGTACTGTGTTCAGTTTTGGGCCCCTCGCTACAAGAAGGACATGGAAGTGCTCAAGCAAGTCCAGACAAGGGCGATGAAGCTGGTGAGGGGTCTGGAGAACAAGTCTTAGGAGGAGCAGCTGAGGGAGCTGGGGTTGTTTAGCCTGGAGAAGAGGAGGCTCAGGGGAGACCTTACCACTCTCTACAGGTACCTTAAAGGAGGCTGTAAAGAGGTGGGGGTTGGTCTATTGTCCCACGTGCCTGGTGAGGGGGAATGGGCTAAAGTTGTGCCAGGGGAGGTTTAGGTTGGATAGTAGGAGGAACTTCTTTACTGAAAGGGTTGTTAGGCATTGGAATGGGCTGCCCAGGGAGGTGGTTGAGTCACCATGCCTGGAGGTCTTTAAGAAACGTTTAGATGTAGCCCTTAGTGATATGGTTTAGTGGAGGACTTGTTAGTGTTAGGTCAGAGGTTGAACTCGGTGATCTTGGAGGTCTCTTCCCACCTAGATGATTCTGTGATTCACTCACAAATGTGAAATCTCATACCAAAGTCTAAACCAATTTTACATACAGCTACTACATCTATTAGAATAACTTGCAACACTCCTTTCGTTGCTTTCATTTTTTGTTTGTTTTTAGTATTCTCATCAATAACTTAAGGATATTAAAGAAGTTCAACTAATAATCAAATTTCTTCAAGGACATCACACAGGCTTTCATAAAATAGGTTAGTACGGTTTTGTCTGTCCTGTCCTCCAAGAAACAAGCAAGAATCACTCAAAGGAGGTTACTCAAATAAACTGCATTTCCACAGTACAGAAACACCCTAGCACAGCTTGTTTCTGCCCTAGGTAATGAGGTGACACACTACTGCAGTTCGTGCTTTTGTCCACAGAATCAAAGGGGTTGGAAGGGACCTCGAAAGATCATCGGCTCCAACCCCCCTGCCAAAGCAGGTTCCTTAGAGCAGGCTGCCCAGGTAGGCGTCCAGACAGGCCTTGAATATCTCCAGAGAGGGAGACTCCACAACCTCCCTGGGCAGCCTGTTCCAGTGCTCCGTCACCCTCACCGTGAAGTTCTTTCGCATGCTGGTGCGGAACTTCCTGTGCTCCATCTTGTGGCCATTGCCCCTTGTCCTGTCCCCACAAACCACTGAGAAGAGGTTGGCGAAATCCCTCTGTCTCCCACACCTCAGGTATTTATACACATTGATGAGATCCCCTCTCAGTCTTCTCTTCTCCAGGCTGAACAGACCCAGGTCTCGCAGCCTTTCCTCATAGGGAAGATGCTCCAGGCCCCGTATCATCTTTGTGGCCCTCCGCTGGACTCCTTCCAGGAGATCCCTGTCTATTCCGTACCAGTCTTTTTTGTCTTTTTTGTCCAGTTCAAGAATTAATCCATACTACACACACACAAAATAAGATATTTGACCTCACTTGTCCCCAAAGGAGTCTAATTTGCCTAGATATTGAAGTGCCAGTGATGTGTATTTAATGAGAATTCTTTTTGCGTGTTTATTATCCAGTGACATTTAGGAGGTCAGCCTGATAATTCAGTTCTGGCCTCTGTATTTTGCTACTTTATTTAATGTAAAGGAAAATGTGATGTGACCCCGGTTGCATTTAACTACAAACAGCTATGGTATGTCTCATGGTCTCATAAAAAGCATGGGGGGAGTGAAGGAGATCCAGACATTACAGAGATGGGAGCCTAAGCTGTACAACAAAAAAGAGACTTCCCTTTCTTGCTGTTTTGTGAAAAGCTCATCTATTAAAGACAAATGACCTGTACTGGCTGTTGCTCAGACTAGCATGCACAGTCACTCAAATTCTGACAGAGCCAGAAGAGCCCTCGACCCAAATTCTCACCGAAAAGTTAATCCAAACTCAACCACAGCCTCCAACAAGCCACAGCTCACCATAATCAAGAAACTACGTTCCCATCTCTAAAACTCAAAACAAAAACAAAAAACAACCAACCAAAAAATAAAAGCCACCACCAGCAGCAAAGCTGCTTCCCAGTCCCCAGTGGAGGCGTGATGCTCCCAATGTGGTCTCCTGCCTCAAGGTGGGCTGCCACAGCTCGACTTTGTGCATGCACCATTCTTCCAAGCATCACTGGGAGCTGCTCATGCACAGGGACTGCAGAACTGGGACCTGGTGCTTTATTATCTCAGGCCATACAGCCCACAAGCAAACTTCCTTCCGCATCAGACATAAAAGGCTTGGGGGGAGGGGCGGGAGGATAGGCATGAAGTGAAGACTTATTTTCTTCCTTGCTGTGAACACTTCATCTCTGCATAACACATGAGTTTCTCTGTCCTTCCTAGAGCACTCTAAGCATAATGAAGCACAGTTTCTTGTTTCACACTCCCATCTTTGTTTATTTTATTTAAAGCTCTCACTTCAGAGCTTTGTGGCTAGAGATCAAACAAATAAAAGGGAATTTGGAAGCTGCAACGTCTGATCTAAATTCTGCTCAGAAGTTAAACTAAAAATTGCCCCCAAGCAAATACACAGGCACTCATTTTGGAGACCACTTGGTAGCATATAATACAGCCAATCTGCCTCCCCGAAGGTCAGTGCAAAGATCCTGGTTATTACCTCAGCTAACAGATGACAAGGTCAGGCTCATGACTAACGCACTGAACTCAGATTTAGGAGATTTGGAAATTAACGTTCCGTGTTTAGTTTCACAGCCACCACACACTTGACAAACTCACTCATTGCTCTTCCTGCCATGTGTCCATCCTCTTCTTCATTTGGACTAAGAACTTCCTGGGACAGAAAGTCCCTCTCCTATTCCTCCCATTTATGCTGTAAAAACCAAGAACACTTCCAAGGATACTAGCACTACATGCAGTCCTTTGCTTGCTCACCCTGTTTTTATTCCTACCATAAAGATTCAATTTGCATACAAGTATTTAATTTGAAAGCTAAGCATTTCTTCTCCTTTAGAGCCACATGGAGAACTCTAACAGTATTAAAAACAATGACCTTACCAGCAGACCTTTACCTCCTTGCAGTCTAAATAAGATGTTTTCAGTTTCTACTTTAGTCTACCTTAATGACAGATGAGCTGTAATGTTTTTGATCTCATGAGATCACAGCACTGAGTTTTCATACTGTAGTTTAAACATTACCGATAACGTTCTATTTGAGCAGCTGACACTTCTAGCACACTGGGCAGTTTGTCTGTCACATCAGATCTAACCCCTTATACACTGTGATGCTGATCACAACTTTTTACCAAATATGATTTCAGATTACTTGTCCCAAACTATGGATTTTCCATTTATGACCTGGTTTGTCAGACGGGACTCAATGTTCTTTAAAGCATCTCAATGACAGACACATTTATTCTAATAAATTCATGTTTCAGTTCAACAAGAAGATGTAAAGAATCACATTTTTCCACAGTGCATGCATGACTGGGACTCCAACCGAAGTCAACAAGAGCCCTGCAGGCACATCTGAAAGCAGCATTTGATCTATAATCGCATTTATTGAAATACAGCACGTACAGACCCTATCTTGCTACACTGAACATATTGAACTATTGCAATGAAAATAGGATTAGATTGCAATTAATCAAGGAAATAGTAGCTAGTGCCATGCCATCAGCTTTTAGGCAGAGCTCTCCAGTGTATTATTACATGAGGGTGTTTCTTAATCACTGACAGCAAACACATTGTTTGAGCCCATTTCTACTTTTACGCAGAAGAAATATCCCCATGCACAATGAAGACTTACAAATGCTAAAGACTTTTGAGAGTAATTGTATGAAATGATTCAATTGTTCCACACAGATTTGGTGCAAGTACTTATCTGCATCTGTGCTACTGTGCTCAAAGTATGCTGATGAGGTATACGTAACATGCCACTATGCATGTCTGTAATCCATACACCAACACAGGACCAGGTCCTGCAGTCTCATACACCATATGTGAGCAAATACCTGGTTTGATCTTACGGTCCCCTACTCTGTTGAAAGCCAGCTGCTACACTGCTTTGAGGGGGTGGACTTGAAACAGGGCTTCCAGTTAACAGAAAAAAGAAAGCAAACAAAAACAAAAACAAACAAACAACCACAGACAAAATATTTCCTATAAAGAGACAGAATTCTTTATGGAGAAAATTAACTACCACTTAGAACAGCTCTAAAAAACACCACTTCACCATACAAATGGGGAACTCTGAAGCATGATGATGCCATTTCTTTTAAGACATTTTGAAGGAAGTTTAGTACTTATCCCATCAGAGTGACAGTGCTGGAGATCCAAGCCTCCCGTTTCCCCACAAAGCAGGCAAAACCCTTGCGGTTCCTCATCATACTGACTTCCACACTGGCATTTTATCCATTAGTATATATTTATTCTGGATAGGTAGAGACACTTCTCATCTAGGGTAGATAAATCCGTTTCTTGTCTCCACACCAAGCCATCTCTCTCTGCTTCAAACTAAGTGCCCAGCGCAGTCTGTCTAAATACACCGGGGATGGGGGCAGCAAGCAGCAATCTGCTTACCAAAGCAACCAGAGAGACATCCATTGGTAGTAAGGCTCAGACAGTTCTGGACCAGAAGGCACCCGAATTGGGAGATTTGAGTGTCAAGTCTTCCAGTTGCCAATCTCCTGAGCCATGCTGGGGCTGACGCTTTATTTGCAAGTACTTAGAGGCAGCTGCCACAAACACAGAAATTACAGTAAGCCAAAGCAGAAGCCTGTCATCTGGGTTTTTTGATTTAAGCAGTGTAAAAAGATGTTATTTTCACAGAGAACCATAGCAAATATACAAAAGGAGTTGCCTCCCTTGTACAGAGACAAGGGCAGTTGCTGGTTTATAGCTTACTAAATTAAATAACATCAGCAAGAGTCGCGTGCTCCCTACGCCACCTTCAGCTTTGTCCCTGAAGGGAAGCCGCCACAGCGTGGCAGTGTTGGCAGCTGCCAGCCAGCACTACAGCGGTGGCACAGCAGGAGGCTTTGTTTTAGCCATGCTGCAGCCCTCTTTGCATCACTTTCCATCTGGAGATCCCCACAAAATACCCTCCTGAATTTCACCACCTTTTTTAGTGATTGATGTCACTCCATTGTGTCCAGTGCTGACCACAATGCTTATATTTTCAATACATAATAAAGCCTAGAAATGATGCAGCCGTACCACATCCCTGAAGCACAGACATGTAAAATACCAGGACAGACAGCAGCTTAGACGCTCTGGGCAGGGGTCCTGCCCTAACAGACATATGCGACATGCTGTCCTGGCAGCACACGCTCACATCCATCTGTTGAGATGGAGCTGAGCCCACAGAGCTTCCATCGTCCTGTTTTTAGTTTGTATGCACCATGTAAGCTCCGGGTGCAGCAGGCAGGGTGCACAGCACTGCAAATCCTAAATGAAACTTCTGTCGTTCGCACAGAAAACACTGCAAGAATACTCACTATCGGAGAGAGGAATGAAGAAACACAAAAACAGTCACCAGCCCTGGGCTCTGAGGAGGACAGCTGGTCTTTCCAATAGGAAAGAACAGATGTATTGTGGCATTGGGTTCATTTGTTGTGGTCACTGAATTCAGCAAAAGCAACCAGAACTTTTTGATGTGCCCCAGGCATCTGTAACTACACCTCAGGAATTATCACTTTGCCTTGCACTAGTTACCAGTGAACACGTAACTTACAGTCTTAGGAATAACAGACAGTAAAACCTAATTTTCACATAAACTTCTACCTGACAAACAAACCAAATTCTTCACAAAGAGCAAAAGGTCATAACCAGGGAAAACACTGCACCCATAAAGCATTAGCAGGTCACAGCGGACCATGAGTGACAGTTTTCCTTCACTGTGAGCAAAAACCTGCAAACATTTGCTCCGAGAGTGGAGAGGTGCCAGGAAGAAGTGTGAATATTCCTGCTCGAGGATTATGAATTTGCGTCAGAAGAGACCAAGCAGCGAGGGGAGCTCGGGGCTTTCCCTGCGCAGCCGGTGCGGTGTGGCGGTGTGCCTGCTCCCCTTCTCCCACAGGTGACTCGGCAGAGGCGTTTGTTCGACGTGAGCTGCGAGGAGCTCCACCTCGGCAGGAGCAGCACCAGGCGGCTGGCAGTACCTTTGCAACGCAGATTTAAGACTCTGCATTCATCGTCCCACACTTTGCTGTCAGTAGCGTAAACGGAGCTTTCCAGCTCCCTCCCACGCCTAGCCGCAGCACGGCAACGTGGCACCGGGCCCTCCCCACCGCAGCACACACCGGCGGCCGAGCAGCACCAGCGCGATGCTGCCGCCCCGAAGCCATTTCGGGCTGCGTCCCCCCCGCGTCCCGCCCTCGGGGGCCGTTTCACGCCCGCTCCGCGTCCCCCCGGCCCCCGCCGCGCCCTACCTGACCCGTGCTGCTGCCGGAGGATGGCGGCCTGCCCGGGCGGCGGCGAGGCCGACGAGGAGGCCGTGGCGGCGGTGCTGGCGGCGGAGGGCCGCCCGTCGGCCGGGGGGGGCGGCGGGCGCTTGCCGGGCCCGGGCCCGGGCGCCGGCGTGGCCCTGGCGGCGGGGCCGTGTCGGCGCGGGGCCGTCCCGCTCTGGATGTGCGACACCGCCTCGGCCGCCTGCACGTCGGGGGGCGCGAAGCGGGACAGGACGCGCAGCAGCGCCTGGGCCTTGTGCTCCTGCGTCTCGTCGGCGCTGTAGTCCGCCACGCGGCACTCGTAGACGCCCTCGTCCTGCCGCCGCACGCCCGACAGCCGCAGCCGGTGCGAGATGTCGTTGCCCTGGACGCGCACCGTCTGCAAGAGAGCGCCCCGACGCCGCTCAGCACCCGGCCCGGCCCCCCGAGCTGAGGCCCCCCCGAGGGGTGCTCGAGAGGCCCGGCCACCCCCCCCCCCCCCCCCCCGGCCGTGCGAGGGGCTCCCGCAGGAGGAAGAGGTGAAGGAGGAGGAGGCGGGACCCGACGTGTACGGGAGGGGTGCGCGCCCCCCAGCCCCAGCTGCACTTACGCTGATTTTCGTTGCATCCTTGTTTGCCACCTGCGGGAACGGAGAAGGACAAGGATCAGAGGAAGCTCCGGCAGCGCATCCCCGAGACGCTCCTCTGCCCACAGCCCGGGGGACAGCCCCGAGAGCCCCCGAGGATCGCCCCTTGCACGCCGTGCCGCCCCTCCGGCCCGTGCCCACCCCGGCACCGAGCGGCGCCTCGGAGCCCCGGGATGCGCCTCCTGGGGAGCCGGCCGTCATCCCGCAGGCACAGCCTGTCATCGTTTATTGTGAAAGCAACTCACGGCGTTTATAGGAGGTTAAAGAAGACGTTTAAATCTGAGCGATTTATTTCCCCGCCTGACAAGTGACTTACACTTTCCCCAGCCAGGCGGCACCGCATTAGCTCAGAGGCGGTACGCTCTGCTCTGCATCGCTATCCGAGCGCTGCAGGAAAACAAGCGGAGCGTGGAGGGCAGCTGGTGCAGGCGGCTGCTGCGGGGCCGGGCAGGACGTGCCCCGCGCTGCACGGCTGGCACCCCAAATCGCCGCAGCAGGGCTGGGGGCTGCGGCACGACCTGGGGAAAGGCAGCCGAGTGCCTCTCAGCAGAGCCTGCCCTCCAGCCGGGCGGCTTGCTAGGGGAGGGGACACGCGAGATTGAACTCTGTGCATTTTAATTTCTTCACCCAACTGCGTGGAAGCGTCTTGCCAAGCTCCAGGTACGGACAGAGATGCGTATGAGAGCCCAAGAAACCGTGTGCATTTGCATATTCAGACTGAGATGTATGTAACATCCGAAGGCAGAGAGGTGTTTCCCTCATGGCTTTATCTGCTATCAGGGTGCAGACAGAGGCTCTCCCACCTCTTATGGCGATTCCCAACAGAGCTCACAGCAGCACTTTGTTTTCCTCGTTCCCACTTCAAACTACAGCTACTTTTGACTGCCTCTCTCGAGTCTTCGTTGCCGATTTTGTAGCAGGACATTTAGCGTTTTCTATTTACGATCCTTAAAGCACTGTGGTTTTTTTTTTGTGGTTGTTTTGTTTTGTTTTTTCTGGGGTGAAGCCCCCCGGTGCATGCCCCAACCTCCCCGTCCCGGTGCTTCCACCTGCTTGCGGTACCCGCTCTCCTCTCTGGGACCGCGGGGTCCATCCTGACCACCCTGTGCGCACGCTGCACAGACACGTCTCCACAGCACCGCGTTACCTTGCTCCTGCTGCCGGGGACGCTGATGGCTAATTCGTGTGCAAGTTCTCTGGCTGGTTCTTTAAGGTACCACCACTGGATTTCCAAGGAGTACGAGGTGGATCCGCTGGCTCGGAAAGCACAAGGCATCTCAATATCATCTCCCTCCCTAACAGTCACATCTTTGGGAACTTCGGTAAAGGTAGCTGGGAGGGGAAGACAGAGTGACAAGGGCTGGTTAACGGGAGGTTCAAAGCCAAGACCAGGCTTTTTCGGTGAGTGGGAGCTGCCGGAGCCCAGGGGCTGAGCGCTTTCGGGCGGACCGGGCACCCCGCACCGGGCCAAGCCGGTGCCGCGGCTCCAGCGGGCAGGAGAGGTTTGACGGGGGCCTGAACTCCCTTCCCCCTCCCGGTCCTCCGGGGAAGCCCCCGGCCGGAGGCACTGCTGCCAGCCGCCCCCGCCGCCCTCCCGCCCCGGGTCCCTGCCGGTGCCGGCCCCGGCAGCCCCCCACTCACCGGTCACGCCGAAGAGCAGGGGCGCGTTGACCATCAGGTAACAGAGGGTGCCGAAGAGCCCCCGCTTGCCCATCGCATCGAGGGGCCGGGCTCGGGGCGCAGCCGGGCACGCCTCAATCCATCGCACGCCGCGGCCCGGCTCCAGGCTCCCGGCTCCCCGCCGAGCCTCCCGGACAGCCTCCGCCCGGACGGGGTGGACCAGACGTAAAATCCGCGGCCGGCGGCCGAGGCTCGCTCGGGGCTGGAGGCGGCGATCCTGGGAATCGAGCGGTAAAACCTCGTCCCGCGCTCGGCAGCGAGCGGGGCTCAGCTGCCCTGCGCCGAAGAGGGGCTCCCGCTGCCCAGAAGCGAGGAGGCGGCGCCGGGCTCCCCTCCGAGACCCATCACCGCGCCGCGGCCGCTCCTCCTCGGGGCTCCCGGTGCGCTCCGACGGGGCGGCGGGGCCGCGGCTCCTCTCCCGCACGCGGGCGGCCCCGGCTCTGCCCCCGCACGGCGGAGCCGCGGCACGGCCCGGCCCGGCCCGCCCCCGCCCACCCGGGCGGCCCCCGCGGCGGCCGCGCCCGGCCCGGCCCCGCGGCCCGCCCCCGGCGGGAGGGCCCCGGCCTGGCACCGCCTCCGCCGCCACGGCCTCCGCCCGGCCTCCCTCCCGCCGCCGCCGAGGTTTCCTGCCCGCCGGCCTCCTGGCGCAGGACGGGGCTTTGCCCAGAGCTGCTGTCAGACTTGCCAGCTCCCCGCGTTTGTTACTTGTTAAAATACGTGACGGAAAAACCAAACGCACAACTCTGTCGTTTCAGAATACCGGGTCGTAAAAAGAAACCGTTTGTGCGGCTCAGCTGTTTCTCAGGCAAATGTCCCAATTAAAAACCAGAAGTGCTCGCGAGTCAAGTCAGTAAAGTCGTTACAGTGAGTTATAACCACAAGCATAGTTTGATTTCTGCTGTAAGCAATGAGGGGAAACCGTATTTTAATAAACCTGAGGTGTCTTTGGCTTTTTTCTCCCCTCTGAAATTCCATTAAGCCACCATTTTATCCAGCCACAACTTTATTTAATCACTGGGATGGCATACGAAGTGGCTTTTATGACCCACAGGAAATTTCCTTTATGTTTTTTAAGGTTTCCTTCCATACCTGAATGCAAAGATACACGAACATTTCTATGGAAAAATTATTTAGAAACACTCATTTTTGGAATACCTAAGGCCACTTTTTAGAAGAATGTCAGTCCCCAGCTTCCCAGCTAGCTCCCAGCCTGGCCAGGCTGCTGGAGGCTGGCGTGGTTCTGCCCCTCAAAGCCCTTCCAGCTGGGCACTTCAGAACATCCATGCAACCCTGAAGGATACCGAAACTGCATCAAATCGGTACTTCCTATTGGACATTTTTTTCAGAGCATTTTCAAGTCACTTTTACTGATCATATCACGATTTGAACCCTGCAGAGGCCCTCTGGTAGGACCACGACAACTTGCCTGAAGAGCAGCTCTGTGCCTCTCCGCACAGGTTTTATTGGGAGCCTGAACCCTGCCAGCAGGCAGAGCCCAGCTCCCCAGGCAGGTGCAGCCAGGCCCAGCCAACCATAAAAGCTTTTATTGCAATATCTATTAAACACCATTTAATCAAACAGTCTAATAATCACTTACGCTTTGCTTTTCCACCCAAAAGCTCAGTGAGCTTCATGCAGTAAGCAAGCGTCATTTCTTTTCGCATACATGGCCTTAAGCCATGTAGCAGTGCAGTGAGTTTTATCACCACCTTGCCAGCGTCCCCGTGAGTGCTTCACCTGCCAGGCCGCATGACAGGCATACCTGAGAAAGGAAATCCAGCAGCGCCTACACTCGGCAGCAAAGTTTTCAAGGCAAATCCCTGGGATGGGTTAGCTGGTCCTCTGCGGGCGAGGCAGTTCCGTGACTCTGGGCTCTTCCAGAGGACTCCAGCCAGGAGGACTTTGAAACACCTATGGATAAACAAAACGCACCATCAAACTGTGAACATCCAAAGACAAATAATACATATGGGATGACAAACTGTAGCTGTGGAAAGTTGGCGGCCTTGATACGAGGATTGCTTTCTTTTGCTGTCTTACTAAGCAGACTTCACAACGTAAAATCCTTCTCTTTTTACCCCAAAGAACCAGATGTTTTCAGAATGCAGTTGCCTTTTTGTATCAAATTACCAGCTGTATACATGAAATAGTGGCAAATCATATCTGAAAAACTTTTACTTAAGTTTTATTAAAATTGATGTTTAAAAATTTCTTCTGCATTGTGAAAATTTATAAAGGTTTGGAATCAAAAAATAACCAGTTCGTGTTTAAGTGAGTTTTGTTTCTTAGATATATATAAAAAAGTAATAAAAATGAAAAGGAAAGGTAAATGCATTTGAACTTAGTTCTATTTTAATAAATCTAAGGTTGTTATTGTAGTAATAGTGTTGCTGAAGTGAAGACAGTTTTATCTTGAATGTGTCCCTTGGTTTATAACGTTAAACCTTCAGTCCTCCTGTATTTATTACCCACCAAATTTGATTTTATATGTAGGAACTGAACACTCTAGCACTGATACCTTTGTATTCAATTAAAGTAAGGAATTAGGAACATGAGTGTGTTTTTCACAGTCTTAACAGAGTAATAACAAGACTCTTTTTTTATGTTCTCATCTTCTACTAAAATTATAATGGGGGACTATTGTGCTGCTAGCTGACTGGCAAGTATTTGGTGCAAATCATTTTGCTCTTAGAATCATAACAACATGTGAAGTCATTTATTGATTCAATCCTGCCAGCAAAAGGGACTTCTGCAGCAGAGAAGATATCACCTGCCTAAGCTCCTGCCCTGAACAGTTGATGAAAGCAGGGATATCACAGGGAGTAGCTCCCTTTGCAGTTGCTGATCCTGCAGCATCATCCACACCAGCAGTTCTCAGTGAAATGAGGAGAACTATTCAGCGCTAAAAGTGAAGGCTCTTTTGTTGATGACAATATTTTTTCTGTAACTGTCACTCAGGTACCACAGTAGACTGTGTGGCATATAGGTAACATTATTTCATAGCTAGGCAAACTGAAATTGGTTGTTTTTCTAGAAAAATCCTGTGGCTTTTTAATAGCTTTCCACGTCCAAATTAGATTTTAGCAGAGAAGACTCTCTCTGCTGTAGGGTAAGTCGAAACACAGAGCATTTGCTCTGGCAGCAGGACTCTTAGCCACTTTATCCAAGTGAATTCATTCCTAAGCCATCCCCTAGAGAGAAGGTGGCTGGGAGAAGCTCTGAAGTCCCCTTCCTGGATCCTGAGCACCTTTCTGGGAAAGCCAGGAGGAGTCTGAAGGGACCCTTGGGTGAAACCAGCAGAATTCCTCATGAAGGGACAGTCATCTTTGTCTTCTCTTAGTCCTAATCTCATAGTCCGCTGTTAGCACCAAATCTCGTTTGATATGCAATGTGGGAGCATCGCTGACCTCAGGAGCTGATGGCAATTAACAGCGGAGGAGGATCTGGTCCTTTAAGCAGACACTGAGACTTACGGGACTAGTAATGGGAGACTGCTCTTGCTGTTGCTGGACCATGTTTTATAGCAACTCGTGAAATCCCATAAGTGATTCCAGCACTCTGTAGCTGCTGACATTTAAGAACATTTCTCCCTGTAATTTTTTTAAATGACTAGCAACTCCATTATCCGAATAACCAAAATACCTCCTATCGGCTGCTCGAGGAGCCTTTAATTCATACCCTGCTGTTTGGAGTTAATCCATTCAAAAATTAAAGCAGTGCAGGTCACCTTTGAGAAGGAGAATGCTGCAAAAATCATCCAGTTCTATACACATGAAGCATGTGATGAGACATTCACTTTGAGTTGGTGTAAAAGCACTGTAGCATACATGAAGAGACTCGGTAGTCCTACTGTATTTAATCAATGTTCTCTGCCCTAAATCCTCTAGCGGAAGCAAGTCCTGTTCAGCACTCTATTCTCAGATTTTTGTCACAGTTCTTTTCTCACCACACCGATATATTTTGATAGACACAGGGGCCAGTTTCGCTTCTGTTGATAGAAAGTAAATGCTTCTGCAAATGACACCTGGGAGGGTTTGGGGCAGCCCTGGCCCAGGGCCGGGGTGGCCGTGCCACTGCTCATAGCTCTCGGCAGTGCTCAGACAAGCTCCAGGGCTTGGGGTGCCTCCCCAGGGAGCTGCATACGCTGACGGCATGCTGAGCAGCTTCTGCGAACGGTACTGTCTCTAGAAAATAGGTGAGGGGCAGAAGCGAGCATTGGATGTAAACAAAACAAAACAAAAAAGCAAAAAGAGAGATGCTAAAATGTTCACATCTCTGCTTCCAGCACAGTGACCTTCACTGTGGAGCTTCTGCCTCGTAACAATAGACTGGCAACTGTCAACCCAGTTGCCTTTAAAATGTCACTGGTTTAACATCAAATCAAGAGATATAATTGCATTCTTCCTTCCTTTCCTTCTCTTCCTTTCTCTCCCTCCCTCCCCCAGATCCCAGTTGTGGTCAAGCCCCAACAAATCCGACTGCCTATTTGTATTCCTGTAAGAAGTTAGGAAGGGTCGTAAGTGCTGCAAGTTCACATGGTCTGTGCTGTTCTCAGCATACACGATGGCTTTATTTCCCACCCACAAGCAGTGGGCTGCACTGCCTGGAGCTACTCCAGGATCCAGGTGACAGGCCCAAGCCTAGCACAGTATTTGAGAAAGAACTGACTGTCTTATATTGGGAAGTTCAGGGTTAAAACCATCAGACTGTGCTGTTTTGCTGGGTTTATTCATTGTTGTACTCTGGACATATGACATTTCCACCAAAAAGCTTCCTTTTACTGTCCATAAAACCGATTAAGGTAGAAAGGACATTTCTTTATTTCACCTAGGCACAGTTCTTGCTTTATGCAGCAAATGCATTTTTAATTGCCTTTAGTTTCTACTTTATCTAGCTTTCTTATTTGATATTCTTTGTTAAATGATCTAACAGTATGAGACGCTCATGCAAGAACATACAGAAAGAGAAGGCAACATATATTCATAGCACTGCAACAATAACTCATCTAGTACACTGTGCTTACAATAAAGTCAAAATCAGTCAGAAAATCTGATTACTTCCCACTGTAAACTGTATCTGAAATTTAAGGAGTAAGCCAGTTTTAATAGCAGACATGACACTGACTGCGTGACATTTAGACAGGAGTAGCATAAGCCAGCAAGACAACATGTACAAGTCGTCGTCCACCAGGACGGGCCTCGTGCAGCAGCTCAGAGCGACTCCAGCCCTGCCGCCAGGTGCTGTGCCACATGGCATGGACCTCTCGGGGCAGGCTGCCCGCTTCGCCCTTCTGTCACCCAGCTTCACTCAGTAACGGACCCGGATACTGCCAAGCCTACCTGTGGGTCTGCACAATAATCCTCACCAACATCCCGATTCATCGCGTTCTTAGAGTGGTGTAATTAATAGGGAATTGGAGCAAAAAAAATATTAATAAAGTGCAGTTATCTTACTAAAAACATAAATTAGGTGCAACAGAGCAAACCACTGATTTAGGCAATGCCTTTTATTTCTTACTAGGCTCAGAGAAACTAGTAATATCTGCCATACAGAAAATGGACATACATTTGACCTTACAGAACTCACAGAATCTCATATGGAAAAAATCCATATAAGAAACCAGCAGATCAGACAAGATCTGCAGCAACATCTTAAAAGCTTAGGCCTCGGTTCTGCAAGCATTTTGGTGTGAACTGCAATAAGTTTGTCAGTAATCTGTCAAGTCCTAACGAGTTGAGGAGACGAAGCTACTGTACAAGACTTTTAAGAAGACGACATGTTTTCCTGTGTAAAATTGAAGAGTTTGCTTCACTTTTTAAAAGCAGTTGAGATTATTTTTCCTTTCTTTTTTATTACTTGCAGTGCCAGGATCACATCATGCTAGGCTCTCTAGTAGTACAAAGCTAAAAAACTGAAAGAATTAGAAATTCAGGTCACATCTATCCAGTTTTTCAAGAGATACTCAATGGATGACTAGAGAATTAGTATAATTACTGCAACATCACAGATACTAAGCAAATAAAGCCAGATTAACTGGAGATGGGGAAATGAGTTTTACTTGTTTAGTGCACATTGATTTTTTTTTTAAAGTAATAAATGCCTGATAAACTATTGCAAGAAAAAAACATTGCTGTTAAAAAGTCATCTCTTGCATCCCTCCAGTCCATCCTCTCCATCCCTCCAGCTGAACCTAAAGCTGGCATGAAAAACATTTTGATTAAGCACTGTTGCATTAGGCTTCCTGATGTGGCTGCTCTGTAGCTGCTCTGTAGCTCGCACAAACCAGCAGCTATGGCAGAGAGGATGCGGCTCTTGTTGTTTCCTGGCCTCACCACACTTATTATCCAGGTACGGGGTAACCTTCCTGTGCTTGGTCCTTTTGTCAGGACCCATGGTTTTACCGACAGTTTAAAATGAAATACATTTTTTTATATATATGGCTGTATTTCTCTTGCTATATATAGTATAAATGATATTCGGAGTTAAAACAGGTTTGGACATTGTTGTACTTTAAATGATTTGTAAGATTTTCTACATTAAATACATCTGTAAATGCCATTTAAGCTGTGCAAATGCAAGGGAATGCTCCAAATGGATGCAAGCTACTGCAACTGTTAGTTAGGGATTTCAGTACATAGCATGCCTCCGTGTTTGAACCATGTGTGAGTGAGAAAGCGAGAGAAAAGGTGTTGATAGTGAGAACCTGTTTAGTTCATATAGCTAAAATCATGACCTTTGTTAAACCACTGCAGTCAGAACACGTACAGACATCCTGTTCTGGCAATTGATAACAGAGCATAAAAGAAGAGTGCAGGAAAAAGAAAAGTTCAAGTAGAGCAAGAATATTATGCTATATATAAAACACAGAAAACGATACGAGGCACAAACATCTTGTATTAAACACACCATATCTGGGCTGACGTATAGAAAGGCTTCTAGGTATTAATTAATTTTCCTTTAAAGCTCGAGAATGTATTTTTATTTCATTAAGGAGCTATCCCCAGCTGCTCTCTGCCTAAACCACAAAACCCTATCCATTTAAAAAAGAATGCAGCACAACTCATCGAAGCCAACAGTTTCAAAAAGCATCCATTAATTTTGGATGCTTCTGGTTTTAGATGTCTCCCTTAATGAGCCTGAAGGTAAACATGCTCTTAATAATTCTGCCAAAACAAGGCTAATAAGTCCATATCTTCATTTATCAGCTGAAACACCTGACCCAGTGCTGTACAGATGAATTAGATGCTCTGACTTAATCATTTGTATTACTTTTCTTTTTATGAAATAAAAAGAAACTTTGGGCCAGCTTCCCTCTTCCAGTCCTGTTCCTCCCATCTGCCCTGGCCACTGCCAGAAGCCAGCCTGGACGGGGATGCCCGCGGAGCATCTCCGCAGCCTGTAGCAGCCTGCCTGAGAGGGGGTCACCTCCCCACACCCCCCATGGCAGCATGTGTGTCTGCAACAGAGAAGGGAATGCGAAAAGATATGCATTTTTTGGTTAGCAGATAACCCTTTCATCAATAATGTATCCTTTCAGTCTACTGGTGAATCAGCCCGCTACCCACTGTTTCAAAAAGACTGTTAGAGACTCTAGCTCCTAGATTAGAATTGAAATGACTATTTTGTTCAAGCAGGATCAATTACTTGCTAGTGTTTCCTCACTGCTCGCTGCAGTTAGAAAGCCTTGGGGCTGACACACGTGGAGGAGTAAGTACTGATCTGGGACGTGGCACTGTGGAGGTTTGGGTACAGCCTGTTGATAGCATTAACATTTTATAGCCTTGGTAGGAGGGACTCAGATTGAGGAAAAATCTATCTAGAAAATTGAACTGCTTATCCTCCAAAATGGAAGAAACCAGTCTGCAGGTTTATCAGGCAGAGTGACTTGTGAAGGGCTATGTCCAAAGCCTGGAAGTAGGGATCGCTCTGGCAAGTGACCTGAGAAACCGACAGGCGCGAGTGCTGCTTCTGGGCTTCTGGTGTGGAAGGTCAGAGCCCGCTCCCAGCCAGGCTGAATTTTCTCCTCTGTAATTCTTCTGTGGCCTGCAGGTCTAAAGCAATTCTTCCCAAAGGAGGAAGAGCTGTTCAGCCCCAAAGGACCAACATTTCAAGAATTTATGGGATTTAAATCACTTGCTCGGTCACAAACGGCTCAGAAACAAGAGCCTCTCCCCACCCTCCAAGGAGACTGTGGCACCAGAAGACCTGGGCAGATGCTGCCATGAGCAAAGGAAAGAAGATGAGAGCTGAAAGGCAGACGGCTCTTGATTCCACACCCTTCATCTGCGGACTCTGATGTTTTTCTCACTGTTCACAGGGAAATTAGATTAAAAATAATCCCTCCTCGCCTCCCTTCCAACCAGATCTGAACTGGATAACTTCTAAAAGGGTTTTCTGCATCAGCCCTTTAAACTGATTAAAATAGGGAACACCAAAACGATACCTCAGCAGCGTGCTGGGTATGTGCAGATTAGAAACTGTGCTCTACAGAGTGGCAACTAACAATCGATTTTCAGCAGACAGGAGTTTGTCAAGTGGAAAGAGGGCGGGCAGGAACACTGGCTACAGATGAAGCCCAGTACTCAGATCAGGCACTGAACATATGGGAAGATGGATTCAGTAAAACACTCAGGAGAGCTTGATTTTTACAAAAAAATAAATAGGTTTTGCCAGCTTAAAATACTAATAATGGCCACTGTAGAAACACAGAAGTTCCAGCAGTTAATCTGCAAAAGTGTGGAGATTACAAAGCATGCAAAAAAGTCTGCAAGACTAGAAAAGTCTGAGACAAAAGATCATTATGGCATGAATCCTTTGAGGTGAGCAAATAGTTCTAACAAAGTGTTTAATGGACAAATAGTTCTATTTGCAGAGAAATAGAAATGCTTAGAAAAAAATTGCAAGACATATTTGTTCAAAGTGGCTCCTGTTAGGGATAAGCATGTGCCTGTCTTCAGATGCTGCCCTTTGAAAGCTCTGGAGGCTAATTTAGGTAACCACGAAGATAACAAAGGCTGGATGTATAAACATGCTTCTCCTTCCTAATCTCTTCTGTGGGTAAGAGTCCTGATACTCACATATGACTTTGCTCTGATTTAAGCCTTCTACGGGGAGAAAATTTTTGAGCAGAATGACTATATCTCAAGCTGTAATTCATTCCTGTCCAGTTCACTGCGGGCAGTCATACAAACACAGGGGCAGGTATCCAGGTGGATTGGAAAGGACGAGCTTCGTAACATGCTAGGAATTCATTCGTGTTTCTGGGCATCAGGCTGTATGGATGACATTTGTGCGGTATGCTGCTAGTGGGCAGCAGCTCTCACCCCGCTGTGCCAAGGCACCTTCTGTCCCAGCCCCTGTGAGCTGCAGGCAGCTCAGGCCAGCACCCACCTTGAGCACACTGCAACCAGAAACTGAAGGTGTGTATTTGTTTCCCCATGGAATAATTTATGTCATTAGGCAGAGAGGTATTTGAAATAAACAGTAACAACTCTGTAAAAATGGTAGAATTCAAATCTTTACAGCTACTTAACTATTAAGGCCTTTATTTCACTAATCTGAGATTAATCCACCATGTAAAAATAGATATTTAAATAAATTGACTACACTGCTAGTTAGAGATAGAGATTTCCATTGTTCAGAAGGTCTCAGTTTTATTTTGATCTTTTTTAGGAGATAACCCTCATAATCCCGTACAGAGTTGACTATAATGTCTGTTCTCCCTGAGAGCTCTTTATATATAGCCGAGATCCTGCTAACGCTCACCAGTTTCCACTACTGTGGTGTTTAGGCTTTCGAGAGGAACCCAGAAAGCAGTTATGAAGATGTTAACTGCAGAGATAACTAGAATTAATTCAAGCACAACACTGCTAGCAGATGAACACTGCGAGGAAGGCACTGATTAGAGTATTCTTTCCCAGCAAAATCGGTGTTTTTCTTACAGCTGTGTGTGTGGGCTCATGGCCTGTTCCAGAGCTTCCAACTTAAGCTTGGAACGTGGAAATTCAGTCTGTTTCCCCAGCATTATTATTCTGTGTACGAAAGCTCTACACACGATGTTTTCTGCTTATCTATTTTTATTGCATCTTAGTAATAAAGCCTCTCTGAGCTGTGCTTTATACCTCAGAACAAGTCCGTTGGCCAGATGGCTGCTCTAACAAATGGGGAGAAATGTCAGAAGCACTTTTGCGTACCTAGGCAGTGAGGCGCACCGGTCCCGCTCTGTGCTGCCAGCACCGGCCGCAGCACGCCAGGGCTCAGCACACCTTGCTTTGTTGGCACGAGGGCGATAGCCACAGGGACCGGGACGAGCCCTCTGGGGATTGTCAATGAAACGAGAAGAGGCTACTTGGTATTGCACTGCCCAAATTATCTAGTTGTGCTCCTGAGATCTGCTCCAGAGCCAAAACCTCACCAAAATATTTTGTGTTTTCTTCCTGGATGATACACATCGCTTTTGCTATAAGCACTACACCAAAGAGTTCAAAGCCAGCTTTGAATGGGATTTATCAAAACCTCCACTCCTAGCTGGCTTTCAAAATCATAACCTTGACATGCTTCATCTTACACTGATTACCAGTGCTATATCATCTGCTTGATAGGGCTTCCTCGTATCACATGGGTGATGATTCCTCACTGCTCCTTATGATTTCATACAAAAGACTTTCTGCTGTCAGGGAGGAAGTCTTTTAAAGTCCTACTTCATGGCCTTGTTGTGTGCATGAGAAATGCCAAGTCAATTAGGCAGGCTTGGTTGGCTAATGAGACTCTGGTGAAGTACATCACAGTGAATCACAGATTAGCTAACACTTACTGAAAATCCTGATAATAACAAGCAACATTTTTTCTATTAGAAAGCTCTTCTGTTGTCTATAGTTTCTCTGTCAACGTGATACTATCAAGACAAAAACAAATCTCTGGAATCCAGAGGCTTGAAGTTGGTGATGGTGGTCAGGGCTGAAAGAAATAATTAATTTTCAAAATAATTCCAATGGCATGGCATGGCCCTACAGAAAGGGGAGAGGTGCTGTGGGAAGGAAGAGGGACCTGCTGGAATAACGTGTCGCTTCTGTATGTGCGGACAGTTATGAGCACCTACAGCAACCCAGGGGGTGGGAAAGGCAGGAAAACTTGTTTAGAAACCCCCCAAAATGAAACTCTTTGCTTTCCCAGAGAATCACTGGGGCTCACATGGGGAGAATGAAGTTCCGGAGAGCGGAAGCCCAGGAGATGCTCACTCTCTGGGCAATCCTCCCTTGTGCCAAACCACCTCGGGAGGCAGCCACAGGCAGTGACAGACAGGATACGGGGATGTGAGGATGCAGCGGTGAGGCTGTGGTGGCCTCCCTGAGTTCTGGGTGGCTGCGCTCACCTTGGGCACTTGCTCTGATGAAAGGTCTCACCTTTCCAGGGCTACAGTCAATACCAGAGATGATTTAAGAAGCAAGTAGATTTCTCCCTCCAATGTAATTGCTGCAATAATTTATGCTTTTAAGATACTGACATATTTATCTAGCTTTTCTTACAAGATTTTTTGTTGTTGTTTTGACTTTGGATCAACCCCTACATAGAGCAACAAAGAATTCATTCTCTTTGGCAGTTATTTTTGACCTTTTCCTGAGCAATAGCTGATAGCTTTCCAGACTCTTTGTCTAATGGTAGAGGTTAAGCTAAGACTAAAACGTTCACCTGATTGCACTTGAACTTGTGGCTTAGCTGAGTAGAAAAAAACCTGCACTTTTGACACAGAGCTGGTTCCAAAAACATTGAACAAGTGTTTGAGTTATAACTTCATATGTTATTAAGTTGTATTGCACAGAAATCTTTCTGCCCTATTCCACACTGACAGAAAACCGCCTTTGCAGTTTATGAAATGTTAATACCATAGCACAAATTTATATAGGTGCATAATGAGAAATGGTAGCCTGGGGAAAAAAATCTTATTTATAAAATTAAACTTGTTAAATAAAAATGCAGCTAATGACTCACTTTTTACTCTTCAAATATATTAGATGTCTATATTTTTATGAATTCTGCAAAGTAATTGATAGGTTTTAGCATGACCCTGATACTACACAAAGGCACATTACACAAGCAAACGTTTTGGATGCGGTGAATCCACTGTTAATTATAGAAAGGCCTTCTTACAAATCTAGGATACCATCTGTCCTAAAACTATCCTTTAGCTAGCTTTCTGCCTTCGGTCTGTGCAGCTGTACTTTGCCTTTGCACTCAAAATAAATAGGAGTATGCTACAGTACAAGCTAATGAATAAATGATGAATTACTAAAACAGTCTGACCAGATTACTCAGTCTCTTCATCATGAGTCAGAAATTCTACTTCTGTTTCTTCATCATCTGCATTCACATGTGTATGTTCCCACAGAGCATGCTTTTTTGTTGTCATAGTTATTACAGATTTTAATGGTTGGTTAGATTTGTCAGATTTTTGCAAATTCAATGAAATGCCAGACAGAGAAAGCACATGAAACACCGCATTGTTTCTGCAGAATAATTACCATTATTTCCACATTTGACTTGTGGTGTCAAGAGACAGAGGGAAGGAAGAAGGTGCTCCTGATACCGCATGCTAGTGCTACCAAACCAAATGCCAATTATTCTTTTTGTCTTGGACTCAGCAATGATTTTGGATTTATCCCTGTCTTTGTGCTGGAGATAAGATACAGTCTTTGCACAGAAGAGTAAAAGGAAAGACCCACAAAACCTCCAGTTCAAAGAATCACATAAGCCTTTGTCTTAGATAAATATTAATGGCGGGGATCTATTCCTTGGGTAGGACGTTATGGAAATACCAGAGTGGCACAGAGAGCCATTTTTTTCACCCAACTGCTTATTGTCATGGCTCACCACTCATGTGGACAATAATCTGAAATTTTCTGGTAGGTGCTTGGGCACTCAGCATTCACGTTTATAAAAACTGCCTTGCTTGTGTCCGTAAGTAACTATTATGGACACGGTCTGAGTTTCAGCACCTCCATCTCATGCTCCATTCCATGTAACAGTATCTAATCAAGGCAGATATAAATCAGTTCTGTGCCCCAGGTCATCATTTTCTCTGGTTTTGACTCTCTGTAGACGAGACCCCATGGAGGCAGGCCCACCTGTGCGGGGGACAGACGCAGTGATGGGCACTGCGACAAGCCTGAGCAGACCTACGCACCACCCTTGTCTCTTGCTGGCTTCCCCTTCCCATGGTCATCAGCCGAGTCCATTTTTTACCCTATTGAAATGCACAAAAATACACTGTCCAATTTGACAAAACTTCTAAGTAATTATAAAGTACTTTTTGCAATTTCCTATGTAATATCCTTTCAAACTTGTCCTGTTTACTTTCTCTTTGAATGCATATTCAGTGCAGGCAGATTTGTAGGCACACAATGAGAAACTGATTTTGAAAAGAGGTAAATAAATTGCACTGGCTGGAAAAGGGCTTCTTGCTGCCCTTTTATTATGATGTGCACACAACTTGCTACAAATTCTTTACTTTGCATTTCTATCACAAAGATAAATGAAATTGTCAATCCTGTTCACATTTCCTTTTGACAGCTATATAAAAGTAATAGCCAGGGTGCCAAAAAAGCTTTCATTAATTCTTCTATTTATTAAAGTGAAAGGAGGACTATTTTGTAAACAAGGAGGGATAAACAGACTGAGAGCGAAATATTTGCTTTTCCCAGAGAATATACCTTCTGCATGATTCCTGACTTTAGGATGACTCTGAGCAGCACTTACAATGGATAAAAAACTTCTACATTTCAGATTTCTGTAACTTTCTCTCAGCATCACAGCACTCCAACACTAAACAGGATAAATGAGGTGCTGTGCAGTAATGCTGAAATGTAATCCAGAGAATCTGGCTGTAATATATATATATAAGTATATTGCTGCAATGGTGATCCCTAGCATTAAAAAAAAATAAAAAAATAATTACCGTTTCTTTTTATATATGTGTGTGCATCCCTAAACACATGGATGTAGATATCAGGGTCATGTCATTGACAACATCTTGGGCAAAGATGCCCCTAGTGAATCACTTTTACTGGGAGCAGTGTGGAGCAGAAGGAGCCCTCAGCACTGCCACACAGCTGACACAGAGCCTACCCAACCTTCGTCTCCCATGGCAGCACCCCAAAATGAGTTATGGCCTGGCAGGACAGCTACGTCCAGCACCAGGAAACTGAAACAGAGAAGGACACTTGCCATCGCTGCTACTGCCAGAGAGGAAAAACCAGACACTTGTGCCTAGGGGAGGGCGGGCGCAAGTTGAAGGAGGAGGGAAGGAAAGTAGAAAGCCCTCCTGGGGGGCAGAGGGAAGGGAAAAGCTTGACGTCAGGGAGAGAGGGCATGGAGAAGCGAGCTGGCCACCACAGAGACCAGCACAAGGCAGCCAGACACCGGACTCACCCCAATTCATCAGTTGTTTTGAGTTCACCAGCATCGTACTCAGCTCCGGTGTGCTCTAATTGTCCATCCCACTTGGGAAGTGTTTGAGCAAAGAGTTTGTAAATGCTCAGGTGAGGAAGAAACCTGGTTCTCTGTGGGACAGGGAAAGGGCAGTATTTCTCTGAACTCTGTGAGTCAGGATCAAGCCTGAATTACCACACTGAAGTTGCCTTGTTTGCCCTTCTTGAAAGACACAGGATGTCTCAGGACAATTAGTTCTCTCTTTATGCTTTCAGCATGGAGCTTAAACCCCTGACCTTTTTATCACGTCTATTTGGTTGCATATCCATGGCTCTGGAGACAATTAAAAATGAGATGCATGTTCTGCTTGGCAGAAAAATGCAGTACTAATTCATTTTTCTGCCTACAACAGTCCAACTGTGTTTAGCTTTTCCTTTCTTCTTGCATTCACATCTAAACCTACCTCCCTTCCTCCACTGCGTTTTATACAGCTCTGCAACTACGTGTGTTTATATGTCTCTGTGTATCTTCAGAGACGTTTTTTACAACACCTTGTATTAGCACAGAATACATAAGACATTCTGCCAAAGGTCTTTCATGTAAGTATACATATATATTTTTAAATAAAATTCTTTTGTTAGTTTAGCCTCCTCTAAATGCAATCTTAAAGCATTCCTTCCCAGACAGCCGGTGGCTCACAAAGCATGCTACTGACTCCTCTCCTCATGCGTGCATGGGGTGTTATTCACAGCCCAAGTCCCGAGCCATCTTTCTGCTCCACTTTGAAGGAATCACTCCCTTTATCAGTGAAGAAAACAAGCAGCTTGCCTACTACAACATTCAGAAACCTCCCCTTCTCTCTCTCTCCCTCTCTCAGTGGCAATATGAACATCAGAGATGGGAGAAAAATGATGCTGTGTTTCCCAAAGCAATTAATTTTACAATAGTTCAATTTTAACATCTTTGGATGTAAGCACAAACGGGAAGAAATATTAAAGCTCAGATTTACAAAGCCATGAAAACCAGCAGTAAATCACTAGCAAAAAAAAAAAAAAAAAAGTGTTTCCTTATCAACAGCAAGCAAAGAATTTAGCCACTGGGAGATGTTTTAAAACCTGTTGTTGTTGCTTTTTTTTTTTTTTTAAGTCTACATAAACACTATTTCTGATTCCATGTGGAATTCAGATCCAGTTCCAGACAAAGGCTTAAGGGAAACTTGAGATCTGGTTTGAAAACATGAGCTATCTGAAAGTGCAGCCTTCCCTAATGAAGCCACAATTTAAATATCAAGTTTTACACGAAGCAGAAAGAAGAAAACTCCAAACCAATCTGCACGTTGTATCAAAGGCAGCTGTTTTTAAAGTTACACTTGTTTCTCATTGCTGTGTATTCTGACAAATCTTGTGCCAGCAGTAGCTGCGGTGAGAAGTTACCTGAGACACTGACTGGCTGCACTTCTGATGTTTAGCTGAGTTATGAATGCATTCGGGAGAGAGTTACCCAGTTACAAGCTCCTGCTGAGAAAGAAGACCCTGGGAGCCAGTGCTGCTCAGCCTGTCATGTTGCACAGGAGCACCCATCTCTGATGCTGCCCGGTCTCTCGTGGCCAGCCCTGGATCCGAAGGGCATGCACTGCAGCAGCAGCAGCAGCCCCCTGTCGTGGCACTGGGACCCCACCGTGCCCCGTGCCGATCGCCTTGGCTGAGACACCCCACTGTGGCGCGGGGCAGGGGAAGGGGCTGCTGCAATGGGTGCCCTGCCCAGGGGCAGCCCCGGTGTGGCACCATTGTGGTGGTGGCACCAGCTCCACGGGCCCCAACACGCCGGGGTTGCTGCCTAAAAGCTCTTCTGCATTGAGACAGGAGTCATTGGGCAGGTCTGGTTAGCCTGCAGCCTCCCCGAAGCAGGGACATCTTGCTGTCCATTTGCTCAGCCCTTCACTAAAAGAGCCCCTGACCATGGTAAAAATGATGATATGCAAGAACAGAGGCCCTAAAGCTTTCCCAGGCAGATTGCTTTTTCTCCTTTTTTTTTTTTTCTCTTTTCGATTTTAGACTTTTTTTCTCCATCACACTTTAAAATTATATAAATATTATGGGCTAGATTCTTTTTCTCCCAAACTTCCATTGGTATTGAAACAGCAAAGGTGTCTGTTTAAAAACATGGGATACTCACTAGCTACCCAGCTGAAGGTTCTTTGCTATGCAAAGCTATGCAATATTTTCAGTAGTGCCTATTAATGTCAGCTTTCAGGGTATGATACAGTATCTTCGCGGTTTCATATTGCATCAAGTGGAAATCCAGCATACAAATAACTAGCTCAGGAATACTTTACACAAAATTATTGAAATTTTTAATCTGTTTCTGTTGTTACACAAGAAGTGGAATAGATTATATGGTATTAAAGCATTTTTTTTAGGAAAGTTTTTTACTTTTTTTAAAAAGATCACTTAAACAAGGAATGTTGTATTTAGGGAATATTATACCTTTGTCCTCTGGTAATTTGCCCTCCATCACCCAAAAGAAAAAAAGATGCCAGAATTGTCAGCAAAACCCAAATCTATTCATATATAGGGCTATATAGCTAATAGGGATATATTCAGACCATGCAACTACCAACACACGTGAGATACCTCATTTTACAAGGATATCACTGTCTTGCCTGCGGAACGGCGCTGCACCTGATGTTCAACCATAACGTTCATTAGTGGGGAAAATCCTTCAAGAGGATCATTCTTTTTAAAAAGCCATATGCAATCGTGTGGCTAAAAAGCACAAACACCTTTAATTATACTAACCAGACTTGCAAATTAAAGGCATAATAAGCCATTTGCATCTGTGTAAATCAGGTGCTAGACCTGAATTCAGTATTCATTTGTGTATAGCTAAGTAAAAACTAAAGGAGAAAAATAAACACAAAAGGGCAATATTTAGAGTTTGTGACAGTTTGGAATGATATAAAAGGGTGTCATATCAGTAAATTAGTGATACCACACAGGCCATGGGAGATGGTAGATAATGGCATGAAAAGCAGGGAAATTCGCTTCTACATTTAGAGACTTTTCTCCACAAAAGCAATGGGAATATTGTCACTCATCCTTCACTTTAACAAATCTGCAGGATGAGGCTTAGGAATATCTTAGAAGTAATTGGAGTACAAACCTGGCATCCTTTCCTGGATACAAAAATACCTCAAAAAACCTTCTACTAGAGGGATCAGCATGATGATTAAAATTTCTCCCTCAAATCAGGCTTCAGATTCTGGAAGGGGGCTACACTCAATGATTGTAGGTCCAAAATTCAACTCTAGATAAAAACAGTTCAAATATCTATAAGGAATGTCTGGAAATCCTTTCTCAGACATTGAATAAGCAAAGTATTCAGGACTGGGTGCTTTGTTCTTGTGTGCTTGGTTAAAATATACAACTGCATTAATAGCAAATGAATGGATGCACTTGAAAGAGCTACAAGGAATTACAAAAGACTCCTGCTCTCTTTACATCAGCTGCATGATGCTCCACACTCCCACCTTTTGCTGAAGCTGCCATCATAAACAAACAAGCAAACAAACCCCACAGCTGCACAGACAATGTTCGAGACATCATTGGCCATGCTGGGGAATGAACCAAGAATCCCGACACTGGAGAGAAGCACGTGTGTTGAGTAACTGTTAAAACCTGTTCACTTCAGCCATTTTGCAAGCCAAGAAGCATGGACTGTATAAGCAAAACGAACTATCTCAGGACACTTTTCAAGACTGTCACAAAATTGCTGCTATGATTAGTAAGCGCGCAATAAAATCCTTGCAGTTTAACAGTGCAGAACAAGAGAGTTTATAGGAGAAAATAAACTTTTCGATTCCAAATGCACTCTACAAATATTGGGCCAGCTCCTGCTTTCCTGATTTATGCAGACACTCAGGCCTTAGCTAATCTTAAGAGCAGCCCTCTCTACAGCCAGGAGGACTGCTCTGGTACCAGGCATGGTTATTTCAGCTTTAGCTGGTCTGCTTTGGGGATTGCACTGGGAAGTCCCGTTAAGGGCTTACGGTCCCAGTGCAGAAAATGCCTAAGCACAGGGAGTAGAGAGCTTCACCCAGCAGAAATTAAAAACCTGGCCCGTGTGTCTTAGCAATTGGTAACCTTGTCATGTCAGTTCAGTTTGTATTTTATAATGGTCACATATCTGACATTGAAGTACATTTGGTTAATGGATCTGTGTGAAAGAGCACAGGAATATAAGTAATTCTTACAAGGAAAACTACTCAGAGCAGTGCTACTACTTCTACCAGATGCAGAGGGACATTACTGATTAAGGCTCATTGCTTCCACTCCCACTGGGACTATTTCCACACACTCTCTGGGGGAGACAGAGCTTGGCCTGATGACAGAAATTAGGGGAGAACATTCAACGCTGAGAGCAGGCCTGGAGGAGCTGCTTTCTTGTCTCTGGAGTTCGTATGCCTGAAGAACAAGGAGATTTTATTCTCCCTATATCTCTTCTTCTTTTTAAAATATCTGCCTAAAACGAAATCTAGCTTTATCTAGTGTTAGGCCAATTAATATTGGTGATGGTGGAAGCTATTAGCAGCTTCGACAACAGCAGATATGCTCAAAAAATAAAGCTGGTCATTTCTGTACTCGTCTTAATTGCAGTTTTAAATCTTACACTGTTTTGCTCATTAAAATAATGCTGGAAAGAAAAGCTGTGTGTTTGGGGGTGTTGAAAAATCTTTTATTTCCTATGTTCTTTTCAAAAAGCTATAATAATTATTTTTATAGTGACAAGAGGATTATTTGACTTAATTTAGTATAGAAGATTAAGTTCTCAGGAGAAAAAATATCATTGTAACTTATGCAAATGGCAAAAAAACCCTTAAGTTCTTGCTGTATCATCAGAAGAACTTCCCCATCCTTCTATGAGACAATCCTGCTTCGCAGTGTGCAGTGAGATTTAACATGGAGCTAAAACCAACTGGTTCCTGGAAGCACATGTGCTTGAAGAAGACCTGCTATGCTGCAGAAGTGAGCAGGCCATTTCCTCAGGGATCACTCCTTCCCCATTTTGCAGCAAGGTCATGACAGGATGAAAGGTAAAGAGAGAAGGAAGAGAGCAATTCTGTAAAACGGGGAGGGAAAATGGTGCAACAAGTTACTCCTCTCCTCCTCCATCTCAAAAGTCTCCACTCCCTCTCCACACCAGTCACAGAGCAAGACACCTTTCTCATTTTTATCAGCAGAATGCATGTAACCATCTCCATATACCTGGGATGACATGGGCCGAGGGACAGTGTGTGCCTCAGGCCAGACAGGTCTGCAGAAGAGGCAGGGCATGCAGAAGATGCAGGACACACTTTTTTTTTTTTCTTTTTTTTTCCAAGAGCAGTTAATATTATCCATCAGAAGGACAAAGAGAAAATAATTAAACTGCATAACACTCCTTGCTGCAAAAAGGTGTTTCATTAGCAAAGCTTCAGCCATGAAGGAGCCTCGAGCACACTCGTGCCTGCGCCCACATGTTGATCTTCTGTCGTATGTGCCGGGAAATGTGGTGTTCCTGCAGCAGGTAGGTATCAGTGCCACAACCAGAGTCACACAGCTGCATCTGAGACCCCACACCAGCTTATGGCTCCGGATATCCCTTTACTTTTTCAAATAGTTATACACTGGAAATTCTCCAGGTTTTCTCCTTTCTAATTCAATTTTTAGAATTTCTTTTAAATTAAGTTTAGCTGTGAAGTAATGGAAATAAATTAACTATGAAGTATATCATGGTGGTCCGAGTCTTGCCGTCTGTGGTGCGCTGATAAATGATCAGCATCATAAAATAGCTGTTAATAGATTTTAAAGCCAGAGGGGAAAATAATGATCATATAATTCTGACCTACGGCACAGTGCTGCTGCCTGGACCCCCCCGCCCTGAACTCCTGTGTCAGGACCACCGCTGCTCACTGAGCGGCAGGACATTTTTCAGCTAGATAAGCCCACTGCCCCCTTGTGAGAACTGACACAGATCCTCACCTGGTGAAGATCAGCATGGCTGCAGCACCGCATTACACCACATGAAAAGCTGGTCTGCTACTTTCTTTTTTTATGGTGCCATGAATCCCGTCCTCTTTCCTGAAGCCAGTGTTCTCCCTCCTCCTTACTATTTTTTTTCTGTGCTATATTGTGGCATCTTCTCCTTTCTCACCCTGATCCATCTCTCCTAAGTTTTCCCATTGCTGTTATCTTTCCATCCCAGCAAGTTGTCTATCAGTCTGCACCATCTTCCCTGCAAACGGCCCCGAGGTCCTTCCCCTTTGTTAAGTCCACTTGTTGGCTCAGCTTTTAGGGGCAGATGCCACTATCTCGCTCATGACAGTCCAATCTACAGAAGAGTCTCTGCTCGCCTTTCTGTGGGGTCTCAGAAGGGTCTCTGCTCCCTGCTGGACGTCATCTATGACAAAAATAAGCGCCACGTGAACAGACATTTATTGGTAGCTCCACCAGCAGGTGAGGGGCACCCACCTAGGAAATGCTTCACCATTTACAAGCAAACCATGAACAGAGACAAGGGATAAATGGCTTAGCTGATCCTCTAGCAATTACTTTGCTATGTCTACTTTTAGTATTGTGAGCACTAAAACTCTAACTTTTCAAAGTTTACGTTCTGTTCAGTTACTTCAAAATATGAAACTAAACAATCAAATTGTTCAGATATAGTATTTTCCTGCCTGTATTTCTACATTCAGGCAAAGCTCCACTAAGTACATTCATGGCTGGCAGTGCAGCTCATTAACACTGCCATACTCTTCTACTTAAAAAGTTATAACGCCCTACGGGGTTTTGAAGTTAATTTTATTACTAGAAAAAGTCCCAAATGGAGTTCAAGTCCAGAGCACTTGCCTGTTTTGACTTGCTCAACACCATTCTTTACCTTTACATGCGTACAAGCCCTTACCACCCTGACAGGCCAACGTTTGCCAGCGCAGACTACCTACCACTCCTAATACATAACTATAGATAAGCAAAAACATACAGCAGTTTGTACGGACAGAAAAGTATCTGATCTTGTTCTGAACCAGCCAGATTCATGACCTGACAGACAGCGGCAGGCGAAAGAGCGAGCTCCATCGGCTCTCCTGGCTGCAAGGGAGGACTCAGCCCCAGAAGCCCTTCCCAGAGCCCAGGGGATCGCTGGAGGGGACACAGCTGCTGAAGGGCCCTGGGAAATATTTGCAGTATTTTCTTAGGGACACAGGACTCCTGTGCAAGTGCTAACAAACACTAGTGTACGAAGCAAAGGTATTTTATGCTTTTGCTGCTTGCTCTAATCAAGAAGTAGGGTGACCTAAATTGATTCTTGAACGCGGCTTTCCTGGTTAGGGGTGTATAATGCCCATTACAGCACTGTCAAGCCTTGATGTGATGAGGGCATAAGGCACATTTCGATCCTGAAGAGCAAAATAAATTACTTGTCTTGGGCAGCTGGAAAAAGACACTTCTTTTCACTGCTATCTAGCAAACCAGGAGTAGAGTTTAGTCCAGTGAGATCAAAAATAGTCCAATAAGACTTACAGGCTGCTGCAATACAGATGGCTTGCACCAGCTCCTAAGCCATTTACTTTTAGAAGCTGAAAAATGGCAGCACTGGAATTTTAGGTGAACATTTCACTGCAGGTGATCATCACACTGAGCAGCGTTAACTCAGGCTCTCATCTTAATACTGTACTCTCAGCATTTAACATCTCACTTTCCTGCCTCATTCTCTCCTCTAAAAGACCATAAAGCCAAGCCACGGCTTCAGCGTCCAGCACAGGACCACTAACTTCAGGAACTTGTTTCTAAATCTTACAGTACATCGTCCCTGCCCTTGGAAGCAGCTGCTGATTATCACTTTCACAAATATTTACTGCTCTCTAATTCTTGAATAGAATATATTATGAAAATCTCCATATGCCCAGGCACAGCTTGACTTATCAGGTGAAAGACAACGACTCTATTTTGGATTCACACTGCTTAGAGAACACTTACTGTATTGAATTCATACCTCATTTAAAATTGCCTTTACAGATAATAAATCCAAATGTTCCTTTGATAATTATTCTGTACTAAAATTAATGCCAAATAATGTGCAAGCAAGCAGGCAGGCCTTTATGGGTATGATTACAGCATTTACTCCTCTTTGGGAACTGCTGGAACTGTCTACATAAATAATACCATGCCATTATCCTTAAAGCAGCCCATTTGTTTTACAATGAACCCATGCAGGGAGAACTT
Organism: Anser cygnoides; assembly: GCF_040182565.1. Classification (NCBI taxonomy): domain Eukaryota; kingdom Metazoa; phylum Chordata; class Aves; order Anseriformes; family Anatidae; genus Anser; species Anser cygnoides. Next base: position 20,211,248 of record NC_089884.1, on the reverse strand, counting down.
TCTTATATATACTATTGAAGCTCTCTGTGTAACTTAATCATCTATCATATCCTTAAGAAAAGACCTCCTAGAACAGAACTCTTCCCCCCCAGCCCCACTACTGCTTCATATAAAACCATAATGGTTTTGAGGCACACTGGAAACCTTCCCATCTTTCTAAGAGACAGTTTCTCTTTGTTCAATCTACCTGGTTGCCTCTGTAGAGAAAAAAACTTTTACTGTGCTTTGTCTGAACTTCATGTAAGCGCATACGTTGTTACTGCATGGTGAACTGCTGAACTTTCAGACAGTGTTCCTCCCAGTCTAACATTCCTTAGTGCTTCATTGCCTCTTCTTCCTGCGTGCCATCTTTTTGATGGGACACTTGCATGGTGGTGAGCTGCCTGCCTGGAGCACTGCCATCGTGCATTTGGCTCCTGAACTTCGTGTGATCAGGCAGCAGAAACAAAACCGGTGCCCTGTGAATCCATTTGACAAATTATAACCTTCTCCTTTTTGTTATTATCAGTGACTTCTAAGTCAACGGTCATATATTCTGCTAAAGGCAACCCAGATGAGCACTAGGAATTGTGAAATAATTGCAAACAGGAGGGGCCTACCCAGCCCTGACCTCAAAAGCACCAAATTACTGAGCTGCTTCTGACAAAAGTTGGCATCAGAAAGCCAAAAATATATGGATGAAGAAAAATGGCACTCTTGCTGGAGACTACTACTGAGTAGCAATTACAATCTAATCAGAAACGTTAAAAGGTAAAGCAGGAGTAACTCAATTCAGTGGCCTTTTACTGTCAATTACACCAGACCTTTTCTTATTCACTTTGCTGAGCGGCTACTGAGCGGCTGCTGACGGAGTGAAATCACGAGTGCTGCATGCCATTCAGCCCACAGCCCCAGCTCTCCCAGGCTTACCTACAGCTGCCCTTCTTACAAATCCAAATGTGATCTAATAAATTACTAAACCAGGACTCCAGGATTCAGATTGCATTATGACTGGATTTATATTCTTGGCCCTTTCTTCACCACACAGACAAGTAGAAAAATTTCGGTTGCATTACTTAACTTGAGTCTATTTTCTCTGCTAGATCTTTGCTAGGAGATGCTCCCCAGCAGGTGATGTGTCACTGCCCTCCTCTGACATATTTCTGTGCACAGTTCTCTGAAATATTGAGCCCATCTCTGCTTTGCAATGGAAAAAGAAGATTCAAAACCTAGGAAAACTCATCATACACTAGAGCTTTACAGCCTGGCCTTGTCTCCAGGTACGTCCTGCTTTGCACAGCGCTGGACCACTCGGTAACCCCAGCACGTAACCAAGAGCTGACGTGTCCATCAGGGCAGGAATACTGGCATCACTGTTAGAGTGTCAGTGCTGAGCAGCATGGAGAAGCCCTTTGCAATGCCCAACCCCAAAGATAAAGAGGCAGCCCTGGGCTAGGAGCTGAGAACAGCTTTTCCCTTCACTTTTTTTTTTTTAAAAAAAAAAAGAACTTTGATGATTGCACCTCTCCCTTGTTTTTCCTCTACAACATACATTTGGGTTTCTAGATTTCTGAACTCTCACGAATGGGCACCTTCATTTTTCTTACAGGGTAGTAAAGTATGAGGATCAGTTGCAAAGGTTGGTCAAAACAGTGACCTTTCTGTGCCAATGGAAGTAGTTCTCCAAATATTTTGTATTTTTCAGTAGAGTGTGCCTGCCCGCAACAGAGGCAGGGGATGCAGCACCACATGCTCCTGAGGCATAACATAGTATCATTTTTAGTAGAATATTTAGGGTTGGAAATTTTCTGGCCCGAGACCAGGAATTATTAGGTAGACATTTCCATTCCCAACAAAAGTAGCATCCAGAGGCTCCTGTTGGCCTGGTGATACCATTAGCTATGGGAGTCTAAACCCTTCCTGTGGTCAACCATGTTATGCTTAAAGTGTCATCATTTGCCTCTGATAAACCTGCACTGGCTCCCAGCAACCTGCACCGGGACTGGCGATGAGTCAGGAGGATTGCCTGGGAAAGCTGGGTGTAGTGAATCACAGAATCATTTAGGTTGGAAGAGACCTCCAAGATCACCGAGCCCAACCTCTGACTTAACACTAAGTCCTCCACTAAACCATATCACTAAGCTCTATATCTAAGCGTAGCGAAAGCATAGTAAAAGGCAGCAAAAGTATTTGCATCTCCCCTGGTGCTCATCTGCGCTGCAGCGGCTACTCCTGGACCGTGACGCTGCAAAGTCCTTGTCCTCCACAACCCCCGTGTTGAGCTGGGTGCTGCACGTGCCACCAGGGAACCAAACCAAACATTTGCCTTTGGGCAACAGTAGAGTGCGAGAGCAGCTGGGTGCTGCGTGAAGGCAGGGGATGGCAGATGCTCCCTTGTGCGCTGCTGCTGTAGCTAGCTACAAGCCAAAAGCCCCAGAGGAGGGTAAGGCATGGCCACAGTAAGTGCAGCAGGGCTTGAAGAGGGTTCTTTGTGGTTCTTACACAAAGGGCAACAAACCCAGGGACTGTCTCTCCTGAGAATGAGAAATACACACACTGCCACGGGTCAGAAAAAGCAAACAAACTGCCAGGATGAGACAGTGAAATATAGCGTGTCAGTGCGGCGGCTGGAAATAGAAGACTTGAAATCCAAGAGGAAATAGTTGCCTCTGTGTTGTGAAGCCTGAAGGAAATGGACAACGACTGCACAGACTCAAACCAATTAGGAAAAAAGATCTAATTTAATTACTTTCCACAGATCTTGGCCTCTGAGAACCAGTCAAATGCAGAGATAGAAAAGAAAAAGGGCTGCTTTAGGGGTGAACATTTTCAGCAGAAGGCATCTAAAGGAAATGAAGCTGAACAATATAGGAAAATCCATGCAGAAGAAGATATATTTCTCCTCCAAGTTTACTTACTCTTAAGTATTTGCCAACTTTTTTCAATTAGTTTTCTCAGCTGAAAGAACTCTGAAAATGTGAAGCCTTACAAAGACACATGATTAAATTGACTTAGACAGGTGATGTCCAGAGCTTGCTAAAAGGTCATACAATTTAAACTGACAGGTACCGCAGAAGACAACCTGACTAGTCCAATATATTTCCCCTGCTAGAAAAGCCATGGACTTGCAGGCAACACATTATCATGGATGCTGCTACCAACAGTTATTTAACGCTGAGAGTAAATAGCAGCTTCGGATCTAGAGAGCTAGTGACACCACAACTGGCCACTGAGCCAGCCACTGCCTACATACTGGGACATCACCCCATACGTTCTGCCCTGCTGTTGTTAAGCCCCTTGCAGACTGTCTAATGCCAGGAATACCAACCGCCTGACACACAGATTTCAGATGCAGCGCAGGTACCTGAATTGGGAGTTACAACAGACAGCCCACTCGGGCCCAGGGTCTGCCTCTCTGCCCGTGTTCATACCGCAGTAATAAGAACAGAATCTAACCAGCCAAAGAATCAAAACTACTCAAGGTTTATTAGAAAAACCCTAATTTTGTGATACACCCTACTTTGGAAAAGATCACCATCTCTCAGAACAGGGACACAGCTATAACCTTGGCAAAAAGACCAAGGAGAGAGATGTGCAACCTTTGACAGATGGGATTCCTTGGTGGACCAACAGCCCAACATCTCCCAGCAGCCCAACAAGGTGAGCTTCAATGCCCTCCAGAGATGCCCCCTGAAGTGTAATAATTAGAGGGCAATACCCTTGGAGCAGCATAGGATGCTCCTCCTCACCTCAGTGTGACCAAAGCAGCAGCAGCAGGAGCTGGTGACGAGAGAGCTGGGTAACTGAGAGCTGCTTCACAGTTGGCCAATTTTTGTATTTTGTGGACAAAAAAATCAGGTGGAACAAACACGCCTGCTTTCCCCAACTAGAATGCAATTTTCATTAGGTGTTTTTATTTATAGACAAATAATACATTTAGTCACTCTAGACCCTGAGTGGCAGACAAAATGTTCTTTCAGAGGATGAGTCAGACTGCACTCCTCGTAGCGCTAAATTACAGAGGGATTTTCACTACACACTGATTCCAGCAATATGAAAGGTCAGTACACACATATCTTCAGGTGCGAATGTGAGATGAGGAAATGCTTAAGCTTTTATCTTGTTTCAGAGTGCTTTGGGTTAAGCCTTACAGCTTTCCTGAAAGCTTTAGTGGCTTATATCTGCTGAATGATTGTGTTAAATCATGACCCTACTGATGTCCTGCACAGCACTGTTCATAGCCAACTCGCCCCCACTGCCCACTTTTTAGAAGAGCATGAGGAGGTAATAGGATTGGAAGCAGCGTCCCTGTCATCTCCACCTCCAGGCAGTGAAACAGGAGCAACCATCCATGCACGCTTAGTGTGCTAAGGCGGTTATGCCACTTTTGGAGGAGAGGCACGGCAGGCTGCTTGGAAGCTAACAGGAACAGAGGGGAAAGTAGAGAAAACAAAGCTTAAAAAAGGCATTTAACACTGCTGGAGAGACAAACAAACGTAGATGCAACTCCAGTGACAAAGCTGAATGATGTAAGAGTGCACACGAGCCACTGGAAATTGAAATCAATATGACCAAAGGATCTTAGCCTGACGGGGAGGGACTGAGGGAGGGAGGAACATGTCTCACTGGGGAGCTTCCCTGTGTTTGTGCCATTTTGCTGCTGAGATGCAGTGTGCTTTGGGCCAGTGAAACTGGTCACTGTTCATATTATCAATTGGGGAAGTCATACTTTTCTGGTGGAGAGGCAGCAGAGCACTACCACTCCACCTTGTGCAAGCTCACACAGTCAGTGCCAAGCTAGGAGGAGCAGATTTGCCAGTTGCCCCTTGATGCCATGAAGCCCCAACCTGGCTGTTCATTCTGTCCCTGAACATTCAGCTCTGCTGCGTTCACTGTTTGTCCCTGCCCTGCTCCTTCAGGTTCTGACTGCTGCCAGATTTTGTGAAGCACAAGTTTAAAACAAAGAAAAAGCTTTCCTAAACTTTTGGAAAGAAGTGAAGCAGAAGAAACCTTTCTTTCCTGATTACAACAGCAGTGGCATTCCTTACCGATTGCACTCACCTTAGAGATCTTGCGTTTCTATTATTAGCATCACTGGCTCTTTTGTTGTATCTTTACATTTCAGTCCTCGATTATACCACTGTGACTACTCAAAATTTCTGCCTTTTTTCCATGTCATAAATAAACATGCATGGGAGCAAAATCCCCAAGCACTCTCTATATGCATAAAACAGATTTACCAACAAAGAACAACTTTGCCATGAAAACTAGTATTATCTCTTTCTGACACTGCCTCTGAACCAATAGACAACACTGACATTGTTTTTGGGGGGATGAGGGGGGATATTTTTCACTAATGCCATTATGTGACGTAGCTTTCAGTAGCCCACTAAAAATTGCAAAACCTCACTGACATTTGCTTTATGGTAATAATACAAGTGATTACACTTTCAAAACGCAAATAACAAGAGCTCAGAAACCTTCTAGGTATCTGAACTAAGTTTTTACTCACAAGCTTTCCCCCTATCACCAACACCATGACAAGAAGCAATGCAGGTGACTTTCAAACATCAAATCGCTTGTTTCAAACTTTTCAGAAACTAACTTATCAGTTGAACTAAGTGGTAAGGCCACAAAACTAAATCTGCACTACATATTCAAATGCAAAACCTAGATGTTCTACTCGCCTCAGTTTTCCGAACAGTATTTCCTCAGGTGTCAGTAGCTTTTAACAAAACGCTAAACTGAAGGGAAAAAAAAAAAAAAAAGAACAGTAGAAAAAAACCTCAGCAGTTTTCCCAGACAGACAGATCTCTGTTCTGACCAGTCATTGGCAGCGCAGTTCCTTTGACTGGGGGTAGGCTGCTCCTATTTCTGCTGACATAAAAGAAAGAAGAATGAGCCCGCCTTTCAATCAGTACGTGATGGATGATGCTTGGTTGTCTCTGCTGTTCCCAGAGTGACTTGCTTGCCAAAAATGGGGAACACCAAGAAACTCCTGCTAATGCGATATCCACACAGGCCTTACCCAGCACAAAGAAAGCTGCATCCTCTCTCTGCTAGGCTTAACCTCTGCGGCTTGGCTGCAATAGTGCAAAGAAAATAAAAGGACTGAAAACAAGGTGAGATCCAGTTCTTCCCCGTAACAAACCCATGGGCTGGTGTGTAATCTTCACACACATTCCCAGGGCTGAATTATACTGTCACCTTTGAGGTGAGAAAGCACTGTACGCTAACAGGATTATTAATCTGTCGGAAAGAAAAGACAGTGAAAGGAACCGATACCAGGGAGTTGAAGCCAGACAAAGTCAAATCAAAAGCCAGACATGTCCTTGTAAACACCAAGAGAGATGAAATGAATGAACACGCTACTGACGGATGGAGGAGTATCATGTTCTTAATGTCTTATGATCAGTGTGACTGCCTTTCTTTGCAATCTTTTTTTCAGAAGCCGGTCTGTTCCTGGAAGACACACATTACAGGAAACCACTGCGCTCCCTGCAGAGGAGAGAAAAGCTGAGAAAGAGACAGCAAGTTTGCTCCACCGTGGGAGGCAGGAGGACAAACCTGCTCGCTTTCTTCCTCATGGCAGCAGGGCTATGCCTGCGTGCCGACTAGGGGAATAACCAACTTTTGCTACTGTTCTCTCCTGCCCAATAAAGCCTGCTCACCAGAATAGCATTCCCAAGACTTGGAAGGGGAGCTCTGGGAAGCACAAGCTACTGAGACTGTTTCCCAACATGCAGTGTGAGCCAGCAGCTCTGGGCAACTTCCCAGCACTGCTCTGGGCTGGCTGGCCGCGAGGGGACAGTGGAGAGGACTTCTGCTCCTGGGGAGAAAGCCCTGGGCAGTGGGAGCACCAGGAGCCTCCTGGCACAACCGTGAGGCATTTAACACAAGTCCCTTCCTCTCACTTTCTGCAGAAGGAACAATGAAATCTGCAGTACAATGTAGTCAGCAAAGTTTGAATGATAAATGGTGATGGCGTTTCCACTCACCATTAATATTAAAAAGCTGGGGAAGACTCCCTCTCTCGAGGTGAACCAGCACATATCAGGAATATTTTAAATCAAAAGAGACTCAGGGCCAACTTGCAGTGAACTCTAAATTGCATTGAATTGACACGTGCTGAATTTACAGATTCTGTTTAGCCCAGCATCGTCTGCATGGTGCGGTGAAAGATTTAACGCCACGCCACCGTTTGATTACAGCCGATTTCCTTTCTGGCAGGATCTCACAACCCTCACATTTTCATGTTTTGTGCAGAGATATTTCAAACCTTAAGCAGAAGAGAGCTCACAGCTGTCCTTGTAAAAACAGTATCTTTACAATACTGAGAAAACACAAATTCAAAAAACTTTTTTTTTAAATAAGTCAAACATTCATCTTTGTATGGAAGTGGGTATGTGGATGTACTAAAATTGTATATACTTTACTGAACACGGCTTCTTGTACACTGCATGAAGAGACGCATGCTACAAACACAGAACAGAAGAACAGAAAAGAGGGCAGCTTGAAAAAAAAAGAATTTTAAGCTTCCTCACATAGTCACCAGCACATATCAAAAGCTTTTCATCTCAAGGATATGCAGGGACCTTTTCAAGGCTCTTCCCCCAAGGAGTTAGAATTGGAGATGAATTTCCTCATCACAGGTCTAGCCTATTAGTTGAGACCTGTACACAGAACAAGTCTAGAAACGTAACACACTGCTCGCAACGCGAGGATGTCTCAGTAGGACATCCTGCCACGAGCCCTGCCCCTCACTGGAGCTGAACCCAGCGCCAGGGCTGCCTGGACAGCACTCCAGCCATGCCATAGCCCTGCCCTTACCTGGCTCGAGCAACCCTCTCACAGGCCCTTAGTGTTGCCTGGGGTGGCCACCCCGCCGTGGGGCCTGCAGGGTGACAGCACCCAGCTCACAGGCTCTGCAGCCACTGCTGGCTGCTGTATGGCTGCCCTGACTTCACACAGGGTTGAGCCCAACCCTGGTGGCAGTCCTGGCCATCACAGGGGTACGCCTTCTGCTTTCACCTTCTCTGCCGGTCCCTGCAGGCACTTCCCATCCCAGTTGGTCTTCCTGATGTTAGCGCCATGTCCTGAAAGTTAAGTTCATAACATCAGTCTAGGATAGCCTTAGGAACAGTGCTCAGGGAAACCTCAGGACAAAATTGACCCAAACCCCTTTATTTCTATGGATTTTTTATTTTTTTATTTTTATTTTTTATTATTTTTGCAGCTGATCCTGAACCTTGGAGAAGCACACAATGAAGAGGAGAAATGACAATATAAAAAAAGACTCGGGAGATGTTTTAAAGGTAAGATCAAGGAGGTCTGTACAGAGTGAATTCACTTTTTTTTCAGTCTTCTGTCATACAACTCCTTTTTAATTCTTCCAGTTTCCTATGCCTGAAATGTACTTGTGTATACAATATTTATAACAGATGTTTTTACCAGAGAGAGTTAATTAGAATAATTTTCACAGACACTGCTGAAATATGCCATGAAGACCTTCATGTTGCAAGCTGTGGTTTAGAAGAAATTCTGGTCTTGGGGACTCCAGCAAACCAGAGAAACTCCACAGCTCTGTGGTATTTCTGATTCAGACAGTGGCAATTGAAAGTGGAAGCCAAGCTATTACCTCTAAATGGCTCAAGGGCTAGAAGAGGAGGAGCTGCAGGGACATACGTTGCTCGAGATGGAGAAGAAGAAAGGAAAGCTGAGCATTACCATTCAACAAACAGGTTTTAGAATGCGTGGAAATTACAGAGGTGATAGTACCAATGTTTTCTGTATCTATGAGAACCACAGAAACCTTCTCTACAAAGAACTCTGAAAAGGTGAAAAAAGGTGCAAGTGGGAGGTGCCATTTTTTTTATGACCATGAGCCCTTGGACCACACTCATCAAGTTTAGCTTTTATGTCCATTTTGAAGTCTGAGAAGGAAGAAGGAGGCTCTCTTACACTCAGGGCTTATTGACAACACTGCTGAGCAACTTTCTGTAAAGGGCCAGCACAGGTGCTCGCTCAGAGAGGCACAGAGAGGCCAGGAGGATGCTGTGCTCCTGGGGGCTAAACTGAATTTGACCTTCAGAGGTGTTGCCGTTTGGTCCAGTGTGACCGCTGTACTTGGTTTCCGTAGGGAAAAGAGCAAAACAGAAATGCCTCAGCATGATACTGAAAACAGCATGCTGTGCAGGGAGCTGGCTACAGCAATCTAGTGAAGAGCTTAGTTCAAAGTATTAGAAAACCAATCCTTTGCAAGGCCAAAGAGCATTTCTGGGGGATGCAGGGAGCTGCGGCTTGGACAGGCTGCCTGGAGTCCAGCCCAGTGCGCAAGCATGTGTCCTCTGTAGAGGTAGTCAGGGCTGCTCTAAGGGGAATAAAACAAAGGACCTCCAAAAGTCATTGAATTTCTGAGCAAGCCACTCAAACTAACACAACTCAGACAAGGAAAATGGACCTGAATCCTTTACCATGATTTGCTGCATTCACCTTTGGATGATCGATCAGCAAATATTCACCAAAAAAAAATTTGAAGCCACTCACTCACTCACATGGGAAGAAAGAGACGGTAAAACTGCCACAATTTGGGCCAGTTTCTAAAGATTAACTTCCGTCCAAGAGGAGTGGGCTTGAAGACAGGAGGTGGCACAAACTCTAAATGGAAACATCTCTTTGCACAGTCCCATCCCACTGAGCAGCCCCTCGTGTCGCAGACCCTCACGTCCCACCCAAATGCCCAGGGAGGTGACTGCTTCCCCACAGCCCAGCTCGTGCAGGGCTGCTCTCTCCGGAGTCACCAGGCTGAATTTAAAATGTACTTTGATGACCTGGTCAAACTGTTTTGTCTGAAGAAACCCCATTTCCTCAGAGTTCAGCCATTAATCCAGTTAAGTGTAATTAATGCATTTGCACAAGTCTGAACTAATTTCTCTGTTTACAGAACAGATTGGATAAATATCCCTGTGAGAGGCAGAAAATTCATTACAGCAACAGCTTAGGTCCCTGTATTTCTAAGCTGTCTTGATATGAGGAAATTACTTCGGTACCCTAACATAAATCTATCCTTTCAGTAAGCTCTTAATGTAAAAGCACTGTGGAAATAATGTCAACAACCTCGTGATGACTAATAAATAGACTAATGTACATCCAGCTGCACATAATAAACCTACAGAGAGCCTAATGCCATCATAAGCCACAAGAACAGGTATCACAAGATTACAGCTGAGGTTTTGCACACATGCATAGCACTTTATTCATATTAATATTTGTTTTATTTCTCCCCTTACTGTCCCTGGTTTGCTGCCCTTGCTGGCTACGATGCTAGCCCTCTGGGCTGGCGCTCACCGCGCTTCCAGCCCTCTCCAGCTGCCTCTCAGCACTGACCTTTCTCAGCAGCAAATCCTGGAGCTGCCACCTTGCCGGATGAAGCTTTTTGCTTAAATCTTAAACAGAATTTTGTCATCCTTGGTGCTTTGTGAGAAGCCAAGGCCAGTGTTAACTCAAACGCCCAGAGCTCCACTCGGCCAGGAGGGGCAGGGAGGAGGCAGCTGTGCTCCTGACAGTCCTTGCTCAGGAACCAGGAGCCCTGGGCCACCACAGGGGATTGATGGAGTTGGAAATCATCCCATGAGGCTTTACGCAGCTAGCAGGGGGCCTGATTCAGGTGGGACCATAGTCACTTCTGGCTCCCTCTGTACCCAAGGGAAGGAGATAGAAAGCCACAGGAGATGCTGCTGTCAGCTTCTTGAGGTTCCTGCATGACAGGCTGTGGCTGGTTGAGATGTAATGAGGTCCTTACATCTCTGCACCTCAGGTCCTACCTGCAAACAAGGGTAATGGCACGACCTTCTTCACGAGCAGGCAATGAGAGCAAATACACTAACTGTTAGAAGCTACTCATCCCCTCACACCAGAGATGACAAAAATAACCAGGACTGGTGATGGCAAAGGAACCTTCATTGTACAGCTTTCCTACAGGCTCAGATGTGACTTAGGGGTCGGTCACCAGGTACCAACTGCCAGCTGTCTTGGCCTCAGCAGGGGCTGGTATTGTCATGCAGGTGTTTGCCCACTGAGAGCTGAAACACCACCCAAACCCCACATCAGCCACCAGAACAGGAACGATGTTTCAGTTCTGTCTCTTGCCTCAAGACAGTTGTTTTAGGCGATCTCTATGCTAAGTACATACAAGACAAAGACGCTAGTTAAAAACTCAGCTGTGCAATTTTGATTCTCACACAGGAAAAACAGACTGTCAGTGCTTTGTCCCCTAACTGAACTTACAGCTCTGCTGAGGGTGTCAGCGTGATTACAAAAATACTAAACTGATCTGTGCTACAAAACCGCGTAATGTGAATTGTAAGCAGATACAACCATGTGGTGCAACTTTAAGGCCAGGAGGTACTAAAAGTGGAAGAACATCTCTCAGTACCAATCTCCTGAGCATCCAAAAGTGCATGTTTGAATTCAACACAGCTGCAGATTAGGGAATTAGAAAGGATACTGGCTGTCAGTTTACATTTTTTAAATGACTGATATTTTTTTCCTATAAACATCTGCTGGTAAATGGGTTTCATTATGGCACAGACTTTTGGATGGGAGAATGTTCTCAAATTCTATTTCCTTTCCAAGTTTCTGCTGGGTATTAACAGATCTGCATACGTTCCAACCTCACGGGCAAAATCCATTTGAGTAACAATTTATTCTGTGTGTGCTTTAAAAAACCTTGAATAAATACAGCTACCATTGCTGATCGGAAACAAACACTTCTTTATTTGTATTCTTCAGCTTTAGTCCCCTGGGTGTCACACAATTCTCTTGTGCTTCCTATTTCTACAGCTCCAGATCGTGTCCTCACTCCTGCTGATTCCTACATGTAGGAGGTTACAGGAAAGGATTCTGCCTCCCAAAGCAGACAGCCATCATGCAGTGCTCCCTGCTTCCCAAGATTTTCCTGTTCTTGATGTGGGATAGTATGGTAAAAGCCCAGACAGTAACTGTTAGTGTCTGCAGGTTTGCATTTTCTGCCACCCTATTTCTTACCCAGATGCACTGCTTGAGATGTGAGCCCACAGCCAAGCACAGAGGAGTCCTCGTTAGGAGATGCGGTCTTGGAGAAGGATGATTTTGTAGTCTCTCAGCAACCAGATTACATTGCTGCTCAAGCACCCTTGCAATTCCAAAATTACTGTCTCTTTAGTTTGCATACAATAAACACATTGACAAAACACACCACGCACAGAGACAGCCAGCACAGGAAAGACCATGGCAGTCCTTGAAGTCCTTGAAGTAGCAATTGTACAACCTCTTTATTTATCCATTTAGGTCCATATCTCAGTTCACCACAGGAATCCTAGAGAATTTTAAGCAACTCTCGTTAATACACTGGAAGGGATAGGCTGATTACCTTGTGCTCATTAGAAGTGTATGAGGCTACCAGAGATAATTGGAGAGCTCTGTGAAATATTTGTCTTTCTCAGGTTGCAAATATTGCAGTTCCTCATTAGTTTACCCTGCTATTGCCCACTGCCTCACTAACCAGGGGTTTGCAACCTGAAAGGACAGTGCAGGAATTCCTAATAAAACAGGGCAATGTACTGCTTTTTGCTTCTGGAGTTTCAGTACAATGTGCCATGTTAAGCAAGCTTTATGGTATTGTTTTGTCTGTGCAAGAGACAAGGCACTGTAAGTGAAGAAACTGATGTAAAAAAGGATGTGACAATGCCATGTCAAAAGTGGAAAGATATCAAAACAGTCTTTGCAAACCTTAAGAAGAAAATCAGCCATTAAAACTGCTCTATTTCGTATTTAGATGTTTCATCGTTTCATGCAGAAGTGCAGTGAAATGAGTCAAGCTTTGTATCAAGACTTGTCCATGGACCGCACCGACACCTTCACGGAGGTTCAAGTATCAGAAGAGCTTGGTGCATTCCCATCACTGTGGAACCCATCCTGAGCACCACTGCAAGGAGTCACAGCGTACACTGCACCACATGACAGCAACACACTGCAACATCTCTTGGGAAAAACAGCGCAACCAGCTTGGCGCTAGGCGGCGAGGAATCTGCTCCTTTTCACTGATGTCTTCTAAGAGCATCGCAGATGTAAAGGCAGCTCTCTGCCACCCTGCCACAAAGCCATGACACAAGGCTCCCCAAAGAATAAGTTGGTCTACCAACTGACTGACTGCTTCTCAAAGAAAGTACCAATTGCACCGAAGTACCAAAGTAGCTTGTGTAAAGCAGCCTTCCCCTGTGGATTTTCAACAGACACGCTTCAGCTTACACCATCTCACCTAAAATACTGGAAGTCAAACACCTGCATCTGATTTCAGTGCCACTACCTGGTTCTGAATTACAGCAGGTATTTGAGCATAAACACTGATGTTGATTAGTGTCAAACTTCTGATAGGGGAAGCAGTGGAGTGGGGCTCTCAGTTGAATTGAAAGTTTTTGTAATTGGCCTGTGGCTACTGCTTTATAAAGAGAAAATCTTAAAAACAACCCTCCAGAAATGCCAGTACCACTTTGAAAAACCCTCTAGTTTCATGGCACAATTTAGTTCTCAATGATTATATAATTACATTTGTGAATGTAATCCTGTGGGGTATTATTCTAATTATAGACCACAATCCTTCTTAGCAGCTTTCAGAGAAATAATTTGCGTAATGAAATGAAGGTTTCCAGCTGCAGGAAACAAACCAATCTCAAACCTTTTTTGTAAATGACAGGATATCCTTAATGGTGTGATCAAACTTGGATCAATCTGCTGACAGAATGCCGTATCTGGCTGGATTTGAGAGACTCTTACTCTAGAGTAGAAAAATGGCTGAGGACAGCAATGCTACCTACTGAACCTCCAGATGTTGTCTGTGATGATAAATTTGGAAAAAAAATAATTTAAAACCGAGGCCACAGCCATTCCGTCCAAGTGTGACAGCACCACCACTCCAAGTGTTGAACAGAGAGGTTGAAGATGAGAGATTTCTGGCCCTGTGGACATGCAAATTTTGAAGAGCCAAAAGGAAACTTTGCTCAAAGAAGCTTTTATCCATTCGCACAGAGCTGCATCACAGAACAACAAATACAGCTGAGAAGTAAGTAAACCCACAGGAACTCTGAATAGGTGCAGCAGCTGAAAGCAGATCTTTGAAGATGCTAAATGTCTCTGTAGATGCTCCATTGTCACTCAGTAGTGCTTCATGATACTTGAACGTTAGCTGTGCTGTGGACTAAAATCTATTCACTCTTTCAAAGCCATTATCAGTGACTTGCTGACACAAACAGCACCAACAAGCATCATGTTACCACTGCAAGCTGTCCTTCAGGGTTATCTGTGTGCCTCACACAATATCAGCCCTCTTGCTTGTCCGCTGTAAGTTTCCTGATATTTTTTCCAGCTTTCCTTCTATTGCTCTTTATACAACACCTCCGAGGCACCAGCAGAACCACTACCCTGTACACAAGGTAACAAGACGGATAATGCCAATGCAGAAGCACTGGAGCATCCTGTGAAGAGAGATGATTACAGCAGCTAGAAATGTGAAGGAGCCACCAAGCCAGTAAGCCTACCTTCCTGCAGGAGGAGGATGTAGATCTTTGATGAAGGGTGCACTGGAATATTAGGTATTAAATAATAAAAAAAATAAAAACAGGAAATAATTATTTAAAAAATAATATTTTCTCTACATTATTTTGCTTGCACAATAAAATCCAGATTCTGAATAGGACCAATTTCTGGGAAGGGACTATCTAACCTAGATAACATGCACTGATAGAGCCAGTCAAAATCCTAAAGTGCATTTACTGAGGGGAGGGATTCTTTCCAAGACTGCTGGTACTTCAGATAATCACCTTCTGAGCTGGATTTACTTAAAAATGAACTCTCTCTAAACATATGGATACATGAACATAATCTTATTCATTTCCATAGCAAAGAGCCAGTGTCCTCTTTACTGTCCAAAACTGGAATTTGATGCAATTCTTGTAATGAGAATCAATCACCATTATTTCTGACACTAAAATTAATTTTGGAAACTACACCGTACAAGAGGATGCGGTTACTCCACTCAGAAGTCTGAGTGATGTGGATAGGACAGAACTGGCCCGTGTGCTGAAAACATCCATGCTGTCTTGTTTCCAGACTTCGCCTCGGGGGAGCACCACCCTTGGCTCATTTTCAGAGCTCTCATTACATATTGAATCAAGAGAAACTCAAACCTGGGGCTGTGGAAAGATTCTGTTTGATGCACTACACATCCCTGTCCCTCGGCACACATAACAAACATCTTCCCACAGTCTAGAACTGCGCATGTGATTCTCTCCTTTACATTTGTTTTGGAAAAAGTACGTTTTTTGCATAGACTGGAAGCAGAAGCAACTTCTGATACAAGCACACACTATCACCATAATGCAGAATTAAAGCAGGGCTTCAAAGTGGGCCCTGAGAACCATGACAAGCCCCTCACCACCACACCTACAGAGTCAGTGGCTGTGAAGCTGGCCAGCATTCTGGAGAGCAGCCTAAAAAGCACCAGTTTCAGGACAGGACAGGACAAATGACAGGGAGCTCTGAAAACTTTCAAATGCAATTTTACTCCCTCTTTTTGAAATCCCCTCGTTTTTCAAATTTGATTCAGAATTGAAGTTTCCTGGTTTTCCACGGGTCTTAGACTTCAGTTGCAGACATCAGGTAAAGCACTGGTTTCAAGAGGGACATATCAAATTTTCAAGCCCAGCTTCCTCTACTGTACTATCTGACAGCATTTGGAAACAGCAGGCAACCACGTGGAAATGACCAATTTTAAGTGGGGTATTGTTGCAAGCGAGCACAATCCCAGCTGGCCAGCTACAAACAAAAGCAGCCCTACTGGTTGCTCCCCAGTGCGCTTTACACAAGCACGCTGTGGGCACCCATCCTGGCAACTCTCGGCCTGTTGCATGTGGATGGCACCAGCGGCCCTGCTTCCACCTCCTAGAGTGACAGTGGCTTGTAGCTACTGCAAAATAGCGTGACCTAGTGAGCTAAATTACATGCTACACTGGGCTGACAGACAGCAGTGTATGTTCCACTGTATGCAGCTTGTGTGGGACGAAGAAAGGTGTCATCACCTATCTGTTGCAATTGCTCCTTTTTAAAGACCTTTATTCTTATCTTTGATTCTCAGGCATTTTTCTCTCCCCTTTCCCAGAGATCATCCAAAGTAGACAAGGTATGAAGTAACATTTCTTATCACGTATACACCTCCAGGAAGTTTGGAACTTGAAGATGTGCTATTCCTGTACATAAGGAAACAGCAAATGGAGAAATACAAGAAATCCCATTCTATTTTATTGCTATGGTTTTGAATACATGAGGTTCAAACAGACAATACAGGAAATGTCGTGTTAGTTTTGGCAATGCTAGCCCTAGCTGATGGGTTTTAGGAGGGCTCCCAGGCTGGACTTGGTGCTCGCTAGGCCTGTGCCTTCCAATAGCACTACAGATAAACGCAGCAGCTGGGCAGATAACACACATATCCCTACGACGCACTGCATTGAGAAAAGATGAGCAGGGAATGCTCAGAGAAACAGAGGCTCAGAGAAACAGAGGCTGTACCTGCTCAGTGTGACTGCTATGTTTTGGGCTGAAGCTTAAACATTGATGCGCTGGGAGACTGCTACAGCTAAGCCAGCTTGCATAAAATTAGTTATGTTGTACTACTCCTTGGTTCTTCTTTAGACTTGCTTGTTCTTCCCTGAGCAACCAACCAGTAGGTTATTGATCACTTTGTTTTGACTCAACATTACCATAAATGTTGATTACTGGTGTTATCATTATTTATGACTACATATGCTTTGATCAGCTATAAAATAGAAATAGTCAGTCACACTAGAATCAACATGAGGTATGGCTGTGCCTGTGCAGTCCAAGATGAAGGCTCATGACACAAGAACATCTGAGAATGACCAGTGCCTGCTGTAGTTCTAGTCAGGCATGTTCACTGGGCCAGGGAAAGAAAACAGATATGTCTATTTTATGTTGCTCTTCTTTTACAATAATAGTGTTTGTAAAATCAGCAGTCAGTTTGAATTGTGTTCTGTACATTGCATTATATATGTAAATTAATTCCTATTAATCTTTATAATGTTAAGCTACTGCTAAAAATGTTCATTTAAGAACTGCCTTTGTTCTTCTGTCTCCCCAATTTCAATTCCCTTCAGTCTCTTCTCCGTGTATATTAAAGTACTTTATTAATTTTGTCACGTTAATCTGATCAGCACTAAACACGCTACCATTTCTAAAGACCTACAACATGAAGCTAAGCTATAGTGACATGCAAACAAAAAGCCTAACGTGCAACAGGCAAAGCAGCTCTCGGTGCGCCTGGCCCAGGAGAAGGTGACAATCTCTGCCCTACTTCTGGCCGAGCCCACCCAGCCTCTGTGGCCCCACAGCCAGGAGCCAAGAGGAGCTCTTGTCCAGAACAGAGAGGGCAGGGGAGATGAATCAGGACATGCAATTAAATCCTCATTAAAATAACAGGAGGGTTAACTGTGTCATCAGAAAAGAAGGCAAAAAAAAAACCTAACAATGGTAAAATCACCAAGCTGTCTGTATCATTCCGCATATTTTTGAATGGAAGGCCTGAAGCAAAGAGGATTATCTCTGAATGTTGATTACCCAGACATTATATGTCAAAACACTAGGTCTATGGGAACTGGGATTAATTCTGAAATAGATAGGATTAAAACAGAGAAATAACTACCAAATGGAATTGTCTTTCCTATTGCAGGATGGACATGTTAATAAACTGAGGTTCCGTTCTGAGGTCTTATGCCAGGAAAAAAAAAAAAAAAAGAGCTGCAAAGAAATCAGGACCAGAATTCATGACAGCGTATGTACTTACAGGAACAAAATCCTATTTTAAGATTCATTTCCTTCCTAAAAATGTAATAGTCAAAAAACTGTTGCCTATTTAAACATTTCAGTACTTCACTAGAAATTTCTTTTCTCCTTTCATTTGTTTGGTAAATTCTTGCAGGATCTTACCAGGTGTAACATCTGATGAAAATGTAGAGGATTCAATATTCAGGTGATACTGAAATGGTGGTGTGCAATAAACCTTGCCTGGAGCTCCAGAGAGAAGCAACAGCAGACACAAGCAGATTTCTCTGACCAAGCATGTTTTTTCTCATTATGTAACTGTTGATTAAGTTATGCCTAACAGGTAGAATGCGATTGATCTCATTGACGAATTCCAAAAAGAAGTAGCTATTTTTCGTTAATAAACATGCAAAGTCTGAAACTGAATTTCAAAACTTGGTGATTCATAAACAATCCACAGCTTGCCAGGTTTTTGCTTGTGGTATTTATCAAGTATTTCTGTAGGCAGAATAGATTAGGAAATTGTGGAGCTGGTTCACAAATGCCATTAATCCCACAGAGACTAAAACTTATGAAAATGATCAATATTCTCTACAAATTAGCCATTCTATGACAAAATTATTTTCTCCTCAATCACAGAACCAAATTGTTTTCTTGAATACTTCCAGTCCATTAAATTTCATTAACATTAATTGGGAACTGTATATCAAGAGGCAAGATTTGCCTTGCAGTAAGCACAGATCCTCATTTCATTTTTCAATTCATTTTATTTTGAGAAATGAAGAAAGGGAAGAAAAGGAAACTGAAAGTGATGTGGCTCAATGACAATGATGGGCAGCAAAAATAAATAGGACATGAAAAACTAACAGATAAAGTGCAGCAGCCCAGTATATATACTCAATATTAAGGAATACAGAGATGCTCAGAATAAATTTGCAAGGCTCTGGGTGTACCACTTTGTGATCTAGGGGTAATCAAAGAATGAACTTATGAAAGTGTCCTGGTTCCAGTTAGGACAGAGTTAATTTTCCCTCATAGTGGCTGGTAGCGTGCTATGTTTTGGATTAGGATGAGAAGAGCGCTGATAACATGCTGATGTTTTAATTGTTGCAGAGCAGTGCTTACACCAGGCCAAGGACTTTTCGGCTTCTCGCTCTGTCCTGCCAGCGAGCAGGCTGGGGGTGCAGCAGGAGCTGGGAGGGGACAGACCCAGGACAGCTGACCCAAACTGGCCAAAGGGGTATTCCATACCATCTGACGTCATGCTAAACAATATATAGGGGTGGCTGGCCGGGGTGGGGGGCCGGCTGCTCGGGGATAGGCTGGGCATCGGTCAGCGGGTGGTGAGCAATTGCATTGTGCATCACTTGTTTCTTACAAAAAAAAACCACAACAGATAGTCCTACAGAAGTTGATCCTCTGAAAGATATGTTGAGCAGACAATTCACCTATATATTCTACACACAGTTTTGACACATCATCTAGATACTCACTGCCTGCTGAAATACAAAGGAAAAAAAAAGGCAGCATGTGGTAAGGAATTCCCTTCCCTGTCTCTGGATCTAAAAGACCATTCCTAAATAAAACATTTTCAAGTTCAACTCAAACCAGAAAGATTTACATTTCTTCTATAATTTTATGCAGTCAGACAGACTCAGAAAGCATGACTATACCATTTCACTTAGAAAGGGGGTATTTTGTAAACTTTAATTCTTTGTTCAAAAAGCTTTCAAATCACTGAACGTTTGAGAAAGAGGGGAAATTGGATTAGTAGTTAAAGGCTTTGGCCACAGTCCCCAGTCTTGTTGACTTCTTGACAGCGTGGTCACGGCTGACTGAAAGGCCCCAAATCATTCCGTATTCTCATCAATACTTAGGGTGGAACCAGGCCGAATTGGTCAGCCACTCCGACTGCTCCGCATAGGGCTTGACAGAAGTTTAATTCTACGGTCTAGGAAAAGTTTCTGATGCATATGATGAGCACAGGGGTCACTAATCGCTGTTAAGCCTGGATCCTGGGCTGACGCAAGCACAGCACACTCGGGACTGGCACTTTCCCCTCCGGCTCGGTCAGGATACAAGAGAGCACAGCCATACATTTCTGACGTACCGCTGAACAACTTTTACATTTGCTTGCAGTGTGAAAGACATAAGTGGTACAGTGGCAGTAAAGAAAAACAAAATAACACTTGGATTTTGGGACTGCACAAAGCAGGAAATGAACACCTAGACCAATTTTACAGAGAAGGATTTTTAACAGATCAAACTCAAAATCCATCCCTTGCATGCTGCAGCACAGGGTGCAGCCTCCGTGCCAAGGGAGCACTGGCACTGTGGGGAAGGGAAGGGGATGTGCTGCCGTCTCCTCAGAGCTGGTACCTGATGAAGATAACGCGGGAACATGGGGATGGCATCACTTGCCAGCCTAAGGAGACACCAGGAGGGCAGATGTTAACAGCAACACCAGGTCTGTCTGGCATTCCTGAGCAGAGCACCTCTGCTGGGAGCATTCCCCAGCACAGTTTGACTAGTAGCTGGTGGGCAGCAGACTGGCTTGGACCTCCCCTCTAGTTTAAGAGGGAGCCCTGTCCTGCTCAGCATGTGCTGCAGCACCATGCTGGTCAAGGCCATGCACACATGGAATCCACCATGTCATAATTCTTTTTTTTTTTTTTTTTTTTTTTATGATCTGCCTTGTAAGTAAAAATCCTGTGCTTTAAACAGCTGTTGGTCAACACCACTGGTTACAGGTGTTCCAAGAGGATACCGAGATCATCTATTTTAAACTTGAATTTGCTTTTCCTATGTTGCTGGATCCATGGGAGCCAGGTAAAACTGTGTTGTGGTACTGCGGATGTTTCAAAGCTAAAATCATCCCATCTGCAAACACTTCATAACCGTATGAGCATGCAACATTTTCCCATCATAATGCTTTGACTATTAATGCAAGAATATTCTGTTAAGATAAATATGGAAACTAGCATTTAGCTTCAAACACTTGAAAAAAGACTCACTACATGCCTCCTAGCACCCCTACAACTCAGAAGATATATATAAGCCCAATCCAAACTATGAGACTGTGCCAGGGATGCAAAAAATGGGGCAGCAGCAGCTTAAGCATTATTACATATTTCTCAAAGGTGCACAGTGGGTTTCTGAATCCTCAGTTTCTGTGGAAACTAAGCTACAGATTTCTTGCCTTTTGTCAGTCTAAGTCCTATTACAGACATAATTTCATTGCAGCTTTACCTGTTTAGTGGAAACTAATACATTTTGCAAAGTTTAGAGAAGTTGAGCTCTGAAAACCTTAAAATAATTATCTCCATATCTTGTAGACTTATAAATATACAAACTGTGAATATATAAAGCTCCGTAGCAGTTACTGCTACAATGATAATGGTGATGACTGAAATCATCTTCAATCTTCCAGTGAGAAGACTGTCATCAAGGCACGTTGGCCATAAAGGTTAAGCAAGTCTTGACAGAACTATAGAATATTTACAGTCAAGGCCAGTAACCTCAGAGATGAGGATGTGTCAGAGGAAAGCTGTGTCCTCCTTCTGCAGCCACGTGATTGAGATTCTGTCCGGCTCTTCACATATTTGATAGTTTGATTTATTTCTTGGGAGCCCCTTCATTTCAGATGGTATTCTACCTCTTTATCTTTTTTGTGCACATTTAAACTTGTTTACTGATTTACTAAGCAACTTTATATTAGCTCCCACCCAAAGGACTACTGAAAATGCTCTAAGTATTTACTTTCAATCAGACAGCTTTTCTCTTCCATTTGTTTTCCTGACATTATCAGTGCATTCATATGAAAGAAGAAGCTCCGGCAGTGCAACTCTATCACAACAGCTACACATTTTAATCAGAAAGTAGAGGAAACAAATCTGAAAAAAAAAAAAAATAGGATACTTGAACTTTATACCATGACTCTCTCACAGCTTTATGTCAAAGACACTAACTACTGAAACAGAAAAAAATCCTACTCAAGGAACAATTGGAGAATAATCTTCTGATGGCCTTTCAGAGTCAATTTACAGAATGCAGCTGTCCTCCCCCCAGCTCAAAGTCCCTGGTAAAATGCCCCCCTGATTCTGTTTCTGATATGATCTGCTGTTCAGCTTTGCACTGAGGGGTACTCTGATCCTCTCAGCCCAAAAGCGATCTGCCTCTCCTGGCAATGGGAAAGGTCTACATGGAGAACATTGACTCTCAGTCAAAGATGATTTATCCCAACAGTTATTAATATTACATCTGATTCCACAAAGTTCAACTTAATCATGATAGCTAGTCTGGGTTGGTTTCTCTCTCTCTCTCTCTCTCTCTTTTTTTTTTTTTAAGAAAAAACCCTGCCTGCTAAAATTCTTATGGATTTCACTGTTTCCTCATCCCATTTGGTAAAGTAATTAACTCAAATACAGACAAATAATAATGAATAAGGAATCACTGCTACACCTCAGAGCCAGCTAACATAAGGCAACTGGATTAAAGGAGCCTGCACTTAACAGATTTGGATCAAGGAAAGCTGAGCTGTATCAGTTTCCCTGATTTCACACCTAGAAAGGTTGTCTTTACAACCTTGAAAAAAATTTTGTAAAAAAAATTGCATTCTGTCTCCACAAACTCAACATAGGCCAAGGGAATTATATATATATATATATATATATATATATATATATATATATACTGGCTCTATTCTTCATAACGCAGTTCTGAGCTACAAGCATATTCACAATTTGCTATCACTACTTTCTTATCTACTGTTTGTATGTACAGTTTGAAAAGTCCTTTGATTTCACGAGTGCATTTCCAAGCTATTTTCAGGTGAAATCACTGAAGAGCCAAAGGCAAGCATTAAATATCTAGTACCAAAGAATGGCATCAACTTCAAGCTAGGCGTCCGTCATCCCCAGACACTATTGGGAATGCAATGAGCTTAACATATTAGGTGGCATGCAGGTAGATAACTAAACAGACATATTGGCTCTACTGAAATTAAACTTACTGTGATTCCAGCAGAGCCAGAGCAGTACCTATGGTGCCGAACTCCAGGCTTGACTGGCATTGCTACTCCTAATTCAAACCACGAGAAAGCTGACACAAACCTCAGAAGCAGTAAAACCCTGGCTCCTTCTCCCACTAAAATAATAATAATAATAAAAAAGCAACAACAACAACAACATAAACAATTCTGATGTTCCTGAATTTCTGTAGCTGATTTGTTGGTGACATTTTTCATCCTGACAGCACATTCAGGAAACGTGACAAATTTAGGCAACAGTCTCACACTGAAAAATGTTCCTGCAAACTTTTCCCAGTTAGGCTGCAATGAATTTGCTTAGCAAAAAACAAAAGGCTTTTCCTCAGCTTAGCTTCCAGTTGCTTTGATACATGATGTTTCAAGTAGTTTTAAAAAATGGACAGCGCATGAGTTTTGTATTAGTTTTTAAAGCTCAGATCATCTTTCAAGATACTGTGCCATTTCTCACTGCTAGATCTGAAAGAGGAGTGTGAGCTTTTGCAGTCCCAAGGCATTATCACTACCCACTTCCCCAGAGCCTAATTTTCCAAAGCATCCTTTCAGTTTGTGGCAGCAACTCAGTGTGTGACATCACCCAGCTCTGCAACTGCAGAATTGCTGCATAACGTGATTTTGTAATTGTCAGGTGTTAGAGCTCTGGCTAAGCAAACAGGGGGATCTATCTGTTGATTTTCAGAGCATTCAGTGATGAGTTGGTTAGTCCCAGGAAGGTCTTGTGTCTGAAATGGAGCCGTAAGTCCTGTGACAAAACAGAGAAATAAAAGCTTTGGCAAGCGGTGAACAATTGGAGTGACTGATGCCCTGTGAGGGTCACAGACAAGACGGCTGGGTTTGGCAGAGCAGCTGGATAGGATACCCGCAGTATTTTATGGATTATTATTTGAAACAGAAAATACAGGCTGGCATGTTCATGTTGCAGGCAGAGTAAGAGGGTGAGGAATTGCACGCTTCTCACTCTGGTGCATGACCATGTTACCGTGAATCATTAGAGCAAACAGAGTTTCTTTGTATTCATTCTGAGATCAACAGCAAAATTGCAGCTCCAGGGTCCTTTCAAACCATATCCTAAAGCCCCCTGGATATTCCCAATGGTTATAAGCTGCCACATACAAAAGCCTTACTGTAAATCTCAAGAGCCTTTGGGATTGTGCTAGCAGCACTGAATTGAAATGAACGATACTTTTGGCTAGACCACAGTACACAAAAATAGCTTTTTTTTGAGATAGCATTTGTTTGCACAACAAAAACCAGCGAGGAAGAAATTGGAAATCAACTACCATATAGAATAGGTACAAAAATGTTTTTTGAGTGTTAAGTACAATGAGAAATGGAAACCAAACTGCTGTAGGATAACAAGCATTTTGTTATCTACCATCGAATTATCTGAGCACACCCCCAGCCTGGAACAGGACAAAGAACACACACAAAGGAGAATTTTATGCTTAATAGTGTTCTTGTAGGAGACAAATGTTACATAAACACCACAGATGCCCAACTTCATCCTTGAGTAGCAAAGTGTTTACTGAAATGGGATGTAGCATGTATAACACTAAAATAGTCTGTGGGTTCTAGGGAACATCACAGTGCAATGCCAGGTCTATTGACCATAAGTTTTGAAAATTCCTTTTCTGTCAGATAGGGTTAGGTTAGCAACAGATCTATTAGTTCCATCACTACTCGTGAAACGACCCGTGTACTGAGCTGTAAATACTGTGCCTGTGGGAACAGATGGTTTACTCTTGCTAACTGTGAGCAACTCTAGAAGGCCAACTTGTAAACAAAAAATTTAGAAGCTTTAAAAATAGAAGACTGGAATCAAAATTAAACATCTGCAATACATTTATGGGAAATTAGGATCTGTGTTTCTAAGAGCTTCAGGCACATTGGACAATTGCTGGCCTTAGATCTCCAATGAGATGTAGAATTTGCTCAGCTCTTCCATCCACAAGTCTTCCTAATTTGCATCCACAACTGTTAAACCTTTAAGCACATACTGCAAAATGCAAATGGGCTAGGAAATGCTCATCTGTGATCAGCGCCTAATGATTTAAGTGACCTGGATTTGGAGAATATCATGGAAGCATAATAATTACACATGCAAAAGACCTGAGGCTGTCTTCATGTTACCTAGTTAGTGCAGCAGTGAGCCTAGACCGATTACTTTTGACCAACCTCATCTTGCAGAGAATGCGTTAAGGATATTCCACTCTTGAGAGCTTTTCCCAATAAACCAGATCTTGTTTTTAAAATATTCATCTTGGTAACATATATCTGCATTTTCAGTAGTCTACTTCTTTTCAATACTAGGCACACGTTGTCTTGCTTTACAGAAAGGTATATTCAGCTTTATCAACTATTTATGGACAACTGACTGGCAGTTAAGATTTTGTTTAGTCACACTGCTCTCCACGTGCTCATCTTTTCAAGGCTTTAAACCACAAGGGCATTCCTCCAGTATTTCCTGTACAAATTTGGTCCTCCAGAAAAATCTATAAGAAATGATAAATTTTAATAGAAAGAGCCTATGAAATCCCCACTAGACCACACAGATGGCCAGAAATAATGATTGTGATCATTCATACATATTTCAGAGTGATATACTGGAAAAAGATACATGGCAAGATGAAAAAACAGCAAAGAAAACTGAAACCCAGGATGCACTTTGGCTGAAACCAGGTTTATGCTTCCCCTAAACATCCATTATACAATCTGATTGGAAATGCCACATCTGAAGTAAACAGATGCAAGTGAAGCTGAACAGGACTTTTAAAATTTTTATTATTATTATTATTATTATTATTATTATTATTATTAAGAACCAAGACTGCTACAGCTTGATTATATATCCTATTTTTAGCCATATTACTAAATATATGAGCAGCAGGCCAATTCTGCTAGGTATGTACTACCCAACAGAACATATATAAGTATATTGTGAATTAGAAAAAGCAAACAATTAATCCAGACTGTAAGGTTGCACCTCAATATTCACACTACACTGTAATTGACATTGTGTATATAAAAAATAAAGATTAAGATGCTTGCTGTGGCTCACCCAACACACTGGTTTTGTTTTAATGGATGCATCAGGCTAGTGTTAACATACATATCAACTAAAAAAAATATATAATATCATAGATTTAGAAAGGGGGAAAAAACAGAAAATACGCGGAGAAGTAGGAAGATAGCTAAATATAGCTATTCCATCATAAAAGATTTTACTGGTGTCAGTTAAGAATGATTTGCTCACTCATATCTCTAGTACATTTGTGCCAATCTTGCAGTTTTTGTGCTTTCACACTCCCCCTCCCCCTGCAAGTACATCAGACTTTCCCCTCCCTTTGGAGGGCACCCAAGGAAAATGTATTCCAGTCGCAGGACTGGATGAGGCATTGCTGTAAGCCAGGGCTTCTGCATTTCATTCCCATTTTTTTTCCAAATCTCTGTGCATATGCCCTGCCAAGTCATTGTCTCCAGAAGTAGGAAAAAAAAGAGCTAATAAAGCTGTGTTGGTATATTCAATGTGCTTCAGCACTCTCTGCTGAGCCTCCTGTTTCACTAGCCTGAAATTCCAGACATATTCCAGTGCTTAATCACACTGAGACAATACGTTTTGCGGAAATGTTACTGGGGAAGTTTATTCTGTAAAGAACACAGAGCAGGTAGCACGTAAGTGTGCACAGAATATCAGTGACTCACTGTGAGGACAGTATTTGCAGCATCAGGGCTGCAGTTAACAACCTGAAGTGATGATTTGGACTGGTTGGACTTCATGGGGATTGCTCCTGACATGTCAGTGGTGGGGAAAGAGATAAATAGGGTTTGAACACACAGGTGACATTTCCCATGGCTTCTTTCGCTGCCAGGACTTCTGAGAATACCACTGTGCAGAGGAGGGAAGTCTCCACTAGGTTGAAAATAAGTTATTTTATTAAAAATATTCTGATCTGATGTTTAACAAAAGCCAGGTGGCCTCCATTATCTACATAGTAGCAGCCCACTAGGGATCCAGGGCTGTCTTTTCTAGTAGCTCTGCATACTCCCTGGCCCCGGATACGCTCCCTGTGTATTAGCTGAACAGGATTCTCAGAACCACTCCTTGATCCACAGTACGCTCCACTCTGTTGTGCACTCACTGAACCATTTTTAAACTCAGGCTCCTGCTGAGAGCTAATGCACTGTTTGTATTCTAATCTTTGTACCTACTGCAGCTGAAGTATAACGGTTCCACAGCTAGAAGGCAATAGCTAACGCAGGGGAAATATAATTAAGAAAAATAAAAAATGATTGATAGAAAATACAGCACATTGCTCTAGACATATTAATTTAGTGCTTTCTGAGTGACTTGAACAACTAATTTATTAAAATTACCTGGAAGCATCTTATGATTACCCCAAGATAAGCATTCTTTAATTTGCCTCTGCTTCTATTCCTGGCAAGACAGTTCACATTTTGCATGCTCATTATACAAGACACACGAAAACCAATTAATGCTGTTGACCTATACAAATAGGATAACACCAGCAGACTTGATCACCATCAGACAAGTGCAGGTGACTGGTAAGTAAAGGACCTGGTCCTCATTTATGAAGCCAGTCAGAGTTAAAACATGCTGAACTCTCCTTGGCTTCCATGGGAGACGTGAACAATTAGCATCCTGTGCCACACTGAGATGCTACAATCCATCAGTGTTTTGACGCTTTAGAAGTTCCTTGTGGTAGCTACTAGAGAATGAACTCACAGGAGGGAGAGGAGGCTACGCGGAGCAGAATGCCACTGACTTCCACCCCAGGCTCATCCCTCGCAGCTCACTGCCTCCCAAAGGTCTCCTTGTGCAGAGGTGGGCTGCAGGTCCTACAGCGGAGCTAATGTCATGGCACAGGCTGGCTGGGGCCATTGCTTCAGAGCACACCATCACAGGTTAGGCTCCTTCATAGAAATAAAACATTTCAGAGGCTCAGTCACAAAACTCAGCGAAGGCCTTGACTTCTCACTCCGTTGGTAAATATGTTTTCTATTATCAAACTTAATGCTGGGGGAGCTTTCCACTGTGGTTTCTCAGTGCCTGTCTCATCACCTAGCTCCCACGTGCTTGCCCAGAGATGTCAGTAGGATGAAATCCATGAAGTCTGAACAGGTTCATTCATGACATCACAGAGAAGAGTTTCTATAAAAGCAACAATCAAGTCTGATAGGTGACTGGAGACATCAGACACAAGTTTGAAACCTCTTTAGAGGATTTACTTTGGTGGAACATTGAAGAATGTTTTATTCAATGTCCCTGATCAGAAAACAGTGATAAAAGGGGGAACTGATAAAGAGGTCATGCTGAAGGGACAGCAGATGAGCCCCAGCATGACTGGTGCAGTGCAGTTCCACTGCACTCAAACCTGGTGAAGAATATCTGACCCTGTGTTGACTTTTGGGACTGCAGATGTGATGCCTAGGTTGCCCAGAAGAGAGACCTAATGGAAAAGAAGAAGAGAAACTCTGGAGATTTACTGAGTCCTGACAGAAATTCACCGCTGCCCTGGCTGTGTTTCAATCGGTAGGAGTACCAGAAGGTGTTAACCTCCTCGAGTTTCTGGTAGATCAAGCAGCACCTCTTCCCCGGAACTACACAGCCACTTGAGGCTGCTAATCGATGATTCACACAAAGGTCACATACTGTTTTGTCACCACACAATGCCACACAAACAGAATGCAAACTACGTCTGACCTATTTCTGCCTTTTCCACTTTCAGGCACCAGTGAAAAGCTCCTTCTGGATTGCCCAGCTGCTCCAGGCCGTGCTCCTCCTCAGTCACAACCAGTGGTGCCGCGCTTTTGGAGGCTGTGGCCAGCCTGTCCTTCATCTGATGAAAGGATGGGCGCAGCTTCCTGGTGATAAATGCCACGGTCCGTCATTACTGAGCAAAAATGCCGTGGGGGCGTGGAGGGGAATGCTGTGCTGACCTCTACTTTCAATAGTTGCATCTTTGGGAGAGGCTCCAATTCACAGAAATCGTGAGCCAAATTCAGCTGTGGTGGTTCTTCAGAGAAGTGAAGGGGATTGCGTCAAGGAAGGGTTTTGGACCTAACTGGAATACAGCAGCAGTGCTGCTAAAACAACCCACTGTGCTGTGTGACAACTGCTGTGGGTCATTGAAAGTTGCATCTTTTGTTTGTTAAGGTACCATGGCACAGCTATAAAGCCTGGTGTTATTATCTCTCTGTGATTCTTCCTGAAGTTCATTTTCTGAGTGAATACTCAGCATATGATTGTCTCAGCCCTGTGCCTCTTCTGACAATTCGTGTGCTGCTATTTCGGCCTACATGGACCGTCCCTCAGTTCATAATGGGAAGGATATTAATTACGTTTAGGGAAAATTGAGTTTCACGACTCCCGGAGGAACACACTACAGCCTCCATGAAACAACTACTTTCCACCTTTTTATGTCAAATACAACAGACTCTGCATAAATGGTGCAAGACATCTTTATGAGTTACATCTTGAGTAGAAAAGAAGAGCAATTATTTCAAACTGCCTGGGTGCATTAACCTTGTTTCTGAGGAGCTAGCATGATTTTCTGGAAGTGAAGTTAAAAAAGATACTGCCCAAGGAAGAGTCTGTCACTTTGTCCCCCTCCTTCTCTTTTGCCTGCAGTTCCTTCTGGTGGTCATACCCCTGCCTACTGGAGCACTGAAGAGGGTTCTAGCTGCTGAATAAAATTTGCAAGCAATAAAGATAGGCACTTAAGTTCTTATGCTGAAGGACATTTTAAAAGGTCGGAGAGAAAACTGAACCCAGTGTACATTATCTGCACTGCAAACTAATTTTGTCCAGCAACTGGCACTGGAGAATGAGTCTTTGTTCCAACAGGCAAACATTTCTTATTGCTCTTATCATGACAACATCCTTCCGAAAGATGAGATCAATACAAGGTTCGAGTTCTGCAAGGGCTGGGAAACACCCTTAAAAATCTAGTCCCCAGTTTTGTGGTAACAATTTAAAACATGAACAGCTTTAATAGATTCTTGAAAATGCTGGATTCCAGCATTAGTAAAATCTTATTCTTGATTAAATGCTTCATAATTGAAAGTGGTGTGTGATTTCTCATCATAATTAATCTGCTGTAATACCTATAACAGGCTGTCAAACCACTGTTGGATTGAAATACTGTTTTCCCCTTTCTGCCCATTTGATCGTACATTCCATTTTGGATTTCTTCGCTTTCTATACAAAGACTTCTGAGCTCAACATCAGAGACAGTCTGGCAATAAAAACATTCAAGCAGTAATATGGACAGCTGGGAATTTATTGCATCAGGATTTGTTTTTAAAATAAAGGTTTCTCCTGATAAACTAATATTGTCATCTGTTCTGGTGGCAGACCGTACTGCAAACAGCAATTTTCCCCCAGAGAAAAAATGTCAGATTGTGATTTATGATCAGGGAGCCACTAAAGAGTATGATTTCACTCTAAATTAGTAATTCATCAAGTAAAGAACCACAAGCAAATAGCTGAATATTGGTGCCTTAAAGGGTCAATAGGCTTCTCACTAACTTTTGCTTCAAGCACAAATAACCAAAGAGACTCCTCCAAGGGAAAACTGTTCTGGTGAATGACCTAGCAAATGAAAACATTTAAGTCTAAGTGTTGAGGAAAGCATTCCCAACATGACCTTTGAGTGTCCATACAGAGTTCAGTGGAGCCCCACTCAAGGGGACTGCACAAAGCTGCTAAACTTAGCAACTCCATCAAAATGTGGTAGTACAGATCAAGAGGAGGTAGCAGGGAGAAGGGGGAGAAAAAGGGAAAACAAAGCCATCTGAAAAGGTGAATGTTCTTTTTCAACCTTAATTAATTGCCTGAAATGAAGCAGTTGATTTCCATGTACAATGAACTATTGGAAATCACTATGACACAAACCAACAGAACAATTGCTTTGTAAAATCCTCTTACAGGCCAATGAAACGAGTCTCCCGACATTATCCATCTGGGAGAAGGGGATTGCCTCTATCTCTGTGCAACTTAAGCAGGAAATATATACTACCAGCTCCCAAAGCCACTGACATGGATGTGAAACAATTCAGCTAGGGCTAGAAGCAAGCCAAGCAAGCACAACGTGTTATTCCCTAGTCACTCTATCAGGCATTTTTTTTGCAGGCTTCCCATCCCTAATTCCCAAGAACTTCAATGATTTGTAACTTTGTTGACCTAGCAACTGCATGGCACTCAAATTCACACTACTCTTAATGTTACAGAATGAAGTATAGGTCCTTTACCCCAAATACCACACCAGAGATGTAAATGACTGGATCTGGGCCCATGATTTCCACAAAACTAGGCAATTAGAATTTTATTTGAGGCAGTTTAAGTGCATCGGTAAAACTGCTACTAGCAGTGTCAATAGAACAATTTATGGCAGTGTGCTGCTAGATCCAGACTATTAGAATATTTCATGGGGCATCAGTCCATGACTGCCATGAAAATGGATGTTTATTTTACTGGTTAGATGTCAGCAATCTGTTCCTTTATACAGCACAGCTCGATTTAATAACGAACAAAGGACTTCATTTCTTACCTATAAAAAAAAATAAAAAAAACATGTCCATGTCCATTCAAGAACTGGCTCAATTGCTATCTCTTCTATCAATTCAGTTGCATTGTCTCCTAGAAATTTGTACAGGTCTGCACCTCTTTTTGCTTCAAATCTAATGACCATACCAATAACCAGAACAAGCAGGAAAAAGTGCTCCAAACTTTCCAACTCTCATTGCAGAGCAGAAGGGTATTGGATATATTACTTTCCTGATACAATTCTTTTCTCCGCCTTTGTAGTAATGCTAAAACTTCCCTGGGTGACAGTATGGTCTCTGTTCTTTCAAACAGCAGAGATGAATGTAGCAGTTACCAGGTGTGTGGAGAAGTGATGAGCATGCAAAAGAAGAAAATCGTTGAATCACGGGAAATTTAGTGAGAGACAGCCAGGAACAATCACCTAGATCTCTGTGAATGATAAATGCTCAATTCCGATCCTGAAAAGTACTAGAAAGGAAGTCTCATGTCCATTCTAGCTTGCTTGAATATTCACATCAACCACGATTGTTTCAGTTTGGCTTTCTGAGAAATAAGCTAGTTGGCTTATTCAATGATCGAGTTAGTTCATAGGTCAAGTACTCTCAATGGATTTGGCTTTAATAATCATAATAAATATGTTTTGAAAAAAAAAGAATTAGTACTTAATCTACTTGGAGAACTTAGGTATTTCTTCTTTAGATATCATGGTGGTTAAAAAAATGCATCTAGGAGCTGGGGGTCGCAGTGGCACTTTACCAGATGCATTGCCAAGTCTGGCGGAGCAAGTCTCACACATGCCAGTGGTATCCTCCTCTCTGTTTAAACTTTGGCCCAAGAACTGAGTCTGAGGCAACCAAATTCACACTCAGGGGAAATGGACAACCAACATCAGCAGGAGAGGCCAAAATTCAACTCTGACACAAAACTTACTAAAAATAGAGCCTGAATAATGGACATGCAGCTTAGAGTACTTTCTACAGAAGCCTGCTGTAGCATTCTTGCATCAATTGCACAAAACAACTGCACTTCTACACATGAGAGCTGCTATGAGTCATTAAACACAGACAAGCCAGTGAGTTAATGATCACTGGCCATGCAGAAATACAAAAGGAGAGAAGCAGTTATTTCATTCTGCTGTCTTCAGAAGAGAAAGCAGTGAGCCTGAGCACCTGCGGCCAAAGGATTTTGCAGCAGATGGGAGGGCTGTAGCAAACGGCCTGCCCCCCTCAGGCAACTCGAAAAAGCAGAGGGGTCAGTGCCAAGGCCAAAAAACTGATTTATGTGAGATGGTCTCTCTCAACCATGAACTTCAGCCATTCACAACTCAGTGCTGACATATTTCAATCAAAGCATGTCTGAAGCTAAACTTAATAACTGGCCAGCCTATCAAGTGGTGGACGCTAAGCAATTCCAAATCACCCCAAGAATTTTAAACTGGCAATGGCTTGCTGCAGGACTGCAGAGAATGACCCATCTGTCAGATGCAGTTGTATCTGTGGCTGACACAGACGTCAAGATTCCTGTTCCCCCCATAACAGTGCTGTGATGCTGCAAAATGGAGAGGGCCATCTGGGATCACTGCCCTACACAAGCCATCCAGAATCTGTCCTACACAATCTTTCCTGCATTTTTCCAGCAATGACATTTCATCACTTTTGAATGAAATAAGTTCTTTTGCAGTGAAATTGCATCTTTTTCTGTCAGCCAGAGGTCAGTCTGCTTAAAAGTAAAACAAAAATGTCCTCTTTTTTATTCTTTATTATTATTATTTTATAATAAACAGCAAATGTTGCAACTGTTTTAATTTGACTATCTAAATTTATTTACTTGCTTATGAAGACACTGTTTTTTGCGGTGGGAGCTGTCCGCTGAATTCCTATAGCAAGCACTTAAGTCAACAAAGTAAATTCTGATAATCCCTTGTTTTTAAACCAGTTCATACTACACTGCCCTGGACCACCAGACTTGTTTTTGACACACAATATGCACCCTCAGCCTTTAACATAGATTGAAGCTGCCAAGCAGCTGTATGGGAAGCTAAATAAACAATAGGTGTCACATTTAAAACTGCTTTTATCTGACAAAAGTCATGGGAATTGATTTACAATGCCGAGAGAAACAGGAACTCCAGCTTCTGTACCCCTTCAGTAATGTCCTTGGAGAGCCCTGGTGGACACGGGAGCTGGCGATGTAAGGAGCTGCCTTCAGGGAGCTGGCAGAGGCCATATCTGCCCTCTGGAAGCATCATTTTATAGCAACTTCCACATGTATGTTCTCATCCCATCTCACCACCTCCCCAGATAACAGATCATCACAAAACCACAATGTCTAAGAAGCTTTACTGAGGACTTCTTCAAGGTAGAGCCAAGTAGCAAGATGTATTTATGCTGACAGTCTCTGACACCTCAGTTTGCTTTTGAAGCACACACTGGTTAAGGTGCGTATGATGAACACAAACCTCTGCTCGTGTCAGCGCTGCTCTGTTAGTAGTTTTCACACAGTCACAAAAGCAATCAGAAATACGGTATTCACTAGTAGACAATAAAGCAAACAAGGATACAAAACACAGGTTCTGCCTGTTCAGAATGCAGTGACAGAGCCTGGGCTGAAAGAAGAGACGAGGAAAGCTGGGGTATAAGAGGAGAAAAAAAAAAAAAATCAGCTCCCAACAGAAGGCAGACTGAGGTAACTGTCTTGATATCAAGAAACTCTCAGTCAAAGCGTAAAATACAAGTTTTTTTATTTTATTTTTTTTTTTTAAATCTGTAATAAAATCCTGACCAACAGCTTCCCATCAGCAATGACCTAGGGAACAAGCCAGCACAGAAACCTGCATTCAGCAGC
The DNA here is from genome assembly GCF_040182565.1 of Anser cygnoides. Taxonomy (NCBI): domain Eukaryota; kingdom Metazoa; phylum Chordata; class Aves; order Anseriformes; family Anatidae; genus Anser; species Anser cygnoides. The sequence continues at coordinate 20,176,947 of NC_089884.1, read as the reverse complement.
TTGCTGTTCAAGTCCTCCTTGCTCACTACAGCACAGAGCTCTCCAAAAGCTGCTTGCAGTAGCAGTTGGGTCAGGTTTGCTGTCAGAAGGGACCGAGTACAAATGCACGCTCTTCACACGAGAGCTCTCCTGTAAAGCCCATGGACAGACAGAACAACTTGAATGCCTCAGGAATTTCCTGCTGGTATCGCCTGCTGAGACAAAACATCGTGGAATGCCTAATTTTTATTTCAATTAGTTATAAAACTAGCATTTACCCTGTCAACATTATAATTTTATAGAAATAGGGAGATTTTATTTGAGCCAGACAACTCTGTTCTCACATATTTTTCTTATAATAGACTCTATGCCTGCATCTACTTTCTTGCATTACAAGACTTTTTCCCTTAATATTTTATACAGCAAGAATTTTTGTATAATCCCTAAAGAGTTCATTAATTAAATGAAGGAGGGCATTAGTGGAGTCCAGGTACAAGCATACGAGTCAAAGAAGGGGGGAGCAGAGGGAGTCACTTAATTGTTTTTTAATTTAGTATTATACCAGCTAGGTTTAGGAAGAGGTAGCAAAGCTAGGCTTCATTTCTTGCATATTCCTCAAACATTTTCTGATTTAGAATGAGTATGGATTTTACAGCCTGCATTCACTTTTCAGGAAATTATGAGTCATCCTTCTATGTTAAAAAAAAAATAAAAGGAAAAAAAAGGAAAAAAAAAAGAAAAAGCACTTGGGAGTTCTACTCCTTGCATAATCATTACAGATATATAGGATAAACTTCATAAATTAATAAAAATATATAAATAAAATATATATGTATATAGAGATAGTCATCTTTGTCTTCTCTAGCCGTGATGGATGCTGGGTCAGAATAAAGGCTTGAACAAAAAAAGTACTGTTCAGCTTCATTTCCTGCATAATTTTTGAATACTCTGACATTTCGGGTTGTGGAATCGTATATTTATAACTGAGCCCAGGATTAATGTTTTGATTCAGAAGAGGAATTGCTCAACCCTGTAACTTCTCGTAGTTACTGCAAGTGCCCGCAGAAAGCTCAATTAAATGAGCAACACCCCCGGCCCTGAAACCAAGGAGGACAAAGCCGAGGGCGCCTCAAGTGCTTTCAGCAACCCCTGCCTGACCCGGGCCGCTGCCAGTCCTGACGGCTAGCGGCGGGCCAAGAGCTCCGGTACCCCTTCTGCCCTGTCGCCACAATACCGGTGCTCACCCTGCAGCTGGCAGGAGGAAAGCCTCAGCAGGTTTTCCATGGTCGTCTGTTGCTCAGAGGAGGGTGAAGTTTCTCTGTGGCAGTGCGGCCATGAGGGTCGAGAAGCCTCATAGTTGGTGATAACATCAGACTCTTAACAATGAGGCCACCAGGAACGTAAAGAGTTTAGGGGGAACAAAGACGGGTGATTCAGGAGACGCCTTGCTGTCTTGCTTGTTCTCCTGCCGTTAAGGCATGGAAGTTGCTGGGGGGTTGTGGTTGCCGGGCGAAGTTGTTGACCAATGAATGGTTAGTGGAAAAGGGCTGCCGTGGGGCGAATAGTATAAGGGAGCCTGTCCTCAATATAGGAGAATGCAACAGGGATAATGAAGTTGTGTCCTCAATGTAAGAGATGAAGTTAGGCCCTCAGTAAGAGAGAACTGAAGTTATGTCATCAATAAAGAAATAGCTGTTACTGATCCTAAAAGAATCCTGGTGTCCGTGTGGTCATTACGCCACGTTTCTCAAATATCCTCTTGGCACCAATGCCCACGATACATACAGAACAGGGCGGGAATATGGAATTGGCTGCAGCACAGCCGATTCAGCTGTAGGGTTGTTTAACTCCGTGCCCCTCCCAGACCAAGCCAGGCACACTGAAAGAATCGGGTGCTTCACCCACTTTTTCAGGAGGGGCTCACAAACACAAATGATGCCTTAGTGATTCTTCCCTGAATGCAGGGAAGTAGAATGGGTTGAGATTAACTTTCATCTTCCCTCCATGCCGCAGGTAGGAAACAGAAAGAGAATATTAAGCTTCTTTCATTCCGTAACAATCCCCTGATCTAAAGTATTTTACTCCTTACAACTAAAAATATGTGTAAAATAAAACGAGTGGAATTAGAACAAAATCAGCTCCACTTCAATATGCAGATATCCTCACAAGTTGAGAACTCTGACGTAGTACCATGAATACAAATATACTTCATTTGAACTTAAAGAGACTTTTTATCAATACAGAAGATACGAACAAATCCCCATATTGGGTGAAGGGAGGCTCGCAAGATACAAGGTCTTGAAAGTGCACTTTGGACTTATCTTTATTCTTAATGGAGGGCCCTTTCCTGCAGTTTTTAGGGAAATCTCCCAGCAGAACCACTCCAAAGGAGCTCTGCTACAAGGAGAACTTCACACACCTTCAAGGTGCAGTGTGCTTTTCAGATAAGTATTTTTATTGCCTTTTTTAAGCAACAGAAAATGTGCTTTCCAGAGGAAGAAAAAAAAATGGTTTACGTTATTCAGATCAAAAAATATCATCCTGAAATATCATCCTGTTCAATATAAAATCTCTAAATACACCTGCCTTGCCAGCATAGCCCATCTCAGAGAATGGATCAAATTTTTAGCATAAATAACTTTGCAGGGGTGATGTATTATCTCCTGCAACTGTTTACCAACAGGAAAACAATCTGGGGAAAAGGCATGAAAATACCAGAAACTCAAGTGCTGATTGCTCCAGCTAACAATCCCCACCAATTTTCTCAGTGGAGGGTGGTTAAATGGATCAAGCCCTTGTCCCAGCTCTTAGCAGGGCTGGCAGACCTACACATCTTCTTGCCTCCGATCCGGCATTGCCTATTGTGTGTCTTACATGCCATCTAGAAATTTATTAAGAAAAGGCAGATATGCTTACGCTGATGTTCCTGAGTACACCCGGTACCTACATTCTGCAGTTTGAGAGCTTACAAAACTTGTACTGGTTATATATAGGCAGAGGAAAATAGTATATTTTCATGAAATGCTGTGTTACTATTTAGCTGTTATATCATTTTACAATATAAAGTGATTGTGAGGATTTCTCTTGTAATGCATACCATGCTATAAATAAGGGAGCCTATTTCACTCATAGCTTTCTGAGGTAGTAATTTCTGTTAAAACAGCTTCTTATTAAAGTTGTATTAAATCACCTTTCCATCAAGAACGTTGGCATTGTTTTCATGCCAGATCTGAGTAACAAGTTGAAATGTCATAATTTACAGCCAATTGAGATTTCAGAAATATTTGCTTTCAGGGGGATCAAAATGCCTTGTTTCCAGAAGGATTTTTCAATTTTCACTGCTGAATAGTTAAAACAAAGTGCTGTATGCTAGGTTGGACACAAAAGGTTCCAATGATTTCCCACAGCATTCTGATAAAACTTGATTCATTTTTGTGAAGTGTTCCCATTTTGCAAATCAGTATTACCAGCCAGAAGAAAGCATCAACCAGCACCACTCCGTCACCTCTGGGTTTGATTTCATTTGTTCCATTGCTGCACATACTTTTTTTTCTCACTTTTTATCAACTGAACTTTGTTCATTGGATTTCAAAAGTGTTTTCCCAATAGTATCTTTAGAAAATACAAGAAAAAAGGTTCTCGGCTGGTGGAGGCTGGCAAAGCTCCAGCCAAGTCAATGGGCCTCGGCTGAGGCACTGGCCCTTTGTGAGTGTTCACAGAGGCTTTTTATATACTGCAGAGATGCTGGGTTATGTGGAGAAGTCACGAATCCACAGTGTGTCTCCAGTTTGAAAAGATTATAGGTATTTTAGCAGTTACCAGTCATTTAAAGCTAACGGTACAGTGACAGTTTTGGATAAAAAGACTCGGTAGGCTTCAGGTAACAGTGATTGCTTTGCTTGACTGTGCATTTTCTTCACCGCATTTTTAGCCCATAGTGCTCTGAGAGTTTTAGGGCAGTCAGGCAGGCAAGTCTGTACCAGGAAAACTGCTGCACCTTGCACTCATTTTTACCCTGGTTCTGAGCAGTTTGAAGGAAGAAATATGTACCACAAAGCTGAAGGAAAACTTTCAGTGTCAAACCCTGCAGGAGAGGACAGCCTACCTGCACGGAAACTTGCTGAGAGAGGCTGTCAAGTCATTAGGTCTGAACATCTGATGAACAGAGGAGGGATCCTGAGCACAGCCGGGGTGTCTGAAACCTCCTTCCTACCAAAGTACCTGAGAACAGCAGAAACCTCTACATGTTGGATCTTTCGGCATATAGAGCAAGGGCTTCAGTTGATAGTATTTCTGCATCTATTTGCACTACTTTTGTTGTGGAAAACAATGACGAGGACTTTCATCTTCGTGGCTTTTTACCCTAACTGTTATTCCTCATGTGCATGGAGTCTGTCATGAATGGTAATTGCTCACAGACGAAAACGTCTTTGCCTTCCACAGTGCCCCAGACACATCCTGCGGGCTATGGGAAAGTCAAAGCTCCTCAGAGACCCTTCTTCACCTTTCTGTCCTCTCTGAACAGATGAAAATCAGTATGCCTGCACTACCCACACACACTTAGGAAGATAGCGACTCAGCAACTAGAGTACAGACAATGAAAGAGAAAACAAAGCAAGAAAAATGACATTATAGAAAGAAACAGAGGATCTAATGTTATAGCTGGTCATGATCCACCCAAACAAATAACTGGAATTATTGTTCACCCTCCTGTGACGTGATACTGAGAGACACAGATGGGAGAAGATACAGGGAAAGCCAGGCAAGACAAGAGCACAAGCAATAACAAGCCAATTCTCATAAGGGACGTACTAACTGTAGGGCGATTCTGGCTGGCACACTGTGAATGGGCTGCACAGCATACGCAAGGTAACACGATTCTCCTGGAGAAGGCAGTCAGCAATTCCTCCTATGAATTTCATCTTAGTTTCATTTCTTGCTTTCATCTGAATCACAAAACTATCCTCTCCTTTTTCCTTTCCTTTTTTCCTTTTTACACTATAATGCTACTTGACAATCCAAGGTCAGTCTTAAAAGACAGTGGGTAATTCACCACTCGCTCTGGTATTTCAGTGCTCTTTCTGGAGGGATCCAAACTTGTATTAGTGAGGGTATAAAAACTTCCCTGCATCTGTGAAAGACTGCACTGTGTAGTAGTAGTTATGATTCAGAAGGTTTTAGTAACAAAATTTTTGGAAGCTTGTAAGCTGAAGCAGACTAAGCACATTTTTTAAATTGCTGCTTTATTTCAAAATACAGATAACTTGCCATGTCTACTTTTCTTCTAATTCTTACCAATTTCTCTATTCTCCATTTTTGTGATGACACTAAGGAGAGTCCATCCCACAGAGCTTCTCATGTGTAAGATCTGGTTTAGCAAAGTGACAAGTTTTTAATTCCAAGACAGTTGGAAAGCATTTCAGGGCATGTTGTTGCATTTTGAAGATTAGAGGAAATAACATCTACCAGATAGTATCTACATCATGTTAAAGCATAACCTATTTTATAATTTCATTTCACTGAAATTCACAGAGAAGCTTGTGAAGTAAGGTGCTATCTGGTGAGAGAAAAAAACAGAAAAAAACTGGCACTGCACAAGAAATCGACACTCAGTTCAGTAGCTTGGGAATCAGATAAAGACAGGAACAATGGAAGAAGGTAGGAAAAAATATCACAAACAAGAAAAAAGCATTGCATTGAAATCCAGATCCTGGTCATGCCTCAGTGTCCAGATGGCCAGGAGTGTTAAAAGAATATTAAAGTCAAAAGTACGGGCCATCCCCCTCCCCCCCAAAACAAAACAAAACAAAACAAACAAACAAAAAACAAAAACATTGTTTGAGCAAGTCTGCAGGAAGTGAAGCTTTACCTTTGCCAGAAGCAGGTACAAATGCAGCTACGTAACTGGCATCAATGTGAAAACAAGAGGTACTAGAAAAAATATTCTCACAAAAGACGAGCATAACTTTTTTTTGAGCAAAGATCTCCTGGGCTGTAAGTCCCACTCCTAAATGCCGTAAACATAGGAAGCTACTCACTGGGAGAGCAACTGAGCTCCAGTTCTTAGTATACATCAGCAGCCCCTTGAAATCAATGGAGAAAGCCCTTCAGTGGCAGCAGCACTCTGACCAGACACCATTTACTGCAAGGCACTAAGTGCTGGAGGCTGCTCCTCTATTCAGTTCAGAGTGTATGGAGAGACAGAGTTTAAGATAGGACTCTGCAATAAGCAATTTAAGGAAAAGATTTACAAAAAATGCCATTCTGCAGTACTGTAAACACAGACAATTCACCGTAAAGCTTTGTAAACAGCTGCTCTGCCCAGGGATGACAAATGCTGCCTCCTCCACTGGGAGATGGAGAGAAATCAAAAGTGTCAGCTGTTTTTACTGTGTAATGCTGCCTTCAATCCTTGAAAAATATCAGATATTAACAGAAACATGTGGGGAGAATGTGAGCAGGCATTCAGAAATGGAATTACCCAGAGAAAGTGTTGGAGTTATTTCAAAGTATCCTGAGAGGTATTCTACCATCACATGGCATGGAAAGGAGAGTGAAAAAATAAAGCTAATAAAAGTTGCTCCAGATTCCTCCAACCCCATAAAATAAAACATAACATGTAGCAAAGGAAATGGCAGAGTAACAACATCTGGACGTTGTCAGACCTTGCACCTGAACGTTAAGGTGCTCTAAAACCAACAGATACAATAGATGCATTTAAAAATGGAGGAAAAGGGATAAAAAAGAAAAAAAAAAAACAACACAAGTGCATTTTAAAAAATGGTACAGGAGCCTGGAGGATAAGCCTCTTGTGTAAATACCGCTTAGTACTTCACAACATTTTACCATTTTGACTTCTCTTCCCCAGTGTTAAAAAACAACTCGTACTTTTCGAGTGCAATACCCACTGGTACAACAGGTGCTGCCAAGCCTGACCATAGCTGTACCCCGTCCCCTGCCTCTGGAGAGGTGAGCATCTCCTCCCTGCTGCACTCAGCTCCCCCACAAGTGACAAAGCCATATGTGTACAGCATCAAACCCCGTACTTAGGAATCGCTGGCTGTCACGAACCCAAACTGCTATTTTTACAAGGGGTTTATTTCAACAATCTGTTGAGGCCTTTTACACATCTGGATGTTATTTGAATAATCATTTGATGTATCGCTAAAACTTTCCAAACTGCACATTCACAGGCATGATTTACTTTTAGATAATTATTCACACGAATCAGGATCTGAGCCTATCCAGGCAGATATGTCAAACTCCTCCCGGGGGGCAGATGCCAGTGGGGATGCACCAGGGGCAGCCTTGTCGTCCTGTTCTGCTCTGTCACTGGCTGGGGGAGACATTGCCAGGCATACATTTACAACGTGTTGTTGTAATTCCAGAACTCAGGGAATTGAATACAATATTTTCAGACTCTCAGTCTGGCAAGCTACAGCCAAAACAACACATTGGGTTTTCTGCAGCTTTCAGGAAGCTTTGGCAGCATTTTGTCACCACCCTTTATTCAGAAATGTTGCTGGGACAGTGAGATGGCTTATCTTTGTCTTTTATTCTCTGCAACAAATACGGCAGCTTTTTTTTTTTTTTTTTTAAATTTGAGAACACAGAAGTTAGGTTGGAACTAGCAGACTTACTGACAACAAACAAAAAACTGCAAGTGTAATTTCATACTTGCAATTGAAATAAGCCAGATACACATTCAGTGCCTGTTGGATTAAGAAAATTCAGTACGTTGAATCTTTCCAAATTTGCCTGCAGATTTGCCATTTCCAGAAGGAACTAAAGCTTCAGAGAGAAGGAAGTGTTCCTTTAGGTGTCAGCTGTACTCCTGCAGGCAAATAAATTTTGAGATAATTCCAAGTAAATTCTGAGATAAATTCTAGCTTCTACTCCTATTCCTGCCTGTACCAGGTAGGAAAAGTCACAGTCCTCACTCACGTTTGATGGACCCGCATAATGCATTTTGTGGTGTACAAAGCTGCAAACCCTTTAGACCAATTGTGTCTTTGCTGTACAAAAAAAAACAACAACAACAAAAAAAAACACAAAACATCTGAAGCAATGTAGCAACTTCTTTCAGTTAGCAATTAGGGTAAAATATTATTTTCTCATGATGGAGCACAGGAATTTTTTCAAAGTGACACAGGGTGATTTTACCAAAAGAAAAGATTTTGTTGCATGCTTTGAAAAGCACCGTTTCCTTTACAGCCTGAAATACTGCTGACTTCTTGTGAGAGTGTTGGTGAATCCTGGACTCAAGATCTCTGAAATTAGCCATTATCTTTCTTCAGGGTTTGATTTCAGCTGAAACTCAACCATGAAAATGGCAAATAACAACAACCACCTTCTGAGATTTGTTAATACTTGACTTCATGGGTAAATGTTAAGGCCTAAATATGACGTTCATGCCTGGGGAGCCAATGGTCAAGAGCAGCATGCTTCAAAATGACCAAATATTAAAGAATGGTTCACCTGCCTTATATTTAAGTCAGCATCATTGCATAGGTGTGTTTTACAGATTGAGATTTTACTGCTTCTCTGAATGCAAGCACTGTATCAGATCCACTTCTACCTGAAACCGCACCAATCCCAGAGAGGCAGCGCTGCCCATGCTCAGAGGTAAGGCAAGTAAGAGCTACCAGCAACACCACACATATGCTCCCAACTCTGCACATTCGCTTCTGTGAATGTTCCAAATGTGGTTTGAACCAACTCGCTGTTTTACCAGCTGTTGTGGTTTAACCCGGCCGGCAGCTAAACACCACACAGCCATTCACTCACCCTCCCCCCTCCCTCTCTGGGATGGGGGAGAGAAACGGGAAAGTGAAGCCGGGGAGTTGAGATAAAGACAGTTTATTAAGACAGGAAAATAATAATAACAATAATAATAATAATGATGGTGTAATGGTATTACTAATAATAATGTGTACGAAACAAGTGATGCACAATGCAATTGCTCACCACCCGCTGACCGATGCCCAGCCTATTCCCGAGCAGCCGGCCCCCCCACCCCGGCCAGCCACCCCTATATATTGTTTAGCATGACGTCAGATGGTATGGAATACCCCTTTGGCCAGTTTGGGTCAGCTGTCCTGTGTCTGTCCCCTCCCAGCTCCTGCTGCACCCCCAGCCTGCTCGCTGGCAGGACAGAGCGAGAAGCCGAAAAGTCCTTGGCCTGGTGTAAACACTGCTCTGCAACAATTAAAACATCAGCATGTTATCAGCGCTCTTCTCATCCTAATCCAAAACATAGCACCCTACCAGCTACTAGGAGGAAAATTAACTCTGTCCTAACTGAAACCAGGACACTAGCCACGTTTCACAGCATAAATAAACATGGTCCCAAATGTTACCTAGTGAGTGCCTGCTCATTGCATCCATCCAGGAACACTCACTGCCCGGGGCGAGGACACAGACCAGCAAAGAGGAGCTGTGATGAAAGGAGCTCTTTCTGTAGGGCAAAGCGACAAGCACAGGGAGAGCTCTAGGAAAGGGGCAGGAAGGGAGCTGTTGTGAAGATGATCAGCATGCTGTTCTGCTTTGCACGTGTCAATATAAGCAATTTTGAAAATAATTATTGGTAAGTAATCTGCTTTACTAGTGAGGAGAGAAGCCTGGGACTAGAAACCCCTGGTAGGCTTCCCACCTCCTCAGCTATGGCATGCAGCTCAGGAAACCTCATAACTATTTAATGACATGAAACAATCATGGTGTTTCACAGCAGATACTGCTGGCTCAACTTCTACATGCAGACAGCTATTTTTGTTGCTTAGAATACTGTAAATATTAACAAGCCAACCATTTAAATTAACAGACTACCTGATTTTCTATTGCTGTTTATTTTACTGTCTCTAAACATGAAAATGGTATTTGAAGGATCAGCACTTTATTATAAACTAATACCCTTCCCAGTAACTGAGGTTTTCCTGCTATTCCCAGCCTGGATCACACGCACAACCTGAAAGGCTGAGTTAATTTCTCAGTGGAACAGCAACGGAAGAGAAGGATAGAAGAGAGAGAAAGAAAAAGAAAATCCAAGATAAGACTGAATAAACCCCAATTTTCTTCTGATTTGGTAAACCCAGACTGATTGACATGGTATGAATTTTAACCAGATCTTGGTAAAGAAAAGACATCTCATAATGAAAATTATTTTACCAAGCAATGAATGAAAGAAAAAGTCCAAGTATTTGCAAAGTCACTTGCAAGTGACAAAGCTAGCAGCTCACTGCATTGTGCTGGGGGATGTTCCTACAAGTTTGGTTTTGTTCAGTCGCTGTGGCAGGCTACAGAAAAGTGGGAAGAGGAGAGGAGAGGAGGATTCGGCACTCCAAGAGTCGTGCACAGCCTGGGAGCCCTAACTCACTGCTGCCCAAACTGCCAGCAGCTCCCATTCCGGACAATTACAGTTAATGGGACTTTTGCCCTCAACTTAATAGGGCCAGACATAAGCACTTAAAGGCAGACTTTCTCATGCAGTGTTATCTAAAAGGTTCTCCTTCAGAAATGACCTGGAAAAAATTAGTGACCTCCTTACAGCTCCTGGTGACATAATGAAAGGCTTTCAAAGAACTTGCCTCATCCAGCAGAGTCTTTATGAGCAACTAAATTAACAATGCTTGATTGCTTTGCTGAATAGAGGCCCACCATACGAAAGAAGAGCATTAGGATTTTTGAGTTTTTCTACTGTTGACCATTCCTTAGAATTTAGTTTCCTGTCAGTCATAGGCTTAAAATTATCACAGTTAATAATATGGTTTCTTGGTTTTGTTCAGAAGTTTTTACCTTTTTAGATTTCTGTAACAGTAAGCACCTACTGATACTTTAGCACCAACACAGAAACGATCTAATAATGCTTGAGTATGCTTTTTTTTTTTTAATGTTTTTTAAATGTTTTTGCTACTGATTCTTCCTACCTCCTTTCTGAAACACAAGGGCACTTTTGCTATGTCCCAACAAAAATTCGCCATCCCTTTCACCATCCCCTTTTTTTTTTTTTAAATGCAGCTGAAATAAAGTAGTAGCAAGGCAGTAAGTGCTACACCATAACAAATATGCTATAACACAAATCAATAACTTAGAGTTCCCATTCACAAAATACCTTCTGCAAAATGTTCCTGTTCTCATGTTTCTCTTTTGCCTAATTCCCTTGAGGTTATCTTTATGCAAACTACTGTAAGTTACTTTCCTACTTCCTTAGGATAGAAACAAAATCTAATTTCAGAGGTAAAATATCAACCTTACATTGCTATCTAAAAGGAAACAGATAATAAATTTGAGGGCAGTATTAAAAGATCACGCTGTCAGCTTGATTTTCTGCAATTTAAGTTAAAAGATACATGCACTTGCAAACTCTTATCTGAACCACAGCAAAACCAGTCTGCCAACAGGGTAAACTGCACAGCGCCGCGAACCAAGGCTCTCAGCTGTCAAGTTGCTGTGCACGGCCATGCAGTGCCTGCAGCTCCTGTGCAGCATGCAGTCTGCGGGGTGCTGGTGAGCAGCATGCTACAGCAAGCCTCAGAAAATATAAAAGCTCTTTTCTCTGACATAGCTTAGAGTAGACCCATGGCAGCTCTGTGTTATGGTCTGGAGTACCTTGAGATAATTCCTTCCCTGTCCATGATAGATGCTTTTCTCCCCCCCTGCTCTCCCAAAAGGAAAGGAACTGGCTCGGTAAACTCCCTTTGCTCCTGGCTTGGAGCTGCCATCCTGCTTTATGGTTTGTGGTCACACAGAACGGACACCTCCACTGCACGTGGTAATCATTCACTACCACTGTGTTCATACAAGGTAGTACATATCCAGCAAAAGAGCTATCTATCCATGTAGAGCAGATACAATAGGGTGGCTGGTGCATGCTCCATGGGCAGTAAGCGCAGCCCTCTATGCCTGATCAGTCCTGAGCAGCCTGCGCCTGCCGTGCAACATCCCTACGTCGACGGCAGGACAGGTGTCCTGTCCGGCACAGCTGATGACATTCGTCAGCTTGAACATCTATTAGTTTTGTTGAACATCACAACGGATTTCTGTTAAAACGCATATGAGTTTGCTATTGTCAGCCCTTTGTTTCCTCTTGGGCTAAATTTCACTCGTCCCCATATGCATCTATAAGCTTGCAATTAATGCACAAGCCACTCTGCTGCAGCAGTCCTACTGACAGGGTGGAATCAGATCACACACGTTAAACATGTTGTTGGATAGCTAAACTACTGTGACTTCAATAGACTTTTTCCTGTAATAACAACTTCAATCAGCAATCAAGGTTTCTTTCTCAATTTTTGTTGCTTGCATTATATTGCAGTTTAATTCATTGTATACTAATTCCAGTTGTGCATTAATTGTATGTTTCTGCACAGTAATTAACTAATCACTACATTACTCCCTCTCTATTATGAATAACCTCATTAATTCAAGACTGAAAGCTTGGTGCCTGCTGCCATTTCTCTCTTTTTTTTTTTTGTGTCTTTCTACTGCTTCTTGACTTATAATCAAATATGAAACTCATGTATTTTTAAATACTTTTTCTTCTGTTTCTCCCACTGAAAAATTCATTGTGCTATAAAGCCTTTTAAAATAATGTTTATTTATTACACATTTCTTTGCTAGGTAATCAAAAGTTGTTACAATAAAGTGTGCGACTTGTTTTCTTTATGGCTGTGCTTCTGTTATGTCAATGTCCACATTTTAATACTGAGTTTATTAGAAATTAGAATTTAGATGTAAAATTTAGCTCCAAGATTAAAGCTGCCATCAGACATCCTTGCATAAGGGCAAATTTCTTTATGATTGTTATTTATTAAATGATTGGACATTTTTAGGTTATACCTGTGGATAAAAACTTGGGGACACATTCAACAACGTCAATGGAGCTGTGCATTTGTGCCTTCAAGGTCAGAGCTTGGCTGATGGAAGCAAGCGCTGGAAGATGCCCACAGCATAGATACGCAATTTAGATTAACAAGACACTCGAATTGTTAAGACTTTAGTCATGCACAGCACTGAAACAACTGCTTTGCTGTTGCAGTCTGGTGACTCTTAATTTCAGAACTAAGCAGTGCCTCAGTATTTGTTGAATCAAAGTCCTACTCCTCTAAGAAATTTTCTTTAAAGCAATTTCTATTTCACCCAGACAATTCCAAGAGCACCCGCTTGCCCTTTTTATGCTGAAAGGTATAGGGCTTTGATTTTTTTTTTTTTTTCCAAATAAAAGCAATTAATTGAGATTCTAAAATGAGTGAACACCTCCCTTTCAGGAGTAGGTTGGAAATCTAATGAGTCTGTGAATGCACATCTATGTACATACACCCCTAATCTAAACCCACTGCAAAGCAAATGGGTGTAACTGTACTTATCAATTTTTAACAAGGAATTCAAGTATGTTTTCAAACAGAGGTGAATATGCCTAGGAGTCAAGAGGCTAGTTTCTTTGCTGTTACAGGTGGCTACAGCTCAACCCAGTTCAAAGGAAGAATGTGCAGTTGCTACAGCTAAGAGACCACTGCAATTCTTTTTATTTTTTAAAAGGGAAATGGCATTGATCTTCAACAAAGGCTCTGAAAGCCACCCTTGAGTCCAGGAAATGTATTATGGAATGTATTTATCCTTTAAGACAGACAAATTTAGTGTCTCCAAAGTATTTTCCCTTAAAATAATAAAAAAAAAATACTGAATGACTAAACTAAAAACTAATAACTAAAAAACTAAAAGCATAGGTGGAAATGTTGGAGTGGTTTGATTACTGCCTCTTACAAAAATAAAAAAATAAAACGTACCTCTGCAGAAAGGGTTGTTGCTAATGAACAGCATGGCTCCAGGGCTGCTAAACACGCGCAACAACTTCTGCTTCACCATGCCACTGCACATCAACATTTATCCAAATACATATTTGTACAATAGACCATAATGGTCCGTTTGCTTTGTAACAGTCTATTTGGCTACCCCTAAATGAGTGGTTTGGGTGCACAGTGAAACGAGATATTACTGCTATTGCTATTCCGGCATCTGTTCCTGTCATATCTGCTACCATTTCTCACATTTCTGCCTCAGATACTGCTGCCCCTGCTATTGTAGCCATCAAGCTCTTCTGCGTGTGCCTTCAAATCTGCCTTTTTATGCATGCCTGATGTTTTCTGCTAGTTTCTTTGGGTATTTCCATTTTGCCCTCTTTGTTACTGTTTTTGCCATTTATCTGAACTCATTTGTTTTCCTTCTACTGAGCCCAGCTCAAAGCCTTTACCCGTGCCACATAAAGACTGCATTATTTGTGTTAATAACAGGTATAATTTCATTCAAATGAATTAAGAACCTACCTGCAACATTACCGCTTCTTAAAGTTCAACTGAACCTACACTGGCAGTTCAGAAAGATAATTTTTTTCTTAGAAGTAGCACTTCTCATGGCACAACCAGATACTCTTTAAGCAGGAAGCAGAGAACAGGGGGGACTAGCAGTTATCTGCATAGCTACAGGCATGTCTAACGAAAGGGATGACAATAGTACCTCTGAAGAAACTTTGCACGCCACCTGCAGTAAGTGCACAGAATCCACAGGGGCCCCTTGTTAGCCCTCCCTGGTCAGCACCGTCCCTGGGTGCCCGTGGCGGTGCTCATGCTGAAGGCAGCAGCAGTTTCTTCTTGGCGGCACTAGATGAAAGGTCACAGAGAGTGAACTATAAATATCTGTCATCCTCTCCCTCCCTTTTTCATGGGGAGAATTAAATTGTTAACAAGGATGACAAGTAACTGATTGCACCGGACAGCTGATTAACATCATGCCAGGATAAATAAGGCAGTTTGGAACTATCATAGCAGGTTCCCTTCAGGTTGTGTTGACATCTCTCCATTACTTATAACTAGTTCTTCTGGGAGAAGCAGGGGAAAGGGAAGGTCTTTAACCATGACCACAGAAACCCCACGAAGGAGTATGTAGAGCAGAAAAGATGGCAATACCATCAGTTTGCAGCGCGCCTCCCATCACCCTGATTTCCTCACTGAAATGCCATTTTAAAAAGGGAAGATTGAAGAAAAAAATCATTTGAAGCAGAGCTGGTCTTCTGCATCGTCATGACCCAGTCTAATTTGTGCCTTACAGACAAAATAAGAATCCAAACTGCCAGAGTTCACCAGAAAGCAGACTTGCAAGCATTTCCAAGACTTACATCCCAGTTCCATGGATTTCAATGTACCCCCATGGATAAGCTTTCAAAATCATCAGTCCCCCTGAACCCAGTCTGCCAAAACCAATCTGTAGCAAATTAGCATCAACAGCAATAGTAATGGCCATGTGTTTAATTGCCAGGAATTGCAGTAGCACAATTCAGGTGAAGCGCTTGGTGCCAGCACCAACCCCTAGGTTTTGGAAAGTAGGGCACACTCTCTGCTCTTTGTCTGGGTCATCTACATAACTGCTTCATTTTTAAAACATTGTTTTTACAGTCAGTTTTGTGATAGGAAGAAAAACAACATATTGCCAGGCTCGGTGCATGACATTCTATAAAGCTTGCTGCCCTGTAAGGCTAAGAAAAAACTTTTATATTCATTAAAGTGCTTCAGATAAAACTGACAGCATATCTTCTATACTGTAACTGCAGATTAGCCAAACCTTCTTATATGAAAGAACAGTGGGAGAACTCCTGCAGGATTTGTAGGAACTTCCACCTCTGGGTTAGCTTGAATGCAAGTTATTTAAAGCAATTTATTGTGATTACTGTGGATGGAATAAGAGGACAACCCATCACAATCTCTGGGCAAAACTGGGTTATCGTGGTTTCAAGAAGTAACAATATCATTAAAATTAACTTGTTACACATGATTAAGATAGAGCTCCTGCATCAGATACCCCAGAGCAAAGTTAAGGGCAAAATTTGATGGAGTAACAGATTGGTATTAGAAAAACTCAAGGTCTGAATTTAGTTTTGGAAAAAAAATTACTATGCCTATTTTTAGCCTATCATAAACGTAACAACTGCAGGTTTTAAATAAACATCTTTGAACCTTTTTGATTTCTTTAATTCAAATCTTTTCTAATGTATATGCAAGTCCCAAATGCACTGTAGAAGCCTCCTGTTTTCAGATTGGATCCATATCTAACCTAAATAAACCACCATTTACATCAATCTTACTAAATGGCTTGCCTGTTTGCCTGCAAGTAGTTTTTCAAATTAAATTAGAACAAAGTAATTGTTTCTATTGACACTGTGTGTCTTTGCACTGGGCAGGGGAGCAAACATTATTTGTTTATTGAAAAATATTGATGGCATTTTGCTCAGTGTAGCAACACATTTAATTTTATGTATTAAAACTGAATTTGAAATGCTGCACCTGTATTTTCTGCTCCAAATATTTTCTAAAGCAAACCCTGACAGAACAAGATGCAGGCAGTAGAAAAATGGGCAAGTAACACCAGCAACCTGGATCCACGCTTGTTCTTGTGAGTCCCTGCTTAGCATCTCACAATATGGGGCGAGTCCAACAGGAATGAGCTGGCAGCACTAGAGTGACAAGTGGAATTCACCTTCATTCCTGTGCACAACCATAGGCAGTACTGGTGACAAAGGGCCATCAGACAGCTGATATTTACCAGCAGGACACAGCTGGTGAAACATAGCCACGCCACAGCAGGCCTGCGAGCCCTGCTCCTGGCTGCACTATTTCCCCTTCTCTCCTCTTCCTGCTTTCATTGGGATTGATTTTTGTTTGAAGAAAAGTCTCTCTCAGCAAACTTTGGCTGTCTACCAAGCTGTGTTTCTGTGAAAGCAATGCTATTCTTCTCCACTCAGACCATGGCAGGCTAGAAACAGGCTGGGAGCGAGTCACGGACAACTGGATTTGAATCCTTCAGCACACAGACTTTTATTTACCCATTTCTCCAAAATTACTCCAAATAGCTAACCAACAAACTTCGCTGTGGACTGCCTTTCCCTTTTTGTGACCTATGCATTGCTATATATTTGCTACTAGGACTTCAGTACAGCCTTTTCTCTCTTTTCACTACTGTAGAAAACCAGCATGATTCCCTATTTTTCATTTTGATGAACCAACACAACCAAGTTCACAGCATGTGTGTAATCCCCTTCTCTGCCAGTTGTCTACTCAACCTATGAAGTGTAATACGGTATCACATATATTTCATCATAACCAAAGGCTAATGAGAAGTTCAGTCCAGTGAATGGTGTAAAAAGGAGTATCACTTTAGCACAGTACCATATGGCTTCAATTTAGCATAAACAAATACTTGCTAAGAAATCTCAAGTGAAAGAAACAGATTTGAATGTCACGATTGCTTTCTGGGGAGGACATTCAGACACAGTAAAAAGTTCATTCCTCTGCAACTTCTGTGAATGTAGGGTTAAGATTTGCACCGGACCTGTCGCTAGGATTGTTTGCTGAACCACGGCAGTAAGGTACAATGCACTTGGAAAAAAATTTTAGTCCTACTGGTGTCCCCGCATTCCTTTTTCCTTTTCCTCCTCCTGTATTAAAGATGTATTTTTCTATTTTGCTAGAGGACATACATGTTAAGTCTGCTCACTTCTCTATTAATAGACTTTGCAGGACAATTCAAATTTCAAAGCAACTTTGGCAAATCACAGCAAAATGCAGTGAACCAGGGAGGGGGGTTGTGTATAACTCATTTCTGGACAGTAGATTATCCATCAAAACAAGGAGTTGCTTTGAGTTAGAAAGGATCAATAGGAAGCAGTGTAGGTGGTACAAGGACCAAGCTAAACCAGATTCTGCTGGAGCTTGCCTTGCCCGAACTGCTTCTTCCAGCAACCACGTGTTCATGCCAGCCTAACTCAGGCAGCCCAGCACAACTCAGAACCACCGAACAATGCTCTCTGCAGCACAGATGTGCTGTCTTAACCAATGACGAGCTGCATAAAGTCAGCTGCAGCCTGCAGTTTCACCTTGTCAGCTGTACCAGCACTGGACACGGACTAACTTGCTACTGCTGAGCCTAGTTAGGTAGCTTACCATGGCCACCTTATTATGAATTCTAGACTGATTTCCTTCCTAAGCTGGATCATTTCACAGCCTTGTTTTTGAAAGCACCTAAAATATTTAAACCAGCAAAAATCTAGGACAGGATTTTGCTAGTGGATGGGAGTATGATAAAGAAGCAAATTCAAACTGCAGCTTGCTGAAAGGACACAACCTTTGGGTTTTTCTGATTATTCAATTTTGGTAAACTCTGATGCTAAATCAATATGAAATCATTATAAAGTGCTATAAACCTGCAATGTGATTTCAAAGAATAGAGTACCATCACAATATTATTAGGTGTTAACACTGGAGATTCTTCTTTAACCTCAATTTTGAGGTCAGTCTATAGAGCTCTAAGTCCAGATAGAAAGAACAGACAGACTTCTTGTTATCATCTAAATCACACCACCTACCATTTGTGTGCACTCTGTTAAAGTGGCTGCAGTACCTGGGCTGCAGTTTACTGGTGTTATTCAGAATGCAAAGTGGCTTTCACCCTGTTCTTTCTTGCTTACAAAGGTCAGTTTTGTAAAACTTGTCATCTTGATTGATATTATGTCAATTTTTTATAAATGGTTTTGTTGATAAATGTGGCCATTTGCAGTTGGAGTGGATGTTTTTCTCCAGATTATTGAGAACAATGAACACTGCAACACTGCAACAAGTGCTTAAGAGTGGTCAAGACCATCAACATTTGCCTTGAAGAAGGGGATCTAAAACTTCCTCCCTGAAAGGAAGCACAGCCTGACTAGCCCTACGGACTCTTTTCTTGAGGCTAGAGACAGTTATGACTTTGAGGTCACCTTTTAGGTGACCTCACAGTTTAGGCGACCCACAGTTAGGTGGGTTGAGAACTGGCTGACTAGCCAAGCTCAGAGGGTGGTGATCGGTGGCACAGAGGCTGGCTGGAGACCTGTGACTAGCGGTGTTCCCCAGGGGTCGGTGCTGGGTCTGGTCTTGTTCAACATCTTCATCGACGGCCTTGATGAGGGAATAGTGTCTGCCCTCAGCAAGTACGCTGATGACACAAAGCTGGGAGGAGTGGCTGACACGCCAGAAGGTTGTGCCGCCATTCAGCGAGATGGGGACCGGCTGGAGAGATGGGCAGGAAGAAACCAAATGAGGTTTAATAAGAGCAAGTGTAGAGTCCTGCACCTGGGAAGGAACAACCACACGTATCACTACAGGCTGGGGGATGACCTGCTGGAGAGGACCTCTGAGGAGAAGGACCTGGGGGTCCTGGTGGACAACAGGTTGACTGTGAGCCAGCAGTGTGCCCTGGTGGCCAAGAGGGCCAATGGGATCCTGGCATGCATTAAAAGGAGCACGGCCAGCAGGTCAAGGGAGGTGATCCTCTCCCTCTATTCCACCCTGGTCAGGCCTCACCTGGAGTACTGTGCCCAGTTCTGGGCTCCCCGGTACAAAAAAGACAGGGAACTCCTGGAAGGAGTCCAGCGGAGGGCCACAAAGATGATAAGGGGCCTGGAGCATCTTCCCTGTGAGGAAAGGCTGCGAGACCTGGGTCTGTTCAGCCTGGAGAAGAGAAGACTGAGAGGGGATCTCATCAATGTGTATAAATACCTGAGGTGTGGGAGACAGAGGGATTTCGCCAACCTCTTTTCAGTGGTTTGTGGGGACAGGACAAGGGGCAATGGCCACAAGATGGAGCACAGGAAGTTCCGCACCAGCATGCGAAACAACTTCTTCACGGTGAGGGTGACGGAGCACTGGAACAGGCTGCCCAGGGAGGTTGTGGAGTCTCCCTCTCTGGAGATATTCAAGGCACGTCTGGACGCCTACCTGGGCAGCCTGCTCTAAGGAGCCTGCTTTGGCAGGGGGGTTGGAGCCGATGATCTTTCGAGGTCCCTTCCAACCCCTTCGATTCTGTGATTTGTGATTTTATCTTCATGAAGACAACTGAGAAACTAGCAAGACTGCATGCTGAAATGCTGCTGCAGGAGTTTGGACCCTTATATTTCATACTTCCAGCCAGAGAACCACAGGCTTCCTGCTGTGAACAGCCACCCACATAGCGCTGAAGATGCTGCTCAGCCACACCTGCGACACCTCTGAGATGCTGCTGCGGGGAACGCACTGGTTCATCTGTTTCCTGTTGTGCATGGCTGAATCTTTACCAACACCAGCCTGGAAGGTTGTGGCAAAACCTGTCTTTCAATTGAAAAAGGCAGGTTCATCAAAACCAAATCCTTCCTTACAAAAACAATTCTGATCATCTTACATAGAATGGTTTGGGTTGGAAAGGACCTTAAATATCATCCAGTCCCAACCCTCCTGCTGTGGGCAGGGACCCCTCCCACCAGATCAGGTTGCTCAAAGTCCCATCTAACCTGGCCTTGAACACCTCCAGGGATGGGGCATCCACAGCTTCTTATCCACAACCTGTTCCAGTGCCTCATCACCCTCATAGTGAAGAATTTCTTCCTTTTATCTAACATACACCTACCCTCTTTCTGTTTAAAACCATTGCCCCTTGTCCTATCACTACATGCCCTTGTAAAAAGTCTCTCTCCATCTTTCTTATAAGCCCCCTTTTAAGTATTGAAAGACTGCAATAAGGGCTCTCTGGAGAGAGTAGAAATATTTTCATGTCTAGGATGAAACTTTTGGTCAGAATGACATCTCAGAATACTCATGAGTTCCCCATGCTTATGAAGTTAAGAAATACCTGAGATCAACATTCCTCCTTTTGTGTTGCTCAGCAGACATCTGAACTTGTCTAATCCTTGTTTTAGCAAGTTCCCAGAGCAAAGATAAATGAGTAGTGAAAAGAGAAAAAGTCTTCTTTTCATTTTGATGTGAAATAAGATTATTTTTTTTGAGTCTTAACAAAGACACACATCCCTAAATGCCAATCAGTGTTAATAAAAACACTATGTATTCAAAAAGCACTATTTCAATATGCTGAGAAGGTCAGAAGGACAGTATTTATTACAGCAATAACTCAATTTGAGATTCTAGGAAGATATCAAGATTTACTGAGGAAAGGGGTCATTTACAACCTTGATAGAAAATGCAGACAACAGTTCTAACATTCTTTATAATGCTTCTGGTAGGATTTGAACAAAGCGCTGTCACACGTCTCAAATAAGTCTCATACTTCTGGACAAGAAGTGGCTAGATAAAATTTTAATAAATATAAAATGCCAAGGGACTCCACATATTGCCTATGTTTTAGAGAAAGATTCTTTTATAGTCTGTTTTTTCCTACTTTCATACCTTGCTTTTGTTTTCTATGTCTGTATATGAAAATGTGCTAGGAAAAGGAAATAAAAAAAATCAAAACACTCAAGCTAAGTTGAAAAATAAATGTCAAAAGAGAGGTAAAAGTCAATATATTTCAAATGTAAAGTTATATAATCTTTTAACATGACTAATTCAAGAATTGGCTGACATTCAACTGAGAAGTGAAGTCTGGAAAAAGTCCTTTTTTCCTCATCGCTCCAATCCTAGCAAGATTTGTTCTTTTAATACATTTTACCTAATATTCTGATCACTGTCTCAGTGCAAAACTTTACACCTATTTTAAGTGTCCTTCTTGAGTTCTTTATACCACTTTATTTCCTTTGGACAACTGGATGAACAGCTCTGAAATAGCCAGCAAAGTACTCTGGACATACATGCCATTTCTTTCTTTTATACCTTCTAACTGCATGTTCCCTAGTGTTTCCCAAACAAAGAAAACACATGAAGCTTAATTACATCCGCAACTACTTATCAGCCACTTTCTGGCTTAGTTCCTAGATAAATGGCTATACATTTGCTATACATTTTTGAGGATAACAGTTTCATTTCAAAGAAGTCCTCTGGGTTTGCTGTAAGTCACACCCTCCCCTCCCCTCCCCGAAGAATAAATTTGTCAGATTTGTTCTTAGATCATACATAAATTCCTTTAGTCAACTTGAACGAAACATAGGTCAGTTGCCCTCAAGAAGAAAGGCGGTACAAAACATCGCAGCTAAATTTTCCCTCCTCTACTTCTAACAATTTATTAGTGCACAAGACTCATGGAACGACAGCTTTTCCATCTTGCCAAAGACCTACCAGCTTCAGTGAGAGGAGGTCAAATACACTGCTGTAGGCCTGTCTTCTGTTAATTTTGGAATGGTTTGGCAAAATCTGAAAAGTCTGATATTAAATGAGCAGGCTCCCCCCCCTTCTTATTTTTGCAATGCAGTTTCCTAGCATTCTGGACTCTTGATGACCATGCTGACATTTCACACCTCACAAAGCTTTCCTTGCCTTGGCAATCATATGCTACCTACAGGCTTCCATAGGTTTACTCAAAAAGCAGGACAGCACTCTAGAGTATATCCACATGGCACAAATCTTTTTGTCATGGAGCGGTACTGTAGAAAGGTCCAGGTAAGCTGTATTGTTCAACTGACACACTGCAGGCAAGATTCTGTGCTACTTTTAAGCTGGAGAGGAGTGTTGCTTTACACATTTACACCATTTCCAGCATCTGGACAAAAGGTTCAAATCTATGTACGATGAAAACAGTTTTCACGGAGTTGGGCCAACAATGACGTGTTATGATCTACAGGAGAATACACAAATTCCACTGGGAATACATGAATACTTCACTGTTCTCAAAAACATGTGTCAGGGCAAAACTGAGAACCTAGATGCTCTGTCTTCAGTTTCCTCAGGAAGCAACAGAGTAACAGCCAACTCACAAGTTACAGAACTATTTATGCAGAAGTTTATCTAGTAAATTTGATTTAGGTAAGAAAGGTTTACATAGTGGAATACTTAAATTTAGCTTATAGCTGTGCTTAAAGTATAAGATCCTAAGGTATGATAGAACCTGTCTGAATTTAAAAAGCGATTGGACTGTGCGCTTAGTCACATGGTCTAAACTTTGGGCAGACCTGTGCGGTGCCAAGAGCTGGACTAGATTATCCTTATGGGTCCCTTCCAACTCGGGATATTCTATGATTCTATGACCTTGATTTCTATCAATGCACATACATTTTTTACTCTTCTTACAAGCAGAAACTATTTTGGCTCTATGTTTTCTTCTCTCCTTCCCTGAGCTCCTTTCAAGATGACCAAGAACCAATCAGATTCTCTTAAAGATTAATGTATCCCATTATTTGTCATTGTCTATTCAGTAAGCTAGACTACATCCCCCCCAAATCCCACGCTAAATTTCATAATCCTATTGCACACATGAGATATGCTTTGTCTTTGTTTAAAGGTATCACTGATTACTCCTCTTACTGCAAACTACAGACCATAGGTAGCAACTGCAATCAGGCAAAGAGTGCCACAGAAAGAATATCTGTATAAACCATACATAGTAATTATCAAATGCATTTTATCACTGTTTGCTTCAATATAGCTAATTCTCATTAAGATGCAAATTTACTGAGTCACGGCTATTTGAAGGAAGAAACTTTGCAACTCATGAGCACATGCTGATTAGGTGGTGTTTGCTCCAATGTTCATTTGGCTTGGACTGTGGCCATTTGCCTTAGTGCCATGATAGTATTAAGAGGCATAAATCTGCAGTGTCATTGGGTTGTCTTACATCCATTGTGAGATGTCCCTGTTATGACAAAATGCTATGATTTTTTTTTTCTTGGCTTATGTACCTTTTTACAGAATACTCCTTATTGCACTTTCTATGCTAACCACAGTTAACTACAGTTTAAAGACAACTATGATCACTATACAAAGGAACAGCACAATATTACCAAAACCTGATAACACTAGCAAACAGTCTGTCTGTAGAGCAGTTGGTTAGCCCCGTGCCCCACTTTGAGGAATAACCACTGCTTCACAAAATCACAGCTGATGTGTCAGTCTAAGCACTGTCTAGATGATCTATATTTAAGCTGGAAAATGATTATCTATTGTTATTATTAAATCGTACACTTTCTGGAGCCAATAATTTGTCATTTGCAAGGAGAAAAGCAGAAAAATGTATAATCAAGGAAAGAAGCTGAAGAGGTGGATGCTTAACAGTGTTACGGACTTTCTTTAATTAAAGCCTCTCTTAACTTGCTCTTAATCAAAGCAAGTGGCAAGTGGCATGCTCAGCAGATGGGTACAGCTGTGCATAACAACCACACAGGTGTTTAATTTTTATATTTGGCAAGTATGCTAAGCTGCATTCAAACATTTGGGGGTGAGGAGGTCTGTTAGTGAGGGAGTGTTTCAAAGACACGTGCCACTGAAAAAGGGAGATTATTCTGCCACTGTTAAGTTACTCAATCAACTTTACTACTTCTGTGTTAAATCCCAGTTTGAATTACCAGGGCAGATGTATAATCTGGGAGGCTTTCCAGAGCACTCTCTCTCACTCCCCCCTTTCCCTCACATTTTTTTTTCCTTTTTTTTTTTTCTTCTTCTTAATGCTAACTGTACTGAACTGCAGGTTTCTGTCTTCTCACATACCAAAAGCAGTTCTTATTCTTTGTCTCCTATTCCCAGTGCAAAAGCCACTGAATGAGTCAGAGGAGACAAATAAACACATCCTAGGTAGAAATGGATTACTTACAGAGCCAGGAGCTCCAGAAACACACAAAAAAGACAGTGATGAAGGCTGCACGAACAGAGAAAAGACACTCTAACCCGTGACTTCCCAGACACGGTACAAATCCAGTAAAGGAACTATTGAGATCATCACAAAACAAGAAAAAATAGTATTCATTTTATCTGAAAGTCTGCCTAATATAGCTAAAATGAAAAACAGTGATTCAAAACAAAGCCAAGGAGCGTACAACAAAAGGTAAATTCTGCATTTCATGAACATAAGTTATCCCCTGCACTCCCAGTAATTTGCAGCATCGTTTACCTGCAAGAACAAAATGGAATAAGGCCAGGTAAATGAAACACAGGGAAAATGACAAGTATTTGGCATCCTCTGTAGAACATATACCAAAGGAAGGAATTTTGGCAAAGCAAAGGATCAGCAGCAAAACACAGCTTGAAAGAGAATATTAGTGAAAGGCAGAAGTGGCAGTACCATCACCTGCATCAATAGGTACATCCAGACATCCATTATAGCTACAGACAAGGAAAGAGACAGAATGTGGATGAGGGAGAGCAATTTCAAATCATGCAAGTCAGTATTGATGTTAAAGTGATTCAGAGACTGCTATTATTTTTCCACTCTTTTTCATGTACCACACTACATTAAAGGTTAGCTAAAAATAGATTACACACTTTCATACTATTGCTTTCCCACATATTTCCTGGTAAACTATACTTTCGAATTAGAATAGAAATATCCACCAGACTCCCTCTGTGCTTTTCCATGTACAGAAGAAAGTTCAAATACCCTTGTTTAACAATTTGAATATAAAGAGGAATGGAGCTGCTTAAGAATTCCTTCCATCAGTATTTCTCAGACTTTGAGAAAATACAAACCCCATTTGGCTCATCTGTTTCTATCTGCTTGCAAAGTCTAGAATAGACTAGGAAGAGTATTTCAAACATTTCCAAAGCTTTTTCTACTACTATTCAGTTCCTTTGACATGCTTTTGTAGTCTTCAGGAAGTAGTATGACAACCCCAGAGCCAGAGAAATGCTGACTTGGTTGACTGTCATAATCAAAGCACATATTGGTTTGACACAGGAATTACTAAATAAGGTTCTTCGTACGAAACTGGAGATTTATGAACATACGGGACTCCTTATGCAAGAAAAGGAATATTTCTCTAGCTTCAGGTGTTCTTGGGATGACTGCGATTCATGTGGTCATGAGTGAAACATGACTCAGAGTCCCCTAACAAGTCCCATGCCAGGGAACGAAACTGATCCTGTGGTGAACTGATAAAAAGGTCAAGGTCTGAGAGCACTGCCACAAACACTTCCCCTTTTCTGTCTTTAGTTTTCACAGTCTGGAGGGAGAAACTTATGCCACCATTGAAGGATATATTTGTGAATTTTCACTTATACAGTCCTGAATGCAAAGATTTGGGAGACTAAAATCAAGGCACCCAATAGACCAAAATATTTCCTATATATCCTTATTGTGTCACTTGCTACTAGGAAAAGAAGCTTTCTAAAAATAATGTGATAGAGCAATTCCTAATCAAATTAATCTTCAACTTACATACGCAAAGTGCATGCCTGCATTTTTGTTCTTGATATGGATAAAGCACATTTTAACAGTTTTCTTGATGTCCCTAGCAGCCAGAATTAAAAAAATAAACAAAATAAAAATCCCTGAATACTCTTTTCCCCCAAAATACCAATAAAATTATTATCTACTAGTTTGGGATGTAGGAAAAAAATAAATTAATAAAGTGAATTTCTTTATGTACAGGCTGTAGCATAAATGAACTACAAAGGATCATTTTGGTCAGAACATATACGTGTGAGTCACAGAACACAGCTGATAGATGTTTATTCAGCACACATTCCTTAAAAACACAAACTTAATCTAGTCAGCATTTTGATTTCCAAATTTTTCCCTGTTCTATTTCTGCAACCATAAAATGATTTTGTTAAATATTTCAAGTCTTCCTTCTCATCCATAACCAAATTGTCTATTTGTATAGCAGACGAAACACTAGTTATACCTTGGAGAATTGGAAATATAAACAGAATAAGCATTTAGGTCAAAATAAAAATAAAATTAGAGTCTAAAAATGTTTGTAGGAAATAGCACAATTTATATTTACAAATTCATGTAGACTTAATTTTGAAATGGAAGAAGCTGTGTATCCAAAGCTAACTTTGATGACAACCTACCCTTCCATAAATATTAATTATCAATACAGCATATCTAACCAGCTAAACCATTCTAACCATATTTGCATTTCAGAGCGATTATTTTTGTAGCTAGCATATTAATTTCCTCAAAATGAATAATTTATTATGGTTATTTTCATTTCTCCCCTGTGTGTATTTTCAAGAAAATGGTGTCCTAAGGCCTGAATAATTACCAGCTGCATACGAGATAGTTACCTTGATTTTTGCTCAAGATACACGCATGCATGTGTGTTATCAGGGCTTCCTACCATTTTCTCCAGCAGGCAATATTAGGTAAGAATAGAAAAGAGAACTTCAAGGTGATCCGAAGTCTCTTTAAATCAGGATGATTCAAAGTTTCCATATCAACACTGTGCAGTTACATAGGGGCATCCCCTTTGGTCTCTGCAGATTATTTGGGGCTCTAATTTTGATTTGCATTCTCTGACTTTGTCACAGACTGAAGCAAAGCCAGGCAACGTGGGACTACGGACATGGGAAGCAGCTTTGAGTTAAAAGAAGAAAACACGACAATGCCAGCAGATGCTGCTATTTTTGAGGGGTATTCCAGGGCTGGCACTAGCACATCCCAGCTGAAGGATGAGATCTGTCCCACTGCCCTTCTCTTCCCTGGCTGCCTTCGTGCAGAGGTGCCCACAGTCCCTTGGGTCAGAAGTCAGCACGTGCAGCTTCAAGACACTCACCCTGCTGAATCATTAGCCTTAAAAAAAAAAAAAAAAAAAAATCAATCTTTTGGGGATGATCTAAGTGCAAAATAAAGTGCTCCTAGTTCAGCTTCAGTCAAACCGCTGACTGTCAAAATCTTTAGAAAATGTCAGAATCTAAGTAGTTATTACAGTTTAGCACAGACACTACACTTCACACACAGTGTTTGCCGTCTCCCAGCTTCAGCAGGTAACCTGCAAACTGCAAAGAGCTGTACCATAGTCAGCCCTCACAGAGGGAAGAAAAATGCATCTTCTTCACTTCTACATGTAAACATAAAACGGCATCTCACAGGCAGCAGGATTTCTATTTCCTTTTAAACATGCAAAACATGCACTGGTACAGTAACCAATGCAGAAGGGTACAAACTCTACATCTGCTACTGCTTTCTTACACAAACTTCCTAAGTTTAAATATTAAAGAGAAACTTGCACCAACTCCCAGGCCCTAAACCTGTCAGCTTTCCTGAAAATCAACTTAAACAATTTTTTTTTTCATACAAAGGACTAAAGCATTAGTAGTTACAGCAAAAGCTGAAGATGGAATTTACTGTTAGTGTTCTTCATCTAATATTTGCACAAGAATAATCAATTAAGACATTCCCAGATGGTTTTAACATTTAACAGGATCTACAGCATGATAGTCAGAATTTTTAATACTTACAGAGTCACAGTAGAGTGTTACCAATAAGACAAATTACATGAGTAAGTTGCATTAGAATACACTGCCAATGCACCCAAAAAGTTATTTTTAAGGACTGTGACAAGAAATATTCCAGTTAGGCTAAGTAAATTACCAGAATGTAACCATCAGTACTGAAAAGAGAACCCCACTTGTTACCATAAAAAGAATTCATTGTACAAACTGGAGAAATATACACTCTTTGGACTTATTATTAAAATAAATGTAACGAGTTATAATTAAATGGGTCTTAAATTGCAATAATTACCTAGAAACACTGAACGGATGAGCACAGGTGAACAGTGCACACATCAAAGCACACAGTGAAGAAAATGAGAATGAATGCTCTCTCTTAAATGCTGTGTCTTCAAGCAAGCAGCCTGATGTCAGCTCAGCCAACCAACATAGTTGATGTAATTAAACAACAATACAGGTTTATTATATAACCAAATGGAAAGCTGGAGGCAGGTCTGAACAGTACTAAAAGAAGATTCAATTAAGTCTGCAGCAGATCTAATTATGCAATGCTGGAACCAAAGTATACGAACTGGATCTGCTCAGCTCTGACACTTCTTTCCAGCTTTTTATTCTAGAATTTCAAAGATTATTTTAAAAGGATAGAGGAGGAAAAAAGGAGCAGTTGGTCTGAAATATAATGAATTTTTCACATCAAAAATCACCACAAAAAAAGAAAGGCACTTTGCAACAGAATAAATGGCAGCTGCACCAAAGACAAGCTTTTATATTCGATCTCTCAACAAGCAGAATATTCATTGCTTTTGATGAAAAGAGAGTGTGAAAAAATAAGCAAATCTCACAGCTAAATGCTTTTTAATGCTTTTCAGGTTGACAAACACATCCTTCAATCACTAACATCAACCTAGCTCAGCTGGCAGCCCATTGCTGCCCTCCTGCAGGCGCTGTGGTCTCCTCCCAGTGTGCCCCTCTTTTCCCACCGTGACACTGTGCCTCCCCGTGGCAGAGTCCTTGGCCCCAGCTCCCCGAGTAGGAGGTTTGCCTGTGGGTACCCCTTTGGTGTGCTTTTTACCCCCTGTAGTTTCACCCTGAGCCTCACGATGTGCCAGGCCTGAAAAGCTGCACGTGCTTTATTCGGACTGGAACCGTTATCTCGGCTGCTCTTTCTTGGACAAGATCTCCTCTTCCAACAGCAGAAGTCACAATGACGCTATATTACACCGGTGGCCTTTTCCCTCAGAAACGTTCACTGTGCTCTGAGCTGGGCACATGGTAAGCATTACCACTTGAGTTAAATAAGCAGCAGCACAGGGCAAAGAAATACAGAGAGAGAAATGGCAACTTGACCAAAGATGGAGCAGACAAGAAGGCTGACGCACTCGTGTGACCACCGTCATCTGCTGAGCCAGTCTTGGTGGGGCTGCAGAGCATGGCACTGCTGTGGGGCTGGCTCCTGCCTGCCACTGCTAGCTGGGCTCCTCTTGCACCAGCTGCCGATATGCCTTATTGCATTTATTGGCTATGGTTTAAAGTTATGATGATAGATGCTTTTAGTGACACTTTTAGACAGTCAGTGAAGTCAGCTGGTGGTAAGGTAGATTCCTCATTTACTAGTTTTGTCCAGAATACTTAAATGAGTTTCTTCGTAGTTTTCTCTGGTTCCTGTTTGTGAGTTGCCTCTATGCTTGATCAGTGATTTCTTTCTTTCTGCTCCCTCAGCTGCTGTCTATATAATGACATGCTTAGACACGTCTGAGAAATTCAAGTGTCTCATTCTCCTCACTCACATCTATCCCAATTCAATTCCCTTTCAGTTCTGTTTTCCTCTCAGACAATTCCTTGTTAGTATAAATCACCTGTCATTTACCTGGATAGATTTAGTTGGATCCAAACTGAGAAAGCTGAGCTAATTCGCAGCTCTCACAGCATTCTTTATTTTACCATCCGGAGGTTCCACATAGCAATGCCAATTTAAAAGGTTTCCAAACTTCATTTTAATATCAAACGTTGTAAAATTACAGCTCTGTCAGAAAGAGTGGTCTAAGGGAGATTTACAAGTGCATGACAGGTGTTTTCAAGTACTCTTTTTAGCCATGATTTTTATGGCCTGCCAAAGAAATGCTTTCATTCAGGTAGCACCCTTATAGGGGGGAAATCTACATGCTGAAAAGATTTGTGTGCATGTAGGGAAATAATACTGTTCACTTTTACTGTTTAAAATAAAGAGCTTTTTTTTTTTTAACCCTGAGAAAGGGACAAGAAATATTCCCTACTCAGTTGCTTCATAGAACACAAACAAAAAATTAGCGACAATTTCACCTATAAATGTGATTGAGCCAAGAGTAACATATTAGCAATTACAATAGTTGTCTACTTTCCAAGCAGTAATAAAAAATAAATCTAAATATTGGTACAAAAAGCTGAAGTTCAAAAAGCTTTCATTTTCCAGAAAATAAACATAAAAATGAAATTATGAATCATTATAACATGATTTGGGCAGACATTAATTCATTAGGCCTTCAGGGATTTGGGTAGAATCCTTTCGGATGACTGCAATCAGAACTTTGGTTATCACACATTCCTAAAATCATGTCATGGTTGTTGGTTCAATTATACTTTTTTAAACATTTCTCAAATATAAAATGATAAAAACTTCTTTGTTGATCTTTTTACCATTGTGGTAACATGTTGTGAATTTAATTCCAGTGCATTCATACTGAAGGTATCTATTTTCACCCTCATTTGATACACTATTCCCAGGAGGATTCATTTTGAGAGAGAGAAAGTGAATAGCTTCAAAAATTATGATAATCTGCAAACAATATTGTT
Source organism: Anser cygnoides (assembly GCF_040182565.1). Lineage (NCBI taxonomy): Eukaryota > Metazoa > Chordata > Aves > Anseriformes > Anatidae > Anser > Anser cygnoides. The sequence goes on along the minus strand of NC_089884.1, from coordinate 20,146,036 downwards.
AAATGTGAAAAGGTTCATTGTTTGGGAAACAGGAACTTAATTAAGTTTGCAATTCCTAAAATTCATTGGCTACTACTCTGTTCAAAATCTCCAAGCTACTAAGGTATAGCAATGCCGTTCTGGTGGAGCTGGCAGCACCTTCACCATACAGAGGTTATCTCATCACAGTAACATGATGAACTCAAAGCCCATTAAGACTGCTGCTGAAAGAACACAGGAAATCCCGAGCTGAAGAAAAGCCAAAATGGGAAGGATGTCATTTAATTTTATTGACATCTCAAAGACAATTACTGTCCTTTCAAACGCATTTTTTTTAAATCAGATATCACTGCATTAACATATGCATGTAGCTGTGCAGACCAGGAGAAACAGGGGAAAAGAACAGCAAGTCTCTGTTTTTAAGTGTAGGAGAAACATCGCTTCACTGCAAAACAGCGTGTGCTGACAGTTCAATTAGGGCTAAATTATCTAATATTAATTTTGCCTGTCTATGACACCTGCCATGCACCAGACACCGAGTCGGTGAGTATATGCACAGGACTAAATTTCACTGAGCTGGTTTTGAAGCTGGCTTTCCAGACTAACTGAGAAGTGTGGCCATGCTGCTCTGTGGAAGCAATCATTAAAACACACTAACTGATGTCAGGCTTGCAAGACAAAGAAAAACGCTAGTTAAGTTGATCATCCACTCTCTAACAGCAGAGAGAATTTTATTATTTGCAGGTCTCTTGGGGGCAACTTCAGAAGCAAAACTTCACAGCCAGCATCCCTGGGAAATACAAACTACTGGATTTGAAACTATTTCACTGTTCATCTCCACCTCCTTGCTTTTTCTTTTGCTGCATGTGCCTATGTCCTAAAGTACCTTGTGTAAATCCTGAAAAGCAGTCACTGTATATTCATTCTGGATAACTTGAGCATCTTGTGTGCCTCATCCTTTAAGTGTATTTAGCTACTAATTAACAGTACATATAGGGGGGAAAAAAGTCCTAGAAGAAAGCAAGACTTACTATTTTTGTAACCTTTTTATATAGAATTGCTCTAAATGATAACATCAAATAGGATTGTATCCTTTCACTTGGTAAAAACTCCCACGAAATTATTTGAACATTATCCAAGAATAACATCTGATTAAAAACCAGATGTTTATGATCCCAGTGCGTTTTTAGTTGGCAAGACACAGACTGTTAGCAGTAACACACTCACTGACAGGCAGAGAAACTGTATAGACAAACCAAGCAATTCACACTAAGAAAGAGGATACCAATATAAAACAACCTTGTAACTGAAAGAATGTGCCTATCTCCGTATTAAGAATGGAGGTCAGAAGAAAAAGAATGCTGGTAGGAATATGACATTAAAAGGAAATAGGTATATGTGAGAGCATTATTTTAAACTTACAAAGGAAAATTTATATATGTAATTGGCTTAATGTCATGCCTACAACTTACAAGTGGCTTTGAAAGTTGCCCAAAGCAATACCGAGGTCCATTTTGATAAATGGAAGACCATGAAAGAGAAATTAAAGAAGAATTCATAGAAGTTAGAGTGAAAAAGGAACATTACAGTGCACAATTAAAGAAAAAAATTCTTAACAGAAATTAAAAAAAGAACTTGCTGATGTTTGGAGAATTTCTTCCTACCTTAGGGTGTAACACTGGGAAATAGAGGGGATTGAAAATCCCCTCTAAAACCTAAGATATTTCTTAAGTCTCAGCATGGCGTATGGATGCATGTGGTATTATTATGATAGTTTCAATTTTGCTTTGCTGGTATTAGCATTCAAAAATTATTACAAGAACATAAAAAAACTATAATTTCCTTTTTTTTTTTTCTTGAAATAATCTGCTAATGGATTTCTTTCTAAGAATATGCTTTCTTATTTTGAATCTTTAAGATCCAACTTCCGTAGTATTTCTGAGATCAGGAGGTAACTGCTCTTCCAAGAAGGAAAAGACTGCTCTACAATTACCAGATTTTGGATTCAGGTAAGGAAAAAACAAAAAGAATGAAATATTACAAATGAAGTACTACAGTATTTAGTTATTAGACTGTCTTTATGTACTCAAGCTATGTTTTGAAATTTGTGTAATTATTTATGAGTACCCAAGATTTGCCAAGGCTACCAGGTATATAATGAACTATATGATAATATATAATTTATATAATGAACTTCCTAAAACTTGTGACCCAGAAGGTTACTCATTAACAAAATATCAGCTTACATCAAAAATAAAATCTTCTAGAGGAAAGTTAGATACAAATGTAACAGGCTAGTAATATTTGGTTCTGAATGCCTCAATAGTGAGGACTGACCTCCTCTCCATAGCAAAGGGAGCAATATTAGGCTCTTTAAGACAGATCTGGGATTGGTCCTTGGGGGGGGGGGGGGGGAACAAAACACACACAACAGTTTTACAGAGAAATAGCGAAGAAGTTGACTAATTAGAGGGGTAATTCATACCATCTATTTTTAGACAGCAAATTTCAGCACCTCTGGGATCTTGTAGAACCACAACACAACCAGATATAGAATGAGCACAGAGATGATCCTGCAGAAAACAATTTAGCATCTCTTAGATGTGCTGCTTCCTGTTACTGACCACAGGGATGATAACACTAGCTAGTCAGAAAAGCACTCACCCTTCTCTCTTCAAACAACAGGCTAAAAATATCCACTGAGTCAAGCTAGATTTTTTGCAAGCTCTGCAAATCCCCAAATGGTTGACCATCTAGTCTGTGTTTTTGCAAAATTTGCTTTCACTCCCCTCTCTAAATGATTAATAATAATTATAAAAAACACCCATACTTAATCACACTAACTGATGTCCAACACAGTGTCTATTTCAACGGCCAGTAAGAATCTTTCAAATGGGTTACAAAGTAAAAGACATCTTACAGATTAGTAAAATGTCACTTTTGGCTGTACTTGTTCTTACATGGTAGCCATTTCATGAACTACATTTCTACCATTTATTCTATTAAATGCTCTTCATACAAGTGACTGCGATTGAAATATCTGCATTTTGTAATAGAATTTTATTGCTAGGAGATTGAGAAAATAGAAAGTTTTAGGATATTTCTGTTGAAGATCTACTGATAACTTTTTTAAACTGCAGATACATCACAACCTGTGTTAGAAAAACATGATCCTTCTGAATAGTCTATCAAGGGTAGCACAGGAGAAACATTCTAATGTGTTTTTTTTTTTAAACATCTTTCAGGGCTATATTCTGGTGTTTACATCATCTGAATTTAGACATTAGTTCTGCTATGGCTGAATTGCCAAGATGCTGAACATTTAGGCATTGGCTCCAGGAAAGAACAGAAATGTTTTAAAAGGTCCTTTCCAACCCACACCATTCTATCATCTTTGAAAATTTACTTATATATTTACTATTAAGCATATATATCTAATTGATTTGCTAGGGCAAGCTACTATAACACTTCAGAAAACTACAGAAAAAACACACAGATCAATGAAAAATTCTGGACCAAAGGAAAGGAGTCTCATGTTCCAGCCAAGCATCCATCTCACCTGATACAGGTTGTATCTTGTACTTTATGCACTGGAAACTTCACATTTTTTTTTTCCCTCCAGTTAGAATTGTATTAACTGCATTTTACAGTTTTTGCATCTTTTTGATCTGCTGCTTTCAACTGACAGCAATTCCCTCTGTATTCAGACCGTGCAACTTGATATTCTTGACCCTAGTATCCCAATCACATAACTCTCCTTTGTTGTAAAAGCCTTACAAAACTGTCCCTACCCACACCTTGACACATTCTGTTGCCTATACTAACAAGTCCAGAGCAAGTCCAGAGAAGGGCAACAAAGCTGGTGAGGGGTCTGGAGAACAAGTCTTACGAGCAGCGGCTGAGGGAGCTGGGGTTGTTCAGCTGGAGAAGAGGAGGCTCAGGGGCGACCTTATCGCTCTCTACAGTTACCTTAAAGGAGGCTGTAGCGAGGTGGGGGTTGGTCTATTCTCCCACGTGCCTGGTGACAGGACGAGGGGGAATGGGCTAAAGTTGTGCCAGGGGAGGTTTAGGTTGGATGTTAGGAAGAACTTCTTTACTGAAAGGGTTGTTAGGCATTGGAATGGGCTGCCCAGGGAAGTGGTTGAGTCACCATCCCTGGAGGTCTTTAAGAGACGTTTAGATGTAGCCCTTAGTGATATGGTTTAGTGGAGTACTTGTTAGTGTTAGGTCAGAGGTTGGACTCAGTGATCTTGGAGGTCTCTTCCAACCTAGATGATTCTGTCTTCCTGTTACTTTCTCCTGCTTCCTCCTGTGGGCCATTTTTTCCAGTTATTTAAGGTTCCCAGTAGTCAATCACTTTCCATAGCTATATAGTATCTTCTAGACATGTTTTCTTCTAAAATGTATTTAAATTTGACACATTCTAATATTAAACACATTACAAACCATTTCATTTTAGCAGAAGAATAATATCTGAACCACTAGATTACTTGACCACCTGCAAAGCTCCTTCCAACAGAACCCTTCTCAGCATTAGAACATCATCCACCTTTTTATACTCTGTGCAGAAATATTTTGGTTGCTGTGTAACACATAGCTTACAGGAAGTCACTTGTTCTATGAAATACCAGACTGGCTGAAAATTAGTAACGAATTGCTTTGCTACAAGCCTCTGATCTCCATTGTGCTCTATTATGCAAAATTCATTCTTTGAATGGAACTACATTTGACTCACAAAAGTATAGATATTTTAATTTAAGATCCCTACCTTTCTCCTTGGAAATCTGACCGATATTTAGCCACAGTGGTGAAAGGCAGAGAGGAAATGAAGTGCTGGCAGCAGATCTTCTTCACTGTTACTTAGGAGCAAAAAAATCATATCCATGCAGATCCCATGGACTCTTACAGCTGAATGGCCTCTTCAACCGGCTGGGAAAAGATGAGCACAGATCAATCCATTTGCTGCAGACTGCACAGGCTCTGCGGGGAGCTGTTATGATCCTACCCCAGCACCATGGGATACGGACCTCAAACCACGCACGGAGGCAACCTGCAACAGATAAGAGGTAAGCCCAGGGTCATTTTTGTATTTTTACACTTCTGTGAATACGACAGCAAAATCTGAATGGCCTAAGAGCCTCCCTAACATTCTGGAAGTATACAGAAAGCCTGTGGCACACACTGAGAAATTCTGCTAGAGAGAACAGCAATGTCTCAAAGAGTCAGCAAAGAGATCATGATTATTACTCCCTCAGGGTACAACAGATTAATAGGAGCTCATTTGAAAGCAGATAAAACTGTTTGGGTGAACAAAGCTGAGCCTCTCCTATGGACTCAGAACCTGTAAAAGACATGGCTGGTCCTTTTAGCAGTATCTGCAGTACAGTTTTACAGTGTGCATTCAGTCTACCTGTAAAAAGAGATGTTACAGATGAAGTCAAAAAAAAGACTTGTTCAAAATAATATTGATCCAATTGCCAGATCAGTGAACAATGAAACAGGTATGTCTTCCTGTAGGACTTTGTTACTGATTGACTGTGGAACCATTAATGTGAATGTGCTTTCCTAATGGGCTAGCAGAATTGACTTCTGAATGACAATGTTTCTCCTCAGGCTTATACAGCCCCAAAAGTGCAGTGAATGAAGTTTTGCTGGACTTTAAAGGACAAAGATCAAATGGGGGCATCAGACATATAGTCTGACTGCCCCACAGTGAACTCAACTTCTTTTTGCAAAGAAAAGAGTATATTTGACAGTAACTTACCTTTTAATTGTGATACGTAATTAAAAGGAAACTATAAACCTTGGACAAAAAGCAAACCAATATATATTCCCAAGTGGGCTTATGTATTTTGCTTCTGTTTTCTTTTGCATCAATTATGTGCACATTTCAATTTGTATTTCATCAACAATAGCTTAATAGCAAGCAAGCAGGCATGGTAGTGCTCCAAAAGGCTTAGCAGAGGACCTTTAAATGCGGGGAAGCAGATTAAAAGTTCAGTCAACAATGTGAAGAACTGTAGTGATGAGGACTCTCAATGCTTCCACAAAACTACAACAGTTTATGACGTGGCTTAAAAGGACCCTTTGCAAATGGGATTCCCAACACAAAACCCTCCCAGTCTGCAAAATCTTCCCATTCAGCATCCATACGCACACACCCAAAGGGGACAGAAGTGAGATGGAGGCCACAACCAAGACAAGAGCCATTTGTGAACATGTGGGGGCCACTGTGGGAGCCCCAGTGAGAGTGCTTTTAGCCTGGCCACAGGCCCTGCAGAAGTTGCTGGGCTCATCGCTGCTGAGGACGCTCATGCATGTGCATGGTTTTATGCACGAGCAATCCAGCTAGCAGTGAATTCATCAGCTCACCTCTACACCCATACAGAGTTAAGCTATTAATGAAGAAAAAGAAAACTCAGCTTAACAGCCAACTGGCATGGCTGCCGGAGGTTCCACAGAATATTTAACAATTCAGTTTTATGGAGCATTGTGGGAAGAAACCCTGAAGCTTGACAAGGTTTAAAGTCAGTATTTCACCATCAAAGACAAGAAACCGCTCTGGTTACTGGCTCGCACTGACTTCATGTCCAGTTAACAACTACACCCAATAAATTTTCTGTCTCTTCTGATAGTCTTGTCATTAGAAAGGATACTGCAAATTTTCATGCGTTTATATAGCAAGAAATTTATCAGATATCCATATAAGTACTCGATCTAGAAAGAGGCAAGTGCTTAGTCACTGCTGAGAAGTGCTACAGAACAGCTGAAATAGCGGAGGGGAGAAGTGCTGTCCGAACAGCTGCCATTCTGCAGTTCTGCCCTGCTGCAGTGGTGTGCTCACTTGGGGAAGCTTCTGGGTTGTTATAGATTATTCTTTAAAATTTCATCTAGTAAGTGCAGTTCAGCTTAATAAACTGATAAATACTTCTGAATGAACATATCACCATAATATCTGGCACTAAAATTTAGGAGCAGAGATGTGCAAAGAAAATCTATGAAATTCTCCCCCACCAATATAAGACAAGGAAAAATCCTCATGGCTTTTATCAGAATTTCCCCACGTACAGTCTCAGCCAACAAAACATGATGTACTGGCAGCGCTATCACTGTTGCCTAAAAACTTCACCACAAAGCAGATGCATCTTAAGATTAATTTAGCAGTTGCCACCAGAATCTTACCATAATTTTTCTCCTGAAGCCATTTTGTTTATTTTTAATACAGCACACTTGACAAATCACACACAATTAAAACAGAAGACTGATATAAAATCACTTTTCCATTTTTTAAGCTCAATAAAAAAATAATATAGTGAGCTTTCTTGTCAGAGATGACTGAAAAAAACAGCTGAAAAAAAGGCTGATTTTTAAAAATCAACCTAAACAGATCAATTTTATGGTAAATTGTTCAGCACTGATAGTGACCAAGGGGAGCCCAACGCAAATAGGAAGTATTTGAACACAGTTTGCAAATATAGAGGTACTTTAATTAAATATTTAAGAGACATTCTGCCCACCATTTAAAAAGCCTCCTTCACAGTACAAAAGGATACACAAGCACACACAGACATACCTGCTTCCTTGCCAGAGTGCTGCTTAAGACAGCCTGAACAGCCAAAGTCAAACAGCACTAGCTCGAAGTATGAATAGTTGGAAAAAAGCCTGTTCCACAGGACATTGGGGGTAATAGCTTCCTCCCATGAAAAGGGGAGGTGGACCATTAATGAAATACAACATCCAGAACTACACTTCTCACAAGTCCTATACCCTGAAAATTATTTTCGGGTTGACAGGCACTGATTTTACCAGATTCCTGGTAAAAGATCAGCTTGAACTGGAATAGATCTGTTCTAACCTCTTACCACCTACACAGGGGGGACTCAGCAGCCCACATAACGTGCCCCAAGTACAGCAGCAGTCAGGCTTCACAGCTACGGCCCAAAGCCAAGGCACAAAGTAGAGACCTCTCCTTTCTTAAGCACAAATCAGAAATAAAATCTCTTCCCTTATCATGCACTCTCCTAACAACTCCCCTTGACTTTTCAGGCTCTTCTATGACAATACGTTCTTATGCTTAAGAAAAAAAATCACAACAAGCAAGTTAACCTTGTTCTTACTGGCAGATGTTTGTCCCGTCTTTGAAGACTAAGTTCTCAGGCCATTACAAGGAGAGGGTGGTGGTTTTTGTTTTTTGTTTTTTTTTTTTTTTTTTTTTTAAATCCTAAATCAAGGAGTCTTTCCTCTTCCTTTCGCTTCCCTTTCAACTCCCTGTTCAGACCACTTACTTTCCTCTCATTGAGTTAAAAAGAGTAAACAGTTTAGATTTATTACAATACCTTTCCTCCTCCAGAAGGTTTCCCAACAGGCTTTACATAATTTGGCTTCAAAGTTCTGAGCAGTTCTAACTGCTACTAAAATTAGTGAGAAATGAGTGTGCTACAACTCAGAAAATTAGGTCCATTCAGTAACATTCACGTAACATCAAATCACTGTTCTCAGTGCAGAAATGAAACCACCTCCAGGATGAAATATAGAAGAGCAACATCCTTTCTTTTTCTTACCTTCAAACTTCAAACGCAGCAACAGATCCCAAGTGGGAGGGGAAGGGGGAATGTCGGCCAGGTTTGAATATGTCTCTAAAATAGTTTCCTGTTTCCAAATCCCATCCAGTATGACAGTAAGGAAAAAAAAAGCTGTGTGCCTAAGTTAAAAAATTAAACTGCCTCACAGTTTGAAATAACAAATACTGTATCTATAGGGCAAACTCTGCAACAGGAAAACGTGTTATTCTACAAACAACGATGTACAATCCTAGAACCACAAAACAAAATAGATAAGAAACATTATATATCTCAAAATAAGAGAATAAAAGATAGCAACAGCTCTCAAACAAATTAAGTAGGTTCAGCTCGTTCTTTTGATAGTAATTTTTGAAAGCAACAAGAAAATCAGATGAAATACATTATGAAATAGATATTCCACTAATATAACAGGAAATTGAAAGCAGATATTAAAGGGCTCCATGATACAGAAAATCAGGAGACTGCTACTGATAATTGCTAATTGTAAGTGTTCCCAGTGCTTTATCTTGCATGGGTTATAGGTCAGTCTAACTCTAGACCTTATTCCATGTTTTCTGTATATGTAATACTGACACATTTGTATTGTTTTAGGAAGGATTGTAAGCACATTATAAAATTCTTACAAGAACTTCAAACTTTTTCATAAAAACGTGCTTCATGACAAAAATTTGCATGGACAACCTCAGTCTACAAATACTACAAGAAGAAATTTGCAAATACAGCTACAGGAAGGCTGAAGTTGGAAGGGACCTCTGGAGATCACCTAGTTCAACCTCCTTGCTCAGAGCAGGGTCAGCTACAACAGGTTGCTCAGGGCTGCGTCTAGCTAAAACCTGAATATCTCTAAGTTCTATCCAGGCAACCTGTTACAGTGTTCAATTACCTTTACAGTTAAAAGAAAAAAGATTGTTTTTATGCATATATATGATAACTTTTCCCAGTAATCTGCCAGTAATTTGAGCAGAAGAATGTGGTTTCATTTAGTCCTTTTGGCATAAACAATGGAATCATTGTACAGAAATTTAAAAGCTAATAAAAGATAGACAGACACCATAAGAAATTTCAGGCATGATTGCAAAAGGCTAAAATAATAACAAAATAAAACCAGGAACATATAAAGGAATCTTAGTGTCTAAGGAACCCCCCCACATCAATATATATGTACAATATCAAACCACCAGCACAGATTTTTTAAGTAGAAAAGTTAACACAGGTCCAAGACCCCTTGGGATGATCTTCCTGCTCTGGTACTCTAGGGGTGTCTCTACTCAAACAATTTTTTGCACAAGCTGAAGGAAAACCGTTAGCTCGCAGAGGGTCTGCTACAGAAAGAGGAGCTCCATCAGAAAGGGGGGCTACAAAAGGGGCTGGGAGAACAAGCAGCCGCAGCTCAGGTAGCCACAGCCCGCCGCCACACACGAGGGTAGGGCACAGAGTGGCCCTGTACCTCTGTCCCCCAGGGCCACCAGCTGTGCCCCACAAGGGGCCACACAGGTACCACAGCAGAGCTGCACACATGGGATCACGGTGGGGTGGCTGCATGGCACTGCGCAGCCCTGGGTTTCCACCACCCCACCACGCGAATGCCTTAAGGATCTCAAAGCAAAAGGGGCTTTAGTGTCCCGCTGGCGTGTCACAGTATCAAAGTATCACACATTTTTCCAAGACAATGAATAAGTGGCAGAGATGCATAAGAAACGTTCTCATCTTTTCTTGCTGTAGCCTCCATTCATGCACAGCTCGAGGCATTTCTGCATCCACTTGTCTGCAGCCTCTCGCAACAAGAGCGCAAACAGAGCAGAGGGAAGCGTGCACTTTCCATAAGATTAATCAGAAAAACTTTTTCCCCTAGAGTCCTTTCTAGGTACATTAGCTGAGAACATGCAAGTGACAGTTGAGTCATTAATCTAACCTCCATGCTGCTTTTAATACATTTTTACTATGTTTTGATAACTCTCTCAATTTGCCTCAGCAAAGTTCTCAACTTGTTTTTTGTCAATCCACTATGGAAAAGTTATTACTAGTGACAAGCTGTTAAATCTTGTAGACAACTGTAGGATAAGCTACGCATTACTTTTTACTTTCTTGTCTATCAATTCAGTCTCCTTTCCAAGCCTTCAGTTACTTGTTTACAGATAAGTTACAAAATTTTGTATAGTTTTGCCTTTTTTGTGAAAAGGTCGACTTCTTTTGGGCTCTCTAGTTTTCGCTAACCAATGCTCAATCAATTCATTAACCACTGGTGAATTTTTGAGAGTTTTAATGACAAGGATATTAATATATATATATTTTTTTGTAAATATGCACATCTCTCGACTCTGACAGCCATTACATGCTTGAAAGATAGACAAGTTAACTCTGACAACAGAGTATTAATGCTCCCATGTATTTGAACTAACATGTTAACTCGGGACCATTTGAAAATATGGTTATTTATGGCATTCCTTAATTCTGTAATAACTCACACATTTCTTAGAGGCCACAAAGATAATACAGAAACTTACATACCCCAGGTTTAATCACACTGACACCCTGGGCTGATAAAACCATACTCACAACAAGAACCTTGGAAAAAGATAGGTGCCAACTTTATTGATTTTATATAGGCTTAAGACACTGGCAAAGAATCAGTTATGAAACTGTTCTTTATTCTTCTAGTGAATTCTCTTATCAGCAGAAGAGATGGAACCTTCTTCCCCAAACACACAAGGCAACAGGTTTGCACTGTCTCCAAACCCAATGCTGCCACAGGGCACTGAAACAGACTTACTTGGTTGCTTTGCTAAAAGACTGATTTCACTCACATACACACAGAGAGAAAGAAAATCCGTATTGAGAACACTCTAATTAACAGATCTCTCTTCAGCACAGATGAGTACCCAGAGATGAAAAAGCTCAGATTACCTACTCCACGCTGATAAAGTGCAGAAATCAAACTGTGATCAGCTTTGGAAAGGCATTCCTTTGCATTTAGGTAAACCCCTAAGAAATGCACATTTCATAACTGACATCAAAATAAGAATTATGACCTAAAGTTTTGGCACTTCCATCAAACATCCTACACAGTCCTTCATAGGATCAATATTCTCTCTCTCTTTTAATAACCAGGCTACTAAGGACGATGGGTGCTCTTTAGCATCCTTAGTATATAGCATTATGCCAAAATCAAGATCTTGAGCATCCTTTTGCCACAGAGTCAGTGGTGAAAGCATTGGGAAATTTGCTACATTGCTTCCCATTACCCCAAACTAATCATCAGTCTCCACAGCAAGGTAGTGTTTTTTTTTTTATTTTTGGAGTCAGATATGGGTAATTTTGTCACCAATTCACAAGCTGAACTCAACTTGATCACTTTACTTTCCTTCCCAAATTTCAGTCTCCTCAGTTTAATGCTTGCAAACATATATACAATGACCCTGCAAAGAAGGGAACACTACAGAGAACACTACAACTTCAGGCGTTTGGCCTGTAAGCCTCCTTCACACCTTTAGCATCCCCAGTCTGGTAGAGCACAGCATGCTGCTAAGGTGCGTGTGTCAGGAAACTCAACTGCTAGAGCACTTCACTTGGTCACATGCTTATTTTAAACAAAATATATTAGCTGTTTAGTTACTCAAAATACTTCTTTTTTCTTAGGTAAGAGGGGATTGAGAATTGCCTTGGCTGATTGCAGCCTAAGCATCTGATTTCCATGGTCATGCTGAACCTATCTCATTCTCAGTCAGGCTACAGGGACAAGAGAGTTTTAGAGATTTGTTGGATTATAAACTCACATCTTAAACATTGGCTCATCACATTTCACACTTGTACTTTTTACAACTGTAAGAAATTTAATTCTAAGCAAACAGATGAAAACAATCATTAAGCTAAGTGATTCTTCTTATAACCAACGTTCAGAATGACCTGCTTTCCAAACTGCTTGGTTTTCTGCATTGTCAGTGAAAAATAGCCTATCTCGTGCAGGCAGTTGAATTCATTCTAAGTTTTGTCAAAGATATACAACAAATACACTTTAAGAACCTTATATGGTTCTTGAAAAAAAGCTTTGTTCCCTGCATTCCTTACCTAGCTCTAATAAAGGAAAACATATCCACAATGTTGACTACGTTAATGAAAGCTTTTGTGAAGGTGAAGCAGTTCCAAGGACTGGGATCTTTCACTACAATTTAACTTTGGGTAAGCACATGTTATTTGGGACTAGACTGGTTTTTGTTTCCAATGCTTGGTTGCCCAGACACTTGCAGACTAGTTCAGAAAAGAGATGTGTGTAAACCCCCTGAGCCTGGAGATGCAAGCTCAGACTCCCCCCATGCCAGACCTCTTCTCCAGCACAGATTCCGAGAACGTCTAAAATAATAGTAGTATTCTTTTTCTGATTCTTTATCATCACAGCAGCATGTCTTGATAGGAAAATTGGACCCCATTTAAATTACCTTTACTTTTCACTCCACATCACCCTTTATCCATTTCTCTCTAGGTCTTCCTCTGTTTAGGCACTTTTGAGGTAAATATCCCTGTGAAACCTTGCATCAAGGTGCAGCCTCAGAGGACAAAACAGATTCCTTTTGGATGAAAAGCAAGTGGAAGACTGCCACTAATGTACTGCAGCCACTAATCAATGTGATCCGTAGGATCAGACAGAGCTTTTCTGAACTGCTCGTAACACAGGCAAAGGGACTGCTTAACCACTCTGCTTTATAGCCCTTCTCTCACTGCACCACACTGCCCAAAATGAGGTCTGTGTCTCACAGAGCCCCCTCAATGCTCTTCTCCCTTGAGCAGTCTCAGCCTGACCTTTCCAAGGACCCCACCCCACTGCTTTATGATTATACATAGGGCTGTCCAAGAACCATGCTGCTATTTATTTCAACTTAATTTTAGTTCAAATACCATTTTTATGGTGGTTTTATTTTTAAATTAAATATACTCCAGTATTTCATTTAAACACTGTTTCAGAAGAGAGAAGTTATTTACTTGAAGATGTCCAAACAAATCTTACCATTAGGACAATAAAAATTTGGCTGAAGCTATTAAGGAATTCACCATGGATTTTTTTTTTTATTTTTTTATTTTTTTTTCAGGGACAAACTCAAAACTGTTCATACAAGATGCAATATTTATTTATTTTCAAGCTTCTTGTAACTCTGGTAAGTTTTTCTTACTGGTCTGCTTATCTGGCCACTACTAATCCTAAGTAAGAGCCTCATATGCTCAGTTTAACTCTGTAGGCATAGCTCTTCAAAGCATGCATTTTTACTTTCCATCAGCCTCAGACTCCAGTTATTTACAAGCGCAGCTCCCCACCGAGCTACGTATTACCTTGTTCACTGTTTCACATACGTATGGGACTGTGGAAACAGATCTGTGGATACAGAGGTGAGCTTAAAAAAAAAAAAGTCTCGAGATATATAAAGAGATCTTCAAGATCTCCCTGCCTCTCTTCCCCAGAAGAGGAACTTTTGTCTGTTCCTTCAGTACTCTGGGCTCCTGTTTGCATCCACATTTGCCTGCATCCATGCACTATCTACCCTGTTCCAATGGCCCCTGCAAATCCTTTCCAAACCAGATGCAAAGGGATAGAAAAAGTGACACAGAACAGTCCCACAGCTGATAGGATCCCTTCAGCCTGGAGTGTGACATTTGACAGAGAAATTAAATCATAACAGTTAATAGTTCAATGACACCAAGTCCAAGAGGGGCAAACTCACCCCTCTCAGTCCTTACAGAGATTCTCCCAACTGTATGCCAGCTGCTGCTAACATTTAACAGATGTCTTCCAAACACCGTGGAAAGAAAACACCTTCATAGATATGCTGTTCTGATGAATTTCTGGAATTAAAGTCACTGTATAGCCGTATTCTTGAGACAAGTTTTATACATCGTTAATGCAATACATAAGCTGTACCATTATACACCCATGTGTCACTGCCAAATTTATACGCTTTTACATACAATTAGATTAGAATGGTTTCATTTCATTGCTCTGTAAATGGTCTTTTGAAAGTGTATTTCACTCAAATTTTTGTGCAGCACTAATAGGCAAAGCACACAAAAGGCATGAGGTCCCTTGTCTAAGTGCAGCACCTCCAAAATGCACCCCCCCCCCCCCCCCCCCCCCAAATGTGGCATTGGCAAACACTGAATTTTTCTACTTTTCCAATAAAATGATGTTTTCTAAGAGTAGGATGCAGCCCAGAGTCCCCTTCTCCCACTGAGAGGGGCTATTTTAGATCCAATTCCACTGGATTAGGCTATCATGTGCCACATCACCCCTTCATCTGACCCACTTCAAGTCTGATGGGGCTTTGTTTACACTGGAAGAGATCTGATCCAAAGCAGCAGGGGATTACAGTGCTGTCTAATTAGAATATCTTTTCAATTTATAGTGAATAATGAATGTTGGACACTGCTGTCTTGTGGACTGGGCAAAGAACCAGCAGATCTGGGTTGTGCCACTTCAGGCAGAAAGGGGGAAGGGGAGGAAGGGCTTTAGGTGGTACTATGTATCTGTAATATATCTAGATCTCTGTCACGCAGGCTTTATTTACCCCTTTGGTTGCCATTTATTTCCCTCCTCAAAGGCACTGATTTATTGCACGTGCTCCCATATCACGAGACCAGACCACGTCTTGATAGCCCAGAGCCCAGAAAGGCACAAGTCTCACTTGGAGAGGAGCAGTTAGTATAAGACAACCACAGCCATTATATGCAGGACCACAGTGCTAGAACAAGCAAATTAAAATTATTCTCCCCACCTAGTTATTGGTGTGCTGTTTGAACTTAAAACACAGAACTTCTGGTCCTGTGTTTTAGTGCTAGGGAGTCTGCCAAATGACCCCTGGAAGGCCCAAGGCACTAGTGAGGTCCACGTTCCCAAGGCCAGGTAACAGAGGCTGGCTGCTGGTACTCTCGCTGCCCTTAGCTCCACACTAACTGCCATCCAGGCATATCCAGAGGTACAGTCCTTTACCTTCATCAGACCGAGACAGAGCTACAGGTTTCAAAAAAGCAATGGTGCCTTCACCTTTTCCCTTTTTTCCCCCGGAAAAGCTGTCTTTGAAGAATCTTACCCAGGCTTCTAAAACGTATCAATGCATAACATCTGCATAGTTCTGACAAAACTAAATCCATAACTTTTTTTTTGTAGAACTGTTTCAGGAAACCCTGCAGGATCATACAACCCTGTAACAGTATCGAACTACATATAGGATGGTAGTGAAAAGAGCTAGAGAAAGAAAACATACTGGGTATTCAAGGGAAGCAAAAAATAAATATTAGTGAAGAAAACTAAAAGGAATTATGAAAAATATCCTGGACAGATTCTTTCTAATAGATGACTGCAGAATATCTCTAAAATTGCTCCCACTTGTTTTAAGAGCAGACGTGCATTTTTTGCATATAGCTCGTTCTTACGGCAAAGAAGAATGGGAAGCATGTAGGGCTGTTACTTAATACCGCTGCTTACAGATGAAGGTGCAATATATGAAAAAAGCTTCATGAAAAGGACCAAAATGGTGAAATGCACCTGGCTTAGCACACAGCAGTAAATATAAGCAAATATATTATGATAGTTCAATTACTGATAACATACCAGAGCCTATTCAAGACAATGTTTAATTATCTCTGGACTGTATCAGTTGTTAAGCTGTCAGCAGCATATGTAGAGGGTACACAGGTGGACGTCTGCTAGAGATTAGGAATGCCATCCACTAGCAGAGCTGTTTTCTACAAATACACAAAAAAAATCAGGTGTTGGTATTACAGCCACATTTCCCATGTAGAACATAGTTTAAAAAAAAAGAGGGACATGGCTTGGATCGCACTGCTGCTGGGAGTGTGCATGAGGACAAACTGTGCTGACTGGGGGATCACTACAGGTGCTGCTGGAGAACAGTGCACCCTGGAGTACGGGAGATGGAAGAGCTTTATTTAGGCTGTCTGCTCTCAGCCACCCAGAAATCCAGCTGAGACTAAGCCTGCCCATCTCTCTTGCACAAAACCCACTGTAGTAAAAGATCATCAAGGCTGCAAAGCCAAGTCAAGCTTAATTCTTCTCCTTTGAAGAGATGCATCTTGACACACTAATTATGTGAGCACATTATCTACTCCAGGAATGTCACCTCATGGCCAATGCTCACAGGCAGCAACCCTAAATACTCCTCTGATCTCTGTTACTGCTGTCCCAAGGATCCAGTGCCCACACCAGTCCATATGAAACTTGCTTGCTGAGTCCCATACATGCTCCCTTCCTTACAGTCTTCTTCCAGCAATTGCATGTCACTCCTCTCCTCACCTGACTTTCTTTTAGTTTCTAATGTCCTTTGCCAAGCCAAAGCACCTGCCTTAAGCTTCAGGCTCTGCTGTGCTTCTTTGGGGTCTATCAGTGCCCCAGCAGAAACACTAAATAAAGCAGAGGAGGGTTCACTTGCTCTCTCTAAGGCAGGATGCCTGGTACTGTCACCACAAAGCAGCTGCTGCTCTGCACATCTCCCAGAGCTAGGGCATGTCCAGGAAGAGTGACATCTCACTTTGAAGCCCACGCAGCCTCCAGTGAAGCATGTGTAAATAAAGTCTAAGTCAGTAATATGACTAAATTCAGCTGGATTCTTACAAGAACAAGATTACTATCCCCGGCAACAGAGCAACCCTCTAGACAAATTGCCTGGTCTGAAATATGAAAGTGCAAGAGTTTTTCAGCCAACAATTAAAAATCTAGTCTCCTTCCAAGAAAAACGCTTCATTATTTCTGCTGACAAAGTCTCAAATACATCCCGTAGCAGTAGCCAAGCACATTTCAGCTTGACAAAGCTCAACTCAGCAGAAACAAATCTTACAAAATGGACATAGAAGGTAACCTTAACTCTAGGAAGCACAACAAGCAATGCCTACACCATATCTTACAGAGTTGCATTCTTCTGCACTTAACAATGACTGTAAAGTGCAGTATTGCTAATTGCTAAGTGTATCACTTCTTAATGATATTTGAGAAGTTAAAGAGGACAATGAATTTCTTCCTCAGTCATGTCTAATGGTGACAACTGTGAACACCTGTAGTAGATTGACAAGTTCTTCTTCCACTCTAGTATAAACAGAATGCTCTTCTAATAGGCACCAAGTAATAATGATACTGCCTCATCACTGTTCCTTTGCATTTGTGAGACTGGTCAATTATTGGCAGTCCCAAAAGCAGTGACATTGTTTTTCAAGTGGATTCCGTCATAATACTAGAAAATCAAAAATGAAGGCTTTGTGCTTGCAACCTGTACACAGTTTGAGTGCGGAATCATCCAAATCTGGTGTGACCAGTAATCCTTTTGCCATTGCAAGTCAGTGTACTTTATTCATCTATTAGGTCACTAAGCATGCTGGAAAGATTTATAGCGATTAATAATGGAGAAGGTGACTTTGTGGGAAGAGGATGAAACTTTGTTCCTTCTCTTCGGGTCTCAAGAGTCATTAGGATTTTGTATTGTAAATGGACCTTAAAGATTTTTTTGAACTAAAACTGGATTTGCCCGAGTAATTTCTTTTCTTTTTAAATACAAACCATTTTCTTTGTACTTCTGTTCTAGAAGGTCATGCAACAGTTTTTGTTGTTTGTTTTTAAAGAAAAAAACATAATAGCTTCTTCTGCATAATTTTGGCACTAACCTTCCAGTGTGGGTTAAAGATACAAATATTAAAATACAAAGTCAAATACAAGTTATTTTCACAAACACTAATGTAAAAAATTGTCTACTTTCCCATTTTCTAGACTAATATTTACCATCTTTGAGAGCCTTAGTGCTGTGCAGATTGCTGCGTATTTCAGTATTATCTTTTAACAACTTGACAGATCCACCTATTTTCTTGTGATTATTTTATCCCAGGTTGGAAGCATAATAGTCCCTTTTTGACATGTTGAATTGCAGGATTTGTAGCGCAGCATAGAGTCCTGGGATTTATTGTTAATATTTTGATAATGGTTTACACAGCATATTTGGATTTCCAAATGTTGCTTTGTTTTTTCTGATTTGCTCAAAAATACAGTCAGCAACCTCAGTAACCTCAGGACAATATATTCCATCAGCAGAAGCACAAGTCAGGCAACCATCTGAAAGATGTGAGCTGAAGACCAGAAGGTCACTTGGGAACCACTGACGACTACAACAGCAAAGTATTGCATGCTTTCTTAGAAGAAAAAGAAATCTTGGATAAGTCAATTCTGGATATTCACTAAATACCAGCAATTGCTATTGTCATTCGTTTTAGTCACTTAAACACAGAGCGGAAACATGGAATGGGTAGCTAAAAATGCACAGAGATACAGTACAGAAGAAGAGGAAATACACGGTGCCATACAAGAAGTTCTATTATAATTGTGATGCAAGTTTTTTGCTTTAACAACAATTAGCCTTTCAAGAAAGTAAATCATATACATTTTTTGTCACCTAAATCCGCAGAGCAAAAGACTGTCCACATTGTTCCTTTGTTCACTTCAGCTGTCTCTTCAGATTATAACTAGCAGATCTATTAATTATTTCCAGTTAGTTTCCTAGGGTTATTATGGAAATGATTTTGCACCCAGTGAAGCACACCAGAAGCTTTATTTATTTTCCTAATGATTATACATTCATAGGAAATAAGACTAGAAGGGACATTCTGGGTCATCAAATGCAATTCCCTGCTATAACAGGCAACCACATAATGTAAACTCTTCATGAATTAGCAAGATCCATCTTAGAAGTAATTTGGTTTCTTGTCCCTCGTACTCAAGTTAGAAAGTTGTTCTAGAACTTCACTGTTCTACTGAGTAGCAACCTTCTCATTACCAAATTAATTTTATTCATGGACAGTTTATCCTAGTTCTGGTGTCAATGTTGCCTTCTAGCTCAAATGAGATTTCTACCTTTTATTAGGTCCTTTTATAGACAGCAATCATAACACCTCCCATTCCACCATTGTAGGAGCTTATAAAGTGCAGTATATTTTCACATAACTGCTTACATACTAAACGAGGCTCATTAATTTGCAGAGTCTTTTTAAAGCCCTTGGAAATTCCGTGCCACATAAGAATATGCAATTTTAGGTTCTTTTAGGGTAAGACATCTTGATCTATGGGAGTTTTGTTAGCCGTACCAATTTATAACCACTGACAAAGCATAAAAAGAAACACAAACTACTGCTGAATCTCTAATGACATGCAAATAGGTGCTGTGGAGTTTGTTGATGCCTAAAATGGCAATTGTAAAGGGTGGAAACAGGTTATTACCACAAGATGTTAAGCAGAAGATGTATTTCTCCAGGTCCCTTGTCACACCAGTGGGTACGAGAGAGGTTTTTATTAGCCTAACACATTCATATGTAGGCAAATGTCCAGTCAGGGCATGCATAGGGAAAAGGAACACTTACTACTGAGACCCCAAAAGCCATGCTTGCCTCTCCAGGGGTGGAAGTAGAGGACAGGGGTAGGCAGAGGACATGAAGCAGAAGCGTGCCTCGTCGTCGTGTGCTTGCTCTCTTGCACCTTGCTGCACTTGATGCTGACCACAAAGCAGTGTGGCATGGAAGTGGTGTCACTCTTCAGACCAGAACTCCAAGAGAAGGAAGTAGGAACTGCACTACACTGGGGCATCCAGCCTGTGCTCTTGGAAAAGATGAGTATTTTACAAGGACTCTGAATGCTTGAGTACATTTCCTGGGTGCACCCATACACAGCTGTGGGGCTGGAGCTAAGAAAAACAGTTTTAAACTCATGAAGGTACAACATAGCCCCAGAGTTACACAAGTATCAGACCCATACATTATTTTGTTGAAACTCTCATGGGGATAATAGCAAGGAAATAATATTTTGTGATTTGATGGCACAATGGCATAATTCACGTAAGAAAACAACAACACTACAACACTGAAAAACAAGTCTTCACTGTTTTTCAAGAGAGACTGTCTTACTCTTCTTTTCTGTACTGTAGCATAGAAGATGACATACACCTATCTATGTAAACACATGTATGCACATCAGCACTTCCTGCCAATTTTACCCAAGTATAGATGTTGCAGATTATGTAAATATTTCAGATATTATACAGCAGTTGCTTCTTAAAAGATACTTGATGTGGACGGGGAAGTCATACAACTGAAACTCTTTATTATCTATTGCCTTCTAAGACACAAGTATAAAACTGCATATTGGAGTCCTGGATACCTTCAGAAGAAGAAAGACTCACTTAGAATAACACTGGCAGACATATTTATTACTTAGGAAATATTAATTGCCTTAGAAGGGAATTTTGAGGTATACCCTACAGCTGTATTGGAACAGAAGAGATTCTGGTTGCTAACACTTTAATGCTCATGTAAAATCACAGAATCACCTAGGTTGGAAGAGACCTCCAAGATCACCTAGTCCAACCTCTGACCTAACACTAACAAGTCCTCCACTAAACCATATCACTAAGGGCTACATCTAAACGTCTCTTAAAGACCTCCAGGGATGGTGACTCAACCACTTCCCTGGGCAGCCCATTCCAATGCCTAACAACCCTTTCAGTAAAGAAGTTCTTCCTAATATCCAACCTAAACCTCCCCTGGCACAACTTTAGCCCATTCCCCTTCGTCCTGTCACCAGGCACGTGGGAGAATAGACCAACCCCCACCTCTCTACAGCCTCCTTTAAGGTACCTGTAGAGAGCGGTAAGGTCTCCCCTCAGCCTCCTCTTCTCCAGGCTAAACAACCCCAGCTCCCTCAGCTGCTCCTCCTAAGACTTGTTCTCCAAACCCCTCACCAGCTTCATCGCCCTTCTCTGGACTCGCTCGAGCACCTCCATGTCCTTCTTGTAGCGAGGGGCCCAAAACTGAACACAGTACTCGAGGTGCGGCCTCACCAGAGCCGAGTACAGGGGGACAATCACTCCCCTAGCCCTGCTGACCACACTGTTTCTTATGCAAGCCAGGATGCTGTTGGCCTTCTTGGCCACCTGAGCACACTGCTGGCTCATATTCAGCCAGCTATCAACCAGTATTCCCAGGTCCTTCTCTGCCAGGCAGCTTTCCAACCACTCATCTCCCAGCCTGTAGCTCTGCTTGGGGTTGTTGTGCCCCAGGTGCAGGACCCGGCACTTGGCCTTGTTGAACTTCATACAGTTGACCTCAGCCCATCGGTCCAGCCTATTCAGATCCTCCTGCAGAGCCTTCCTACCCTCAAGCAGGTCGACACACGCACCTAACTTGGTGTCGTCTGCAAACTTACTGAGGGTGCACTCGATCCCCTCAGCCAGATCATCAATAAAGACATTAAAGAGAACTGGCCCCAGTACTGAGCCCTGGGGGACTCCACTAGTGACCGGCCTCCAACTGGATTTAACTCCATTCACCACATCTCTTTGGGCCCGGCTACCCAGCCAGTTTCTAGCCCAACGAACTGTACGCCAGTCCAAGCGAAGAGCAGCCAGTTTCTCGAGGAGAATGCTGTGTGAAATGGTGTCAAAAGCCTTACTGAAGTCAAGGTAGACCACATCCACAGCCTTTCCCTCATCCACCAAGCACGTCACTTTGTCATAGAAGGAGATCAGGTTCGTCAAGCAGGACCTGCCTTTCATAAACCCATGCTGACTGAGCCTCATCGACTGCTTGCCCTGCAAGTGCCACATGATGACACTCAACCTGCTCCATGACCTTCCCTGGCACTGAGGTCAAACAGGCCTATAGTTCCCCAGGTCAACCTTCCGGCCCTTCTTGTAGATGGGCATCATGTTTGCTAGCCGCCAGTTGACTGGGACCTCCCCTGGTAGCCAGGACTGCTGATAAATGATGAAAAGCGGCTTAGCCAGCTCTTCCGCCAGTTCTCGCAGTACCCTCGGGTGGATCCCATCTGGCCCCATCAACTTGTGTACATCTAAGTGCTGTAGCAGGTTGCCAACCATTTCCTCATGGATTGTGAGGGCCACATCCTGCTCCCCATCCCCTTCCACCAGCTCAGGGTACTGGGTATCCAGAGAACAACTGGTCTTGCCAGTAAAGACTGAGGCAAAGAAGGCATTAAGCACTTCAGCCTTTTCCTCATCTCTCATCACTAAGTTTCCCCCCGCATCCAGTAAAGGATGGAGATTCTCCTTAGTCCTCCTTTTCGTGTTAATATAAAAATATTTTCTGTTGTCTTTAACAGCAGTAGCCAGATTGAGCTCCAGATGAGGTTTGGCCTTTCTAATTTTGTCCCTACACATCCTTACAACACCCTTATAATCCTTCTGAGTGGCCCGCCCTCTTTTCCAAAGATCATAAACCCTCTTTTTTTTTTTCCTAAGCTCTAGCCACAACTCTGTTCAGCCAGGCCGGTCATCTTCCACGCCAGCTCATCTTTGGGCGCATGGGGACAGACCGCTCCTGAGCCATTAAGATTTCCTTTTTGAGGAGTGCCCAGCCTTCGTGGACTCCTCTGCCCTTCAGAACTGCCTCCCAAGGGACTCTGCCAACCAGTGTCCTGAACAGCTCAAAGTCTGCCCTCCAGAAGTCTAAGACAGCAGTTTTACTGGTCCCCCTCCTGACTTCGCCAAAAATAGAGAACTCTACCATTTCATGGTCGCTCTGCCCAAGACAGCTGCCGACCACCACATCTCCCACCAGACCTTCTCTATTTGTGAACAGAAGGTCCAGTGGGGCACCTCCCCGGTAGGCTCCCTAACCAGCTGCATCAGGTAACTGCCCTCCACACCAGAAACCCTCCACACCACTGCCCTCCACCTCCAGAAACCTCCTAGACTGCTTAAATCACTTGAGCAACAAGCTCCAAAAACTAGAAGATGAAGGATGCAAAAGGATTTTTTGATCAATAAGGTCAAATGTAAATAAAGTAGAAATATCATACAATACCAAATATGAGACGGTAGACATAGAGAATAAAAAACCTTAATAAACCTGTTTGTGTCAACTGAAGACCATGCAGGTCTGAATCAAGGTAACAGTGATTTAAAAAGACAAGAGTTGGGAGAGGAAAGCAAGTTTGACTTGCCAGAGGAGAGGCATGCACCGAGTGAATTTTACTGAGAAGATTAGGAATACTTATTGTGAAATATCCTGATACTAGCCCTATAGTTTGCTTGATAAAAGTACATTAACAATAACATCAGAAATGAAAGAAAAGCACTTTAAAAAAACAGATTGGTCTGAACTGGGCACAGGCACTGTAGTAAGATTATGAGTTTTCTTTATATAAGAGATAAGACTATGTTACCAGAACCTGGATTCAAAATTAAAGAGAAAAAAAGAACCGCAGATTGGAGAGCTACCTTCTGTCAATGCACGGTGTATTTTTCCCACATAGATCAGTACTTTTCCATTTGTAGAAAAGGATAGGCGGAACCAACAAGAGGGGGAAGAAAAAAAAAAAAAAAGTATCTCCCCAGTTACTGACTTCAGCCCACACAACCTCAGACGCTATGAGGTAAATGCCTGGCAGTGCCTGGGGCAGGACCCACTGGAAGCCACACAGCGGCCAGCTCACGCTGCTCCTCTGCAGGACAACGCGGCCACAGGCTGCCCAGGGAGAGGCACCATGCGGGAAGGTGTCACACTCAGAGCAGCTCCCACTGAGTTCAGGGGGGCACAGACAGCTTCTGATCAGGATATAAATGGCAAATTGTAGGATACTAACTTTGGAGATATCAATTTAAATTACTTGCTTCACAATAGGATTGTTAGGTAACCTTGGCTGATTCATTTAAGTCCATGTCTTACAGCTTAGGTAACCAGAAACAGGAGCCCGGATCAGGTAAATCTTCACACAGACACCCCCACAGCAAAGCCCAACACATAAGGTTTTGTATTTCTGGGGTACTTCAGTACACAGAGTGATTGGATTTGCCACAGGTGCAGTTGGACAAATACAAAAACAGAGCAGCCACTTATTCAATTGCAGCAGTGCTTGTCTTGCCTTGGGCTGAAATTATGGAAAATGTTTCCAAGAGCTTTCAGTCCACTTGTTCTTCCTTACCTTTAGGTAAAATCCTAATCAGGGAGAGAGCACAAGTTCAAAACTACACACTACACTCCACTTGATCATACTGTGACCATATTGTCCTAGAAGAGACCTGAATTTAATTAAAGTACTTTCAAAGTTTTCTAATGAGTTTATCTGCATGGACAGAGAGAGGTGGGAAGTTAAGCCACAATAACTGAAATAGTATACCAGTAAAAAAAAATGAAAATACACATTTCCTGCTCTGTCTCAATCTCAGTTGACAAAATGGGATATCACTTAATCCACAGAGAAGACTGAAATGATCCAGGATTACTGCAGTTATGAACTATTACTGCAGTTATGAACTACATGACAAATGGCTATCATATTCCCTGCAATCCACCATCACCACACACAGCTGGATAAAAGAATCTTTGTTATATACCTTTTAGCTAAATTAGTGCGAACTATAGCTTTCAGGCAAAATCACAAGTACTTTGGAAGGGTTCTTTCAAAAGAATAGTCAGAGAGGAAAAATATGTTCTTATGAAAATCAAAGGAATTTTCAAAATTTGCTTTGGTTGAAATTATACCTCTTTGATCAATTCAGATGTTATATTTCTACAACATCCTTCAAAAATAGATTGTGCTATATTTGATATAGATGTTCATACATTTGTAACTGAATAATTCTCATTCTTAGAACATGCAGGATACACTGCAAATAATTGGACCTCAATAATCAGCTCTGCTTGAGGGTAGCTTGCATATATAAAGAATAGTGTTCTATAGGTTGAATAACTGTAGTTCATAATTAAAAATCATATTTTTCTGGAATGATAGTTGTCATCAGAAGACACCTTAAAAGATTAAAAGAGCATTTCCCAATTTTCCCTAAGGCATCTTCAGGAACGCAGAGAAATAATATTGGTTGTGAAACACGTATCTGTGCTTTTAGTGATTCTACAACCCATCTTGTACACACCCACACCACACGTGGTCTGGGCTGCTAGATTACTATTTGTTCTTTTAGATTTGCTGGAAGGTTTCCCTGGTGAACACCGTCTCTGCAGCTACACTACAAGTCCAGGCTGCAATCTCAGTAACACGTCCTGCTATAATTATATTTAGACTGGTTCTTTAAAAATTATTCATTACATTTTATCTCCACTTGGAGCCTGAAGCAAGGAGCTGAACATCTTACTGTACACTGAATGCCTGAGAGAACAGATTTGAAAGTCCCAAATGAATTTCTTCAAATAGCAACAACAAAAACCCCACCTTCAGAAGGTGTCTTTTCCAAACGTCATATGTCAGCCCTTAAATTAAGGATGAAATTGTTAAGGACCCCTCATTATATGTAAATGTCCTAAACATTTGAGCATTCAGTCTATCACATCCTCAAATGCCTCAGAAGGGAGAGAGGGAAAACATTTATTAACTTCATAACACAAAGGTAATAAATCTGGATTTTAGCAAGAAGAATTTGATGCTTCAAAAAGATGCCCTTTTTATTCTTGATGAGAGCAATTCATCTAAAGAGCCAAAGTAGTTTAGAGGGCACAAAAAGGAAAAGTTCTCATAA
The DNA here is from genome assembly GCF_040182565.1 of Anser cygnoides. NCBI lineage: Eukaryota > Metazoa > Chordata > Aves > Anseriformes > Anatidae > Anser > Anser cygnoides. Next base: position 20,119,956 of record NC_089884.1, on the reverse strand, counting down.
GTTAAGGAGAATTTAAATCAGAGTTTTGATTGTAAGGTTAATCCACTGCAGAATGTGCAGTTTTGGAGCTACCAAAACCATACAATATTCTTGTGAAAGAAGAGCCTCCATTAAATCCATAAATTGTTTTGTTAACCACTATTCATCTAAAACACGACCAGAATTCTGGGGACTATTAGGAGATGAAGAAGCAATGAAAACAATACAGCCACACATGCACTGAAGTTGCACAGTATAGTCTCACTCAGAACAGTTTCATTAAAAGCAGTAACCTCATATTACATCCCTTACACCAAGAAAGGGTTTAGTTTTCTTTGTATCAATTAATCTCAACATGGAAAGTTTCTCACTGATTGAGGTTGTGTGTGTTCTGAGTGTCTTCTTGCAAGAATTGGCAAACGGGCTGCCAAAACATTGCTGTCTTCTCCCTGCTGATGCTGCAAAACTCCTTCCATCATTGCACAGGTAATTCTACCACTTTTGAACTTGCAAAATCAAGTCTCAAAACCTTAACCTTGATATAACTTGTGTATGAATGTCTTAGGTTAAAAGAAATGGAAGAAAAATAAATAAATCTGAACCTGTTCCTTCAACTCCCTCTAAAATTCTGTAATTGAGACTTGCATTAAAATTCCTCTGAAAGCTCAGTAAGCAGAGTCGGATACGCAGCACAGAACTGTGTAAAGTAAGCAAAGGATTTAAACTTAGAAAATACCTGTAAACCTACTGGGAAGCCATTATCTCTAACAGCAGAGAAATCTCCAACACAGGAATTGTTTTGTCCCATTTTTGGTGAGGCTTGTGCTCCTCTCTTCAGCCTCTGTCCTACCCAGGGTCTTCCAGCATTGTCTCTCCCTCTTCCTCAGATCCACACTGTTGCAACTGCTTTTCTCCAGAGCCCCATATGGCTACCTGCTTCCATCAGTGACCCCTGTTGATCTGAGGCTGCTCTTCCTTCTGCTGTGATGGAAACTGGAGTCTTCTGTCCAGGCAACCCTGGTCTTCTTCAGCCACACCAGATTGCATTTTTCATCTTACTTTTGTCCTTCTCTTGCCTGACTCCCATCTTCCCTGCCTTCACTTACTCATATTTCAGCAAGGACATGAAGGACATCTGTTTTCTCTTTAAGGTCCAGTCTAATCCAAACCCTGAGCCCCAGGGAAAATGTGCTGGGATTGCTCAGCTCAGTCCTTGCAGATCTGGGCTTGTGCATGCTAGACATGTGCAGAATCCTCAGAGAATTTGACCGCCAGTTCTATTAACTCTTATGCATCAGGTAGGCCTGCCAAAGCTGGGCAAACTTTCACACAAATAACAAAGATCATTTCCTGCATTCCTATAAAACTTTAATCCCTTCTCTAGGAGGATACTACAGTTTAATGAAACATCTGCAATGACTTCTAATCAGGACAAAAGTGAGTGCCTTTCATTCTCTGGAACAGCTGAATCTCTTTCATTCAAAATGTAAAAAAAAACTTTTTCGTTGTTGTTGTCAAACACAAGGGAAAGAGACACAATTGGAGAGAAGTTAATTCCTTCAAATGTTTGGTTAATTTTTATTATATAAAGTTTGGAAGAAGTACTCTCCATGATATGTATGTACTCTGGTATTCAGCATTAAATAGCTCAGATACCATTTCTCCCACAAGTTTCTAAAAACACACAAATAGGATTTTTACTTACAGAATGAGATACTTTCTGTCATATTAGAACTATGTACTAGCACAGAGCTTTATCATTACAGTAATAAGTAAAGAAAATGATATATATTTAACTCTACTGTCATTAAGAATTTAAGATTATTGCTATAATTTTTTGCTTCTCCTTCACTTTATTGAGCCTAGTCAAACTGATATATTGCTGTGTATTTCACTCATTCCTGCTGATGGATGATATGAAGTACGCAGACAATGCCAATGTCCAACTAAAAAGAGGAATTACAGAAAAGAGAAGATAAGCAGTTGTAGATGAAGTGCTGATTAATAGATTACCCCCCTCCCCAACAAGTCCAAGCCCATCTTTTAAACTGCCAACAGCATTGCAACTGAATGAACAAGTATTTCTGGAATCCAGAAAATGTTGAAGAGCTGACCTTTTTCAAAATTAAACCTTAACAGCTTCTTTCAAGATTTATTTCTTTCCCTTAGCTTTGGACAAAATTGGTAATGGCGTGACCTGAGCTTCATGATTTCTAGCTGTGAGTGTTTAAAGTACTTTCTGGATTAGAGATTTGCTACTCTTGCCGTCATTTCTGCTGAAGCACTTCAGGCAGTACTGCTGACTTAGGAGCAGTCATTCAGAAAGTGAAATAACATTGCTGCTCACCTTAAGTCGTCACATCAGCACTGGCTCTTACTGGCAGGAGCACCTGAAAGCTGCTGTTATCCTGGGGCTTTTGGGAAATGAGAAGGTACACCTAGAGCTCCAGCTCTTCTTTTAATTTTACTGCAAAGAACACAGTTCTTTTAGATCATTAGAAAATAATCCTAGTTTAGCTAGTTATGAGCGAGACAGAAGAGATTTAAAAAGAAAGTCTTGTAACTACATATATTTCTGTGGGCAGTTTATTGTACACAAACGAAACCATGGATAGCTGGTGTAAGCTATCCAAAAATTCCCTGACCTCACTTACAATACATATATATTTTTTCCTCCTTAGAATTCTAGCAGGAGCAAATGTCATTACATTCAATTAACTTTAAAATATAGAGTTAGCCTTTGGATATTCCTGTCAGCATACACTGAAAGGGATAGGCAATCTGAAAACAAACTATCCTGCATGCTGACTGAGCACAGAGCACAAGAAAATGTATTTTTTTTGGAGAGTCCTTCAATGACTAGAATTCCAACTATAAATACAATGAACATGGAACAAATAACAGTTACATCATCCAAACTGCATCAAATATTACAATTGGACAAACGACTTCCAACGAATACAAAATGACAGAGCGAAGCAATGCATTCTCAGCCATTCAAACCAGAAGAGGAGATTTAACAAAAAAAAAAAAACCAAAACACGATCAAGACTAATTCTGAAAAATAAATACTGCTTGTGGGACAATGGTAAAGTAACTTGATAGGAAAGTTGTCTATTTGCAACTACTGCAACCACTGTAAATATTATTCTCTCATCTCCAGCTGTTCTTCAAGCAAGTGAATTTATGCAAATTCAGATACAGTCTGTCACAGACTCCACTTCAACTTTCCACACACACACTTGCCTTTAAAACATAGCATTCACTTCTAAATGGAAAATAATCTTTTATCATCAGTTTTCCAAGTGCTGACTCTTTTGTTCTACTATACATAAAAATTCAAGTCCAGAGGAAAAATTTTTAGATGTATGTGAAGTCCACCAGCTGCTGTTTAAAACCGTTCTTTTAATACATCGGCTATATTTTAGGCTATGTTTGCTTTCTAGTATGATAGATGATGCCACATAAATGAACTGGTGTTTTTGTTTATATTTTAATTATTGCAAAGTCATAGCAACTTGCCACGCTACAGTTCAGCATGTCATACAGCACACTGCCCATATGACATGGCAAATAACTATCCCTCAGTGATGATGTGAAGCCCTTTGATGTCTTACATGTCCCATATGGTTTCTCCTAAGGGAACCATATCCAAAAGAACAGCATTTGTTCTGCTGGGGAGAGTTAAAGGAAACACTGACCTGCTGGTCACTGACAGGCTCAGATTTGGTGCCCCCATGTCCATGAGAGCCTTTCAAGGAAGGACACTGGCTGGCAACTTGGCCAAGGGGGCCAACTCTCAGTCCCCAGGTTGTGATCCCTGTTCTGCTTCTTCAGTCTGTCACTGTACATGGCTATTCCATAGACCTTGCTTTGTGCCCCTCTGCAGGTCTCAATTTATCATCCTCATCAATGCAATACTGGGATAAGTTATCTGATTTTGTTGAAAAATCCTTTCTTTTTTCTTCTTTTAAGCAATGGGTCCAGACTAAGTGGAGCTGAGAAGTCTCCTGTAAGAAATCTACTGATTAATTTCTATTCCATTTTGAGACCAAGATAACATGCAAGCTGACTTTGGGATTAAATGAAACATTGCCGTAGCACTGTGCACTCCAAAGAAATACTTGGTAGTACAGCTATGTAGTAATGAACAAGGAACATCACTCAAAGGGTGAAAAGGATAATTTAAGTTCAGGAGATGCGTGGTGATTTCTTTCTCTGTGTTTTCAAAGGTCAGTTACATTGAGCTGGATCACCAATCTCTAACTAACTCTCCTTCAGTTACAGCTAGAAAAGGTATATAGGGCAGGGAAGGCAGCAGGCCAACTGGATCTCAAAGACAAAAAGAGAACCACTATAATAATACACATTTAGAACGCCCTTGTGGGGGAACAGTAAGCCCAGCACAGCTTAGTTCTGTTATTTAACTGGTGTGAACTGATGCTGACCTTTATCTCTGCTGGTATTATTAAGGCAGAGAAACTTCCCGGTACCTCCTTACCATCCTCAATGTGTGGTATCTACAGCCCACGTCTAGGCCATCCCAAAAGGAACGTCCCTGACCCACACACCCTGGGTACACATCTGAGAAGCCACATATGTTCCAAGGAGGGACCCAGAGACACCTTCTACAAGCCAATGTTCTATCTGCTTCTAACTGATTTTGAACACCCACGAGGTGTTTGGCTGGATATACTCTCAACTCTCACTAATAATTATTACCAGGTCAAGCAGGACTGGCATTTTAATCACAAAGGAGCTTAAACAAGCACATGTGCTAAACACCTGAGAATAAAAAGCCTGCAAGCATGATTGAGGATAAATTAATATTCCCCATTTGCTAGCACTTCAACGTTTTCAAGTGAAAACTAATTTTCCCCACAGACAGAAAACCACAAGTATATTTATTTCTTCTAATTTACCAGACATTCATTTTAGCACCATTAAAGCAACATTGTCAAGTTTCCACCTCATCTTTAAGCTATATATGTTGTTTTTGTGACAGAATTTCTATCTGCTATTTAATCAATACATAAAAAAGCTATTAATTTGCTCTGAAAAAGTGTGTGGCTTGTAATTCCAAGTCTCCACAGCATGGCCTCAGCCAGGGTCAGCAGGTCCCTGTGCAGAGCAGGGCTAACAGTGCACAGAGCAGATGCGTGCACCCCTAGCAGGAGGCCACGAGCCCTCAGACGCTGGGAGCACCCCCACGGTATGGAGAGATGTAACAAACCCACTGCCTGCTCTCCATCACCTTTAAGGATTTCTAGTGTTAAATTACAAAAGAATAGGTCAACAGAGAACATTTTGCAGAGAAAAAGACAGACAACACACTGTAACAAGAAGAATGCTTCCTTTCTGTTGAAATTTAGTCCAGGTCAGCAGGCTAGTACAAAGGCTGTCCTGCTTCAGCCTCATATAGGATTTGCTGTTAACAAACATATAAAGGAGCTCAACGTAGTACTATACACAGAAGTAAATGGAAGCCTTGAGGACTACACTGCACAAAACCACATGTGAATCTGAGCTTCAGGAGTTCTTGGGCAGACTTGCAAGCCAATGAGTAATTCCAGGCTTGCAAATTCTCTATAGCCCTACAGTCAGCCTCTGAAACTTCTCTGCTGGTGATATTTTGACTTTTGTTAAACACTGTTTTAAATGAAGAAGGAAAAGGTTGCATGACTGATTTAAGAAGATATGTATATACAACCTCTCTTCCCCCCCCCCCCCTTTTTTTTTTAAGAGCTGCCATTTATATCAACTGTAGTTTAGATCAAAATATTTATTAAAGTTGGTGGGAGATAAATGCTCTTCAGAATGTCTCTGATTTGCTCAAGACAACCCGAAACCTTTTTAAGTTCCCTTTTTCTCAAACTACCAAGATATTTCAACATCGTGGGCTGAGTCATAGAAGATCAACTTTTAATTGTTTTTGGTTTTGAAACGGATGTCTGGAAATACTAAACCAACAGCCTACAGCAAATATCTAGGACAATTCCTAATGAAAATATCTATAACCCTCCTTTTGATATAATGCTGCCAAAAGATACCATCAACAGCACTGCTTATACTGTAAGGCAAAGAGAAGCATAGCATACAAATTTTCTCACAGAAATTTAATTGCTCACACAGGTTAAAAGCAAACAGAAAACCACCACATCTAACCAACGCTGCCTTTAGAAACACAGCACTGGAAATGCACAACCTCAAGAATCCTTTTACCAAATACCTTGAAAAGAGGACAAGTACCCAGACTCCTTGCTCAAACACAGAGCCAAGGGGACTTGAGCTAAACTCAGTTTTGAGTAGACAAATTAAACACATCTGGAAAAGATTTCAGTCAAATCATACGCTCATGTATGCAATACATTACAAATCATGTACAAAACCATCTGAAAATAGCTTATACTAAAGCCAGTATAATTAGCGGAGGCCCTGGGTACAGAATAAATTGCACCAATACAAAATCCCATGTGCCAGAGCCTACCGGTCAGTATCTTTGTGTCTGTATGAAGCATTTGATGCATACTGACAGAGTGAATGCTAAGCAGTGCTACACTGATTCATTAATGTTCTTGAGGAATGGTTTATATTCATTTTGCATTTCAAAACTGGACTTGAAGCCAGCTATGTATTACGTATGTGATGAAAACAAAAGCAAGTAATGCTCTGAGCTGTTCACAGCTAACCTAGAGGCTGTTCTCAGCACACAAACATACTCGATGATTAATCAATGGCAATTGAGGACAAACGCCTTCCTGTATGAAGGACGCCTCCAGGATCCCTGCAGCACCCCTCTTCCCATGCAGAAGCCCCCAAAGCATCCTAAAGGCATCCTAAAGGCAGATTCAGGAGGGAAATGAGATGCAGTTCAAAGCAACATGAACAAATACGTAACATACTAATACTTAATCTTGTTACTTCTCATAGGCACAGGCATCCTGTTATACTACCACTAAAGAAACTGTACCTCTATCTCTTGTACAAGGAAGGGATGGTACCTCAAGCCCAAAATATTTTTTGGCCTCTTCAGAAAACTGAAGGAAGCCCATTATCTGATTTCTAAAGTGACCAGTATTAGCTCACAGTTTGACATTGAGAACTTTCCATATCAGACACCTAAGTCTTTATTAGACTTAGAGTAGCACAGTCATTTTTGAACACTTCAGAAGTTAGGAAATTCCGTTATAAGTAGATAAACTATAGTTATTCCAAAATGCATTCCTCAGGCAAGTGCAGCTGCTTTAATGCACTCAGAAGCCAAACATTTTAAGAAATTGTTTCACTTAAAAGAAATTACCAGCAATATTGTTTCATTTTGGCTGCCCTTTTAGTTTTGCAGGCACTAAGATCCTATTCCTTGAGCACAGTGGGTGTTGAAGAATAAGAGGCTGCATCCTAATTCTTACCACAAGACTGTCCTTCCTGCCACCTTTCAGCCTTCTGAAGTCTACAGAGTTGCATGAAAATCAGCTGGCATGGAGGAACCTTGCAGGAATTTGTGTCCTTTTTACTCCATTTGTTGTCAAATCATGATTTTTTTTCCCCCCAGGTAGTATTTAGCATTGCTTCTTAAAAAAAGGAAATAAACACACAGTCTAATATATTTTTCATCCACAGGAATAAGATTGGTAATTAGTAAAGCTAAGATCAATTTAAATGTCAGTCTAGTAACTCCTAGTCTTTTACCAGAGCTTTAAATCATGGTGATGGTATTGAAAATAGTTCACTGAGAATTTTGAGATAATAGAAGAGTGATTAAGCAGATGTCCCTGAAATTAAAACTGACCTTTTCCGTACAAGGAAATGCTCAGACATCAGAAACACTGTGAATTTACTTCCACAATTTCAGTGAGAGCTCTCCAATATCTATGTGCTGGGGAGTCGCTGGCACTTTTCCCCTTTCTATCACTGACCATGGTGAACCTTAGATAAGCAAGGGAAATACACATCAGCCTTTTCTGTAAAAACACAGCGGGTGCCAGCAAGATGCATCGCCGATACATTTCCAGGACTGTGTGTATTAACAGGGGGCAGATAAGTGCCCATGGCAGTTCCTTTGCTTTGCAGACTAAATGTTGAAAGGGCAGGGGTGGAGCTTTCTCCTCTGCCCTGAGTCACTGAACACAGAAGGAAGACAGCCAGGATTCTCACTGGCATCTGATTGCCTCCTGCGTGATGCTCCAGAAGATGATGCTCCAGAAGACAGGCGGTCACCGCCAGAACTTTCTGTCCTCACTGGTTTGGTATTCTCCACAAAGGTATTTCGTGGGTACCAACTTCCAGGCTTCCTTGCAAATCAGCTGCCTTGAATCCTCTGCAATTGTTTCTGATGGGGTCTATCAATCTTTACACAATGATTTCTTACTATAAATCTTCCAGCAGTGAGAGCAAAATAAATGGTGTCTATAACAGGGAACATTCACAAAGGTCTCGAATAGTCCCATGGCATTTATTTCTGGAGACACATTTTAAATGTAAAGAACAAGTGAAAAATTTCAGCCTGACATTAATTACTACTTTGTGTCAATATGAGTGCTCACAGTACATATCTGTATCGGAAAGCAAACATTGTTGAAAAGCACCACAGTTGCACTGAGCACGTCTTCCCCGTGGACTCCCAGGAGAGGCCAGGCCAGACAGACAGACACGACGGCAAATGCAGATTTGTCCCTAGCTGCCAGGAGGCACCCACCTACCCCATGGCTTCGGCTGAGCTGGGGCTGGAGGCAGGTACAGGGAGGCTGGCACAAGACCAAGCACTGTCTGTGGCTTGAAAGTACCTTCTGAGGGGCCTGTTCTAGGCATAGCAAAGCAGGGAGAGCCATGGTTTGTATCGTGTTAACCTGACCTTACGCTGGTAGGTAGTCTTCCTTTAGGCATACAACAATCCTGCAGATGCAGAGAGAAGGAAGGCTCTTTTTAAAACATGTTTTCCAGTTTTGTCTTTTTCACGTGCGGAATGGTCTGGACCAAATTTTACATCAAGCAGTCAAACGATGTATTAGATAACTTTCAGGTAACTTGGACATTTCAGTTGCTGCCAAAAGTTTTTCTGAATACAAAATCAATGCTTCACATATGAATTACATTTTAAATAAACAATATAAAATATATATTTTTTAAACAACCTGCAGCAACTCTTGTTGGTTGATTTAATTTTTTTGTATCACAGACTTGACTATCTAAAGTTAGATAAAAATAAATAGAATTATTTAATGCCTAGAAACAAATAATGAAAGCAGAAAATATGCACACAATGGAAAACAACTTCACAAGACAGGAAACTAGGCAAAGATGTAGCTTTTCATGTTCAAAAGGAAACTTACATTTTTGATTACAACTGTATCTCCTGCACACACTAAGTTGTCAAACAGCTCAGAAAGAGAAAATGATTAAGTATAAACTTGAAGAGCTTGACAAATCCCTACCTAAATTCAGTGGAATGCAGAAATACAGACAGAACTGGATGAACTAAAGGTGAATTAGACTGGCTCTCCAGTTAATGCATCTTTCAAAAGTTCTCGAGCAATGTTTTCTCTACCTAGCTTTATCTGTAGTAACAGAGATAATGACAACCTAGATAAATGAGAAGAAGTTTATCATTACAACCACCGTAATTGTGTATGTCAGTTAAACCCAATGGTTTTGATCACCTGAAGACCAGCACCATGGTGTTTACACCCTATGTTTAATAAAAACTTCATTTCACATTTAAACATAACCTTAATGTACCCTTGGAAAGCACCTCTAAATCCAATAGCTGACATACAGTTAGAGACAACAGAAAAGACTATTAGAACTATTTTTTAAAACACATCTAGAAAGAAAAATACTAGTAAAATTTAAGGGGCAAATCTTTACTTTCACCATGACACCTGCAAACCCAACAGCTGCCCCGGGTGGGCAAAGGAAAGCAGTGAGAGCTTGTTCACAGCAGGAGATAACCCAGTGGAAATGCAGCTCCCACGCCTTTTCTGTGTACTTACTCAACATGGACATAGCATTTAGAGAAAGTTATTTGAAACAAAGGCCACACTGCAAGAAAGATGGTTTTGATTTTTTATGATGGAAAATAAATACTTAAAAATACTATTTCAATGAATTCCAATTTCGGTGGACAAAATGTACTTGCAATAAAAATAGGTATGTGATTTTGGTGTATGTTAGAGCAGAAACTAACAGCAGGAGGCATGATATCTGCAGAAAACATTCTGATGCAAAAAGTAATTCATCTTTTGACCAGTCTAGTACAAGAAAACAAAGTGTTCCCTAATTTACATTAAAATCACCATGTTTATAAAACCAGGAGAATTTGCCTTGGCCACCACTTCGAGCCTATTAACAGCGTTAATAGTCGGTGGGGGGTCAGACGAGCCTTGTGGCCCTTTGGCCCTCTCAGAGCATACACAAGCAGAGAGCACGTGGCAGGAGCTACGCAGGAGGCAGACGAGTCCACCTCTACCTCCTAAGCAGGACACAACCCTACTGTGTAAGTCCTGGTTCTGACTGGTATATTAACCAAAAGTGTAAGGTGTGACAGGAAAACCGGTATACATCTTATTTCTAACTCAGAAAGCAATGATTTATAATGCATTATCCCTTCCTTACCTTCACATTTACCATCCCTGTCCATTTTAATAAAGGAAGCTATTCCAGTAGCAAAAGGTTCAACCAGTAACTATCCAACCCTTTACAAAGGCAACACAGAAATAAGGCAGCAGTCCAAAAAATATATGTATACACACAAAATACATATATCCAACTTATTGCTATAATAAATAGAATTGTTCAGTATTATTATTGCCTCTTTATATCTTGTTTTTAATTGTAAACAATGAGCAAAGTTCTGTAAAAATAAGTTCAGCCCTGCAAAGCAATTTTATAGGAACACTACAGTTTTATATTACAATAGTACAACCCTAACAGTTTATAAATTGAAACAAAATGAAAATAAGGATTTTATTTATTTCCCAGAAACCACATATTGCTGAAACCCTAGAAGTGTTTTTTACTGAAGACTCAAACCAGGTACATCTGAACAACTTCGTTCTCTTTGAAAGTATGCCATGCTGCTAATTTTTTTTTCCAAAATGTCGAGTTGAAATTGACTGCTTTTTAACTTTTCACTTTAATAAATAAGCAATTTTAAAGTAAGTATTTGATCTCAGTTTGTAACCAGCCTTAGCAAAAAAACAGTAGAAATAGTGGCTAACAGTCTGGAGGATAACACTAAAACTGGGCTTCTCATCTCCTTAGGGAATTGCATATTGGTCCCGTCCTCAACAGAAATAAATCAATGTCCTGCAAAGACCATCTTGCATGGTAGCTGAAAACAAACCGCAACTGGAAATCAGCAGTAATAATCCAATTGTGACTTCTTTGTTAAGAAATCCCAATAACCAGAAAAAAAATCTGAAATGATCAATCCCATTAAAAGCTTTAACAAGATTACCAAATTTAATTACTTTGCTGTATTAATTTATAAAGGGTGGGTCCTCAATCTGAACATTTAATGGTTTCTAGAAATAGCAAATGCCATTTAAAAAGAAGCAGAATGATTTTTTTTTTTAATTGAAATAATCTAGCACCACTATAAGCCCTTTAGACAAGATTTCTAGAAGTACTTCAGTGCCTAAAAGGGCACTGATAGTTTCCTAGGTGTCTATTTTAATTGCCATATGCTGAAAGACCTTTGAAATGTTCAACCTCTTTATGTTAACTACACAAAAAGAATGAACATTTAGGCTGTCTTGGCTTTATAAATGTGATTTTACAAATTATGCCACTAGAAAAGATAAGTAGAAGTCATTTTTAATACACAGCAAGATGCATTTCTAACTAGATTAAGCAGCTGTTAACATTATTTTTCTGCTCAGCAAGAGCAAACGTCTACGATAACCAGACCTTAAAGGAAGAGGCGATCCCATTTGGTGCATGTTGTATGCATTTGATTTTATTCCCCACAAGCATTCAGGAGGAAATAAAAAAGAACTAGATAAGGAAATTAATTTGCAGCAGTACTCTTCAGACATGCACAGTCACAAATGCATAAGAATTTTAAAGAAGTTAAAAGTCTTTAAGAACTAAGAACAAAAGAATAACACAATTCAACTCCACTGCCAACTTTTTCCAATCTGAGAGTGGCAAGTAGGGAGAGGAAAAACAAACCAAAACATGAAAAGGAAAACCACTACCACACAAAAAAAATGATAGAGTATAATAAAGGTAGGCATTCACAATAGTAGTCAAAAATCTATTGCTGAAACAGAAAACTATGTTTTTCTTGGGAATTTTTTTCCATATACCCTGTGCTTAATTTTCCAGCAAGACATCATATTGCTGAAATGCAGAGTTAAATCAAACAGCAGCTGTTCCAGGAAACCCAACAACAAAAGAACTGCCAAATCAAGGCTGATATGCAACAATAAAAGTTGAGAATTAAAAGATGAGGAAGCTGCTACCTGCCAGCTACACACCCTGTAGGGCTCAACCCCTACTAAGATGATTCTATCAAGCTAAAAGTAATGAAACAGCCCTAACTAAAAAAAAAAAAAAAAAAAAAAAAGTCAGGCAACAGGATTCTATGGTAATGAAACACATTACATTAGCCAACACAAGAAATACTCAAAGGATTTCGTGAATGAGCCTGTTTTTACAGGTTTTCTGAACATTGGCTTTCTTTAGCATTAATAGGGTTATAATTCTCTACGGTGATTAAAATAATTTATAGCCAGGAATTAATTTCTTATTAAATGATGCAAGACTATCCCCTTCACACCATGCTGTGAGTGTGCCTTCTCACAGGGGAGCGCTGAGGTCCCACAGCGTGTGACTGTGTAGGACTGGTGGTCACACTGAGTACCATGTTCTGCAGGATGGGGCAGCACCCTGATGGGCACGCAAAGCCTTCCAGAATTCCTCCATTAAAGTATCTTGGGCAACCGTAATAATCACCATAACGCCTTCCAAAAAAAAAAAAAAAATCTCCAGCAAACAGGTGGCTTTGTTCATAAAATCACGTATGAGAATCACAGATTGGAGTTTTCACCTTGCCCAAATGATCTTTCTCTGCAAGGTGTACTGGAAAGGCACTTGCATAGTGGTAATTTCAGAAATTTGACTATAAACAACTATTAAGAGCTGCAAATACAATGGCTAATTAACAGTGATCCTGAAGTTATGCTCCTGCATAATAGGATTCAGCCTGCTTTGGATCACTGCAGGAAATTTGTTATTTCAGAAGCGCAGTATAGGCTATTTTGAGTATAATAGCTAATTAGACAGTTGAACTTAATTAGCTTTGTTTCTAGTGCAAAGGTCTCTATATATGTATAGGTCCAAGCTCTTTCCCCATGAGCACCATTCCTTTAACCTCTGTCCCAGGGTGGGTACCATTTGCCACAGTCCAACCAAGAACACAGTAATCTAGAATCAGTGTTATAAAACAGTAAATCCTGCTGCAAGACATTAAGTTACATCTGTCCAGCTGAAATCCTCTTACAGTACAACATTCATTACTGCAAGAAGAGCGGGTGCTTAACTGAAACTGGATCAAGGTCTGGCAATCTTACACAAATAAAAATCCATGGATGAAACTTGTGGTAAGAAGGTAAAATATATAATGTTCCCTGAATAATTCTTCATTACTTTTAAACCTAGGGCATCAAATCCAGCCTCCAAAATATTATGAAACATAAATAATCAAAGCTAATTGTCAGCTGTCAACATAGCAAGTCCTGCACGGAGAAAGGAAATGAAAGGTTGATTCATGAACCAGCCCATCGCAGCGAGGACCATGCTGAGCCCTGCCATGAGATGGAGATCAAGAAACAAGGGCAGTAGCAGACCGCTTGCACCAGTCCAGTGGCTCCCCTTCCCTAGCAGCATTACTGGAACCAGTACCAGGCTGACGGGGCCAACAACAGCTGTGCAGAACTGTAGTTTTCCCCAATTCTCCCCCCAAGTTCCTGGGCTCAGAGCAGCCCTCCCAGCTGTTGGTATGAGCAAGCAGTTCTGCTGTATGCCACTTCAGTTTGGTGCAAAATAAAAGACAAAGTCTCGAAGCTCTGTAGTTTCTCAAGCTAAGATGAAAACGAACAAGACAGAGGAAAACAAAAGGGCACAGAAAAGAAAAGAAATGAAGAAACCCCCTGAAAAGAATGAAGAAACCAGTCTTCCCTTCATTGTCCCTGTACTGCACACCCACCAAATATCTGAAGTGGCTTCCTTCCTGCTCACAAAAACATTTGCAGATTTGCTTTCACTAAGCAGCCCCCTACTCCATCTGGCAGCAGCCTAGATGAGCATATTGAAATGATATCCTCTACGCTGCTAAATATTCCTGCTGATAGAGGGCTCGTTGGAGAGGTGCCAGCATGTTTAATTGCAAATGGAACAGGCGTTGGCCAAATGATTCCTTCATTTCCAAAAGCACAGATGAGGGTCAGCTCAGGAAACTTCTTTAGGCTGTAAAAGATTAACTTTCAGTGTGATTTTGAGTTCCTCTTGTTTCAGCTGACAGTCCGTATTCATTGTATGAAATGGAAACAATGGAAACCCAACAGTGCTTAAGTTCAACTGCGCGACATCAGCAACAACAGGTCTGTCAAACTCAATTCCTTTATATTTTCCATTTTCCCTATATTTTGCAGCTGCCTCTAATGACAATTTGAGTAAAACCATTCCCCACCAACATGTTACAGGAAGCAGCATCAGGAGTCCCTGCCCTGACCCGCTGCCCCTCCAGGCCCCTAGGCGCGTGCCCTGGCTCCCCCACCACACACACATCCATGACAATATTCCAATAGCACAAGAACCAAGTAGGAATTTTGTTTGAGATAAAGGACTGGAAGATGGTGCTGGATTTTTTGTTTTGTTTTTCTCCATAACAGCTATTCATAACACTTGCCCCTCGCTAATCCATTTTCATTTAAGCTCTTTAAGGATTTGAAGCTCTCTAACAGCCCAAAGAGAGCGAAACGGTGCATGTATTTGTTTAGCCAGAACATTTTTACTCTTACTTTATTGCTACTTATTTCCTGCAACTTCAGCTGAGTGTATTGGAACTTGGCCCTCTCAGGAATGCCTGTTCCTTTGTTTCACTATCACTAAACAAATGTTATTGTTTGCTGTTATTAAACAACCAGAAGTGAACTGAGGAGCCACAGGTACTGCTCCAAGGTATTCTGTGCCATAAAAAGACACGCAGCCCACGGAAAGCCCTTTAAGTTAAAAAAGTAGACTATAAATTAAGACTTTCACACCTCCCACCATAATATACAGAACATCACCAAGCTGGCCAGACCCCACAGAGACAATTCTCTAGAAAAGAAATGTGTGTTAAGTGAAATTTCTTCCATAGACCATACCAACTCATCATTTTTATCCCAGGAAAAAAAAATCCCCCAAGGTTTCATAATAATAATAATAATAGTGGAGTTTATAGAAATAAATATTTTTAACTACATTTTGGTATAGCTTTTGCTTTTTAATTATAATTCAATATCTGCACTTGCACTATCTTTGTCATTTTTTATACCTTCAGATACTTTTAACTGCCTGAAAAAACAACTTAACTTTATTTTATCAACACCTATTCTGTATTGTGTGAACAAAACAACTTATATAAAGAATGCAATTCAGCTTCTGAAAACAAATTCTATCTTGTAGAATTTACATTTGAATCACTTCTCTGCTATCTCCCCTTCCACTGATCATAGACAAGCTGATTTTAGCAACATTTTAATAATCTGCTGGGGACACGAAAAAACAGTAATGGGGAGATGCTCAATGGAGAGAATAGCACCTCAAAAATGAAACAGCAGACACATGAATCTAGCAGTTTTGTTGTTTGAAGTGAGAAGTAGATATTTATAAATCATACGCATTCTACACTATTTACTGTAAAGCATTCTTAATCAAATCCAACTTTGGGCTAACCTTAAATAAGACAGGAAAAAAGTACAACTCAGGGGAACATAAGAAGAAAGGAATTTTGGGTTTACTTTATCAGCATGATGTATTTTCTTTAGGCACATAGTTAATAATGACAGTAAATATAATCCTCTTTGAAGCTGTCATGCCGAACTTTTGCCTTCTGTATTTGCTGTCTTGCTCAACTCCAAAGGCAGAAAGAGGAAAAAACACCCTGAATTGCTTCACAGAAGATCATTAAAGTATTTTGAATGCATAGGATAGCAACAGCAATTTTGCTTAAATGTACTGAACCATAGGTCTACCAAACATTATAGTTTCTTAATGGTCAATGTTTGCTGTTTTTAACTCATGTGATTTCTTTTACAGCTCCCAGCAGAAGTTACATGTGGTATTAATATGGCATAACATACCTTGGAAACCACAAACAAAAAGAAAAAAAAAAGAGAGCGAAAGGGAAAAAGGGGGAAAAAAAATACTTTTCAACACCTCTTACACATCTTTATGTCATTTCAAGTTCTGAATGTAGGAGCTGAAGATCTAGAAGGCGTAGGCTTAAAAGTATGTCATTTCTGAAATTATTGTAGAGCCAACTCAAAAGGAAGAGAGAGCTTGACATCTGCAGAGATGGAAGCACTGATACGTTTTGAAGAGAAGCACTCCAAAAGCACACAGGTCTCAAAAAATTTCACATCCTTCGTTTTACAGGGGAGAAAGTGTGAGGTGGAATGGTATCCTACTGTAATCCCTCACTCTTAGGTACCTGTGGCCTTACAAAATAAAATCATCTTTACCATGTTGCTCCTAAGATGTTTACCCAGAAAGCAAAGAGAGACAGACATATGTTGAGAAATTAACTTCCTACTGAATGGTCGATCCAATCCACGGTGTTGATTAAGGATTGCTGGCAAACATTTATAGGTATTTTTGGCTTGTTACTAGGCACCCTTTTTTCTGCATGTGTTGGAAATACACTTTGCTGTTTTCGGTGCCTGGAGCACAAATAATTGAGCCTGTTTTATTGCTATCATCTGTGTGATTTGTTATGAGATGTTTATGCACTGTACATTATCTGTTGTCTACCTTACTTCAAGCCTGATCCTGCATTTCCCCCTCAGGTAAGAGATCCTCACTAATATGAGGAACCCAGGTGGCAAAATCATGTTTCCCTGTACAGTGGATTAATCTTGGTTCACCCTGGTTACATCCAATGCAAATGCAAATTTCCATTTGTGAATTGAACCATTTTCCAGGGTTATATACTAAAAGCATTCGATATTTATTAACAAAGACATGACGGTTATTGCATTGGTGGACTTTGGCCCTAGAAAATCTCGACCACAATAGCCAACTTAATTGATTTGCAGGCATGGGACATTACATGCCGTCTGTATTTAAAATGGAAAGCAAGTTCCCTGTGCCACTGTCATTTACATTGGGAAGTCCATTATCCCTCAATAACCAAGTTTGACACCACTCTGGATGAACACCTGTATCCTATTTAGAGCAGTCTACTTCATTTTCACAAAGCATTAGCAGAGTCATGGATCTCTGAGCACTCATTTGGAGGTCCTTACTAATGCAGATTTGTTTATTACAAGGAAGAAACTGGATTTGCGGAAGCTGTGTCCTACACACAACACCCAGTCAGTCTTGAGGCTTCTGGCAAAGCTCAGGTTCCAGCATTCAGAGGGAAATCTTGTTAGAGGAGACTCTTCAGTTTGAATACATCAGAAAAAGTATTTTCCCTGATCTATTTCTACCTACTACACAGCCTATATCATTGTACTCCCATAATTCCATTAAGAATGCATAATTAAGAGGACAATTTTTACACTGGAAACTAATGCTTTTTTTTTTTGGGGGGGGGGGACGGGACAGGGCGACAGCTGGAAGAGAGGTAGCCTTTAACATAGATGTTTATTCACTCCACTGTGTCAGAATTAAACAGGAAAAAAAAACACTACAAAATGCAAAAAAGGTGCTACCACCTTTGTGCCTATCAGAATACTGTCAGTGTTCTAATGCAAAGCAAATGCACGTTCACCAACCTTAAACATTACACCCTTTGAAAATATAATTTTAAAAACCAAAACAATAGAAGAAGCATGCTCCAAGCAGACAGAACACAGGATTTGTTCAGCCTATGGAAGCCATGCACATATTTGTGACAGGCTTATTCACTACAAAAAGCTACAAAGAGGAAATCATCCAAGAGCTCTTCAAACAGGCGAGCAATTTTTCAACAAACATATTCCAGTGCTAGCATAAACCTTGCTTCCCCTTGCACACAAACTCCTTTCTGAATCCAACTTCACCATGACCTGTTCGGTGTTTTACATATTTCTCTTTAACTCCACACATCTGAGCTTTAAATTGTTAGTCGCTTTTCCCCCCTTACTCCTCAGACTCTGAGTAGCACACCAGCATTGCACACACAGCGGCACAGTAACACCACTCCACACGAGCCCAAAGGTACAGTATGGATTGCAGGTGAGAAGGGCTTAGGAGCAGTACAAGATCATGAACCCATGTGCAAGCAACAGGATACTCACAGAAGGATCCCTGTAAATAATTCTTTAGATGACAAACCAGCTAGATTTCAGAAACAGTACATAAAAACATCCAGCACATAGGAGAAAGAACATAGAAAATACTATCAACACTGAACAATGGATTAAGCAACTTTTCCTACTATGTAAGAGAAATAGGAACTGCCAGATGCAGATAAAGCTGAGATAGGTTTAATAAGATCATTACCATAAGCTGTATAGTGCCAAACTGCTAAAGAACATATAGTTCATCATGCCATCAAGAAACCACTGATGGAGAGTAACAAACTAAATGCGAAGGCTAACACTAAATGCAACATCTAAGCCTGCAAAATACAAAGCACCAGTCTCTTTGTAGCCAAACAGCATCAGTAGGGGCAGTTACTGCATCCACCTTGGTTCATTAGTTCTTCCAGGGCAAGAGTAAGTTCTAAAAGGAGCAGGGTGAGCCAGCTTACTATTAGATCATGGCTTGTATACAGATCAGAATTAAACAAATCTCAACAGCGATTCAGATCATCTCAGGGAACAGATAAGATTTTGAAAACCAAGCGGGCTGAAAGCTGGGCTCTTTCTTCCAGTGGTTTGTTAGGGTTCCCAAAGGGTACTATTATAGAATTTGGAATCTGAATATACATTTAAAACATAGATTAATGAGTCACTGTATAGCAGGTACTTTTTTTTTTTTTTTTCCATTGGGAAATAATGCAAAGATTAAATAAAAACATCTTTGTAAAGATGACTTCTCCTGTATTATGGAGATGATCATCTTGGACAGTGTTCATTTGTGAAAAAAATCAAAAAATGCCTTGCTCTTTCTACTTGTACTTCTTATTGCATCTAGAAGCAAAAGAGAGGTCAGGTACGTGGTTTATGCAAGAACAGACATGCAAGATCATCTTGAAAAGGCACCAGTATTATCATAAAACCTGGTTTACCTTTTTATTTTCATGATTTTTCATGTGAATTAGTATGCATAGAGGTATATTAAGGATAGAGAGAAAAGCAATACTGCATTTGTATATAAAATATTTTCCCTAGACACACATTTTTCTGGACTGCATCAACAGTAGCTAATCCTGTCTCTAATACAAGAAAGAAAGTGTTAACAAACTTCTCCAAGTAAGATGCAGAAAAAAATGAGAAAAAGAGATGCATGAAGGGCTAATATTCTCCAACACTGTTTCTGTTAAAGGTGTTTTGCAAGTCCTGCTGCTTAAAATGTACAAGAGTAGGGTTAGTAGGAAATATTTAATGTTTTCTATGACATGATTTTTGAAATGCACCACTCTTCCCTGGAACAATTACCTTTAGCTGAGGTTGCTGCTTACATGGCCAAGCAATTCATTACATGTTCCTAAACCACTACACAGCCTCCATCAGCTGAACGCGTGGCAGCTTCCCTGCACCCAATACACAGAGGTCCCCACTGACTTTGCACAAAAGTTACATTCTCATGTTAAGTGACAAGTGAAATGGACATAAGACTCTGGGCTTTGTTTTCCCACATTAAGACATTTAAGACATTTCTGTCCCATGCAGCAAACCGCAGTCATTTGGTCACTTCGGAAAGCAAGATGCAGCTGCCTTGACATTTTGGTCAGCAGAGCAAAAGATGTCCAGCAGCCTCCTCAAAGTGCTTTCTGTGGGGTCAGGAAACCCAAGGCTGACAAATCCCACTGCATGCCTAACTGCTGCAGCTTTTTCCTTGCTGCAATAGGGTGCAAGGTATCCTAGCTATTTTATATTTCAATTCTATTTCTGTGATTGTTTTTAGCTTTGACAAGCTGTTAGACGCCTGAACAGCAAGGTCCTGGTGCTGCAGCTCAGCAAACGTCCCCATTAGTCTGCCTGCAGTTATTTTGGGGGCTTGCAGTCTTTTAGACTGAGGGTACTTGTTATTGCCAACCACGACATTCATTCGTCATTGCCTTTTACCTTCTAGATACAGTAGAGGGGCATTAAGTCTGACAGCCCTACGTGTTGTAATGGTATTACTGCATAGGCTAGCAGTGTCCCTATAATTTAAGGCCTGTTGGTATTACTATTAGAAACAACAGTTTTCAAAGGGCTGATAACTTTGCCACTTGAAATTGTGCAAGGCTAAAGCTCAAAATAGAAATAGTCATTTCCCCCCATGTTCTAAAATGGAGAAAGCTCCCAACCAAAATGACAGGTTCTGTTGCAGCTTGACAATACATCTATGTTTGAAGTGTTTTCTAGGTACTTTCAGATGCTGTTTTGCCCCCTCTACACTAGACAAAAATATCCCTGTAGATGTCATGTCTGCCTTTCTGACCCCACACCACTCAGAACATCTGAAGGCAGTTCAAAGATTACTTCTGCAATTTACAGGCCTACACAAACACTGCAACTTCTGATTCAGGTTAAATATACTTCCCTGAAAGTCTATTTTTGGACAGTTTGGCAGCATATAGAAAAATTGTCTCCTCTTACATTTCCCACAAAAAATAAATATAAAAATTGAGCTTAGAGTTATTGGTTCATCTTGAAGTACTGCTCCATCCTCTTTTCTAGAGAACTTCTTTGGTTATTTTTTTTTTTCCTCTTTTGTTTTAAGGAGCTATAGACATGTCCCTGTACAGTGCTCTGGGCAGGATTTCACAAATGAGTAGGAGCTACGAGCCCTCGACTGAGTGAGTTCCTCTAACTGTTAAAAGGTCTGTGTCATACGCAGCAAATCTAAGTAACAACAAAAATCCTTCCCTTAGGGTGGCTGCACTTCCTGTGGTTTCTTAACATGCCAGGGAAAAAAAAAAGGGCCTCATCAGGAATGGAGACAAACCACAAAACCCTTATTCTAGTCCTCAGGTCCAAGGGGTCCAGTGGACCAGGGTAGCTGATATTTCCAACATGAAAAGATGTCACCATAGCACCTGAGAACACTGTCAGAAGAATGCCATGCATTTTTTCTAGCTCCTCAAATCTACCCAAAAGAAGGACTGAGACAACCACAGGAAAATTCTTCATAAGATCATGTAGGTGCAGAAGCGCATCCACAGACAGCTGGATGTTTAGAGGCTGTATACAACTCGTGATTATCCCGCATAAACTTCCCTTAACAATGCAAAATTTATCCAGGGAAACATTTTAAACAGCTCTGCATTAAACTTTTGGGAGCCCACAATCAGATGGATATAAAAACTTGTTCATATTTGAGTAACAGATTAAAAACTTTTAACACTGGAAGAAACAGGTGCAGAATGTTAAAGATAGCAGCCTGTTTTGCTGGAAAACTGGAAGCAAGTAGAAGGCATCCATATTTGCATAAGCAGATCAGATAAATGGAAGAATTTAATATTTAATTGCCATTCCTGAAGTACAGTTACATGTAGACCATGTCTAATTGAGACTCACTGTATTTCTATGAGTATAAAGGAAATGGCTGTGCAAAATTTAGCTTTGCATTAAAATCTAAATTCAAGAGGTGGAAAATTCCAGAATAAAAGTTCTACAGTAAAAACTATACCTTGCAATAAGTGGGGGGTGGTGGGAAATAAAACCTTTAGAAGACTCTTAATGAATTTTAAAATGAGACAAAAATAATAGCAAAACACATTATGTGAGGCCAAGGAGAAACCATAATGCAATTGGGACAAATATGGCAGATGTGAGAACTACAGAGTTATGAGAAAGTGAAGTGCTGTTTGGCAGACTGCTGCAAAAGCCATGTGTAATAACCAAATCAAATGTCTGAAACAAGTATCTAATCAAAATGGCTGTTACTGTTTTTAAGGGTCTTTTTCAGTTGGCACTTTCTGCTGTCATTTAAGCCCTTAAAAGCTTCAATTTTATAAACCTGCACTTTTGTCTCAGGTCTGTAAGGATGGATGTGCACTCCCAGAGGAGTGCAGAGAACACACACAAGCTGCTGCAGGCATCACTTTCTGTGCATCTGATAACTAAATAAATTTACCTTTAAAAACAGAGTTAATCCAGCATGTCTGAAAAGTGAAAGTGGTTGCTGTTCTGATCCTTTTCTAGTCTTGCAAGAAATCCTTTTTTTAAAACAAAACATTTCTCTCTCAAATATCAAAACTCTCAAGACCAATTCTCTTCTACTTGTCAGACATACAGCTGAAAAGCCCTGTAAACCATCTTTATGCCATTGCTTTATGTGGGACACTTAGCTATCACTATTTTCTTATTAAAGGAAGCAGCTTTAACCCACATGAAGTAGTAACTAAATATGAAAAGTTTAGAAAAGCTGTTGAATCTTAGAATTTTTTTTCCCTTCTAAAGTTCAACTTTTTTTTTTTTTAAATGAATCTGATCAAAATAAGAATTAATATTGGTTAGTACTTTCACAGTGTCCATCAGGGTTTAATATAAGGTGACCCACTTGGCTATTCATTGCGATATCATTACATTTTTCAACATAATATTTTAAAGTGTACTTTTAAGCAAATCAACCTATTATAACACCCCTTTCAAAATTATTTTGGAAGAAGGTGCATTCAAATAATGTTTGTAGACATTTTTACTTCATAGTAATTTTTTTTTTTTATTTTTTTTTGTCAAAAACTTATCGCAGTTTTCCAGACAGAATTGTTACTGATCTCAAAACTTACAAAGTTTAAGAGTTTACAGGGGTATCCCATGTTTGGAAGAATCTCCCCTTCTTAAGAATTTACAGAATCACGGAATAGTTTGGGTTGGGAGGGACCTTAATACTTATCTCGTTCCAACCCTCTGCCATTGGCAGGGACCCCTCCATTAGATCACGGTTTTGTGATACTTTTGAATAAGTAACTACCGAATATAGTAGGGAGCAAAAATTGCATGGAGACAGTTATTTGGAGCATAACTTATTTAACTAGATCCCTATACTTTCATTTGCAAATTATCATGCAAAAAGCAGAGACAGGCCACTGAAGAAAGTTACTAGTCATACAGAAATTACTGAATACCAGAACATCAATAACTTAATTCAATTTATAGTATTATTACTTGGCGCACTCTGATACAATGTAATATGTAATACTATTCCTAATTTCATAAATTATATCTATAAAGAGTGCTTTGGGACTGAAGTCAAGACACTTGCACACACTGTATTGCATGTTAAATGCTACTCCCTTTCCTATTTGCATAGCAAGAGAAAAGAAGAAAATTTGATTTAAGCAGGTAGAAAGGAAACCAAAACTTATGCCTCTGTATATGACGAGAATAAGTTATATTCACTCAGGTTCACAGCTTAAAGAACAGAAGAAACCCTGGTGGAAAGACTTCCATTTTGAGAAAGCATGCATGCGAAGCTCTCATTCTCCTTTTTCCTTCCTGCCATTTTGATATAAACAGTTACAAAAAAAAAGTAAAAAAAAAAGAGGATCCTGTTTCGAGGAACTGGCTTCCACTTCTCCTTCTGCAGTCCCTCCCAAATCTCACACCCTTCTCACCCCAAATCTAGGTACTATGTCTGCCTCTTCATCCAGTATAAACCCTTACGCTAAGCCTCAGCATGGTTACTGTATCTCTCATAGCTTCCTTATTCACCAAATTCATCACCTGCTGTCCGTAAATTGAGTCTCAGACACAAGCAGCTGTCTAGGCCCCTCACATCTCCAACCTGTTTAACTTCCCTTCCAACAACACCTCCAAGAGGGTTTCTCTCTTTGTTTGCAAGCCAAACACCTATGATTGTCTCTTATTTCAAATACTGCAGCACCCTAATGCATGGGTAATGCAATCATCCCCAATTTTAATGTGGGATTTGAAAGAGAGAAGTTCTTAGAACATTTCTTTATCAACAACTGACTACCCTTAACATCCTTGCCCTGTACTTCATCACTATTTGTTTATTCTGCTGCCTTCCCCTGCAATACTGTGCTACATCACCCCAGGGCCTGCTGGGCAGTCTCTGCCACGTGCACTGGCTCTACCTGCTGGTCTGGGGCCAGCCACTGCCTCCCAGAGACAGGGCCTATGAGGCTGCATCACACTCACAGGGCAGCAGCTACCCTCTGCATAGGCACTCTGAAAGAAACTAACAGCAATTAAGAAATGAACGGGGGGAGGAATAATCCCAAAGGCTCCAAACTTGTGGAATTCCATTTGTGTGTTAAAATTAGCCAGTGCACCTGAGAGCTTTGGACAAATGACTATTTTTTGTAATATCTAAGTGATAGATAACATTAGACTGTATGTTTACACTAGGTTTAGTGGTTAGTTTGATAAGTTCACTGCTTTTGTTCTTTAAGAGACTCTTCCATAATAAGATAGTTTGGAACTTCACATTCAAGATATTTCATCATAAACCGAAAGTCACTAAAACTGCAAAGCAAGTAAAGAAAAGTTAGCAGTAAGCTCAAAGATCCTCAAAATGGAAACTGGTATAGGTACCAATTAACATTTAGATTGCCTGTACAAAGGGATGCCATAAATTCCCACACCTCAGGTACAATAATTCCTTTTAATATCTCTTTGTTTCGCTGCCAAAAGTCTGTCTCTCTGCTGTGTACCATTTCAAGGAACATTTGTGCACTCCTTGGTTTCCAGAAAGTACTGGTCCACATGAATGACATCAGCCAACATATTTCACTTTGTAACCCAGCTCACCTGCAGTTGGTTTCTTTACACACAAACTCTCCAAGAGACAACCACAATTCTTTTGAGCATTATTCAAAAGGAAAGGTACCAATTTAGCAGCACTGAGTAAATGCATTGTTGTTAGCAGAAAAAGGTAATTTCCTACATTTCTACCACTAAGTTCTGCATAATACACTCATAAATTTCAGCTGCAGCCTGCACTGAAAACAGAAGTTGGCTCTGCCTATGTATTGAACTCATTAGACCTAAAAATGAATATTTTAGAAGTTTCTCCAATGTTTCGTTTTGTCTCTCTATTAGTTTTTTGGCACTGTAACAAGAGTGCTATTCTGAGCATTTAAAGAACCAATCTTTAGTTACCACTTTAAAAAAACTGGACTTCGCATGCAATGGAGCTTCTTGTTGGAAGTTTTATTATAAAATATCCCACTGTGGCTTAAAAAGAAATTCTTTGCAAAAGGGCCACCTTACTAGCAACAAGCACATCAAATTATACATCTTTGGTCTTACTACACTATATTGGGTTTGATGCATGCATAGAGATATCTTTATGATTAAAAAAAAAAAAACAACAAAACAAAACAGAAACAAAACCAGTGAAAACTTGAAGAAATCAAATTAGTAGCAAAGTAATACAAAGGTACCTTTGTACCACAGTAATAATGTTCACAACAGGAGTAACTCAAAGTCTCAGGAACATACCTGTCCTGCAGTTACTGTTCTTCCAACTACCCATAGAAGTGACCTCTATAAAGGAACAGTCAACTCAAAGCCCAGTTTCTGGAAAAAAAGGTTAAAATGACAGGGACCAACTCAAAAATGTCCAGAACACAACAATGAAATGAGCAGACTGATTAAACAAAACAAGGAAAAAGCTAAAGAGCTGGACGCTCAGAGTGGAACAGAGTATTATGCTTCAAATACATAAAAGATTGCTGTAAGAAAGAAGGGAAGGAATTGTTTTTTAAGACTACTACTACTGGCAGATGAAAACTTAAGTCATCTTTGTATGAGTTTAGTTCTGCATAAAGAAAATTCAAGGATAGTGAAGCATCAGAATAGATGGGCTGGGAGGTTTCCATAGCTAGACATTTTCAAGACCGCATTAGGTAACAGCTTGTTAAAAAATGACACCAGGTTATTGCCCCTGATTTCAGGCACGACAAGCACTTCAGGCTTCATATTACATGATTACTGGGAAACATTTCAGGAAACAATTCAACTGTCAGCCGAATACCCAAGCTTACAGGTGGTGTGGCTGCAATGATGCAATTCACTTCAGACTTCTGTGTTAATCTTCAGTTCTCTGTTCATTTGCTTGTTGTCAGAGATGCTGGAATGAGAACTCATACCTGATGAAGATGACATCTGATGCAGGAAACCCAGACGCAAAGTGCAATGAGAGTTTCATCAAAAAGAACATGCTCAAGATTCTGCAACAATCAAACACTACCAACATCATCTTCAATGCAATGATTTGATTGTAGAAACTGCAGTAGCTTTTCTAAGGATACCTAAGCTAAAGAACAAAGAGAGGACAGAAAAAAAAAAAAGGAAAGCATGCAAAAACACTCTCACATATCTTAAGCATCAATCTAAGGCATTTGTTTTTAGAATGGTTCTCTGCTATTGAAGAACCCACATATTCATGTATTCATTCAAACAAAACCAAAAAAAAAACACAAAATTGTAAGCTTACATCTATAGTAGTAATTCAAATAAAATTAAGTCTTAGAGACAAATTAAAATGAGCTGGCAGACAGGAAAAGTGCTGCATACTGCATTATCGCCTGGTCTCTCTCTCTCATGCAGAAATAGGTTTTAGCCAAGTCTTTATAAGATTATCTTTTCTATTTCCATACCAATACTTTGCACCCTTGCTTTCCCAGCTATGTTCAGTTTTGGCCTTCGCTGAGTCATTTTGACATTCAAACTTCAAGAATCAAACCTATCACTACTCAGCCTAACCACCACCATCTCGGATAATCATCCTTTCTTATCTTGAACACAAAAACATCAAGCTTACTGACTCACTCTCATTGTTAGCACTGAATATGTGCAATATGAGAATATTCTCAATGATTTTTGCAGTCTCTGGAAAAGGACAGGTATTTTGCATGTAACTGTATAGATGTGAATGCACATACATGCACAAAATATATTCAAGAAATAAAAATCATGCATCTGAATTTATCTCAGATAATTGCACCTTGGTTAGGCAAGAGCCTAGAAAAATCATGACACTTACAAGTAACTGAACACAGTTTGTGTTATCCTAGCACATTAAGTTTTCCAGAGCCACAGACTACCTGTGATGTGGGCAAAGAAGTTCATGGACAGCATCGGCAAGGGAAAGTTACTCCAGGAGAATGTATAACAATTTTATTTTATTAAACCATTCACATACAAGGAGTTTGATTTGCAATCTCCTCACTTCTCCATGAAACAAGTACTTTGTACTTGAAACAAGTATGCTCTGATTTCTGCCACATGCCAAGAAACATTGTGGCAACCAGCACTGAAGTCTCTCAGAAGGGCAGGCCAACACAACGCGATGAAAAGCAAAGTTCAAAAGACTTGAAATAAAAACCAACACAGGCAGTTGCCAACAGTCACACCAGTTAACTGAAATATTCAGACAACACCTCCAAAACCTTGCAAGTTCTAAGTTTAAAAACAACAAAAAATAAGAATTAAGACTCGTGCTTAATAGATCTGAGGCGGATCTCAACCATTTTCATATCAAATAGTACATTGCTTACATACCCTGCAGAAAATAAATTCCACCAAGAACGTGAAAAGAAGAAACACTCTGGGCTAGGTTAAATCCCTTATGACAACCACCATTTTTCACAGCACCTTTAGAAGCAATTGCTGCCCCAGCTGCACAACAGGGCTAAATTCTCTTTTTCTCATAGAGTGCCAAACAGTGGAATGCTAACACAGGTGGAAAAAGTTCACATCCAATGCAAGCTGTTTTTCCACACTGGGAGGGGGTCATGCATATTAGCCGCAAGAATTGAGAGTAGTTTAGCAATATAAGCACAGAGCTTGGAAAAAAAAAAAAAAAAAACAGTGAACACATTGATATAAGGTCTGAAAGAACAAATTAATCCAAAATTAAAATTACAGATTGTCCTTATTTTCTCTGCTGTTAATGTAGAGAGTAGAAAGATTAAGAAATACTTAAATTCTTTTATTTCCATTCATAGACTGCAATGGCACCGGACAGTAGTGTAAAAACCATGTGTTGATTTTCTATCCCCTGCATTAAATCCACAGATTGTGGAAACCTTTAATATTACAGCCAGGAAGTAAAAAACCAAAAGCCCTGTCAGAGGTCAACAAGAGGCAGCTCTAGCCTTCAATCCAAAGCCCAAACTGCACAAACCACAGTTGTCTGGACACCACCAGGCAGGGCTAGATGCTCTGTGCCTCACACAGCCGTGACTGGTATTTTGACATCAGCAGAGTAACAGCTTCTCAGAAAGCAAGGATGTGACCTCCGGATCCCAGGGCTGACTAAAACCAATACTACTGACACTGATGCAGATATCACTTGTCCAAGTGTTATGACAGCATGTTGTTAGGAAGTGAAAAGCAGAACTGAGAATGGAGAGATCTCTTTTCCTAAAGAAAATGGAATAGCCAGAGTCCCATGCTAGATGCCTTGCTCTGTTATTGCTCTCTCTCTCTTTTAACAGGAAGGCAATTCAAGAAACAATATAGAACATGGAAACGGACAATCCAAAGAAACAAAAATCGTATTTATACACAGGAATACATTTTGTATACAAGCAGATATGATGCAGAAATACTTTTCTCATTCTCTACTTTTGTTTCATAATGACTAGCTTAAGTCAAGAATAAAATAAAACATTATCAGCTGCATCTGCATGACTAATTCCCAGTGTTAGTTAGCCTCAAATTAACTTCATCAGCTTCACTGGAGCTGCTTTTACTGATGTAAGCAAGATCAAAGTCTGACCAAAAATATTCAGTTTAGCCTTGGTTCCAGTTCAGAAGTTCGCTTTCTGAAACATTTGTTCCACTTTTGGCAATAACTATAGTAGGTTTTAGAGCAGATAGTTATTGTAACTAATGTATACTTACACGAATAATTACGAACAAGAATGCTTACTTACGGTATTTCCTCACATCTGGAGAAGACCAGAAGCACAACAGCAGCTGTCTGGTTGCTGTCATTAATTTGTTGCTATTTATTCACTGAACGCTTATTCTTTTCTCTCCTGATGATAAATGGTCTAATGGAACCTCATACATTTCCCATCAACTTGCGTCATTGGTTTAGTCAATTATTGAACAGGCAAATTGCATTCACTTGAGAAAGATAGTAAACAAAGTAACTACTCAATACATATTAATATCTTCATAATAATCAATACACATAAGCTACCTATTATAGAAAGCCTGCTTTTTTCATACCTCTATAAGTTCACAGGTGATCAATTACTGCTTCCTAGCAGCCTGAAATAACTTTGGAACAAGAATGACTGCTTTACTTGTTTCCCTGCTCTTATCCCCACCCAGTTTCTTTGTGTTTCCCTTCCCTACTTTTTGTCACAAATTACGTCTGGGACAAAACAATTGCTCTATACCTCCTCCCCCATCTCCCTGCTAAACACACTAGCATTACTAAGGTGACATTTGATGGTCTCAATTTAAAGATCTGATATGATAATGGGCTGTGATAACTAAGTACTTTTCTGGCACTTTTCAGTTTTTCTTCTTCTCCTTGGTCACTTAAATTTATTTTTTAGTCATTTTTCTGTTGATAGAATATGCAGAATTGGGCAAATGCTGTCTCAAATCCTTGATTTATAACACATATACATTCAAAATCTACTATACAAAGCATTATCATCACATACAACACCTCTTCAAAATGAATGTGATAGCATCAGGTTTGTTTGCATGTTTAAAGGTAATCAACAACAAAAAAAAGAGCGTTACAAAACCAAACATATTTTGGGCTTTCACCAAAGAAAATAAACAATAGCTTTGAATGACAGAGGTTTAAAACAGTTATGCTGTATGAACAATATGCAGTGCTTTTCTAACACATTTTAGAAGATGACTTATACTGAGTCTGCAGTCCTTGAGGCGGTAATTCAAGCTCCACAACCCCAACAACACAGCTCAAGTCAAAAAGTAACAAATCAAGCTGACAGAAAGCAAGTTGGTGAATTTTTACGTGATTTTACATCACAGATGAACAAGCATAGATACTAGCATGCAATAAAATACATCAGTACTACTACTGATTATGTAAATATATTTTATTGCTGTCACTGGCTTTCACAGGTACAGTATGCTCACATATTTTAATTCATTAGTCTCTCTAGCCCCTAACCTCTTTTCCTGCATTTCAGGGTATGATGCACTACCATTAATGTACTGCCCGTGAGAAGTATGCAAGAACCAAAATATTCATAAAGGAGAAAAAACAAACCAACCACAAAACAAAAACATCACAGCATAAAACTATCTGCTATCCACCTATGCATTCACAGCAAGTAAGCTGCATTGTGCAAAGTCAGAAAGAGTAAGCTGAGGCTTTAAAAGGTGACTCTAGTTAAAGGCACACCAGACAAACTTTCACATACTACTATTACAAACAAGCCATATGTGTATTCATATTTGGGAGTTCCCCATTTCACACTACTTAAGAGAAACAAGGTTATTCAAGCAAACAAAAGATCAGGTTGAAATGTGAGGAATTCCTGCATGTATTTACAGTACTACTGCCATAGTATTTAAAGAGCGAGGCTGAGCTGTGGTCTTAAATTGAAACCTCAGATGTTGTGAAAATCTGCAGATACCCTTCTGATTTTCCCCTGCCACCCAAAGCTCCAGCCACCCCGACAGGCACTCGAAGTGGATTCTCCCCACCCGTGCTTCCTTCCCGCGAGCAGGATGCAGGCCCCTGACAATACGGGGCCATCCTGCTGTGGTGCCCAGCCTGCCCCTACAGATGGGCAAAGCTACTCCTCTCCACTGCAGGGAATCTTTTCTAGCACACTGCTGTTAAGCCTACATTATCTCCTGTGTCTCTAAAGAAGGGAGACAGAAATTTAACCTTTTGCTGTGCAATCACTTTTGCATATTTATAAAGCTTCATGAAACTAGAAAAAGAGCAAAGTACAGGGACAGAACTGTAAACTCAATGTTTGCGAATGATTTTTTTCCAGGCTTCTGATCACTTCTGTCACTCTCCCCTGGTTTCTGTCCATTTGGACTCTAAATTTCTTGTGGCAGTGCATCATGCTTGCTCTGAGTCTCTAAACGGCATGCTTTGTATTCTCATGTTTCTGTTCATGTTTATGATTCCAGCACTTCAATTCTTCTAATCAATCTCATGGAAATAAGAGCTCAAATTTCTCAAGGAACAGACTAGACCAATATGGACTTGCTATTAAAAATACAGGTATTCAGACCTTTACTTATCTTTTTCATCTTGAGAGAAACTGTCAGACAACCTGAACTCCCAGTCTAAAACACAAAAACACATAGAAAACAGAAGGAATAGCACACACAAAGCACACAGGGTTAAACCTGAACTATAATGCAGAAGTTTAACTCCAGCTCGTATTAAATGGCAGTTTCATGGCCCAGAGACACTATCCATCCCCACTGAATATTAAACAAGTCAACAAAATTAAAGCCGTGTAAAACTAGCATGAACAGACACTTAACCTTATCATTTCCTCTACAGCTAGGTATTTGCAAGAAATGGTTTCACTAACTCAGTATTAAGGCCTAGAATTTACGGAGTGCAATTGAAAGGTTTTCACATTTATTTTAAAAATAGCTGTCCAAGGTGCCAGTGAGGCTGCTATGAAACAGCTTCTCGGGAAGGTCTTAGGCTAATGGCAGAGTATTGCTTCCTACTGTGTTCACTGCAGCATTAGAAAAGAACATGTACTTATTATTTAAAAACAGCTTCAACCTGTATCATCCTGTCTGCATGACAGAATCATTTAGAAACGTATCAGTCTATGCAGAAACTCTAAAATGGCTTTGAATCTGTTTCCTCTTCTCTGCATTAAAGCACCATGTATATTTCAATCTACTTGCACCGTCCTCTGCTTCATTAGCATGTCACAATAATTTCAGAAACAAAATTTATGTCACAGTGTGCAATGGCAGAAACTGTGTAAGACTATTTTGAGCTACAATAAACAAAAGCAGTGAAGCGAACTGAACAGCCAGGACGGAGCAGACACCGGTGCCACTGCTGCCAGCTGCTGCAACAACCCCCGTGCACAGCAGCACTTTCCCCCAGCCAGCACAGCAGCACACAGCCGACCAGCCACTGCTTTGAAGTTCGTCGCAGCCCCATAGTTACTGATCCATCGTTTTCTTTTCCCTGAAACAAGTTTTCTTGCCCATTTATGGCTTAGGTAACCACAAAAATGACCAACATTAAATGGCATCATTTCTCCCCTCCATATCATTTACACACAAACTTTGAGGTGATGGCTCAAATGCAAGATGATTAATTTCTCGAAATTACCTGTGCATGCTACTAGCACTCATTAACCCCTAAACAACTCAATATTTCATTGCATTCCAATAAAGAACAGATAAAAACAGAAAACATTCACTTAAACTCACATTTGCAAAGTAGACAAGTGCAGTGCAGCATCTAAGTTTAGGCTTACCCCATAAGTGTGCTATTACAGTGAATACAGAGAGCACACACACGTCTAGTCACTGCACATAAAGTATTCCAGCATACTGCTTTGGAAAAAAGTCTCAGGACAGTACAACAGTTTGACAGATGAACATTTAAAGAGACCCAAATCTCAGGACCCCAAATCATTACAGCTATTTTAAATTACTGCTGTAAACATTGAATATTTAATGAAT
Organism: Anser cygnoides; assembly: GCF_040182565.1. Taxonomy (NCBI): domain Eukaryota; kingdom Metazoa; phylum Chordata; class Aves; order Anseriformes; family Anatidae; genus Anser; species Anser cygnoides. The sequence goes on along the minus strand of NC_089884.1, from coordinate 20,087,026 downwards.
AAACCTAATTTAACAACAATAACACCACTTATTTTCTTAGAACTGTTTTGTATTCAGTTATTTTTGATAAATCTCTCTCCAGAGGTCTATAGAAATTCTCTGCAAAGATCCTGATAGGAATTTAACCTTTCACCTCTTCTCACACACAGTTCACCTCTCTCAGAAGCAGGATGCAGGCACAGAAATGGAGGCATCAGCTTCTAGCTAGAATCACTGCTGGCAAGCCAGCCCACCACGTCAGCCTACAAGGGAAGTACCTGCACCAGTTACCCCCCCGTTCTTAGCCCAGGTGCTAATTCAATAATTTGACATGGCTTCAGCAGTTCTATCACACAAGGAAAAAAATTTATCTACAGCATAAAGAAATGAAACCTCTAGGCAGAAGCATAGAGCTTTCAGATGACATTTTTTCCCCCCCAAAAAAATCTAGTGCAACATTGTCATAGGTTTCAAGAGGAGATGCAGCCTCAAGAACTGGCTGAAACAGACAAACAGCTGCCCCACTCCTCTCCCTTTCCTGGGCTAAGTTACAAATAAATAATAAATAAACAAATAAAATCAGTCCCTTGGGAGACTGCCAAGTAATATCAGAGGCCTTATAAACATACGGATAGGAACATTTCCCTGAGAGCCTGTTGTGAAGAACCTCCTCACTGGATAATCCATACTGTTTAATTTACTGTAGATCAGCCATACTTAATTCACCTCCTTACAAAGGATTCTCACATCCCAAGAAAAACATACAGCCATCATGGCCCTAAGCACCTGCACAAATGAAAAGTCCCCTTCCTAACCTTATCCACCATTTCCCCAAACGTAGCTTAACTTTTTGGTTAAGCTGCTCAGAGCCCACGAGGCCCACTGGTGCCTCGTTGTCACCTCCAGATGCAGCAGAGCAGAACCAGAGCTTTCTTTATAGAAAGCTGGAACATCAGAACAGGGTGCTATAATATTAGGAGTCACCTGGCTGGTCTGATCCAAGTTCTCCCATAGAATTCAGCACTGCTGGAAAATTGATCTTCCCACTCTCTCCAGAACCATGGAATTTCCTACCACCCATTCCCATCTAGCTCTGTTGACCAACTTTCCTCTACTACACCCGCCCTGTGGATTAGCTACAGAAGAGACCTGGTGTTTGCCCTTTCCACACCAGCTTTCAAAGTTTCTTCAAGATACAAGCTGAGGATGTATTTTAAGGTACTGATTAGGGCTTTTCACTGGAGCTGAACAAGAGGTATCTGAACTTAGTAGAAACTGATAGCAAGGTTACTTGCAGAATAAATAATTAGGATGCATAAACAGTGACATACGTGAAAAAAGTAATATCTCTGCAGGGGAAGGACAAATGCAAAGAAGAGACTATTGGTGTATTATATCTCCTTGGACTAAGTGTACAAAAGAATCGCACCAGGATTAATACCATTTAGATACTATACTACAAATAAACAGATCCCTAAAGAAGTACTGTTGTGAACAATTGTACAAATGGCAAATGTAACATCTTTGGCTACAAGTTTTCAAGAACTTTTTATTGTGTTATCAAAAACCACTAAAGGTGAGATTTGAAATTTGAATCCAAGTTGCCATATTTAATTACTAAATAAGTCTTGGACTAAATCCTCTGAGCTGATTTTAATAATTGAAGAATTTCCTCCTACAAATCCTTCCAAAGGAGAAAACTCCTATTTAATATAACTGTACGGCTTTCTGATCTCTATAACATGGAAGAGCAATTCATAATTGCAAAACATTATAACAACTCTGGAAAAATCTTTGTTTTATTTATTATTTGTATTTGTGACATTCCTTCATTGCTTATCTTGCCGCACAGTTGCCCTCTTACAGTCACACAGTTCTAGAGAGGCTTCACAGTTTTGAGCAGAGTTAGGCTTGAACTAAATCCCCAGATTTTACCACTCCCAGAGCCTGACCTTCATTACAGGGCTGAGTTTGGGGTTAAACCTCATTAACAACATCTGAGACTTTAAAGAAGCTGAAATTCTAAACTAATGAATGACTTTTATAGGTAAAGCTCAAGCCTAGTTTTTCAGCATGGTCAAGATGACTTCCTTATTTGAGGGTATTTTGCTATAGCAGGACCAAGATATCATTGTTAAACTGGTTTTACGCTTTTTAAGCAAACCTAAACTTTAGGTTAGATTTCTTCCAAGGTATGTAAAGCAGAAAAACACCTAGGTGTTCTAAAAGCTAAGCTATGACAATCACTTCCATCTTCTGGTAAATGGGTCTCCCTAAAATACACTCAAATGCATCTGCTCAGACTGCTGCAGCCAACTTAGTGCTTTTTAGATTAAAAAATAAAATATTCTGCTTTACTTCAAAATCTGTAGAAGTCAGTGAATGATAGTTAATTGCTCAGTCATGTAGTGTGTACAGCTGGAGAGCCAATAATGTGTGTTCCAGTTTCCCAAGCTTGTTTTAAGTATGTTCTCGTGGGTCCTTCTCTAATTCCCTCCACTCCATCCCTTCACCAGACATGCATCTCTCTGTCTCCTGAACCAATTTGTTCTATTTTTGTTAGCACTTTAGATTTAAGGTAATGATGAGACTTTTCTCTACGGTCTCCAGGCAGCTGAAAATCTGGGTCTGGATTCTTTCATCTGACTCATGCATGCTAATGTGACTGTGCTGAGCCCCACTGCTCCTGAGAAGGTCCTTAAAAGAGGAAGTTGCTATACATACATATCTACTTGCAAAAAAAAAAAATCAGAAGCCATGTTTTCAGCATATGAGTATTTTCAATGTTTAAGATGCACAAATGCCTCTTTCAACATCAAGATAACCTAAAGGAGCTTCTCGGAGCTTCTCATTTTAATAAAAAACATTTCCATACATATGTTAAATACTTTAAAGTGCTTATAGATTACTGGGTACAGTATATTTTCATTCATTTATATCTAAAGACTATTTTTACATTAGAAGATCATCAAAAAAAGCACAGACATGCTAGGAATTTAATGCAGATGCACAAAAGGTATTTTTAGCGCCCTTTAAGTGGCATATTCTAGAAACCTAAAAGGTAAATCTAAAATGCTTCTTCAGGTACTTTTGAAAAAATCTCACTATTCAAAAAATATTCTTCATTATGTAAATATTCACATTAGAAATAAGACTTGAGAATTCATATGCTTCAGGCTCTCTGACAACAAAATTTCCATTTCAATTAAAAAAACACTATGAAAAAATCTACATTTTTTCCCCCTCCGTGGCACTGCAAAGCTCTGGGCAGGACATCAGTGCTTATAGTTGAAAATTCATTTGTAAGCCTCATATTTTCTTTACAAAAACTGAAATGAGCTGATTTTTGCTACAGCCAGATGCCTGCTATGTGGTACAATGCACGTTAATCATGAGATGTTTTATTTGCATCTTACAATTCTCTTCTAGACTAATTTACTGAATAAAAGATTAGCTGGAAAGTCTATTAATAGTTTTGAGGAATCAGGTCAAAGCAAAAGGGGAGACCACTTGAGTTTGGACATTACTATTATGCACTTGCAAAACCATACATTGGCTGAGAGAGAGGCACAATCAATGTTTTAAAACAAACTGGTGATCATCAAATCCTTCTCCCCTGAGGTCTTGCACAGCAGCACTAAGGAAATGGAGGAGAAGGCACAGCACCACAGATCGGGTTGATTGCAACTTCACACATTAGAAGCGGATTTATCCTCATAATATGACAGAGGTGAGTTTGCCTCTTCTGTTTTAACTAAAAATCTTAAAATAACTTCATCCTAAAGGGACCTCTAGGGGCCACTTAAACCAGAGCCAGCTGTGGAACCAGATCAGACCCAGTCTTGTCTAGTCCCCTGAAGACACAGGATGCTACACACCTCTCGCATGCCCCATCCCTGTGTTCAACTATCCTCAGTGCAAAGTACTTTTTCCTGGTGTCAGATTTCCTAATGGGAAATTGCCTTTGCTGTAACTTTTTTGTCTCTTGTCCTTTTATTATGCATTTCTTAGCGGAGTCCGGTTCCACATTGTCTCTAGCCCTCCATTCCCCTTCCTGAGAATGGCAGAATTGTTTCCCTTCAAGTGATGCATTTATAATTAAAAAGTTATTTTTCTTTTATAGCCAATGGATTAAAAGCCTATTTAAAAAAATCCTTTACAGACTACAACAGTTACTTGGGTCAATGATACTGACAAACAAGTAATTAAAGAGGGGAGGAAGACACAGGTGTTGAGGTATAGCTCAACGATTGGGTCTATATTTATAGCAGATGCTCTCAGAAACTACCAACACTGACAAAGGCCAAAGAGCAGCAAAAAGGCCCAAGGGTAAAATATACCGTTATTTAATGCATTAAGCAGTCTACTGAAGTATTACATCATTAAATGTGAAAATTACAACAGAGCAGAAAAGTTAGTTCTTTGTGAGAGATCCTACCTCACTGTTGTTGCAATTGGCAATAATAAGTTTTTCAGGGAGCAGCATATCAGCACTCCAGAAATATTCAGACAGTACAAACATACATCAGCACTTGCAACTTCACTATCACTTAAGGAATTACAAAACAAAACCTTTCAAGAATACAAGTATCCAAAGAACAAAAACAAGGTAAAAATAGTGCAGAACTTCTTTATGATGTTGTCATGGCTTTAATTTTTCTCTAATATAAATTACAGAAAGGAAACTCACCTCTCCCTTTCCAACAGAATACTTGTCAGCCAGCAAACTCAGAGCTGAAGATCTTTATCCCAAAGAAGCTAAAAGACTAAGTTGTGATTTAATTATAACCTAATTCAAAAGGAACTGTGCTTGTATAGCTTTTTCTAATTGTTTATGCAAGCACAGGCTGGCTGAGAAGAAGCATTAGCTGCATATGATTCTGGATTCCTGATTATCCGTACATACTACAACAAGCACCATAACTGTGCTCAACAAGTTAACGTGCGAACTGTTCTTCTATCAAGCCAGTGCTACAGAGACAACAGAATTTGGAAGCATAGCAAAAGAACCAAGACTATGCCTTTAAACCTCCTCCATAATTGGTAATCCAATTTGTTTTCTTAAACATTTGTGTAATAGCTGCACAGAAAGGCTATAACCAGTCTACTCTGTTGGTTTTGTGACTGTACAACTAAAAATTTTGTCCTTATGAGGAATTAAATTCCCATAATCTATTTCCATAATCTCTCATTTAACTCAGTCCCTAAGCGCTTTACAGATATATTCAGACATCAGGTGTACTTCTCATGAAAATTCCTTCCCACGCTCACATAAGACCAGCCTCTAAGATAAATATGCAAGGTATATTTTCCAGCTACACAAAGTTGCATTTGACCCAGTTCAGTACAAATTATTTCAACAGCCACAAACAGCAGTCCCTCTAGAAAGAATGGAACAATTAGGAATTGCTACACTTAGTGGAAATACGTAATAATTTAGAATATCATGTAAGAAACACCATGTCTTCCTGAAATCAAAGCTGTATATGCTGCTCTGCATCCAGGAAAACAAAATACTGCAGCATATATTGAAGATACATCCTAGAACACACTCCCTGTACTACCTCAAAGAGGGGGCTATGGGCTATATGTGGCTTAACAGTAAAAACTGAGTGAGATTTAATTATTCCCTTTGTCTGGATGACAAGAACAGCTGCAGGGGACAAGGACAGAGTAGCAGGCAGCAGGGCTGAGTAATCACTAGCTCTTCTGCAACCCACAGTGGTATCCAGACCTTATAACCTTCAGCTTGAGCCATTCCCTCATGCCCAGATCAAAAGTACAAACTAATTCAGCACCAGGAAATAACTGGTGCTACAGGAGGGGTCATATTCATGAAGCTTAATAAAAACCTGCATGGAAAGATTTATACAAAGCTCTGCAACGCAACTGCTCACAACAGGGAGGGAGCAGCAAAGATCTGACACCCTGCATATCAGCACTGTGGAGCAACAGATGAGTCCTACAGAAACAGGGGAAACAGAAATTTTTACTTTACCATTTGGTTTATTCTTTCTTCAAAGGGAAAAAATGACTACAAAAAGAGATGTGCAACTACTCTGCAACGTTAAAAGCTCTGCTGGTAAAGCAGAAGCTACAGATCGTATGGTTAGGAACATAACAGTTACTTTTAGGAACCCAAAGGCTTACGTTCATCATCAGTGAAACCTAGGGAGACAAATCAGTAGCATAAATGCAATAAGCGTTTTGGGTCTTATTTATCAGCCTAAGCCTCCATCTAAACCCTGAAAGCCTGGTGTCATTTTTGGCTGGAAGGAGTGCTTCTTTTAAGCTGTTAGAGAAACTAAGTACTCAGCTGCCTGAACATGCCTGCTTCTGCTTATCTTTTCCTTCTGAACTGCAGGGACTCCCTGCAAGGTGGCATAAGTGCTGAGTGGTCATGGCTTGTGCTGAAGGCTCACAGATCCAATACCACTTCACTGCTGAAGAATGACACAAGATGTTTGTGCTATGGCCAGTTTTGCCTTTTTATAAAATTTCTAGCAGTGAGAAGCAGACAGACATGAGGATTAGATAGCCAGGTGAAAATTATGAGATCTTGCGAGAATGTCACAAGTGCGTGTGACAGACAGAGGCCCTTTCTGCAGTACTGACTATAAAGTGGTCTGAAATCCTGCAGTGGAACAGTTATGTCAGCCCTTTACAGGGTTACAAAGCCAAAAGATAAATAATTAGACAAAAGAAGCAACAAGAAAAATCAGTCACCACTTACCATAGTCATATTTGATTTCAGTAATTTTGGAGCAACAGGGTTATTCTCTCCACTCAGGAAACACATTTTGTAAAAGCTATTAACTATTAGCAATCCAGAACTGTGGGCAAGACAAATAAGCTAACCAATAAAGGTGTCCTCGTAGCAGTTACACAGTGCAGATCATTCTTGCCACTGGTGGCTTGGTTCTAAGCTAATTCTAACAATTGGGAACTGAGAAAAAGTCATAGTCCAATACTATCATGCTAAGAAACCCCAAATGCTTTAATCCTCACACGACAAGGATGCAGTGGATGCCCAGCAAAAGCCTAGGGAGAAAACTACTGCTAACTTTTAACAGCTGGCAGTAACTCAAGACATCATGACCTGTACTTTATGAGTTATTGCTGGACAGCTCCCAGATGAGCTACGTTAATAAAGCTGTTGGCTAATTAAGCCACTTCCTTTGCATCTTGTTCTCCTATGTCTCTGGGAAGATCAATGCAAACCAAGGCAACTCAAGAGTGAATCATTAAATGCATCTGTGAGCCATGCCAGTTCAACAAACAATTAGACGCACAATGTGCTAATCAGTAAAACAAACCAACCTTATAGTTATGATCCTATCAGCAAGGCTTTCCTCAAGTGTACTTCCAATTAATTATAAAACATTTCTACATGAACAGTGGCATCTCTACTTTAAACACCATTAACAGTGTCAATAGACTAATATCTGTAAGTAAACAACATTGCCTTACTCTTGGTGGGGAAGTCTTACTCCGCTGAAACTTTCTTCTGTGCCATTCAGCAGTACATAATTATATTGATATAGTTGTCACCCCTGGAGGAAGTCAATGGGAAATATGGGTAAACATTAACCAGGACAATAAGGTTCCATAAGAAGCAGCAATTAACACATTTTAATGAACACTAAAGACACACAAAGAAAAGGAAAAAAAAGAAAAAAAAAAATCAACATACAACACACCTCAGTGATTTTAAGAAATCTGTTCAACTATCAAGTTCAAAAAACAAAATGAGAATTACCAAGCTATGAAGGTCAAAACCTTTTACAAAGATTGGTGTTGCTATTTTCCAGCTAAGTACGCTTAGCCATTGCCCAGATGGGTGCAAAGTTTGCACAGAGCTGCATTTGCTGGGCTGGAAGATGGCCCAAGCAGATACCGTATGGCTGTGTGAGCAGAGGACCCCACATGCTCCCTCCCTGTACAGCTGCCTCAGCTTGCAGACACACTCACACTATCACTGTGTTCAGAGCAGAAAGACAGCTGCGTCGTGAGTCTCACAATGTTCTCCAGGTGGTTCACATCGAGGAACAGTCTTACACTGTGTAAGCACAACTGACGTGCTTCAATGACCAACATTCATCCAGCTCTGTGATGCACCAGGAGCAGATCTGTAATGTTCTCTAACATAGGCATAGCCAGTGGGGCTCAGAAATGAGGGTGTATATTTTCTCATTGACAGGTGCCACTAGAAAAAGCTAATTACTAAATGCAATTTTATCCAGAACAGTCCACTACATTTTATATGCATTTATCAAGTACAAAAAAAGGCTTCTCACAAAATAAAATATTCATGTTTAATACACGATGAAGAAGGGCTTTTAGAAAAAGCATTAATAAGAATAGAAATGAAGTGATACTACCTGTGAGTCTAGGTGAGTCTCGCATCTCCAAAACAATGCAAAAAGAACTTGTAAAAGGGAGCCTATTCACATCACTGTACTGTGATGCTTAGGGATCAAATGGCTGGTAGCCAGAGGAGCAGTGCATGTAGCAGAACACTAGTCTTATAACATTTAGACACAAGCCTCATGCTGTAGAGACTGGTAAGTAAATACAGAAAATGCATTTGTCCCATTTTGTGAAAGCACTGACACAGAATAAAACAAAACAAAAAACAAACTCCCCCCACCACTCTAGACAGTCTAAAATATTGCAACATATGCACCAGGTGGAGTTCTTAGTCTGCATCAGCAAAGGCAAAACATTTGTTTTTACTTGCAATCTTTCTACTTTGCTTTTTGTTTTCTGCACTGCCTTAAAGCATCTCACTTGCTGGCATAGATCATTTACCAAAATGTATTTGAAGAATAGAAGAGTAATGGTCAATCCAAGTAGTTTCAGTGGCTGGCTGTGGTTGTTTGGTTTGCAATGATTAACAGCTGTAACAACAATAATCTAATAATCCACAGCCATGTGGACTTCGGATCATATGCAGACTCACTGGGTCCCAATTCCTAAATTCAGTTCAGTCTTCCATTTAATCAGAAGTCAATTTACAGAGATGTTAGAGGAAGATACATTGGGATGATTTAACACCAATATTCCAGTATCAAATACCTATTTCAATCAATATTTGTTGGTAATAATAATAATAGAGGTATAAACCTCAAGTCCCTGTTTCATGTAAAAGGAGTTACCAATGATAAAAATGTTACTGCAGAGGGATTTTTTTTTCCCCACATTTATTTATTTACTCTACTTGGAGTTCACTAAGAGTTTTCCTGTGAAATAAGTTTGTATTAGATTTATTTTGTGATTCACTATGTTTGTTTATCTATATCCTATGTATTTTCAGTGATTTCACATCAGGTACAACTTAACAACAAAAGAGAAAACCACCCTCAGCATAGTTGGGGGCTGGAATATTGACTACCAAAGCTAAACAGAAAACAGGTTCGACATCTGCGTAATACTTTATTATTATTATTATTATTTTTAATAACTAACATAGATTAGATCAAATAGTAGGAAGGAATGAGGTATATTCTTCCCAGGACAACCAACTGTATAGTCTTTGGCTATCAGAGATCCCTGATACAGTGTAAGGATTTAAAATTGTGCTTTTCACTTCCATCTGCCTGCTTCTAATCATGAGCCTAACACTTGGTCTGGGAGGACAACTCTTCCACTAAACCTCCCTTTACCATGGGAAGCCTTTAAAGAATCAGCACCAATGCATTTTAGATCTTAAGATTTCCATACTTCAAGTTACCACAGGATAGGGAAATCTGTCCAGGCAGAAATTTCATTCAGGTAGCATCTACTTATTTTCTTCTCTCTAAGTGAGTCTTTCTTACAGTAGAAGCTACAACAAACTTAATGCAAGAACCACCAGTTTTAAAATTATGTCTGTCTCACCAAACATCAATTTGGTAATAGCTGCCCTTCCATCCTTACATTTTAGAACACATGCTCACACATTAGAATTTGCCAAATGGAGCTCTTGTCCCTTCTAGAGAATTGTATCATTTTGTTCTGCAGACAAAAGATTATAAAACATGCTGTATTGAAATAAGAATAACCGTACTGATATAAGTCACTTATGCACTGAGATAATCCTACAATAGGATCTGTACCTGGAGCTATAAGCATAGTTATTTCAGGAAAAAAAAAAAAAAAAAAAGAAAAAAAGGTAAAATGGCCAAGCTGAAGCACAGTGAGTATTGGTGATACCATTTACCTTAGCAAACACAGGATTCAAAACCAAAAATTGAGATACACATCCAACAGTGAACACAGAAAGAATATATATAGCACGGCTACACTCATTTTTTATTTATTTTTTCACCAAATATAATTACTTAGCAACTGCTTCCTTGCTTCATACTTCCTGCCCTGTTTTTCTTATCTTCCAAAACATCCAGAGATACCACTAAGAACAAAGTAAACTTTATTAAAAGGTTAGAACAGAAATAGAAACTTGACACATTACTTACAACTAGAACAAAGAGGTGTGAGGAAGTGGCAGCTCCTTATACTGTATCACTGCTCAAATCAATTATAAAACATATATAGGGAAGCCAAGATCAAAACAACAACATTTTGTTGTAAAAGCTACATTTAAGTAGGTGTGCACTGAAGGAAGAGAAACAGCAGGTTGGAAATGAAGACTGCCTGAAATTAATGGAAAGCTTACTCAGGCCTGACACATCAGGAAAATTGTTCAAGAACACTTCACGCACGTGGAAACAGTCTCAAATCTCCTCCAAGGTCAGCAGGACTTGGGCTGAACTGTTAAGGAAAGGCAACATCTGAAGCTCCCAGTAGCTACATGTTCTCAGGTCTCCTAATGAGCAAGGATACTACTTTAAGATTTACTATTTCATATAAAAGGAGTCTGCTTTTTATTTCCCCTGCCCCCAGCAGATGAGGAACTGCTATTCGCTACTTTTAGACAGTAAGTAATTTTGAGGTGCACAGGACGTTTTAATTAGGCCAACACTGTTTTATGCTTTGTATTAGCTATTGATTTATTAGTTCCAGTTGAGGATGTAAACTTATTATTAATTTCTACTAAGCCAAATAGCCAAAGGATGAAACATATATTGCAAGCTGATGTTTTTCCAGAAAAGGCAACTAGAGAGGAAAGCTTCCATTTTACGGAAGTTTTCCAGGTGAAATAGCTAAACAACTGCAGCCTCAATTCAGCAAGAAACTTCAACGCCAGATAAGTCCTACTGAGCAATGTGATTACTGCCAGTCAAGGAAGGTGCTTATGCACGTGCTTATGCACATCAAGTTGCATGGTAGCTTGTAAACACAATTCATCAACAGTGGCAGCTACTCCGTATGTTAAAACACAGTTTTTTATTCCAAATCATTATGCATAAGATAGTGTGAATAAAGATGTTTCAAATCAGTCCCTCCTCTTAGGCATTTAGTAGACTCAGAGATGCCAGACACCCTTTCTGTTGATCTCTTTAGAACAGAGCATTATGATCAAGTGTGTTGGAGAGAGCCCTACTGCAGAGGTGCAGGCTGTGCTTGAGATTTCCTCTCCACCAAAGGGCAAGGTTACATGAGAGGTTTTATGCTGTGATGGAGATTTTGACGTTTGGGCTATCACACACAAAGAGGATGGGTGCTAGTGGCTTTTCTTCCTCACTGTACCTCACCATGCCCTAACTTTCTTTACAGCTGAAGCTTTATGAAAATTTATGAGTAGTTGCCAAAGAACAAACTCTTCAGAGGGAGAGCAAATCCACTATGTTTTAAAGAAAAGTGTGCCCAAGTCTCATTATTACTCAACAGTCATATACTGAATGCTTACTGGCATATTTATAAAACTTACTGAACTCAGCAGGTTTGCCTACTAGTCCTCACAGGCTTGCTTCCAGCTTCTGGGTGAGATTTCAGCAATAGCTTTTATGTGTTTGGAAATTTCAACCACCCTTCATTGCAAATGTCAGTTCTAGAAAGAAGACAGAGTCCAGAGAACTGTGGATATTTGCTCGTGTAACAGGTAACAGATGATCTTTTCGTATGCCAGAGACTCACAGGCAAAGTTGATGTAACAGGATTTTCACCCATTAGCAGTTCCCCATTGCATTCCTACTTTAACAGCTCCTGTTTTCTCATTCATTTCTTTGGCAGCATCATGTTTCCAGTTTCTATGCACAACTCTAATATATAATCCCATCACATAACACTCATCCTGCAGCCATGAATCTGACTTCTGACCTATAGCAGTCTGGAGAAAGAACGTGAAAGGCATCACAAAACAGCTTCCCCTTATTTTTAGTTTTAATATGAAATCTCATTTGGAAACTCCAACACGTTATCTGTCATAACATTAGAAGTATCCATCCATTGATCCAGGTAAAAGAAAAGTAGGGGAGATAATATGAACAGAAAGGGATCCTAAGCAATGCTACCCAACAGAGAGGTAAAACGAAATAAACAGCCAAACCACTTGAAACAGCAACAGTTTACCCATGCAAAGCATATACCACCACCACCAACTACTTTGAGCTATATTAAGAAAGAGCCCATTTTTCAGATTTATGCAAAATGAAAATGGGAGCAATGCTTAGAATTGCAATAAGGCTTATAATTTATTGCTTTGAATTTTATGTATTTATCAGAAACTAGCCTTCTTCAAGGCAAGGTCTCTAGCTATTTGCACTTAGGACTTGTTCCACTCCCCCATTTGTACAAAGATAAGTAATGAGACTAAACCATAATTTTCCATTATTTCACCCAATTCAGCTAAATAGAGCAGCAGCAACAAAACAACAAAGCTAAGTAAATGAAAGCTCTGCCACATCAGTATCTAAGTCTAACTGGTGAATCAATGTATATGTTTATAAACATGTTTTGCTTGCTTACTAAATACAGTTTTGAGATTTCTGCCTTATTTTTTGATAGCTATATATCAAGTTTGGCTGAATGGGTCTGTATTTATGAATGTGGGGAAGTGTTGATAATCAGTACAAAAAAAAGAGGAAGAAAGACCATCTCTATAAAGCCACCCTCAATATTCTCTCTCTCTTCAAATAGTAGTTTAGGTATGAAAGTTCACAAACCTACAGCAAGTAACACTATTACCAACACAATGAGAGGAATTGTAGGGCAATCTGCACAGCATGGGTATTTTTAAACCCAAAGGGCTGAAAATACTGCAATTTCAGCCTGGATAGCAGACTGTTCGTCCTAAACTCTTTGCTGAAGCAGAGAATATTCCTCATGTGAAGTTCTTGCTTCTGAAGCGCACTTTGAGAAAGCAGAACTCCACCAACATAGACGAAATTCCTGCATCACACCACTCAGCTGCGCAGTTCAGTTGCCCATACCCTAAGTCACTGCTGTCATATATTCAACCAATGCCTGGTTAATAATTCAGAAATACGAAAATATGATGCAGCACTTTCAGAATTTTGCATATACATCTCTTCTAATTTAGAACTTTTTGTCAACAGCAGACCTCTCAACTGTTTAGAAATTCTTTTTGATGACCACCTGTTGCACTGTTTTAATTTTCCTTTGATTAAGACAAAAATTACCTAGGGCTGGAAAGAATAAATTAAGAAAAATAATCTCCTATTGCTTATCAGGAAAAATAGCAGAATTTTCTTTAAATGCTCTTAGTCTTGTACTGAATAATTATACTCATCATAAATTAGTATTTTTTAAACAGTGACATAAAGCTTCCAAATCACTACGTATAATTTTCCCACACACGTCACACACAGGAGTTAGCTGAGCAAACAGAAAAGCAATCAACTTTGAAGCTTTCCTTTCATGTTTGCCAAATCAAACATTAAAAAATAGCATAGAGAGAAAAGAGCTGTTTTTCCCAAATGATGTGTGATGTAAATACTGCCCTTGTTCAGTCCCAAATTTAAAACAATGCCAAGGTTCCTGACTGAAGAGTCAGATTAGGAGTTCCAAAGGCTCAGCTGCCAAATTCTGAAAGAACATGTGGGGTAACACGTTTAATCAGCATCATAAGACCAATGTGTTGTCTAGCTAAAAATAAGTACAAGTATCAATTTGCAATTCAGCCTCCCCAGCTGGTGAAAAGAAGAAATGAGAATGTCCAGGAGATGGTATATGTACCATGGCGGATTGGTTTGGGTGCCTTTTTAAAAAAAAAAAAAAAAAAAGGCAAGAGAAAAACTATTTGGTTACATTACATTACTTCAAGGGAAAGATCAGATCCTGAGAAGAGTGTTTGTAATCTTCATCACCTGTCTGAACACCACTTGATTGTTACTGAATATAGCAATATTTCTGAGAAGAAACTTAAGAAGAAAGAAGGGCATCGCACCTGTCTTTTTACCTTACTTTCAGTCAGCCTCTATCAGTAATTCTTTCTTTTACTTCCTTTTTGGCAGCTTAAATGAAAACAGGACCAAGCATTGATCACCTTCCCCCCTCCCCCCCCCCCCCCCCCCCCCCCCCCCCCCGGCCCCTCAAAAAAAGGGTCAAATACTGTTCCACAGAATATCAGTGGACAAAACCAGAGATCAAGAAACAGTGTCATTACACAAGAAACATATAGAACTCAATTTGGAAAAAAATAACTTTGGAAACCTCAGGGGCAGGAGAGAATCGAGCTATGAAACATTAAATGACTTTGAGACAAAGATTTAATCTGAATGTTCAGCAAATAGGGAAGATACAAATTACTATTGCTGTTTCAAATACTAATGTCATCTGTCTACCAAAACATTACAAGTTCCAAAGTTTTGTTACAATATTTTATTACTTTTAAGTGGTAAGAGCAATGAAGACACAAGAGCTCCTGAACCTACAAATAAACCAGCTAATTAGCTGCAGAACTATAACCACAGAGCTACCCACAGTGTATTGATGGACAAGCATAGCTTTAGGCATGAATTGTAACTCACAAATCCTCTTAGACAAATTCCTCTACAAGCTAGGGAGCTCTGTGGCATAATGTGAACACCAAATTCGGAGTTCTCATAAACTGTCACATAAAAGGTAAGACTAGTTTCTGACATGTTTCAAGATATGTACATCAGCTTTAAAACACAGCTTAGCCTAATTTTTCTCCCATATTCCCAATTTTGTTGCATTGTAAGACACCAGTAGTTTCTGAGGAGTTTCTTCATTTACATGAGCACATACACAAAACCATACACTGTATATTTAGAATATTTTCTTTAATGTGTTCCCTGGGAATGCATGCCAAAACTTTGGCATTACTCTACTGACTGACCAGTGAAGCTTCCTGTCAAAATCCTGAGAAGTGACACTTTGACACTTCCCTTCAAATTTTGCAAATGTTATTTAAATGTACACTGGGTGTGGGTGCATGAATTCCTGAAAACAGAAAAAATAGCCCTTCCATAAAGAAGGAAGCATTTTGTTAAAGTAGTATGGTGTGCTCTCAAAGAGCAAGGAGGATTCTTAGGGATTACTTAATTTTGGAGACATTTCTGACTAGTTTTTCTGTTGCTTCTGGTACACTTAAAAGACTAGGAAATAGTCTTGAAATGTCCCCTCATCTACTAGCAGTGATATTTTTCTTCCTATTCTAAATAATACCTCTCTCTTAAAAAGCATGTTCAAACCATAATCTGAAAATCCATATAAGCATGGCAAACATACCATCTCATTTCAAACAGGAAAGGAAAAGGTTAAAACAAAAGATCTTTTAGAGCAGCAGCAAGAAGAGCTCCAGAATCCATCGGAAACTTTATACCCTCTGTAATTCCAGCAGAAGTGGACAGAACACAAACAGACAGGCTATCAGTTCTCAATAATATTTACACAACTTAACATTTTACAGACAAGCAACAAATCTATTGCCCTGAAAAGTTTTAAGTGCTCTGATAAATAGTTCAGTTAAAAACATGGAAATTGTTAAGAAGTGGTAATTTATTAGTGAAATCCTTATATATATATATATGCAATTTTAATCCCATTGATGTAACTGACCTTCAAAACAAAAACATGTTTTAGTGTCCATTCCAGTTTTTGTAATAAACATAGAGCTTCCTTCTTCTGACTTCATAATTCAATCTGATAATTTTATAACTTTTATAAGACACTATGAAATGCTCATCCCACAAGAGAATCCAAGGGGTATTCATCTCTACAGTTTGGAACTCAAACACACCTTCTGTAAAATGTATTTTGCCCATCTTTGCTCAGAAAACACATACTGTCTTCAAAGAGGACTCCACATAGTTCTCTGACACAAAGCCAAGAGGTTTCTTCTAAAAGGCATGCAGACTTCAATAGTCAGAAAAGTGGCACAGTCCCACCTTGCATACTTTGTTACAGATCAGAACATCAGGAATTGCAAAGTTTCTCAGTTTTACATCATTGGACATCATTTACTACT
The DNA here is from genome assembly GCF_040182565.1 of Anser cygnoides. Classification (NCBI taxonomy): domain Eukaryota; kingdom Metazoa; phylum Chordata; class Aves; order Anseriformes; family Anatidae; genus Anser; species Anser cygnoides. The sequence continues at coordinate 20,070,711 of NC_089884.1, read as the reverse complement.
TATCATTTATTCTGAAAAATAGGTAGAACTGACTCAGGGCGGAAATGCAGCAAGTGCTGAAACACCATCCTGAATATAGTTATGTATGGCTGTGTAAATAATCTGGACATAAATAGAACTCATCTTCAGATAAAAAAATACCTTCTCTAACATAATTACAGACCTGTCTACACTGGTGTGTACAATCCCATCACTACGGCAAAGAATAGGAACCGTTTTAGAAAATAAATATATATATATATATATGATAACAGAAGTGTGCGTTGGGAGTCAGATGAAAAGCAAAATGAATCCTTTAACCACTCATCCAAGCACCAAAAAATAAAATAAGTACATAAACTTGATTGTTGCCATAGAGATTGCATAGAGGCTTTCAAATCTCTTCTAGCACCATGTTTGCTCACTGATCTGTCCCAAGACACAGATTATTTCCTTTATTAGTACAGTGCTTTCCACATCTTGCCTGTCAGCTCAGTAAGATGTCACAGGTAAAAATCTCTTCTGAGGGCAACAAGATATTTCTCAAGAGCTGTTTGATTAGAGAACAAACATTAAGAACAACTAAACAACAGCATTTTTATTTTTTAACCTGGATTTTGTTTTTAATTGTTTCAGAAGTTAATAGCTCATCCTAGAACATGGCAATCGTATTATCAGTGACAGGTAATAACATATTTACTAGAAAGTTAGATCACATTGTCCAGAGGTGCTGAAAAACTCTCATAACAGCAACCCCAGTCAGACAGATTTCCTTCACTGCACCATTTGCAAATGTTGGGATGAAATATCCCTCTGAAATTCACGGGGCTAAATATTCATCTACTGAGTCTAGCAACCCCCCTCCAATTGCCCATTAGTTTTTCAAATGAAAAGTTTAAATGACATTTTGATTTCCACCTGATTCCACCTTCCTGAAAAGCCTGGAGAGTAACCAAATGGAAATTTTTTGTTGTTGTTTGCTTCTGCAGAAGGCAAGGCACAGCCTCCAGAAGTGCTGGCTGCTTTCCCTTCCTATTCCCTGCACTGAAGACTAAGAACACATAAAAAGATTTTAGCCTTGTCTGAGCATACCAACATTTAACCCATTCTGAGATATTTTTACTATCCAAGAAGGAATGAACTTAGGGGAAGCTGCATATTTCCCTGCCCCACTCCAGATGGGAAAGCTTAGGTATTCTGTTTGGTGGTATAAAACATGAAAGTTCAATAGAGGAAACAATTCGTGCCAAAACATGCATAATATGTTACCAATGGGGAAGAAACAGATTTTTTTTTTCCCCACTACTGCACAGAGTAGTTAATTAGGTTAGTACAGGAGATGACATCTGATCTAACAATGACACATCCCCAAAGAAGTGGAAAAAAAACCTTAATTAAGATGAAGAATCAGATTACAGCCTAGATAATAAAGAAAAAAATGTTTGGGAAGAAAGAAGATTTAAAAGTCATTGAGGAACTCAAAAAGGGACTGACCCCAAGCCAGCGTGTGCTACCAGGAAGAGGCGCCTCTGCAATAAAATCAACTGTCTTACCGGTGAACACTAAAATCAGGAGTATGTCCAAACTGGGAAGGGTCTGTAACAACTATTAGACAGTAGTTATTTATTTTACCTTTCCTTGCACACAGAAGATACGGTGCCCTGGCTCTTTGGAAGCTATCACAGCATACAACTCACTGGTGTCACTGCTATTAAACCCCTTCGTGTGCAGGGGAAAACAATTTACAAGCTAATGATTGTACCAGTATTATCTTTGCCAGGACGCTTGCTCTTGCCAGCATGAGCAGACAGATCATCACCAGACCTCTGTGTCTTACCTCAATCAGAACTTGCTCTGATTCCTATACTTACTCTGCACTGTCCAACTCCATGAAAAGAGACCCTAGATGTCAGTGCAGCTTCTCAGTGGATTACTCTCCTTTGCCCTGCACCTCACTGTAGGAACCCTTCAGTAGCACTGCACTCAATACAGAGGCTCCAAGGCTAGCCTTCTGATGCTACCATAAGTTACCATAGGCAACTCTATAGCACTGCTACAAACATTAAATCATTTTATGTGCAAGGAAGGGACAGGCCAGAGCATGAACATCTGAAGCAAAAGGTCTTAAGTAAACCCCAGTTCTAACACAAATGCCTAATCCCATGACCAAAGGATTAGTTGTCTCAGTTTACAGCAAATGGTTTAATTAGAACACCGTCTGTCTGAAGTTTTTCTGATGACTAGAAGAGCCTAGAAGTAGATTAAAACATATGCTACTACAGTGTTAGAATAATAAAGCAGCCAGACTTACTCAGATCTATGAAATAATTTACATAATCTTTTTCTATTAGAGTCACACGTTTTAAGACTGATCTCGTTTATGAAACCCACAGAGCTTCTGTTGCTGTGTTAGAGGAGTAGCATCAATACCCTAACCTGGCAGCTGACCGTACTGAGAGATTACTCAGAAGGATCTCTGTAAAGAGCTGCCTGGAAGCAAATCATAGAATCATAGAATCATATCCTGAGTTGGAAGGGACCCTTAAGGATCATCAAGTCCAACTCTTGACACCGCACAGGTCTACCCAAAAGTTCAGACCATGTGACTAAGTGCACAGTCCAATCTCTTCTTAAATTCAGACAGGCTCGGTGCAGTGACCACTTCCCTGGGGAGCCTGTTCCAGTGTGCAACCACCCTCTCTGTGAAGAACCCCCTCCTGATGTCAGGCCTAAATTTCCCCTGCCTCAGCTTAACCCCGTTCCCGCGGGTCCTGTCACTGGTGTTAATGGAGAAAAGGTCTCCTGCCTCTCGACACCCCCTTACGAGGAAGTTGTAGACTGTGATGAGGTCTCCCCTCAGCCTCCTCTTCTCCAGGCTGAACAGGCCCAGTGACCTCAGCCGTTCCTCGTACGTCTTCCCCTCCAGGCCTTTCACCATCTTCGTAGCCCTCCTCTGGACACTCTCCAACAGTTTCATGTCCTTTTTATACTGTGGTGCCCAGAACTGCACACAGTACTCGAGGTGAGGCCGCACCAGCGCAGAGTAGAGCGGGACAATCACCTCCCTTGACCTACTAGTGCTCCCTTGACCTATGCCGTGCTTGATGCACCCCAGGACACGGCTGGCCCTCCTGGCCGCCAGGGCACACTGCTGGCTCATATTCAACTTGCTGTCTACCACGACCCCCAGATCCCTCTCTTCTAGGCTGCTCCCTAGCGTCTCATCGCCCAGTCTGTACGTGCAGCCAGGGTTTCCCCGTCCCAGGTGCAGGACCCGGCACTTGCTCTTATTGAACTTCACGCGGTTGGTGATCGCCCAGCTCTCCAACCTATCCAGATCCCTCTGCAAGTCCTTTCCACCCTCATTCGAGTCCACAACTCCTCCAAGTTTGGTGTCATCAGCAAACTTGCTCAAAATACCTTCTATTCCTACATCCAGATCGTTTATAAAAATATTGAAAAGTACTGGCCCTAAAATGGAGCCTTGAGGGACCCCACTGGTGACCACCCGCCAGCCTGACGCAGCCCCATTTACCATAACCCTTTGGGCCCTGCCCGTTAGCCAATTGCTCACCCATCGTATGATGTTTTTATTTAGCTGTATGGTGGACATTTTGTCCAGTAGGATCCTATGGGAAACCGTGTCAAAAGCCTTGCTGAAGTCCAAAAAAATCACATCAGCTGGTTTCCCTTGGTCCATCATACGGGTGATGATTAGGTGGCATCTCTCTTCTTTTAAAAAAACTTATTTTTAAGAAGTGTTCTATTACAGATGTCAAAGCATACTATGTCTTGCAAAATCTTCATTCCACAGCACTCCAGAAGACAAAACATACATACAAGGCTCGGTTAATAGACTGAACTTCACTCCGTAAGTTTCCTCAGTTGGGAAGTACTATTACTAGTTATAGAATGATCTAATTAAAGATGGAACATGTATATAAAGATGGAACATGTACATATCCTACTGCTCTTTTTCCTATGGTGTACTTGTACCTTGTTAACATTTATGTTATTCCTATTACGTACACACAATAAATGAGGAAGAGTAGAATTTTTCATCATCGTAAGTATTTTTCAGATCTGTGACAATTTATGAGAATGAAGGAAAATGTAGCTTGCAAACTGATCAGGTCCAATTAAAATATTTAAATTATTTTACAAACATGAGCCTATATCATATTAAAACATTAATATGTACATGTACTCTTTAAATTGATATATGCAGTCAGTGCTGTGGCAATTACTTAATGACACAAGATTTCTGTATTCCATGAATTGCTGTGAAGTGTTCTACATGAAAGAATAACATGTCTAATTTTACTCTGAGGATGAATTGTCATGCAGAAATGTCCATTAGATTTAACCATTACTAAAAAAAACAGGGTAATAAATCATTTTGCTTCAAATGAAGAAGCAGCACCTTTCTCTGTTTGGTTGTTCAGTCATAATTATGATAAATGGACATTCCAGGACAGGTGAATTTTAACAGGCATGCAATATGTTTAGATTAATTAGATTTTGTTTTCTAAAGATGTTCTCTTATTCTGTGAATGAGAGAATGAAGTAACACGGAATATACAAGCATTCATTGTTGTATTAAGAAGCTTTTTGTTCTAATAACAAGTTCTACTGAAATCGATAGAACTTTACAAAAGTGCTGGTAGGAGAACATGAAGGAAGATGCAGTAGCTATTCTGAATTGCTCAATCAAGTTTGTACACTTCTGCCCATGAAACCCCACACATGAAAAACTGGACACAAAGCATGCAGAGAACACAAACATCTAACACAAGCATCTTAAATAACGATCCAAAAAACTATTTTAAATTTCTATAACAGATAAGATTGTCCTTTAGCCAAAGCATTCTAAATTCTTTCCCCATACTTATGCATAGCAATTGTTTTAAAGTGCAGCAAATCAGAGAAAAACACATTCCTCCAAGACACCCTCAAAGCCCTCTGCAGTTCCCAGGCCCTTTTGCAGCTTTCCTTGTAGGTCATGTTTTCTAGTATGCTGTTAATTTTCTATCCTCCTCCTCTAGAGGCCCCCCAGCCCTCAACACACTTGAACTGAAGCCCAGTATGAAACCTAGATACTTCCTTTAAGATCTCATCCTTGCTGAAACTTGTGGCCCACAGAAGCACGTTGTTGACTCCTACTTAAATTGTGACCTACACTAACTCACTGGTCCTTTCTGAATTAGAATAGTTACCTTATCAACCATTTCCCTTCTTCAGTGTGTATTCCTTCCACACCTGCACACGTATGATACTCTGCACTTGATTCTCTTAAATGTCATCCTATTTTTGACAGGCCACTCCTCTAATTTCTATACTATTTTGAAGTTGAAGCTTAATCTCCAAAATGCTAGGAGATGGTCAGATTCATAAAATATGCAATTTAACAATTCCATTAGCTAGACAATTAATGAAATGCAAGCAACCATAGGGTCCAGGAAATAACTTGATTTCATTCAAAGTATTCAAATAGCCACATACCAAAATAGCTCCTCTTAAAGCAGTTTTCCAAACAGATTTGCATCCTACATTATTTTAATCTAAACCACTTATATTTCTCTCAGGAAAATGTGAATGAAACACTGTCAAAAGTATAACTGGATTCAAAGTGCAGGACTAAACAAAACCTGTTTCCATACTTTAAGAGAAAATTAGTTTGGTTGGACAGTCTGTTCTTATCAAGTCTGAGTTAACTGTTTTCCATCCCTTTGCTTACAGACACATACAAATGCTTAACTTGCAGAACAATTAAATTAGCATTTTTCCCACAACTTGAACAGGATGTGTCTAGAAATTCCTGGCCCCTCCTTTCTTCCCATTCTCAAGTTTTTCAAATTCTTTCAATATATTGGATGTGGATGTGATCTACCTTGACTTCAGTAAGGCTTTTGACACCGTTTCCCACAGCATTCACCTCAAGAAACTGGCTGCTCTTCACTTGGACTGGCGTACGCTTCGTTGGGTTAAAAACTGGCTGGATGGTCGGGCCCAAAGAGTTGTAGTGAATGGAGCCAAATCCAGTTGGAGGCTGGTCACTAGTGGAGTCCCCCAGGGCTCAGTGCTGGGGCCAGTCCTCTTCAATATCTTTATCGATGACCTGGATGAGGGGATCGAGTGCACCCTCAGTAAGTTTGCAGACGACACCAAGTTAGGTGCGTGTGTCTATCTGCTCAAGCGAAGGAAGGCTCTGCAGGAGGATCTGGATAGGCTGGACTGATGGGCTGAGGTCAACTGTATGAAGTTCAACAAGGCCAAGTGCCGGGTCCTGCACCTGGGGCGTAACAACCCCAAGCAGAGCTACAGGCTGGGAGATGAGTGGCTGGAAAGCTGCCTGGCTGAGAAGGACCTGGGAATACTGGTTGATAGCTGGCTGAATATGAGCCAGCAGTGTGCTCAGGTGGCCAAGAAGGCCAACAACATCCTGGCCTGTATAAGAAGCAGTGTGGCCAGCAGGTCTAGGGAGGTGATTGTCCCCCTGTACTCGGCTCTGGTGAGGCCGCACCTCGAGTACTGTGTTCAGTTTTAGGTCCCTCGCTACAAGAAGGACATGGAGGTGCTCGAGAGAGTCCAGAGAAGGGCAATGAAGCTGGTGAGGGGTCTGGAGAACAAGTCTTAGGAGAAGCAGCTGAGGGAGCTGGGGTTGTTCAGCCTGGAGAAGAGGAGGCTGAGGGGAGACCTCATCACTCTCTATAGGTACCTTAAAGGAGGCTGTAGCAAGGTAGGGGTTGGTCTATTCTCCCACGTGCCTGGTGACAGGACGAGGGGGAATGGGCTAAAGTTGCGCCAGGGGAGGTTTAGGTTGGATGTTAGGAAGAACTTCTTTACTGAAAGGGTTGTTAGGCATTGGAATGGGCTGCCCAGGGAAGTGGTTGAGTCACCATCCCTGGAGGTCTTTAAGATATGTTTAGATGTAGAGCTTAGTGATATGATTTAGTGGAGGTCTTGTTAGTGTTAGGACAGAGGTTGGACTGGGTGATCTTGGAGGTCTCTTCCAACCTAGACGATTCTGTGATATTATATATCTGTCACGAAATCTTGACAATAACTGCCAACAACTCTTATCTCATTAGTGAGCTTCAATTACACCATGATGAAATTCCTCATGCTTTTTCATCGCCTCTTCTTTCCCAATTACATACTATGGTCTCTGCCTTACGTTACTACTGCTATGAGCCACACAGAATTAAAAACACAGACCTACTGAGCATCACTTGTTGACAGCTTCCCTACTGTACTGACCAGCGATAATGCCTTTCCTCTTTACCTTATTGCCAACAAAGGCAAAAGAATAATAACAAAAAATTAACCAACATGCTATTTTGTTTGAAGAATTATGTTCCATACCTCAGGTTTTCCTGGATGACTACAATCTAACTTTGGAATTTTCCCTTATCAGCCTGGCCCTGCCTCCTCTGCTTGCACCTTCCATTTTTGCATCTGATATCCCATGTGAAATCATGATTTAGCCTGAACTCATTTGCTGCCTTTCCTCTACAACACATTTTTCCACTATTGTCTGTAATATAATTTATTTAAGGAACTGGCAACTTTTTTTCAACACCCTTTTTGCTTAGACTAGCCATCCAGGAGAACCCACCTACTAATTCTCTGAATTCCTGAAATCCATTGCTTCTGTTTGAACACAGTTCCTAACCTCTAGCAAGTCTCTACTAAACATACTCAAACTAAAACCCTTCAATGGTTTGCAACTTCGTTAGATTGGGAGTGGTTTTTCAATGAAATACAGGTGTTAAATACAACTGAGACCTTGTTACCAAATTCAAGCATCTGCTTCAAAATAAATATGTAGTACAGGTTTTCAGAAAGAGAAATTAGAAACTTTTAGTATAGGAAAAATTAGCATATTCTTGTAAGCTTGAAAACAATCGTACCATCTTTTCTACATCTTTCTATAACAAGCAAAGAATTCTCCTGAAGGATACATATGAATGTTTTCACTTTGAAAAATTAAAATCTAGGAAGATTCTAAACAACTGAAAGTGGAAATGTCTCGCCTTTTTCCCAGTTGGTAATGATCTATGACCAGAACTCCTTCTGGCCACAACACATACCAACAAAATGGAGTAACAACCTTACTTACATACAGTAAACCTGAGTATTCTGCAGCTCTATCTTTGTACTTCAGCACATACATGAAATAAGGAAAGAATCTTTGGCTCTACAACGTACCACTTTGAAAGCAAACTTAGATGGTGCTTGAGTCTGAATGAACTCTATTAAGAGGGGAATATTCCATTAGGAGATCTGAGCCTTTGAGGGGTGGTGGCAGAAATAGTTAAAAGAGTATTAGAGCAAAGTAAAAGAATTTGCATAAGTAGGCAGGCTCATCTGAGATGAAAAAACACAGTAACAGAATAAGCTTAAGGTCCTTATTCTCGACATTTTTCCAGATAAGCAATTTGCAGGCACAACCCCCATTCATTTCTCCTGGACACTACAAAAAGTCTTGAATGCAGCAAAGGTGGTGTTTAAGGTGACTCATAGCAGTACAGATCACATGCAGCGCAAGGCTTATATCTTAGATATAACATATCCCTAAATCCTCCATGACACATAAAAGCTTTAGGTAATTGAATTTCATTTACCATCTCTTTCAACATCTCTTGAAGCATAAAGACTTCTGCCCCTTTCCACTGTGGATTATTCTGACCAGCTGGACAGCAGTTTTCTATTAAAAGCTTTAACTCATAATTATGATACCTAAGTACCATACATACAAGGGCCTGTTACTCATAATTTCCATTATAAGTCCTATTTGTGAGATCAATGCTTTACTGATTTTATCCTTTATGTACCGAAATATGTCTAAATCCTACTCTTAGCTGTGAGGTTATATCCTCCAAAATTTTAGCCCTTTTTTTTTCCCCCATAAGTTTAGAACTCCTTTCATTTCTAGCTGTTTCAGAAAGCCATTTACATTCTAGCTGCTGTGCAGTCAGTGGACTATCTCATAGAGATTACAGGGAATTCTTCTCTTATAGGTTACATAGTTGACATTTCCAGTTCTCATTCACTATGAGGAAATAAAAAAATGCAGTAAAAATGCACAAAAACTAGCCACCTTGCCAAAGAGGTGCAATCTGGAAGTTAAAGCAAATTAAAGCTAATTAGTTTGTGTTATCAGAATGTGTAACCTAATTTGAGTGGAACAGTAAAAAAAATTACCACAGTTTTAATAGTTTGGATATATAATTTTTCTGTTGTTGTTGGACTCAAAGTCGATTAACAGTTCATAACAATAAACAGGTCTTACTTTTTGAAACCTAGATCTGTTTTATTTGGAAGTGGGGAGGAAAAAACCTGTGGAAATGTAGAGACTTGGGGGAAGGATAAAGTCAGGAAAACCAATAATTCAACAGGAAGAAAATCATCACAGAACAATCAAGATGCTTCAGATTGTACAAGGATACCAAAGCAACACTAGGGTTGTAAGAAGCAGAAGAGGTCAGAAACTGGAAAAAATGATGTAGTGTGAAGCATAGTGAAGACCAAATTAGAAATCAGTATATACAAAAATCCAGATTTTCACAGAGAAGCAAAAGCATTAAAGAATTATGAAGCATGAAGAGATCTCACAGGAAGCCCTGTGTTGTAAGCATAACTACGTCTGTGCCTCTGTGTATCTTCCTGCAGTCCTTCCTTTTCTTCCTTCCCTGGCTCCCTCTCTTGCCATCTGTAATACCTGCTCTCCCTTCTCACTGGAAGGAGCTGCACTCAGGCTGGTCAATGTTTTATTTTGCACTGAGATGACTGGTGCAATCTACTGGAATGATGGGCACTCACCCACAATCCAACCAGGATGCATTGCTACCTCAAAGGGTTATGGTAACTTTATGGAGCCATTCACTGAAATAAAGTGTTCATAGCTGCTAGTTCTTCCAACCAGCTGGCTCAGTGGGTTGCTTGAGACCTCTAATACTTTCCTTCCAGACTCCCCATTTTTAACCCAAACCTCCTGGGCTTTTCCTATTCTTCATCAAAGCCATTTGCATCCTGAACATACCAACGAAATTTTGTAATTGATTATTCCAATTGATTCATTCCAAACAGAATCACAGAATCGTCTAGGTTGGAAGAGACCTCCAAGATCACCCAGTCCAACCTCTGACCTAACACTAACAAGTCCTCCACTAAACCATATCACTAAGCTCTACATCTAAACAAATCTTAAAGACCTCCAGGGATGGTGACTCAACCACTTCCCTCAGCAGCCCATTCCAATGCCTAACAACCCTTTCAGTAAAGAAGTTCTTCCTAATATCCAACCTAAACCTCCCCTGGCACAACTTTAGCCCATTCCCCCTCGTCCTGTCACCAGGCACGTGGGAGAATAGACCAACCCCCACCTCGCTACAGCCTCCTTTAAGGTACCTGTAGAGAGCGGTAAGGTCTCCCCTCAGCCTCCTCTTCTCCAGGCTGAACAACCCCAGCTCCCTCAGCTGCTCCTCTTAAGACTTGTTCTCCAGACCCCTCACCAGCTTCATTGCCCTTCTCTGGACTCTCTCAAGCACCTTGACGTCCTTCTTGTAGCGAGGGGCCCCAAACTGAACACAGTACTCAAGGTGCGGCCTCACCAGAGCCGAGTACAGGGGGACAATCACTTCCCTAGACCTGCTGGCCACACTGCTTCTTATACAAGCCAGGATGTTGTTGGCCTTCTTGGCCACCTGAGCACACTGCTGGCTCATATTCAGCCAGCTATCAACCAGTATTCCCAGGTCCTTCTCAGCCAGGCAGCTTTCCAGCCACTCATCTCCCAGCCTGTAGCTCTGCTTGGGGTTGTTGTGCCCCAGGTGCAGGACCCGGCACTTGGCCTTGTTGAACTTCATACAGTTGACCTCAGCCCATCGGTCCAGCCTATCCAGATCCTCCTGCAGAGCCTTCCTTCCCTCAAGCAGATCGACACACGCACCTAACTTGGTGTCGTCTGCAAACTTACTGAGGGTGCACTCGATCCCCTCAGCCAGATCATCAATAAAGACATTAAAGAGAACTGGCCCCAGTACTGAGCCCTGGGGGACTCCACTAGTGACCGGCCTCCAACTGGATTTAACTCTATTCATCACATCTCTTTGGGCCTGGCTACCCAGCCAGTTTCTAGCCCAACGAACTGTACGCCAGTCCAAGCGAAGAGCAGCCAGTTTCTCGAGGAGAATGCTGTGTGAAATGGTGTCAAAAGCCTTACTGAAGTCAAGGTAGACCACATCCCCAGCCTTTCCCTCATCCACCAAGCGCATCACTTTGTCATAGAAGGAGATCAGGTTCGTCAAGCAGGACCTGCCCTTCATAAACCCATGCTGACTGGGCCTGATCACCTGCTTGCCCTGCAAGTGCCGCGTGATGACACTCAACCTGCTCCATGAGCTTCCCTGGCACTGAGGTCAAACTAAAAGGCCTATAGTTCCCCGGGTCTACCCTCTGACCGTTCTTGTAGATGGGCATCACATTTGCTAGCCGCCAGTTGACTGGGACCTCCCCTGATCGACTGGCGGCCACCTCCCCATAGGCAGACCACCTCCCCATAGGCAGATACCACAGACATTTATTTCACACAGGCAGATAAACATTTTGTTCCCCTTCAATATTGCACATTCTTCTCAGTACTCACTGCACCACTGAACCATGGTATGGTTCTCCCACTGGCATGGTAAAGAACAGGAAGAGCAGGCAAAATAAAGCCATTGGTGAAGTATCTTAACTTTAAATCCACTTTACAACAAAGAAGGCAATTCCTTGAGTAAGTAAGAGACACACCATTAGTGAGTTAGGAGGCATGTCCTTGCATATCTGGCCACACAAGAGTTTTTTCCAGGAGCTGTGGAATGGCAGTCAGCAGGTTTGACAACCTCACAAGCATGAAGATAGAAAAGGACAAATGAGCTACTGTCGGGGAATTTTATTTTAAATGGGATAATAAGTAGCCATTATGATCTCTCAAATGAGATATTCAGGAGAGTTCATTAGGATGGAAAAAAAAAGCAAAAACAAAAAATAATAAAAGCCCCACTGAGCTATCTTTAAGAAGTTACATCTGTGCAACCTGTATAAAATGTGGAAGAGGCCCAGCATCGATATGGGAATTGAAGGATTTGTTTTGTTCGGCTTTACTGAAAAAAATGGAATCTATCACTCTTCTATCTACCAGGCAATCTGTCAGCACAGGAAGAGCAGTCAAACTACTGGCTTTGCTGACAAAATGTCCTGTGTATTAGTGGCAAGGAAGTAGAAACTAATATCATGCCAGCAAACGTTCTGACTTGAAATCACCAGTCTCAGAAAAGACCATCCTGGAATACTAATTATCCAACAGAAGAACAGAGATTGTCCTATTAAATACAGAGCTATATACTGAACAAGTGTGAACAGAGCTAATTTAGGACTACGCCAAAGGAGACAAGCAAAATCCCTCAGGCACTATTGAAGATTAACGTGGTCAGCAGAGTCAGAAAATGTCCTGAATAGAAATGAAATAGAAGAGAAGAAGAAATAGATAAGTTATTAAAGAACACTGATGAGGAACTCTTTGTCCTGGGCCATAAGGAAAAATCCCGTTAAGCTTCACTTGTAATGAGAATGTGTTTAATCACTTATACAGATACATGATCACCACCTATTCCAGAACATTGGCTATGAAAAACATACTGGAAGCAGGCCAGATGCTAAAGTTCCTGGAAAGTGCTAAATAGCTTTTATTGCATGCATAGTACAAATATTAAATAAAGAAAAAAGAGAATAATTCAGACACCAATTACAGAACTTCCTTTTGAAATTAATTCCATACATGATTTTCAAGTGTTTTTACAAAAACTACTCTAATTTCAATGGGAATTCAAAATTAATTAATATACACAGCATACACACAAAGATTTATTACCAGAGGAACTTCACGTGATAAAACAAGGTCCAGGGAACTCTGTCATCTACAGTCACAGTGCTGTAGTACTGATGTTCCCTTCTGACATATACCGCATGATCCACACTGGGTGCCTAAAAAACCAGAGTAACAGCCCTGGCAAGGAAGAACAGTTCTTGGTGCCAGTAGCATAACTTCATAGGACAGGGAACCCGAGCTCCTGTTTTATTGACACAGGTTTGGAGAAAAAAAAAACAAAAAACACTTTCCCTTAAAAATTAAGATATTACTAACAGACAAATTAATATTCCTTTAGGATAAATAACTATAGAAAAGACATGTTATCAGGGCATGAAACTGATATTAGAGATTTTGACATTGTTTTCTTCATCCACTTCCCTTTAACTCCCATACTTCATCTAAAACATACTCTAGATGAAAATAACTTATGTAGCATATTTTTAGACATATATAGATATTTTTTCTCTTCAAATTAACCTCCTGACTAAACAGAAGAACATTTGTAATTCATTCTCTCATATATATATGAAATGTACACATATGAAATACCTGTAAAATGCCTTTGACAACAAATGGTAGTGTGAAGCATAGGAGGAGACCTCAGGGCGCAAAAGAATTCCTACACAAAGCTAACATCCTTTTATTTTTTTCCCCCATAAAGATCTGAATGTCAGCCTAACAGCACAGAACCAAAGAGACTCTCCTCATTTAGTCCTTTTATCTCTTCATAAGGAAGGTGATGTCCTTGGGGCCTGCAGCACACCCGATTCTGCTGCAAACCCACAGCAGAGAGGGCCCAGAATACAAACATTCCCACAGTGCAGCAGAGCCCAGCTGCCAGCCTTGCTGCGGAGATGACCATACACAGGGGAAGAGCCTTCTGCAGTGCAGCACACAGACACTCACCAAAATAAGATGTTCCTGGTGCTTCATCAGGGACTAAAAGAACCTTGCTCCATGCACAGGACTAGGACTACAAAACCCACCCCTTCACAATCCATTTTAAAAATAAAGGATCTTAAAAATCTTCACCATCAGCACAGCTCAAACATGCCATTTTCAGGATTTTTTTTATAACTTGGCAAATGCTGCAGTAAGTGTTGTTCTAAAGCAAATAAGCAGATAAATAAGTAAATCCCTTGATTCTTCATCATATCCTGATAGGACCCTTCACTGTTAATGAAATAAACTTTGCCTCCTGATGTTAGAAACCTGCTCTGGAATACCACAGAACAGACAAGACACCAACATTGCTGGAAATTGAATGAATGTTGAAGAGCTGACTAAGAAAATAATAATATCCTGTTTTGCTCCATTTTCAGCACCTATGGAATACATTGAGGTTTTAGATGTTACTTAAGAGTGGCAGAAGTATTGGACTATTGAGATGGTTCTGGAGTTCCAAAGATTTATTTTTTTAAAAAAAAGTAAACATATTCAGTGTCATTCAGAAAACAAAAACAAATCCACCAGATTATGACATTTCTGATGCTAACGTTAGACCAGAAAAATTGCTGTAACTTGACAAAGCCAAACAGAAAAATAAACACCTCCCTCCAAGGCAGCTAAAGAAAAGGCAAAAAATTCCCCACAATTGACCTTCACGAGGTTACAGGACTGGTGTATTAAAACAGACAAATCTCTCTGAATAGTGTTTCATGGTTCAGAGTTGCATGTGCAAAAGTCATGAAAATGAGAGCTATTCCCACAATTGTTTAACATGGTTCGGTGACTTTTTCATAAAGAAGATATCTTTTCCTCTCCTTTAGCTGGTGCTATTTCAACTGCATGCACACACTTATATACAAGCAATGATAAGCAATTTTGTAGACTTTATAGTGAAGACTATTAAATGAAAATTGTGGTTTCAGTACAGCAAAGTAATATTGCTTTACTAATTAACAGTACAAAAGGATTACAGATTTCTTCTGATGGGAATGCTGAGAAATTAAGCACAAGCTGTTGTCATTGTAGTATTTAACACTGTTGGTCTTAACCAAGGACATGTAAGTTTATTTTATCTATATTAATTATTATGAAGCTTAAGAATCGACCTGAAATCCTGCCCCATATAAAAGATAGCTTGTATTATAAATAGAACACTTATGCCAGCCTAGATAGTTTATGGCACTTTTCTAACCCCAATTATCGATAACAAACTAGTTTGCGAAAATATCGAGATCAAGGGCACTGGACAGTCCCTTAATGAGGAGAAACTGTAAGAAATGTCAGTAATTATGAAATTTTAGGGTACGTACTTACTGCAGTGTTCTCCGGTATAATAAGGGTTAGACCTTTTCTCCTCTAACTCCCACCTATCCATAACCCAAACCCTTTCACCCAAACTTAACAATGCCTTAAGCCCCAGTAGCACCTTGGCTGGGGTGTTCCAAAAACTAGGGACAATTTGTAAACCAACAAGCTGAGTGAAAAGAGAACCCAGAATAAATATTCCTACCCTGATGCCTCCCAAACTGTATCAGTTTAGCACCTCAAGCATGGACCTGGGCTGACTGCTCAGACGTTGCCTGCATTAACCTACATGGCACCCACTCATGCTCGCTCCATTATGAAAACAGAAAAGTGTCCAGAAACTTTACAAAACATGCTTACAGGACTAGATGTCATTAGAATACCCCACAACCCAGAGAAACTGCAGTCCAAGCGTCAGGGCTATCAATATCACATCCTTATCTACAGCAGGCAGAACTTTTAAACAGCATTCCCCACAGCTGAATGCAGACATGGAGCCCACAAAGCCCATGAAAGACCATTAGGTCTTTCAAATTTTATTTCATTTTACAAACGTGCTCCAAAATAAAGATATCACACATTGGGTATAATCATATAATACTCTTTCCACTGAACACACTAATAAGTACGTTTTCTCTCTACACAATCATTTCTAAAAATCAAGGCACTCCTGTCACTCATCCTCCCCAAACATCAATATTGTCTCAGTTTTTGAGATAATACCTCAATAGATTGACACTAAGAAGAGGCAGCAACAGAACATAAAGAATCTCATGAACTGCCTGCTAATGTAGCATTAAAGTCACACATTTGTTCACCTACAGGAACTAGGCTATTTGCTGTTGCCAATTACACCACCGAGAACCAGACAGAGCACATACTTATGATTTACACCAATGTAAGCACTATCAATTAGAGATAAAGCAATTTATCATTGGGATGATCAGATCATTCCCTACATATCAACTGACAGAAATATGTGTATTCAAGAGACTTCCATTAGTAATGTTCCCCTGTACTTCATATGAAATAGATTAAAAGCCTCTCCTCAAAACCTTTTCTGAGTAAATGCTCCCTTTCTCTCTATCACAAGGAGAAATTACAAATGGAAAAAGCCAGACAAAGAGCTCAAGTTTCCAGAGCCCAAGTTTGTAAGTACATAAGTACAAAGTAAATAAATCTCACTGGACTATACTTCCATTTCCACTGCAGTTTCTCTTGTATGCTAAATTTAGAGCATTTATAGACTAGATAATCCAGGGGGGCAAGACATGGAGACTATACAACAACGACAAACACTAAACTCTACACGTTCATTTCCAAGATCTGCATGACGTCTTTTTTTCACAGAACCACAGACCATCCTTAGAGCTGGCAGCACGAATAATACCTCAGGCTCTTGTTTACTTTGGTGTCCTGTCCCCCAGCACATGCACGCCCCACCCTTGGGAGCAGTCAGCTTGTTCAGGCAATTCAGCGATATGTGGAGAGGCTTCTGTAATCCTGAGCCTGCCAACTACAAACTAGAAAAAATTGATTACTTCAATCACAATAGGTGCATTTGCATGAATGAATTTTTGATTGTAGCGACAACTGCTAAGTCAGGATCCACAAAGCAGAGCAAAGTAATGGATTAGTCACCACAGCTTCAATTAATGGTTTTGGTTCCCAGTGGCAAATCAATGTTTGTCAACTCTGACTTCCTTGTCAAAATCCGGCAGGCAACAACACCATCTATAGCACTTAATTTACAGACCTTGTAAAATCTTGGAAGCAAGAGTTGATAGAAACATCTGATTTTACCTTAGGACAACATATAAATCATACTCTACTCTTCAGCTCCATCTTGAAAGCCTTTGGCTAGAAGGACAGAATAATTCAAGAGTGCTGAGTGCAGAAATTAGCTCTGGGTAATCGTTATCTTAAGTCATGTTTACGAGTTCTAAAATAAATAAAACAGCTTCCTCTTTGATTTGGACTAATTTCTACTGAACAATTTTAGCCCAGTAAAATTAGGATAAACATGGCCTAAAAACCTTTGAATGAAAGAAACTAGGGTCAGGAGGAAGCATTGCACATGACCACCACTGCAAGTTCCAACTGTTTTAAAAGAGCCTCTCAAGTAAAAATCACCAGAGAACAACACACCAAGCACAAACTTGCACATCACATTTTATTTCCACATTAAGAACAGAAATACAGAAGAGGCCAGAAGAAGCTTTAGGGAAAAAATATTAAGTGCTAGATATGGTGTCATATAATGTAATTGAGCAACGTGTTCAATGGTAATAGTACTTGGAATGAGTCATTGTAGTACAGCATACAACTCATGCGTGTATAGTAACCAAACAGTCCACAAACCAGAAAATTATGAAGGACTGTTTTCTCTTTGGCAGTTGCTTAAGTTAATTGTAAAAACATCCAAAGACCTCACATAAATTTTGTGGAAAGCAAGAAGAGTAGAGCTCAATACTAAAGAGCAGTCAGTGAATGAACCGAAGGGCACAACTCGGAATTCAGGAGCTGTCCCAAGTGGGATAGCACAGCACACTCTGCACAGCTTCTAGCATCACACCATTTCCAAACACGCTTCCAAGATACTCAGCAAATTTCTTCTTACACAACCACCAGCTCAGCTTTCTCACATGCCCGTTTGACATATGCATCTCTGATCTCAGGCAGCCTTTTCCTTAAGCAAACTAACTCACAGAGGCTTGTTGAGTTTTTCTTCTTAATTACTAAAGAAACAGAACATGGAACTGCTCTGTAGTCATGCTAAAGCAGAAACAACAATAACTGTGGAAAAAAAGGTCCTTTTTAAAAAAAAAAAAAGTAAGATTCCTTATAGGATGAAACAAACATAAACGTTCTTTCTCCAACCATAACCATAAGTAACGCTACTAAGAAAGAACTGAATGAAATCTGAAGAGATAAGTAGCAGGAAATAGCAGTCCCCCACTGGTTCAAAGGTAAGACAACAAAAAAACTTCAATTTGTAATGAAAAGGGAGTTAAAATATCTATGGTGTCAAGAAGTTCTTGAAATGCGCAAGTTTACAGTGATAAACTTGGAGGACTAGTTCTGCAACAAAGAAAACTAAAACGCAATGACTATAAAGAAGGGTGTTTTGTTTTGTTTTTAAAAGCTCTGCTAGAAGAATTCCAGCCCTGACGGTAGAGTCATTTATATCCCATTTTCATAAGCATAATGTCAGCAGAGTTGTTCTGGTAGAAAATATGCCATTTTTGCCACATCAGTACATTTCTATTTGTACGAAATCCCTATTGAACTCACTGGGATACTTGCCTAACAAAAATATGGGGGGGGAGGAGATATTCAAACTTTTCAATGTTCCTGTGGTCATATTTGTCTTTTCTTCAGACTATCTTTTATTTCTATATTCTCCTGGTCAGCTGAAGCAATGTACCAGCTTTACAATTCCATCTCTCTGCTTCAACCTTTAAAATCTCTTGGATCCTTCACACAAACAACCTTTCTTCCTATTCCCATAACAACACAGCAAAAAGATGTGCCTTAGGCAGTCATCACTTCCAGGTTGAAAGTTCACCAGCAGAGAAATGTTCGAGCTGGCAACAACAAGTAACATCTATTGTTATATATATGTATGTATATGTATACACACACACACACACACACACACACTCTTCAGCAGCTTTTTGCAATGGAGGAAATGTGAGTCTGAGATCACAGTGAATCCTGCCTAGTTGGACCTTGGGTCAGGGGCAAGCCTTGGATGTGTACGTGACCATCGCAGAAAGCAGACAGCCGGATCAGGATGCAGGTCCACTGAAATAAAGCACCCAATGTTTTCGTAGTATGCTCTCACTCCTGACTGACTTCTTCTTTTTTCTTTTTAAATTTCCAAAGACAAATACAGAGTAAGAATGATGTGTTGGCTGATCCAGTACAATAACGGGTCCTGAATTAGAAAAGCTCTTTTCACTGCTCAGACCTTCCTTTAGACTTCGTTTAAATCATTCGTGTAACAGCATGTTTTAATTCCAAAGTACAAACAGAAGGATAAACCTTGTTCTTGTTTGTCCTTTTTTTGTTTTCCTTAAACTAGCCGAAATAATCTTACTCCAGTGACCAAGAAGGTCATCTGATCACCTACTCTACATGTGGATCAACAAGGATATAGACTGAACATAGCCCTGTAGGATGGTGTATGCTGATCTTTGTAAAACCCGTACTAAATTTCTTGCCTAATCCAGCCATGGTAGCGTATCACAAACGTCATGCATGATGGACAGTAGTTATGCAAGTGCCTAACTGGTATTTTTACAGTGATTTTCCTTCCTGCTATTTAGACCTGTTTCCTTTCTTCTGTTTTAGCCCATTACTGTTTATTGTGTCTGCACTGTGTATTGCAAGTAATCTCATTTTACTAGTTCCTCTCAGACATGCCCTGGGCTATTGTCACACTGTGCACTCACTTTTCTTCTGAGCTCTACTAATTCTGTTCTCTTGATAATAGTGTGACCCATAATTCATTGCTTAGGTGGCTTTCATTATTCTGTACCTTTTCAATCAAACTCTGTTCTTACAGCATGTCATTTCAAGCCTCTTTAACAGCTCTCTGCTCCAAACACTCCAGTGTTAACTATAAAGGTATAATACATCAATTTTGAAAAAAAAAAAAAAAAAAAATCTTACTTGTGCTAGAAAAGCTCACAAAAAACAGGCAGAATTCCTGCAACTCATGGATGGTCACATTTTGTTTCTCTGTGACAATCCACCACTTTTAGCCATTGGAAACAATGAACTTCTGAACAGCTGAGGAAGACTGCTATCAACAAGCCGCTTTGCTACAGAACAGCATCATGATTTAGGGTTGGAGTCTGCAAACTCCACCTAACTGATGCATAGTCAGGCTCAGGGCTAGAACCTCTGTTACAAGTACTTTGGGAGAGAACAGGAAACAAAAAAGGAAGTTCTGGCTCAGATGTCTTTTGATAGATACATATCTAGAACAAACAGAAAATAAAAAAAACACCCACACACACCAAAGGATTTGCATGCACACACACATATATTAGTCTAAGATGGTACATGAAGATGTACTAACTCTTTAACATGGCCATTTCTATGCCATCATCAGAAACCATTTTATCACCAGCTCTAATTTTATTAATAAATCAGAGTCAAGTTCAGACTAGGCAACCTATATTGTCCCTTTTGATGTTAAAGAAAAAAAAGACTTAAAATAAAGACTGTCTACTTTTCATATGTAAAATTGATTTGAGGCTCATGTTATTATTATTTTTTAATCATTTTGTCTGCTCTTCTTCTCTTCCTTCAGTAGACAGAAGAAGATGAAAGGGCAACATTAGGTCTATATTGTCTGCAAAAAATAAAAAATAAAAAAAAATAACCGGACTGGATTTTTTTAAAAGCCAGGAATTCAAGAAGATGCCACTTTATGAGCACTTACAAACTCTTAACTCTGTTATTTCAAGGCACAATACACCCTACTGTGTTATGAGACATGTATCTCCTCTACAGCACATTAAGCAGAATTTCCTGAAATATCTGCCATACTTTTCATTGCAAAATCTTATTACAGCCTTTGGAAGAGTTCTGTTGAACTATTTCATTTTTGTATCATAGCAATCAAAATACAGCAAAAATGAGAGGCTACAGTCTATGGTAGGAAACACTAATAGTCTGCAGATCTTGATAAATCATCTGTTTCATGCCTCATTCTATGATAAGAATTAAGAATATCCAGGGTAACCCTTAACAGATGTTTTCATGATATCCTTTTAAAAAAATCCTCTAAGGACAACCACATGCCTATACCCTGCTTCTACTGCTCCGCTGTTTTTACAGTGGAAAAGTTTTTTGTTTTTGTTTTTAAATACCTGCTTTATATATTCTTTTCTACAATTAGAACTGATTACTTCTTGTTCTACCCCTAGAGAATATAAAAGAAATGAAATCACAATCTTCTTTATCTTGTACAGACTAAATATTTGTTACTGTGGTCTCCTTTAGCCTTCTTTTTTTTCCCCTTAAAGCAAATTAATCTAATTGCTTCAAGCTTACCTCAGAGGTTAAATTCATTGAACTTCACATTTATTTACTTTTTCCTCATATTTCTGTCATTTGTGTACATCTGTCTTCATGGGTGAAACTCAGGACAGCACCCATATTCTACCTGGAGGCTTAAGAGACCCAGGAAAGACAAAACAACATCCTCCCCTGTGTTAGATGAAAGACTGCAGCTGAGATATTTCAAGCTAAAACTAGCTTATTTTTCTTTTGGGTAAGAGCACTGCATTTTTGCCACATATTCCATATGTGGAATTTACAATATGCTACAACCACTCTATCTATTTTTGGTGACCAGCTGTAATTCCAGATATTCTCTATTATGTGTGGGTTTCCTTCTTTGCACTTACCTATGTTTGATGCTTGAGCTCAATCCTCCACTTAAAGATCGCTTTGAATTCTGATTTTATCCTCCAACTTACTTGTGAAAGAGCTTCCCATTCACAATTCATTATGGCTCTCCGCATTTTAAGTATATTCTCAACTCCATCAGCACAGTCAATGATGCAGTAATTATAACAGCATGGTAACACTCAGAAGATCCTGGCAAGCAGAGATAAGCCCTTGAGATTGTCAACAACATACGAGCAATACTAAAAAATTTTGCTATGCTTTTCTTCCCCTTACATAAAAAAATAAAAATAAATAAAAACCAAAAATTTTTCCCTTCAGAACAACAAGCTAGGTTCCCCAGTTTTATCAGAAGAACTCACTATACACAGTTGCTTTTTCTTGATTTAATAGCAGGAACGCCTCACAGCTGGTGTGAGTTATGAAAGCCTCTTTAGCTGTAATGGACACCACATGAAAGTCTGCCCTGTCCCTGTTCTCCTTCACAGCTAGAAGTCTATCTACTCTCCATGTCCAAAATATACGAAAATTAAACTTAATATCAGAAAAGATCACTTGATTCTACAAGCTTGATAAGTTGGTGCTTTTTTCACTAAGTTTGTAGTCACTACAAAGAACTGTTTCTGCAAAAACACAGCAACCCTAACTTAAATGTATTGATTTCAATAGGAATTACACATCCAAGTGCAATGACTGACCTACTCTGTATACTTTTTCCAAGCCATTTTTGTTAGCATAGTGTGAACTTTAAAAATACACGTATTACCAAACTTAACAATTTGTGGGCTGTTTATTTTCTCCTGTTTTACAACAGAATTTCAGCTGGTTTCCATCTAATGAAGGATACTGAACTTTGAAGTTTTAATGCATCTTTAAAATTAATTTAAGCCATTGAAAACACTGGATTGACAGCCTTGGAGGCCAGAATCTGTTTATCTGCAAGAGTAATGCATCAAAAGTAGACATCTATTTTTTTCTCATTCAGAGGTTACTCCGGTTTCCAGTTTTTCTACTAAATTCCTGTTCATTCCCGCCCCTTTGTGTAAAGGCTGCCCAGAAGGATACCCCTGCTTTCTGCTTTCAGAGAGCCAACTGAAATATTACCAACATTTTGCATATGTTGACAAAGAACCTTCCAATTAACTGACTTTTACTGTTAACCAAGGTAAAATCTGTGCTGATTTGTGTGAAGATTTGCCTGCCCACCATCACCTCCCAAACTATGTGCTCCTTCTCACAAGGTAGTTTAAGAACTCTTTTGCAATAAAAAGCTTTCTATATAGATAGGGAACAAGACAGCTACATACAAAGAAAGCCACATATGTATGGATATGTTGTAAATATTAATTAGCTTCACTCTGAATGTTGTGATATGCATTCACTCCTTATTGGCTAAAAATGCCACAGACTGCACTTAACCTTCCTGAAACTTACATTTAACCACTCTCCTTTACTGTGAAACACCTACAAGATCATGCTTCCACCCAAAACAGAAGCAAACATAAGGAAGAAGCTTGTGTGAGCAAGTTCTGGGCAGGGACAGCTAAGAAAGAGAAGAAGTGAACAAGAATAAAAGACCAAGGTCCATCCTCAAAGAGCGTCAGCCAGAGGATGCCTTGAGAGAGGCCTATAACACCAGAACAGGTGTTAAAAGGCTCTAAACCTCTATTGCTGCTTCTATAGTCCCCTCTTTCGGTCTTTTTTAGCCTTACTTTT
Organism: Anser cygnoides; assembly: GCF_040182565.1. Classification (NCBI taxonomy): domain Eukaryota; kingdom Metazoa; phylum Chordata; class Aves; order Anseriformes; family Anatidae; genus Anser; species Anser cygnoides. The sequence continues at coordinate 20,047,421 of NC_089884.1, read as the reverse complement.
TTTCCTAGACAAAATCTAACTTCCTTGAACTTCCCTCAGAGGTTGCCTTTTCTAACCCTTCTCTCTTTTCTATTGTTTTCTTTCACATTTTTCTCCTTTGCTATTTCAGTATTGTGTATTTGTGTTCATTTCTTCTCCCATCTGTGCTATAATTCATAGGTGTTATTAGAGGTGACCAGCTCCGTCATCAGTTTTTCTTTCCAACTGGAATAATATACAGAACTTCTCATAGCTATCAAAGCGTGACTGCTGATAGTATTAGATGCAAACATAATTAAGACATTGTTTATACAACCACTGAACTGCAGAAGTAATTTTACCTGTGCATGAGTTACAAATTTGTCCATTTTAATAGGAACATATTTATTGTACTTCATCTCTTATTCTAATTAACAACCATATGCCTAAAGATGAAACAAACTTGGTTAATGGAAGAACCATTAAGAGATCTTCTGTTTCTTACTCAGGAACCTGGATGCATAGTTCATTCTTAGGGGCAAGGGTAAAACTGAGTGTTGCTTTTGCATCCAAATGTCATCAGAGACCAACACACTCCAAAGTGCTTAGAAGAAAAAAAAAAAAAAAAGGCTGATCAAGCCAACAACATTAGTGGAATGGAAAATACAAATGGGGAGTTGCATCAACAGATATGCTGGTAGAACATGAATTAAGACGCAGAAAATATTAAACAAGCTTCTATTTAGCTTAGGGTGAAGGCAGAACAAGGGGAAAGACTCAGAGTATCCCAGTCCAGCTGAACAGTGGGGCCATGTTTATGGAGCTCAACAACAGAGGCAGGGCCTCTGACAAGGAAAATGGCAGAACTTAATGGAGGAAAGTCCTTCTGGCCACAGGATACGAAATGAGGTCTTTGTGGTGAGCAAAAACCTGGCTATTAGATATGTAGGTAGAACTAAAAAAGGATCAAAAATGAAAGAGCAATAGGAAAAACAGCCCAGTAATGAATTATACCTGCACAGGAGGGTACAGGTGGTATCACTCACTTGGCAGTTAAGAAATTCAGCACAGGTGTAAGCAGCTACCCCAGATGCAGATTATGACCAATCAGGCATGTGGCAATTACAAGGCCAGCCCATCCCTATTTGCCTTTTGCTTTCATAAGCATGCTTACATGCTTTTTTGATATAAAACAACTGTAAAAGATACCTATGCATAGGTAAAGAACTCTTGTAATGAAAAAAGTAGGAGTTTCCTTATTATTATCTGAGAATGCTTTCAAAGCTGTCAAAACACATGCTTTTGACCTGTAATGTTTGCTGAGAAACACTTCACAGAACAGTACCAGTTCTCAGTACACAGGCTTTTTATTGCAGCTATAACACAGGACAACTGAAGAAGAGAATATGGAAATGACTGGGGGCTCTTAAGGGCATTGCAACTGTTATGTAAAAGAAAAACTGTAAATGGATTTCCTTGCTGCACTACACTTTTAGTAGCAGAGATGTGTACTAAGGTGGAAAACTATTTGTCTCTGACTGTAAGAGATCTGTATTATTTTTCTCCTCTATGCCAGGGTGGTGACCTTTTGGATACAGCCCTAAAGACAGCACTTTCTAGAAATAGACTGCATCGGTCTAGAAAAAACTTGTTACTTGTTATCAGTAATATGTTACCCATATTACTGATCTCATAAAGCAAAAAGAGAAATTGACTATTATTTAGAAAGATTCTAAAATTCATTCATGAAACATGTATGCATACATATATAAATGCATCTCTACAGTCACATGCATAATCAAACACAGCGCATATAAATTTTAAATAAATCTTACAATTTCTATGTTTTACCTTAATTTCTTAACACTTCAATATATTTGATCTTGTGACTGCACCTATAATGAAAAAAATGTTCTTTTGTACAAGAATTTACACAAGGTGCCAAGCAAAAAAACCCAACTGTCAAAATCTCCACCATCACTTTCAGAATCACAGAATTTGCTGCCTTTTTCAGGATTTGAGTGATTTATTCTGCTAATCGTCTTTATATTATAAGCCCTTGTTAGGCTTTGGCAATGCACGTGGTCTATCCTTAGCCCAAGCTACAATACCAACTCTTTGTAAAAGAAAAGTTTCTAAAAGCTGAGCCTGTTACTGTAAATGCACTTCAGTACAAAAATAAAATAGAAATTCATCTTTAATCTGTATAACCACTGCCTTGAGGTTCCCAATGAGCTTCTAGATGTCATTGATTATAATACAAATTTAATATAGTGCAAGAAATAAATACCACCTAAGTTACAGCCAATTTACCCTGTGCTACCATCCTGCTAGATATGGCAAGTCAGCAGGATGTGGTGAAGTCAGGATTTTATGGAAGACCTCTGAAGAACCACTTGCATCAGAAACACAGTGCTCAAATGCTGAGTGTTTCAAGATTTCATTTTTGCTCCTGTGAGAGATAAGGGTGAATATACTTGAATTTTTTTTTTCCATCCAGTGGAGCATAAGAATGACACCAGTCATTTTCTTCATAAGAGTTTGGTCTAATTTACACATTTCCAGTAGCAAGCAGAATGTGATCCAGCAGCATACTGAAGTGGCAACCTTTGGATGAGAAAGTGAGCGTAAGCATTCCTCCATCTACAGCGCCTAGAATGTAATGTTACTGTATCGTGACCAAATTCTGTCTTGGTTAATTATGCTTTGATTGCGAAACATCCTTTCTGTGCCCCTCAAAAGAAGAGGTCTTCCAGGTGCCCCTCACTGGACACCATTATCAGCTCCCCATCTCAAGGGGCTCCACAACGTCAGCAGATTTCTGGCCAGTTCTTACATTCCATTCCAGAATTAGCCACATCAAGAAGTTACTTACCTATTGGGCTACAGTAAAACTAGGAATTACAGATATGTGAAATATTGCCATTCTGTGGGGATTACAGATTTGGAAGTGGATTGAAAAAATACAGCCTTATTTTAGTGGTATATCATAGACTAAAAACAAACAAACAAACAAACAAACAACAACAACAACAACAAAAACACACACAATAAAACAGTACAACAGATACTGAATCCACAAAATCTATGTGTATCTGTATGTAAGCAAAGGACATGCCAGGTTTCCTTTACTCACGGCACAAAACAGCCAAATATTCTTGTAAAAAGTAAATTTGATGCTGTATAATTTGGCTAAAGTAGATGGATTCATTTGGGCACCCCCAGCTAATGCAAAAGGGAGAGCAGAGACCTTGGCCAGTTCTGCACAGGGTACAGCCATACTGTTGTTGCAGAATTAAAATAAGCTTGCCCTGACCACAGCTGGCTTTAGGATTATAGCTGCGTCTGTAATCATAGGAAAGAAATCCACACTTCCCATGGCAGCCATTTTCCTCCCCTCTGGTAGTGCAGGGCTTGCTCAGAGCTGTACCTGGGGCAATATGTCCTTCTCATCTCCAAAGCACAGAAGTCCTTCCCCAATTGTGTACCTTCCACTCCCCCTCCTGCTCCACAACATCTGCCAGGATGGGAAACACTTTACAGACCCTGAGAGCCATAAATAAACCCTAGGGACAAGTCTGTTTGCATTTATTGCTTCATTCAGCTTTGTCACCTCCAAAGAAATAAACGGCACCCAATTTTTCAGCTTCCAACTACCCAATTCTGGAAATACCAGTATAAACATTAAAGTAAATCAACGAGCTACTTTTGTGATGCTCCCAGAAACAAAAAAGCTTGATTATTACATGTTGGGTGTCCAGGCTGGGTGCTGGCAGAGGGGGCGACGCCTGTGAGGAGAGGCCGGGGCTGCCCCGTGCGTCACACAGCTGGTTCCAGATGGTTCCAGCTGGCTGCCGGTGCTTCCAGCTGGTTCCAGCTAGCTCCACAAGGGCCACACCTCAGGCCACAGCTGAGTCTGTCAGCAAAGGCAATGGCTCCTCTGTGGAAATGAGTTGGAGAAAAGGCAAATGCTGCCTGGCTGTGAGGTAAAAAGTGTGAGGAGCAGCCCTGTGAACACCCGGGCCAGAAGGAAAGGAGCTCCAGGCACCGGGGCAGTCCTCCTGCAGCTACTGGAGAGATGGTGGTGGGGCAGGTATCCTGACGGACAGTAGCCCACGGGAAGGCCTCATGCTGGAGCAACAGAGAGGAACTGCTACAGGCTGACTGCAGCCCCACCATGCTCCTGTGCTGCTCAGGGCATGGACTTGGGAATGAAGGAGTGGATCTGATCCTGGGGAACAAAAAGGGATGGGAAATTATGGTGGTCTAATTTGTCTTATGTTTCTAACTGTCCAAATCTATTTTTTTTGGCAATAAATTAATTTTACCCAAGTTGAGTCTGTTTTGTCTGTGGTGCTACCTGGTAAGTGATCTCCCTGTCATTACCTCAGCCCACAAGGTTTTTCATCTGATTTTCTCCCCCTTCCTGTTGAGGGAGTGAGAGTAAGGGGGTGGGCATCTGGCAGCTGGCCAAGGTTAACGCATCGTATAACATTTGGCTGAAAAAGTATGATTATAAAAGTGTAGAGCCACTTTCTTTCAATATTACACACAGTTTTTGTGGGCAACTTCCAGTTAATTTAAGCTTCACAGAAGAAAACTGTGTGCAAGAGATCCTTCAGGAAATAAAGCAATAATGTTTGGTATCTAACTATTAGAAGGCTGATGGGGCTGGTAGCTGTCATCTTGACTGACTCTTTTGAGTTCAGATGCAAGTAAAGAACATGAAGCCTCCTGTTAAACAAAATTGTGGCCAAGAAAACAGAGCACCCATGATGGCATTGGCATGTACTGATTCTCCAGGGATTCACTTGTTTATAATGATGTGGTAAGGAGACATGAAAGCACCAGTGTTATCAAAACTTAATGACTAATAATTTAAAAAAAAAAAAAAAGTATGTGTCAGAAATTATTAAAAGGAAGTAATTTCATCATACTGTTTAATGTCTTAGATTAACTTCAGATGTGGAAGAGAGCCAAAGGAGAGTCATTAGTCTCTGTGCTCATTTGGTATGTTTTCTACTTTCCTGGCCAAGGCCCATGCTTAATGATAGAAATTTGCCTTTAAAAAACAGAAGAGTTAATTTTCAATCTTGATAGTTACTAAGATAAATGTTCTGCAAATAAGAGATGTTGCTCCTGGTTGAGCTACTGTTTTAATATATGAGCTATATGAATTACCCTATTCATCTCAATAGGGAGTTAACTCTGAGAACTAACGATGTCTTGTTCAGGGTCAGTCTCCAAATGCTTTTAGCACACATGAACATAGGTGATTGTTTCACTTTTCTCCCATTTATGCAAAAAAATACTGCAACTGCATGGGCAAATTATCCTACTAAATATAAAAGCAGCCAAGTGAGCAAAGAATACAAACAATAGTGCATCATCACTGCAGTTATATACCCATTCTCTCTCTGCGATATGTCTCTTTCCTTGTGAAAGGCTGAGTACCTTTGATGCAGCTCAGGGGGATGCCAAGCTCCAAGAGGTCCAGTTCATCCCTGGGATGATGGCAAGCACTGTGTTTTTTCTTCACTTCACAAATCCAGTTGACATCTAGGAGGATGGAATGACAGTTTGAGCCAGTTTCTGTCTCTGCATACTGACGTGCATTCTCCCTGGGGCACTGGTCTAACAGGTAGCTCTAACAGGGCTCTCTCTGTCTTGCTTGGCAGTATTAGAGGTGGGAACCTTTCCGTTCCAAACACTGAGGTATCTTTGCAGGGCCGCACTAGACTTCAACCTTTGTTATCAGTAGGAATGCATGTGGACTATATTTGCAGTCTTGCCTGCAGGTCCTAACTAAAAGTGTCATTTTGTCTTCTTGCAGAAAATGAGTCTGACACACCAGCAAGAGCCAGAAGCATACAGATCAGCAAAGGAAAATATCCCTGCTCTATATTAATTCCAAGAATGGATATGTGCAAAAGAAAAAACAATGAGGTGTGTATCTGATAGAAGAGGAGAAGGAAACAAACATCTGTCACTTTTCTAATTAGTAACTAGATGTTACTGTTTTTTCCAGAGATCTATGTCTGAAGAGCCCTTTTATTGGTGTAAGAAATGTGTATATGTGCATTAGAGAAAGCAGTTGTATCATGAAAGATTTTGGAAAAACTGACAATTTTCTCCTGAAAACATCTGCACTGTAAGTAAAAGTATCATATATTTGTTTAACTAGCTGGGTAAGATTGTAACATATAACATCCCTGAGATCACCATTAGAAAATGTAGCTTTTTCTGAGATGGCATTTAGAGCCTACCGGACAGAGACAGACCACCTCATCTCCAGACAGCATGCAAGCAGGAGGGGGGGACAGCCCTGCTGGAATTAGCACAATCCAAGTGTTATCTCCTCCTGTTCTCAAATGTCTGCAGAGTTTACATGGGTCAACACTATCAAGTAACAGCAGCCTCCATGGCTGGGGGGGGCAAGGCTGACTCCAGTACAATACACAAACCAGGGGCAGCTGGACAGGGCTGTCTGGCGCATGATTCTTGCTTCTGCAGAAAAAATAAAAAATAAAATTAAAAAAAAAAATTGTTGCTATAACTTCCAGGAAAAATTTTAAGGGAATTACGAAAGGATAAAACCATTTTACATTGGCCATTGAAAGCTTCCACATACTGTGGAGGACTGGACACATCTGGAAGCAGACTGGAGCCCATTATTCAAGACTAGGAGGACAGTGTTTGACCATACATATTACCACCCCAACTTATTCACATAGCATGCACCTTATCTGCAGAGTGTCAGCCAGTCTGATCCAGCACCAAACCTAACAACATCACTAAAAAGAACCCCCAAATTCAACAATTTAGTATAGAAATCTTTGCAGCCAGCTGTACCTACAAGTTATCTTTTGTCTAATGCAATCAGCAGATACTGACATATTGCAGTACATGCTGCAAGAGTATCGGGCAGAAAATTTCTGCATTCACAATAGCTCTCAGGAAAAACAGGGAGGTAAGAGCCAAATTGGTAGCATGGGAGTCACAGAATCACAGAATATCCTGAGTTGAAAGGGACCCAAAAGGATCACTGAGTCCAACTACTGGCTCCACACAGGACCACCCAAAAATCAAACCATATGTCTAACAGCATTGTCCAAGTGCCTTTTGAACTCCAGCAGGCTTGATGCCATGACCATTTACCTGGTCTGTTCTCTTTAATTAGTTAAACAAATTGAAAGGCTTCAGGGAAATAAAGACTTCTTTGCTGTTACACTTCAGGCTCTACACTTTCACTGTTATTATCCAGAACATATTGCATCATTTTATTAAAGTAGCATAAAAATTATTTTAAAAAAATCCATGAGAAAATCCCCAAACCAAATCGAAAAGAAATCCTTCCTTCTGACCAGTTCTTTCCCAGACACATCTATCAATTGCATGGAAAAAAAAACCCACGAAACTAAGCAAACAAAAAAAAACACTGCCTCACAATTCAATCCAAAAGCTAGCAGACCTAATCTAAATGCTACCAAAACTTGGTTGCCCCATCAGGATAAAGATACACCAGGAGTCTTTAACTGAGAATGTCCAACCATCTGCCCTCTCTAACAGAAGTACTAATGTAAACCAAAAGTACTACCTGATCAATCATATTGTATCCATAGTTGTAAACAGTAAAGTAGTTCTTTTCAGGGTTACCAGAGCCATAATCAATTGGAATATAAAAATAAAGAAATAAATTTAAAGCCAAAAATAAAATGCAAACTCTGTATGGTGTACCTGAAAAGTAATGGGAGGCAATTGAAAGCTGAATCACAAAGCATAGGTGAAGCAGATTTCTTGCAAGATACGCTGCCTACTGAAAACATTATCACAGTTGTCCCAGCTGAGTTCTCCCTGTAGCTCTCAGCTGTGGGCTCTGTCCCTACAGTGAAGCATGTTGCAGCACTCCAACCTCATGACCTGGAACTCTGAGGCAACTGCTGCATCTCCAACACGAAGGTCTTACAAGCAATACCAAGTGAAGGAAAAAGCACACATGCTGCCACCACCCCTTGAGCACTGAACAAGACCACTTGAATGCTGCACTTCTTTGATATTTGCTCCACTCGGGAGATCAGACACCCTCACTGCCTTTTAGCCTAGCTGCTACTAGCATCCTTGTCAGCTGCCTTGCCCAGCCAGCCTTCATCCAAGCAGAAATCTCCTTCAGACAGTATTTAAATCCAGATTACCATCAAAAGCAGTTGATAAGTCACTGCTCAGAGTTTCGATTTACTTTGTTTGTTTATAAGGTCTGCCAAAAAATGTGAGGTGGCATAGTATTTGAAATGCAATACATACTTATGTTCACCTGTTAACTGCTCAGCCACTTAAAATCTTTGCATGTGCAATCTGGTTTACAACTACTTATGTAAGAACTAATACAGAGCTATATGTAGAGTACACTAAATTATTTCCTCTAATATTTTCTTCAGATATTAAGCACATTTAAAAAAATACTTCCAAGATAAGTTGACATTTGACAGGGGAAGAAACTGCTCTTGAATCATTAATAAAAAGGACAGGATATTATTAAGAAAGAATTGCTTTCGACCCTTCTAATTATGACCAAGCAAATACTTCATGGCACTGAAATACTTTGGATCTATAGCAAGACATAAGAATGATCATTCTGCCAAGATAGTTGTCTGCTGAAATCTGAGACATAATTATGGTCAGTGAAACTCCTAATCTTGAAAGACCTTCGATTTAGTTCTTTATGCTATCAATCTCCCTCTCTCTCCCCCCTCTCTCTGGATTTCCTCTACGTTACGTTTGGCATGATTAACTGTAAGTGGGGAATAGGTCCACAGAATTACATGCTATCTGAACTGGGACAAGGAAGGATTATTCAGTGCATCATGTAAGAGAGATGTCTTCAGTATTAACCTTAACCTCTTGTGTGCTGGGATATGAGGCAATGACAGAAGCAAAAATTCATTTCAGATGGCTTACCAGATACACAAGGCAGGCAGGGGACTGAGCAGACACCTGAAAGCACTGTACAGTTCTATGCACACCCTGCACATTGCTGCCATTAAGTCTCTACTGGATGTTGGAGGAGTTTCATCAGAGGAAGCTGAGTGCCAAGCCAAGAAAGAACAACAGCCATGTCACTGGGATCCAGCCACTGCAAGAGATGACAGAATATTGCTAAAACCACTGATCCAGCTGTGCTACCAATAAGCCAGGCTGACATTCTAGGTATACCACATTTCTAAACACACCAAATATATATTGAAATAATATTTTTGGAGGAGATTGCTGGTAGCAAGAAAACAAGATCTGAGCTAGATCTGAGCTAAATTTGCAGATCAGGTAACGCAAACACTGTAGCAAACTCACAGCTCCATGTTGCTAGGCTTTCTCCAATTTCAAACTATAATGGGAAAAAAAAAATCTTACTGTGTCATTACCTTATAGGTAATAGGTGTCATTACCTTATAGACGGGGCAACCCTGGCTATACGTACAGACTGGGTGACGAGACGCTGGAGAGCAGCCCCGCAGAGAGGGATCTGGGGGTTGTGGTTGACAGCAAGTTAAATATGAGCCAGCAGTGTGCCCTGGCAGCCAGGAGGGCCAACCGTGTCCTGGGGTGCATCAAGCACGGCATTGCTAGTCGGTCGAGGGAAGTGATTGTCCTGCTCTACTCTGCACTGGTGCGGCCTCACCTCGAGTACTGTGTGCAGTTCTGGGCACCACAGTACAAAAAGGACATGAAACTGTTGGAGAGTGTCCAGAGGAGGGCGACGAAGATGGTGAAGGGCCTAGAGGGGAAGACATATGAGGAGTGGCGGAGGTCACTTGGCCTGTTCAGCCTGGAGAAGAGGAGGCTGAGGAGGGACCTCATCGCAGTCTAGAACTTCCTCGCGAGGGGGAGTGGAGGGGCAGGTGACCTATTCTCTGTTATCACCAGTGATAGGACCTGTGGGAACGGTGTTAAGCTGAGGCAGGGGAAGTTTAGGCTGGACATCAGGAAGAGGTTCTTCACTGAGAGGGTGGTTGCACACTGGAACAGGCTCCCCAGGGAAGTAGTCACTGCACCAAGCCTGTCTGAATTTAAGAAGAGATTGGACTGTGCACTTAGTCACATGGTCTGAACTTTTGGGCAGACCTGTGCGGTATCAAGAGTTGGACTTGATGATCCTTATGGGTCCCTTCCAACTCAGGATATTCTATGATTCTATGATTCTTATCTAGCCAAACATGTCAGCTTTCTTTGGCAGGCATGACAGAAAGAGTTTGCAAGTCTATAGTCCTCCTTAATTAGAGTCTGAATAGAAATCTGGTTTGATCACTTAATGACCCTTGGGACCACCCCTGATTTTTACATCATTTCTGAAAGTGACTTTATGTTATTTTCATAGAATCATTCAACACATATTGCACAAACAGCTAAGATGTCAGGGTGTTCTCATGGCAGACAATTTAAGATGATAGAATGTCTTGGAGTCTAAACTGTTGCCATATGGTTGTACCCTAACAGCAAGAAAAGAAAGCAGGGGTTTCTTTATAAGAAAGATCCATCTGTAATGGGTTATAGGCCTAGCCAAGCAATTCTGCAAACCTGCTGTAAAACATGAACTAAATCTCAAGTGAAAGTAATTGGCTTGTCTCCATCTAGCTCTAGTGCACATTTAATAAAACTACAGCTAGTAGGCATAGGGCAATTGGAGCCCAACAGAGCAGCAAGGGAGAAGAATTTGGGGGTACTCTTTCTACATCCTACTTTAAAATACTGCATGGGTTAGGGGTGGCTCTGAAATTTAAAAATGTCCTGGTCTTTTCTCATTTGTTGAGAGTCATAGAGTGTCATCAATCTGTGATGAAATGATTCGATGTTGACAAATGCTGAATTATGAAGCCCTATAGGTAAAAAGAACTTCTACATCAATGTAATTTAGTAGCTGCTACAATTGTGTGCCAGTATGAAATACTCATATTGGCAATCATGCAATAAAATAATCAATATTTAATATTATTACTAAAAATATTGGCAAGTTAGATCTTTCAGCTGTTTTATACATGCAGATAACTCCCGTGTAGATAGCTCCCGTATTTACTTCTGACATGAGAGAAAATTTTAAATAAATAAATCTATTTTCTTCCAAATATCCATTTGAAGAAATTTATTTTGCAGAACAATATAGTGTAACATTTATGAAATGTTCTCCACAAAAGTAGAAATTAGTAGTACAGGGTTAATTATTTTGCATCAGATGAAAAAATGGCTCATTTTTAGTAGGAAGGTTATGATCATTAATCTGCATAAATATGTAGAAAGCTGTGTTATGTATGCCTGCACTGCACTTGTTGTGAGAAGATAACAAAAAAAAACAACTTCATATTCCAGTGTTATGGGTCATTAATTTTTGAAAGCAACTATCTCCCTCTGTTAAACCCCAACCTATTCTCTTCTCCCCTTCCTCTTCAATTTGTCTAAAATATGACATCCTTCATGTAAATCTTAATGAATTTATTGACAAAAATGTTTTGAACTATTGGTGAACTCTGTTATTTGCTGTTGGAGACTATTTACTACCTTGCAGGTGCTTCAGGAGGAACTCCATTGGTTTATATGAAAAGGGAGCAAATGGAAAGCACAGTGTTCATTAAAATGGATCATGCAACCAAGAATCAAATTCTGCTTCATTCATGTGGATACTGATTTTTTCCATTTCTGCTACACTGAGCTTAACACAAGAGACTGCGCCAGCAGCTGCATCTATGATATTCAGATTCCTTACCAGAGCTGATGAAATGTCTCTGTATTTCAGCGTTTGCTTTTTGCTTCAAAGTGACAAGAAAAAAAAACATATTGTCTGCACTCACTGCCTCTAACCACTGAAAGCTTCTGTTCACAAAACAATTAATTTCTCTCCTTTCTCAAATTAGCTGTTTTTCCTTCATAATAAATTTAAATCAAACTTAGTAAGAAATTTCTTATTACATTTTGTTTATTTTCCCTACTAAAATACAAAACAAAACCACAGCTATTGATTCTTACATGGTTTTATTTCAAAACAGTAAAGCTTTTTTCTCTGGTTTCAGTGAACAATTCTAAACAGGACTTTTGATGGCTTTTAATGAATTCACTACCTTATTGTTAAGCACTATGCTTATTTTACCTCTTGCCTGAAGAAATTTTGAGAGATCTGTTAGATCCCAATTCTGAAAAAGAAGTCTCAATATTTCCAAAGCATATTTCTGCCCAGACTGAAGTTTAATGCTGAGGGTAGCTCATCAAATCAGCTAACTAAAAGAGTAAGATCCCTGACCAAGCAAAGATATTGGATGGTCACAAACAGGGTTCAAGTCTTGGAAAAAAAGGAAAAACAGAGTGGAAAGAAAAGTTAGGGCTTTCCACTGAAGAAAGGCAGGATCCTGTGGGAGATGGATACAAAACTGGTGGTGAGCAATTACAGCTCTGCCTCCCTGGATGTATGTCACCCATCCCAGAAGTGGAATGTCACAGCCAGTGCCCCCACACAGGGCCCTTGCACTGCATGCAGTCAAGGTTGAATGCCTTCAAAACCACCATCCCTCCACTCACAGAAGCAAGAGCAGTGCAGTACAGAGGCATCATCATCATTTAGAAACACACAGATTTAAATATACCATCAGTCTAGCCATCTGTCAGGCTGCAGCTTTGTTTTAGTTAATTCTACCTCCTGAAAACTTTGCCAGCAGTTCCCAGTGATGCTATAAATGAATCCCAGTGGCAGCACAATTATTCAGCAAAGTGAGGAATCCTTAAAGTACAATGCTGTCACTCCCATGAGCCTAAGGTAAATTAAACTCTAAACTCTGTACAGTGGAGTGAACATCACCAAGATTTTGATTTCCAAATCGCCTGGTTGACTAATTTGCTTAAAATTAATGCAAGCCCAAGGGAAAACTTGACACCAGGGCTAACAAAGGCCACCAGGTGTCTGATAACTGGGCTTTCAACTGTAGACAGCAGCTTTAGCAAAGGAGAATTTCTACACCTAGAAGAGATCTTCACACGGTGGAGATGATACTAGGTTGCATCTCTTGAGATTCAAGGCTTATTAATAAAAATAGAACAAAACCATGACAGTGTTTGAATCTGCTCATTTGTATAATCCAACAGTGAAGCTCATGATAAAATCTAATGGCAAACCCAAGCAGTGACGAGGGGCAGGTTATGCTTCTCCATTCTTCCATCTCTTGGCCAGAGAGACGCATCCCTTCTCTTGCAGTGGCTCTCATGTTCATTGAATTTAGTAAGCCATAAGAAGACTATTTTTGCTGGGCTAGTTGGCTGAGTCAGTTCAGCAATACAGAGTTAAGATCAGGGTGAGAACAAGGCAAGCAGGAGGAAGAGGAAGGGAAGGGTTTTTTTCCTTCCTGTTTTGAACAAGCTGTTAGACTGTCTTAAGGTCTGTCATGTAACTGCATTCACCCTCAAATTACGCAATCCCAGACATAATTCAGCATTTTTCCAGTGCTTCCATTGATTTTCCAAAATGCTTTTTTTTTTGCTTGAAGTGTCTTCATCACTGGCTAGTGCTGGCTAAGAAATAAAAGTATCCGTCCAGAGGGGCATGACGATAAGCAAGTTGGTTTGGCAGAATTTGCATCCAGATTCTGCACAGGAACATACTCCACATGATTGTTCCTGGTGGGAGTACTGTTTCTACACAAATCTAATTATGACCTGTATGAAGTGTGCTATTTTCAAACCATTCCTTCATTACCTGGTCCTGGGTGCAGGTTTGACAGAGAATACTACATGCAAATGATCACAGAAGGCACAAGCTAACAGTTCCATTTATGCTATAACCTGACACCTTAGAAGTAGATGGAAGACATTATAAAAAACAAACAAACAAACAAACAAACAACAACAACAAAACCCACAACTTCGGCATTCCTTATTAGGTTAAGCTGACACTGGCAATGAGAAACAGCCAAGTCCTACCCCAGGGAGAAAAGATGACATAGTATTCAGAAGTGCCAAGGGGAAGAGACATCAGAAAATGCACAAGGAGGTGGCTACAGTCTTCTAACAAGGATAAAGTCCTTAAAAAAAAAAAAAAAAAAAAGAGCAGTCCTGTACCCAGGAACTGTGCATGAGAACAGGACATCCAGTATATGGCAAGTAACAAGGCATTGACATAAACATCTTTCTGCAGACTGGCAGCTAAAGGCAAGCGTATGAAGTATTTCTTCCCCAAGAGAGGCTGGTGTCTTGCTCCTGACCAGGACTTTGCTGAGCTAAACTATACCATCCCACCCAGCACAGCTCAAGAGAAGGAGGTCACAGCCCTAGCAATATTTTTGGATCGTATTTCTTTGTGGAGTTATCAAGCCCCAACCTTTTAAATCATAGCACTGAGAGCATAAGGGCTGATCGTAATCCTATTAATGGCATACTTAGTGCTGCCACCAGCTCTTCCACTGAACAAGCGCCTCTAAACTCACAAGCCTTTTTGCCATTTATCTCGTTGACTCTCAATGAACAGCAAATTAAAAATTGCACCACTGAGTACCAAAATAACAGAAACTTTCCTCTAGGCACACTGTCAACAAAACTACTGAAAGCGTGCATTAAACAGACAGACAAGAGCTTCGACTTCTGTTTGACTCAGGTTTGTGTTATGTTACAGAGCTAGGTCAGAATGAAGTGACAACAGAAGCAGTTAGCGAAAGAACAACCATTCCTCAGTCCTGAGCTGATCTCGGTGCTACCTTGACAAAGTTCTTGGCGAAGCAGAAAAACTGTCTGCTGTGTAACTCCCTGAGGGAATGGGTGCAGTCCCGATCTCATACCTGGCTGCAGACAGAATGTGGATCTGACTGTGTCCCTGCAATGGTAAACTGCTTTACTACAGGACGTGTGGCAACTGGCAAAAGTTAGAAGCGTTTTTAGAATACACCGTTCATACTTGTCTGCAAAAAACAAATTAATAACGAGTATATGCCATAATGCTATATGCTATAATATCTTGCAAAAGAATATTTCAACAAGTCTATTGATGTACTCAGGAGAAAGGATAAAACAAAAACTTTCACAAACTCAACAATACATTTTTCTGAGTGTCCTAGACTGCAAGTTCACATGTCTCAGAGACGAGCCTTCATCCGAGTTCTGAGAACGGCTCCATGCATGGGTTGCAGGCCACAGAGCTGAAAACCATTATCCTTGTTCCCAGAACCAGTTTTAACAGTCAGCTATTTTTGTCAAACCATTAGCAAAAACTAACAAACAAACAAACAAAAAATCACTTTAGTCTTTCTGGAAATTTAGGGGATTAAGAATCTAGTGTAAAACATTTTTTCATATTTCATAATTGCAAGGCAATTTTAAATATTTCACAATACACACTCCTTCTCACAAGATTGGCCAAATTTTACTGCTAGTTATGCTACTATTTGAGTTTTCTAGCTGCTATCGGAAACCCTCAAAATTCAAAACATTTGGCTTCCAAACTTCTACTAGGATTGGCCTCCTTTCCACCTCATTCTTCATAAATAGTTACAGGGTACAGGTACAGGTACAGGTTATCCCATAAAAATCAGAACTTTCTGTCTAGAAGACTTCAGGCAGCTGGTTCTAAAAAAGAAAACCATAAAAATACAAACTCACAGAGGTTGCTACCCCTACAGTGTTTTCAATACAGAAGGCTGAAAAAGCTTCTAGAAATACACAAGGATTTTGTTGTGAAAACCTATTCCTTTTATCTTTCATATAAATATATACACACACACAATATATATACATATATATATATACACACAATTTGTTTTTCCCTCTCAGAAAAGTAATACTACTTATTTAACTAGATATTTCTGCTGAAGTATTAACCCTTTATAATTCATGGCTATGGCTTATGTTTCAAGCAGCTTTGTATGGTTTTTGGTTTTGCTACTTGGCCAGTACTCAGATTCCAAACTCTCTTTCTAACTAGAGTCACCAGCTCCAAAGCGAGAGCAACCACAAGGCCCTGGTCATACAGGATTAAAAATGTTTTAAAAAGTTTGCCAAGTCATCCTTTAAATCGATAGCATGTAAATTCTTCAGGGTCATTAATGACATAAATTCAGAGATATATACATCACCTATCACACTTAAACAGAATAGCAGTATCTGCCCACCTAACAGCATAATTTGAAAAGGTTATTGTTTTGTCAGATACAGTAAGATACAACAAGGATTAAACCACACATTACTACTGAAAAGTTTGGGACATGTTTTTAAATTTTAAAATGTGATTGTTCACCTTTGAGGCCTTAAGTTTTTCATTTTAAACGTCAATTCAGATTTTATGCTCTGTGATAAATCTAAGCCATTTGTTCAGTTACATGGGCTCGTGCACAGATTTTAAAACACCTTTTCATGCAAGTGTCCAGGACACTGACTCCAGCTAGCATGAAACACAGGAGTTAAGTGAAACTCATAATGAGGTCATGAAGGTTTTATAATTCTCACAGTTACTCCTCCTTTGAATGGAACTACTAATGGAACTGTAAAAAATAAAATTTAAGCATTCGGCTTTCCAGTTGCTGCAGGTGTCCAAACAACAGCTTAGAATATCAACCTTCACAGGTTGCACAAAATTCAGAAGGTAATGTCAGACAGAAATCTAGAAAACTCAGAAAGTAAAGTGTTTCAACAGCTTCAAGCTATTTTTGCATTGCCATGCTATATCAATATTGCTGATAAAAAGCTGATATGAGGCTTTCAGCTTTCAGCTGATATGAAGTTATACCATTGAATTGTATATAAAAATGAAAATCTAACTATTTGTCAGTTAACTATTAGCCTGAGTTAGTTTCAGAAAAAGATTAAAGTCTAATGGACTGCCTTGATCATGCAGATGTAATGCGAGACTAATTCAAAAATGGTTTGCAATAGGAATTTTTTACACTATTTTTGAAGCTTTTTCTGGGCATTTGTTAAGAATTGACACAAACTGATGGTTGAGGAAGCTGCAATGGTCCTACAAAATCCAGGAACAATGTTACACATTCTTGAACACCATTAATGGCACTTTAGTTGCTAGTTCACAGGCTGATAAAGAAAGAATTAAGTCTGAACCCTCTTCTGAATCAGAAGAAAGTGGAATCTTCGAATGCAATGGCAGCCAAAAAATTGATAACTTTAATCACACTCAGTTTTGTCCCAGGAGTTGTTAATTGTAGCATAAATATTTGATGCACCTAAAATAATGTGAAGAATTACTTAGCTGATTTATATTTCTGTGAAACCTCTCGAATCATAAACTGATAGAATATCAGCAAAAAAGAGCAACGATACAAAATGAGATCACAGAGAATAAATGGTTTCATTGTCTCAGTGTTGATTGTGAAACTGTTCAGCATGTAACTTTCCTCAATAGATTTTCTTCATTAACAAAAAATACAGATTGTTTAGAGTGTATCTGCACTACACAAGTGAAGTGCATCTGCTGAAAAGGCGGTTGATTAACTTCACCTAATTCCAGGTACATGTATTAGTGAAGAGGTGTAAAGAGGGAATGCATCCCAGACTGACAACAGCCAATGGAAATGCTGGACATATATTCTGCTTCCTCATCTGTACTCAATCCTTTGTTATTCCATTTTCATCACTTTTATTATCTATGCTAGCTGGCTACTATCAATACATTCATGTTTTCAATTTACTCTCAAGGCAAGCCTCCAAAGAAACAAATGTCTGGGTAAGATACCAGGCATAGCATACAGGAAAGTAGGTAGTCAGAAGACAAATTGCTGGGTTTAAAAATAGATTAAGAAATAGAATAATAATAATAATAATAATAATAAAAAATAACCCCACCAGAATATAGGAATAAGCTTTCAACTGTGTGTTGAAAAAACACTCTGTTATGGAACCTCTGTTTATTCCATAATCATCAGTTATCTCGGAAATGGAACGTTTAAGTGTTAAATGAAGGTGCCAATGGCTGATAAACACAAACCTAAGCCCTTATTAAACAGTAACATAGCATATAAATCCTCAAGAGAAAATAGGAAAACATTGAAAGCACTCACTTGGTGAAAGACCATGCTGACAAAGTTGTGTCATGCACTGAAAATGTAGGCCCAGTTTAGATCATTTCAAGTTTCCTCAGAATCTGTTGAGAATTTTTCTCAGAATCTCAGAATCTGTTGAGAATTTTTCTCAGAATCATTCTGAAGAACTGACACAGATCTTCTCAATGTGCAATACCAATCAAAAAAGCAAAATAAGACTGGCAAGCACTAGCAACTTCTGAAAACTCCAGCAACTGGAAAAAGTAGTATTACTTAAGGATTATACAGCAGAATTTGTGTCAACTGAAATATATTCTAGGCCCTTCTTACAATGGCATGCCCTTGAGGGCTTCAAGATCCCAAGAGGCTGTATGTTCAGCTTAATACTGTATCAGGACAAGACCAACACAGGCTGGCCCTGGGTTTTCTGGAAGCACACCTACACATATTTTCAGGGAACGAAGGCCCTGGAGGAGACACAACAGACATGGATCAAGCTACATCCAGCCCGATGAGATTTGGGCAATATACGTTCTCCAGAGAACATGGCAAAATGGGGGATATATTAAAAAAACGAATACAATTTGAAACTATCCTGCCAGTAGAAGTACAGTTGATCTTCAGTTGGAGTTCATGTACAGGTATCTTGAAAGAAAAAGACGTTTCAAGATTAGGAAGTCTGTTAAGCATCTTTAAAACACTCATGAATGTATTAATAGGAGAGATACTGAACAGAAATAGCACTGTCTATTTTCATGAAACAGAGCATTATAGCAATGGGTGATACCCACTCACAGAAGATAACTGTCTTTTATAGGTGTGAAAGGCCTACTGTATAATTTATACAGCATGGGCATCTTTTAGCTTAATGCTCAGTTTATGTACCATCACAATGCTTTTACACATAAAAAATATATATTGCCATCTTCACAGTTTATGTCACAGTGTTATAAATGAGGCATTTATGGCAAAGCCAGCAAACTTTCTTGGAGATTTTTTTTTTTTTTAACCTTTAGTCCTAGAGACAGAGACAGAAAACATCTCTAGCATTCAGCTAAAACAAATTGCATTTTCAGACATAAGTTAATTTTTAATAATCTGTTTTTATAAAAGATTGGATGGTTTCAAAATTACCAAAATTAGACATTTTGATTTTCTTAAATAAGATTGTTTTCCTCTCCCAATCGTCTTTTCAAAAGCATCATCAAAATTCTGGTCTCCTACTAATTCAAGGAAAACCAGAACATTTGAAGGAGATTGCAACCATTTCACACCTGCCTCTATTAGATACTGTTCTTAGACAGAGTAACTGAGTATCTTCTTTAATGTTATTACTGTAACTAAATCTCAGTGAATATTTTACTGATTTCTAAGATAGCATCCCAGGACTCTACATCATAGTTGGAGTCATCTGTATGACATCTTTTGCTATCCTTTTACTAATGCCAACAGAACATAAAGTATATTCTGTGTGACAGGAAGGGAATGACTTTGCCTTTGCATAATTCTTTTGTTGCCCAGAAAGTACAATAGATCAAAGGTGTCTTGGATGGCTCGTCCATTCATACAGAAGTACTAAACAGATATATTACTAATCTGTCATTCCTTGTTCATGCGTCATGACTTGTTAGAATGTCTTTTTACTGACTGTATCCCCTTTTGTTTATTTTGTTGTATTGTGTTGTGGTTTTTTTTTTTTTTTCAAAGACAGAAGCACTGTAGAACTGCTCATATGTGTACCAAAAAAAAAAAATATCATATTTTGGCATTCTCATCTGACCACTTGTCATATCCACAGTAACTGAAAATTTCCAAGAAGGACCACATTTGTAATGCTGAAGTCACAAAGAAGTTTAAATGTAGAAACACATGCTTAAGTACTTAAATTATAGAACAATAAATAGCTCCCCCAGTCAGAGATAACAGCACTCTTCTTCAGACAAGTGTACTACAATAAGATATAAATCTTCCTCCTTCTTATAACAAATTGTACCAGAAATATTGTGATTAGCTTACTCAAAATAAGCTATGGTAGATTTTGCCTAAAAATTATACAATTTACACTCTGAGAGAAAACTATTTAGCTGTAATAAAACCTACAGAGATTCTGTAGAAACACAGAAGACCAGGCAAGGACAATTAGATCAATAATAGCAATCCTGCTATTTTTATAATTCTTACTTTAGCTGTATGCAAATACCTAACATCTACAGGTGGATACTACAGAACTTTGAAACGAAAACAGAATTTAAAAGATTCAAAATATTGGTTTCATTTTCAGTGATTCCCAAAGCAGCATTTAAAAAAACATATATTCTTCTTATAAAAGCCTTCTGCCATGCCAATCTAAGAAACTTTTTTTCTTGGACTGACTCCAAATCCTGTTAAAGTTGTGCATCACTGAGATTAATAGTGATGTAAAGGGAGCTGTGAATTTTATTACAAGAATGTACTGATGTATTGTCTAGGGGCAGCAATTAAGCACTGGCAAGTATTTCTCTGTCCTAATTCCTGGTAACAAAAATTCAGATGCTTGAAACTAGTACTTGGGTAGAATATAAAGTTTGACCTGGAAATCAAGAGCCCAGTACACAACCCAAAGTCCTGATATACACAACAGGTCTCTTCATTCATAGTACGCTGAAGTTATTTCTGTGTGCTAGTTTTACCTAGAACAGCATCCTGCTGACATGAAAGTTTCTTTGCACAATTCGACATACTACTTTAATTTTGAAAACTCATTTTGCTGTCATTTCATCTATTAGCCCCAAACTCCTTTGGGACTTAAATCCTTTGCAAAAGTCAACCAACTGGAAAAAGGATTTCATATCTTAAGAGAGACAGCCACACATAGGCCTGCCATGCCAGATGGCTTATATAGGACATATATATTCCTCACCCTTCTGCAACAACATTTCTCTTTTCTGACATCCATCTCCTTCTCTAATATTACGGTATCACTAGTCAGGGAACTAGGGAGGAAAAATACAGGCTATCGTCCACTTTAAATTCATTGCTTATTGCTTGTTACTCAATAAATGAAGCATAAATATACCCTTCACACAAGAATTCTTGAGGACTCCCCTCCCTCTGCTTTTCTGTAGACACCAATGTTATCTCTAAGAGTCTGGCTGGTGCTGGGCAGAGCGAGGTGAGAGTCTGGGACATCACAGGGACGTCACACACACAGAGACATGCAGCGCTACTACCTGCTGCAAAGCAGACACACAGACAGCTTACATGGGGCTGCACACACTAACCAAAATTTATTTTGTTTGTTTTGGATCATTAGTAGAGAAATCAACGTACCCCATGCACACCAGCTGTCGGTGGCTATCTAGAGAATGCTTCACTAGGCACAGAACTGTAGAACTTAGAGATAAAAATGAGCCAGTCCAGGCCTTTTCAGAATAAAATTGCTTGTTATATAGCCCTTGCCTACAGCTTTGTCAGTTTAGTTTTAAAAGCCTGATAGTAACAAAGTAGCTGATATTCAGCTAACCTTTCCCTTTGTCTTAACTTCATCTTGATTCTCCTAATTATGTTACCATGTACCACGTTAATTGGTGTTCACACATGGCCAATTCAGCTACAGCTGGTCAAATTTACTGTCACACACCCAGCAAAACTTGGGATTTCTTAGAATTCCAGTTGTGTTAGTTCAGCATTGACTATAAAAGGGAAAATAGGGAAAATACAACCACTATTTTCCACTGTTCTTTTCCTCTTTCCAGTGGTCTATGGTAAAGGAAAGACAGTCTCAATTAGCATTTATCTACTCGCCCCATCCCTTCCACCCCTGTTAATTAGCTCAAACTACCACAGATGTATTTAGGCATTGTCATAACAGAAAAAACTGATGAGCAGAGAAAAGCCTTCCACTTAACTCCCACCCACCCACCATCCTACCTCTAGGCACCTAAGAAAAATTTGCTACTAGCAATTTTGTTTGTGCTGCTGTTATCAGATGATGCTGTATTTCACCAAGAAAAGAGCAGTCTGCAAATACTAATAATAAAAAGACACACATATATAAATATACAGCAAGGCATTCTAAAATGAGCTGTAATGATTCTGTGGTACTAACATCTCCCTCACTATGAATATAATTGTTTCACTAATTCAAGGTATGATTGTGAGCTTATATGACACATCTGTGATGCAGGCAATTGCTAGAACCCGTTGTACAGAATAGGAGGCCAAGTGACGTTTCCAGGGTTATGCAGGCTATCTGTATAAAAGCACAAATCTTATCTCATACTAACACCAAGCCACAGAAAATTTCTTCCACTGAAAATTAAGTTACAGAATTCTTGTAAATTTTCCAAAGTGGTAGGGTTTAAATAGATGACCAGTTACTCTCATACAAATACCTTGCCACTACACTACCCAGCCAGCACCTTTCTCCCACTGTTTAATTAGCAAGAACACACTAATTTCCATTTTAGTATGTCAAAAAAGACAGCACATCTGTGAGAGATGCAGATTAAGATAAGGTCTATTTCACCTACATCAGAGGACAGGGAGTAACTAATGTAGGTTAACAGAGCAATCTTTTAAAAAAATCTCCAAGCACACTGACAAGAAAATGACTTTTGCCTGAGGCAAGCATGTGGTTTGTGGGATCTCCCCCGTCACTTCTGCACCTCTCCATATCTACCTGTGAAAAGTATCTCCTTCATCTGAACAGCTGTACGCAACAGGAGGTACATCAAACCAGTGCAGAAAGGCAATGCTGATTTGGTGAGTACTGTATCTATTTTAGCACCACATAAATTCACAAAGTAGGTCTTGATCTAACCCAGGCTTACGCTGGTTTCTACAGTCTCAAACTCAGGCACAAGCGCCACAGGACAGAAATCCCACTGGCAGGGAAAGGTAGAGCATGAAGCATGGCAACTGCCAAGCAGAAGGCACCAAAGGATACATCATCGTCATTGCAAATGTGTCAAAAAAGTGTTGTAATAAAATACTAAATAAAATTTATTTTTGTTTATTGTAGAAGGCTTCTATGGAACCAAATATTACTGAGAAAATTATTAATTATTTAGTAAGTTGGTATGATTTCAGCAGAATCAAACTAACTGTGGTAAACATCAGATAAGCACTAAGCACCTTTCCTTGCCTGGCTTTCAAGGATCTGCAACAATCACTTCAGAAAACTCCTTTATATAGCTGTCCACCATGGTTTTTTTCAGACGTTTCCTCCTCTACATGCAAAATAAACTGAAGAAGCCAGGATGGAAGAACAATGATTTTAGATACACTTTAAAAATACTTAAATATCCACCAGATTTCTCTTTTTTTTTTTTTTTTTTTTTTTTTGTGGAGATAAGAATTGTAAACCCACTTGGGAGTGGGCTGTATTCATTCCAGTACCCACCAGACTCCTCGCACAGAGCCACACAGCCGGTGCATCTTTCCTGGAAAGCTCCTTTGGGCTCTGTTGTGCCCTCAGAGGCACGCTGTGGCCCGGGGCCAGGCAGGCGACATGGTGGCCTCTGGCAGCCTGCTGCTTCCTGCCCCAGCAGGTACGTACAACAAAACTCTCCTGCCAACCTCGCCGAAATGCTGTCGTTTAGCACAGGTTGCTTCAAAGACCTGTCATGAGAACGCATTACTCTGAAGTCTGCCACCAGCGGTTGCTAAGAGTCAGAGGGCAAATGGAGCACAAGCACCAAACTGCGTCACTGCTAATTCCTTGACAGGAAATGTTGGGTAACCAGCACTTGTACAGCCGCATGCTAACCCCCGGGATTGGGTGCCCGTGCCCGGGGGCTGGCAGTGGGGCCTCTGTGAGGAGAAGCTGGGGCTGCCCCAGGCCCACCACAGCGAGTTCCGGAAGGTTCCAGAAGTTTCCACAGTGCTGCTGCAGCTGAGCCAAGAACACCCAGGGAAAGACAGAGCAGGCACCTGCCTAGATTCCAGCACTCTCACACACACCAAACGCTGTGTTACACCACACATCTTGCCCCAGCAGTAAGAAAAAATGGCAAAATCCAGATTCAAAGGGCTCTGCTTCAGTGCCTGTGAGTACTGCTAAATAAATAATTCAGCTAATTAAACACCTTTAGCATACTCACTCACCTAGAACTATTTGCACAGCTCTGAGCTTGGGTGCTAGGCAAATGCTTTTAAACACAGAAATCAATCGCTACTTTCATTTTTGAAAATTCTTAAGAGATCATTTTATACAGTATTTAATAAACTACACCTAAGACACAAAAATACGCCATTCCTATCTTTTATGTTGTATGGCACCATTTTTTGTGTGCACACAATATTTTTTTTTAATTATTTCTTCATTCAAGGTAGTAATTGATATTATATATCACTATAACAGACCAAATGTCACCCTTTTTCCTTCATGCAAATGAAGATTGAGATTGATAATGAAGAAGAATGCATAATGATAATAAAAACCAAACTGGCCTATACTCATCAATACAGGGAATACTTCACATCTGCACAGAACTGTATGGGCCGTGATAAAGTTCCCATCTATACAGACTATTTTGGACCAACTGGAATCCAAAGAGACAGTAGGATGGTTTTTGGAAAGACATGAAGACAGGGCAGTCTTTAAACTGCACAATTACCCCAAGAAAACAGGTGGAACTGGAGATTCCAATTTCAGTCTTGTAGCAAGATCCCAAGACATAAACGAGGAAAGCTGTGGAAAGCAGAATTTGCCTCTCAAACTGCTCTAAGCTCATTGAATCCCCAAACAGACAGAGACCAGGAAAATGCAGTTAGGTATTTTCGGTGTTTCTGGGATGGCAATACTTCCTTCAGCTACCGATTCATATTAATACAGTGATTGCCAAACCTTTTGGGCTTTGATTTTTCAGAGATGATCTCACAGCTCTACTGAGGTGCATTCCTGTGCTGTGGGTGTTGTAGTTGACACAGTGAGATTGCATTTGTATCCAAATCATCTACATTTAAAGTACTTTTTGCTCCTCTACTTCCCTAGGATGTGTCTCTACATGAGAGCAGTTCCAAGCATAAAGCTTGGTTTGGATGTCTGGAGCAGAGAGCCGTCCTGAACATTGAGATTCAAGACAGCTAGTATTTGCCTAATGTATCTTGATAAAATGTTATAGTAGATTCAGATTCAAGTGTTTGTAAGGATATATTTACCTTTGTGTTGGCCCATTCTTATTTCAAGGCCCAGCCCACTCACATGTTTTTGATGTTAGAGTTCAGACTGATTACAGTTTCTGATTTTTCAGACAGTGTTGCATTTTTTAAAGCAATTTTAATTTTAAAATGCAATTTATCCTTTATGTAGAACTGGCAACAGCATGAATGTAAAGCTAAAAGAAAATGATCAGACCACATAAAGTTAATAATGTGGTACTAGCAAGAACATTTAATTGATTTACAGTGCAGCTCAATATATAAGCACTGTACTATGAGTAAAGCTATAAGGTAGCCCATTAGTTCTTAGTGGGTCTCCTCAAGAGCTCCATTCACAATCCTATTAATTAGCTTGGGTCCTTCAGTGTCCACCACTCCTATTTAAACCACTTGTTTCCCATTATGCTGTGTACTATACACTGCAAGCCCATAAAATCAGGTATTAATATTTCTATCAGTGGGGCTTCTGGAAGTCAACTTTAATTATCATAGGTGAAATCTTCCTAATCCTTGCAAACAAAAATGATTAAAATACAATGAAGTAGTAACTCAGGGAGGGATAGTGTTAAACACTGGTATATGTTATGTCCAAATACCACAGTTTATTCCTCTCAGTAGGAAAGAACATTTAAGATCAATATATTTCTTTTAAATGCCAGAAAACATGACTTTTTTTAAAGTAAATTCAGATACTTCATTGATAAATTTAAGAGCCTTTCAAGTTCTTTAAATACTGCATTTTTCATCATATACCTTCTAGACTTTGTGATCCAGTTCACGTGAAAAATAAGCCAGACTATATATATGGCTAAAACTGATGGCAATATTTGCTAAATGTGCCACACACACAAAATAATTATATAAAACTGCATTTAATTATTTTTAACAGTTAGCTATTCTCTCAAATTAAATACTTCAATATAAAATGAATGATTGCATTATTTAATGTCAGGCTTCTCACTTATATTTGAGCATGGCTTTAATTTGCAAAGTAATATCCACAGATTGTCAAACTCAGCTTCAACAAATAAAATAAAGCAAACAAGATAGGATTAAACAATAATAATTCCAAATCAAATGCTTTCTACATGCCTGTGGAATATAAACAGCTGTTTCCTGTTCTTTTTTTTTTTTTTTTTTTTTTTTAACATGCTACGATTAAATGTCCTTAACAATTTAAATAAATCTGACAAGCAATGAAGAAAAATGTTCTTGGTACCATTTCAAATCATACTTGTTTTTCCACACAAACAACAAAATTTGGAATTTCAGTTTCAAACTAGAGATGCATTATCATCTATGATTTTTGATACCTAAAAGAATACAAGAGAACAGCAATCTTCCAGGCTGACACCCAGCTCCAGCTGAGGTTCACATATATTTCACTTACATTCACTTGCCTGTGGTTTAGCTCTGCTACTTGTTTTGAATTGAGAACACCACCACAATCCAAAATAACAAAATCCCCTTTCACCAACCATGCTAACCAAAAATATTAAAAATCAACACCATGGAATCCAATGCCTCTCATACACACACATAGCCTGTTTAGGGTATTCAACCTCACAAATTATCTATCAGATTAGGATTTGGAAAAAAGATTAACAAGTGACGCTGACAGTATGAACTTCCATATTACATTATATAGAATACAAAAACATAAACAAACATCACTAATGGCTTATATTATGGTATAAATCCTCCAACAGCCAGTATTTAAATTAAAAACAAAGCAAATCTGCACTGGCAATTTATCCCAGGTAGGTATTAGTACACTTCTTGTGCTGTCTTGTGAAACAGCTGGTGCTTGTTGCTCTTGGGTCAAGAACATTGCCTCTCCAGTACCATTGTTTTGATTGTCTCCCATCCTATACTGTTTAAATCCATCTTACTGGGGCATTGTAGCAACAGAGAGAGAAATGAAATAATTTAATTTCATCGCTTAAATGAAAACAGAATTTTTATCACCTAAATGAAAACGGGATTTCAATTACAGTGAAATCCACAATTTGTTGGGTCAGCACCATGCTAAAGACAACTAAATCTTGCACATGAGAAGGAGGAAAATGCTTACTGTATTATCTCTGAATTATAGGAGAAGCATTGCTTCAACTCATTGCTGGGTAGCATTTAGGAAATCCTAAAAAGAGACAAATTGAAAGAGATAAAAAGCTATATCCTGCTATGAAGTTTAATGTGAAATTCACGCAGATGCCAACAGATAGCTCTCCGTCACAAAATGGCAGGTTTGAAGCCAAATGTAGAAGTGTTAATGATACCTGAAAGATTATGTCAGCTTTTGAGATTCTAAAATTAAAAAACCTCACAGTAGGGGCTACCATGAAAAGTTTGGTTACATTTGCAAATGATGTATATTGAAGATGTAAATTAAGGTAAAGAAGTACCTTAATCTACTATCCCCCTTAAAGTCAATGAAAATCTATCTGTTGAAAAAAGTCTTGCAGTTTCTCTCTAGCTATAACATTATTAAGCAAAGCACCAAGCAGGTATAGAAAATAAAAAATACATCCCAGTAGTTGGCAAATCTCCTTTACACTGTCTACTAGTGAGTGCCACAGCTTGGTATGGGTACACATTTTGCTGTTTTCTTTCACATTTAACTGTAGTTCTTTTGCACTAGGAGCTTTGAAAATCTCTGGTACTCTTGGAACACATAAAGTTATTATCTGGGTTGTCCAGTCAGGATTGAGTCTGAAGGGTTATTCAGTATTTCCATATGCCACGTCCTATATCAGAAGTATGCAATGCTCTATTTCTGTAATTGCGTTGTTCAGGAACATTGAAGAACTGTTGGATTGAATATGTATCTCTTTACAGTATGTCAGTCAAAACCTCTAAATATAATAACATTAAACTTCAGCAGCATTCTCGCAGGGCAGTACTTCTTAGTAAGCACTCATGGATGGATTTGGGAGGCTGTAACTGCAGTGAAGAGCCAAGGCTACACGTACTATTGCTGTGACAACAAACAAGGTCTAGGATAGCTACCCCCAGCTGCTGTGCCTTTTTAGGAGGCAGCATGAACTGTTTTAGAGCTTTGAAGAAAAAGGCATAGACCTTGAATTATTTCACATAATCATTCTGACACTGCTGAAATCTATATAACACTGATGAGATATTTCATTATTCCGTTCGGGTGGAAGAATCTTGAAGCCTGGAGTGGTTTGTATGATTTCATATGCTTCCCACTGTCACCTTTCACCTTCAGCAAAATCATTTACTGTCTTTCACTCTACTAGTTTATTAATTTGATCAAGGGCAAAGGATACGTAGCATGTTCCACCAGTTAATAAAGTTTATAAAGCACTAGGGGATCTACTTGGATGAAAATCATCATAGAAATGCAAGACTTAATCAGACCAAAACCAGCCTCTAATGCCAGAGAGATGTAAAACTCATTTAGAAATTAGAAAGGGTGGTTGAGCAAGCAGCCAAAATTGAAAAATTGCATTATGAGACATAGGTACAAAGGCATTTAACCTAAGTTAAAGTTAGTCTTTTAAGGTTTAAAAAGAAAATACTGTGAAGTGCACCTGACTTAGGCAGATGGACGGACACTTGGAAGCAACGGATGTGCTCTGCTGATCATAAGAATTTACAAATGGGTGAATGGGAGATTTTCACCACATTCGCCCAGAAGATTTGATACAATAAAAAACATTCAAACATTGGAGCTCTAACAACATTACAAGCTACGAATTACAATAGAAGTGACAAAAATAGAGACCTTTAAAAGAGCACTGTATAATCCAATGATCATTGAAAGAGTAGCCTACAAGCCAAAGAGCAGACGCACTAGATGCACGGTTGTATGATTGGAACAGGTCTGGACTACTAGACATATGTAGAAAGCAACTTAGCAGAAACATATCCATATGTATTACAGCATTTTCTTAATGTCAATGAAGTATTAACATTCAAAAGGAGCAAACAAATAAAACACTAACTTTACTGCAGCTGGTAAATTCACTGGCTTGAGTTTTTGGTGAACAAATTGGGTAAAGGAACAAGTGTTATTACAGTGCCATCTAGTGCAGACAAGGCGTTTGAGTAAAGATGGCTGATGGGAGAAATGTCTGCAGCCACACCACCATCACTACCTGCCCCAGGAAGGGGAAAGCCACTGCCCTGGGAGGTAGAGAGGCCATCCTGCTTCTTGCTCAGAGTTAGGGGATCCAGCTCAGAAAGCAATTAGCAAAATATTTCGATTCTTGTATTTGGGTGAATTGTTGCTCTGAGGAGCAGCATCATGCATTTAGCATTTTCAAGTATCTAGATTATGTGCTGGACTACCCTTCTTCATTACAGTCACTTGCTCCTCCCTCAGTCACACAACTGAAAAGAGCTTTGTGCTGACAAACAAAAAATGCTCTGAACATGAGAAAATAAAAGGCTGATTTGCCTGAATGAGAAAAGGCTATGGTCAGTTTAACAAATGATAGTCAGCAAAATGCTTGCAACAGTTTCCAGTTCATACATGCTGGTACTTGGGCTCTTTCCAACTTTGTACCGGCGGGTGTTTTTGAGACATGATTGCAACTGTTCACAGATAGAGGAAGCCCATTTCTCTCCTGGTATTTTAAAGATTGACAGGGTGGTTGATGCATCATGTGACAGACTTTAGAATCTACCACACAACACTCACAGTTAACCTCACACTGTGAGATACAGTGGTTAACTGTCAGCGTTACAAGGTAGATTCTAAAGTGAACCTCTTAGGCTTGTTTCATGCTCTGCTCAAACTGTCTGACTGACTCTTGCTCTTCTAGAGGGCTGTGCTGGCTGCCAGAGAGCACTGCGATCTGCCCTGCCTCAGGTACGAGCAGGCACCGCATTTTCTGCAGAGACTTGCAGGGAGGTGGCCCAGGAGTACTTCCAGTGTCACTGGTCCAGCAGCTGGGAATCCCCACGTGGCTGGTTTTGTCTCCACTACACGTGGGTGAGCACAAAGGGCCTAGAACTAGCTGCAGGTGTGTACTGCTCCTGACTCTGGCCACATCTTTGTACCAGCTACTTATTAGGCATACAATTATTGGATACAGGAGGGTTTCCAAGTTTAAAACCCTGAATGTATTCAGGAATAGCCCAAGGCAAGAAGGAGGAGTCAGAAAAACAAACCCTAAATTGGATTTGGGTGCTTGAAACTATCATTCCTGGATCCAGGGAAAAAAATCCAGCACTTGTGTTCTTTCCCAGCTACTTCTACTTAGATGTTCCACATACAGAAGTCCCACATAAATCCCAAATGCTTTGTTTTGCTGTTTATGGTTCCCTGGAGTCATATTACAATAGCTTTGATTAAAACACAGACCAAGTGAATAATTGCAGGCTTTTTAATTTTAGTCTCAGTTTTTCATAGTAATGGATATGTTGGAACATGGAAGTCTCTTAATGAATTAAAGGAAATGCATATTTAGAAGGACTTAAAACTGCCCATGACCAGCAACCTCATACACTCACACAAAAATAAGAGAGGGAGAACAACTTTTCTTGTCAGTGATGCAAACTCACGATAAAAATGATGAACTGCATGTCCTACTGACTGCAGCTCTCAAAGTGCCCTGTGTCTTCATTGAATGTCATTAAGCAGAACTTCTGTGTGCTTATTTTGAACAGGCCCTTCCATCCAAACATATCAATAATGCTGCAAAAAGTTATTTTTACCGAAGAGTCGAACAGAAAATATAAAGAAATAAAGAATAAAAGACAATGCTGAGTTAATATTGTTTGTCCCCTCCAACACATTACATCTAATCTTAAAAAACGTGATACTTACATCTTAGGGATGCTTGTTTTCCCTTCTGCATGCTGTTTAATGGTATCTCTATGCATTTCACAAAAGACACAGTGAGAACCATATTGTAGGAGAATGAATAAGTCTAATCACACTTGGATTACCTCTCTAATAAGCAGAATAAACCCAAGTATCATTAAGGAAACTGATTTTTTAATTTTTTAATTTTTTTTTTTTTGATGCACACTGCAAACAACTAAGAAATCCATTTTGAAACCTGTCGTAAATAGCAAAATACAGGGCTAAATATTTGTTGTTATTTAAAGGACAAACAGCAGAGTAAAATAATCATTAGGAATTGCACAAATACTGAACAGCTATATTTACTGGTAGAAATAATGGAGGGGCCTGCTCCCATTCCACGTCTGCTATCAGTCTTTTAAAGCAACAATAGGAAACAGAAAAACCATGATGTCACTGTTACAGTCATGCCACAGAGTATTTATGTGTCGTCGTCAGTACCACTGGCTATTACTCATCAAGTAATATGTACCAGATTAAACTGAATTTAAAGCAGAACACCACTTTTTTCTTCCACTTCATGCAGGAAAATTACATGCACATGTGTGCACAAAGAGTGGCAAATGCAGAAATGAATGCAAATTTTGTCCCTTTCAGGGAAGATATTTCTAGGCATTTGGAAAGAAACAGAGCTTAAACGAATAAATAAATAGATAGAAAGTAAAAGACTAGAAACAACGTATGCTTTTTCTACACAGCAGAAGCAGTTTTCTGCATGGCCTCTCCCAGTGTCTCTTGGTGTACACATGACTCCTAAAGACTACTGGCTTTGGTGGTCTCCACTTTGTCATGGCAAAGCAATTTCAGCTGAAAAAGGCAGAAGATAGCAACACACTGTGGTGTTTATTGCAGCTAAAACTCTTGCCTAGACTTCCTTGGCAATTTGCCACATTGTACTGGCAGAATGACTCAAATCTTTTTCCCGATTTTAACTTTAATCCTCAGATGTGACAAGCACCTGTAGTTCATAATGATTAGAATGTGGGAAATATTCAGTAACTCCTTTTCCAGCCCTGATATCATAAGCTTGCTCCGCACACATTTTAATAGCTGCTTGTTTGCATTCGTACACCAGCCTTTTAGGAGCGTATTTTACATTTTTGCTGGAGCTAGGCAAACAGCAAGACAAGGCAGGTGGGCAATGGGTAGGGAATGGGAAATAACACATTTTTTGCTCCACATCTTCTTTCCATTGAGCTTTGCCTGCATGGACTAAGCATATTCCAAGAGGATGTCTTTCTGCTATTTTCTTCCACACCTGGAACCCTTCTTTTTGGATGTGCAGCTCTTTAATAGTGTCAACACCTTTCTACTGTAGCCCCCAAATTTTATTTAAATTGCTATTTACTCACATTGATGACTAAGTTGAATAAGACTCCAATTCAGCAAGCACTTGTGCACCCACTTGATTTGAAGTATGCACATGGCCCACTTGACTTCAGAGAATTAAAGCAGCATATGGATAAGTGCGGCGGAAGGACTAAGGCTGAACACAAAGTGCTGTTGCTGGATACTGACATATAATCATACATAGTATTGCTTTCTTATGGTGACTAAACATAACTATTTTTTTTGTCCACAGGAACATCCACATCTGCACCTCTTACCCCATTTACTCTAAGCAAAACTATTAAGTACAGTATCTGTTAAAATGATCCCTTCACAACCACTAATTTCGTAACTCTTACAAAAATATCTCAGTCCCCCAATCATTTTTATTTGGCAAACCACTTAAAATACATAAAGGAAATAAATATATTTGAACAAACTTACCTCCCTTCACGTGTATATGGCTTTCTGCTAAAATCAGTGCTTTTCCCCAAAGCAGTATGTGTTTGATAAGCGTAAATTGACTCTGCTTCCATTTTTTAACAGAAGAATATATGTTAAGAAATAAAAACACAAGCAATTGTTTCTCCTGCTTGCTATTCATCTCTTGAATACTGAAAGTCTCTTTGTGAATAACATGAATTGATGTTCTTGTCAGTAGCAACAATATTTACAGAATGTATGTTACATTAAAGAGGAAATTGAAAGTAAAGATATGATTCCACTAAAAGAGACATTGAAACATGCAGACAATCTCACCCTTGCAGAGTCTGTTCACCTTTTGTCAAGATTTGTTTTGCTTAGTATTCATACACCTTTTGTATTTGATGTTTGCTATTTAAATCAGTTATTATCTGTCAAAGTGGGTCTTTGCAAATGTGTAATATCAGAAAGAAATAAACGGAAAATTACTATAAAGCATAACAAAAACATGGGATTTTTCATATACTATAGAAAGTTTCCTCTATTCAATTGATGATGTTCCTTGTGGAAAACAGAGAAAAACTGTTCCATGTTCTGAAACTGAAAAACAAAATCAAAACAGCTAGTCTGATACACTAGAGTCTTTCAGCACAGCTCAGGAACTACTATAGGCTCCGTTAGTGTAGCAGCTCAGTGCCAAATGCCATCATTAAAATTGACATAGAGCTGATCATTGTGCAGACTATAAAGGTTGCCTCAATATCAGGGAATACAAGAGGAAGCGCCATCTGAATAAATGCATCTCCATGATTTTCAAGCCAGTTGCATGATGGTGTTTTATTCATTCCCAATCTTCTGTGTCCTGGTTCCAGTTAGGACAGAGTTAAGTAGCTCATAGTAGCTGGTAGGGTGCTATGTTTTGGATTAGGATGAGAAGAGCGCTGATAACATGCTGATGTTTTAATTGTTGCAGAGCAGTGTTTACACCAGGCCAAGGACTTTTCGGCTTCTTGCTCTGTCCTGCCAGCGAGCAGGCTGGGGGTGCAGCAGGAGCTGGGAGGGGACAGACCCAGGACAGCTGACCCAAACTGGCCAAAGGGGTATTCCATACCATCTGACGTCATGCTAAACAATATATAGGGGTGGCTGGCCGGGGTGGGGGGCCGGCTGCTCGGGGATAGGCTGGGCATCGGTCAGCGGGTGGTGAGCAATTGCATTGTGCATCACTTGTTTTCTTACACATTATTATTGTTAATACTATTACCATTATCACTATTGTTATTATTATTGTTATTATTATTTTCCTGTCTTAATAAACTGTCTTTATCTCAACTCACAGGCTTCACTTTCCCGTTTCTCTCCCCCATCCCAGAGAGGGAGGGGGGAGGGTGAGCGAACGGCTGTGTGGTGTTTAGCTGCCAGCCGGGTTAAACCACAACATTCTGTTAAAAAAATAAAAAATAAAATAAAATAAAATTTTAAAAAGGTTCATTTTTATTAAAGTAATTTGTGAACTTGTAAAAGGAGAAGAAAAATGCCTTCAGCTCACAGTTTTTAGGGTGGACAGAAAATGATCACATTTTGTAATTTACTTGGAGACAAACTAACACACCTTAGTCCAAGAGCTTTACTTCCCTACAGCCATTAAAGATAGTCATAAGACAAGATAAAATCCAAATTATGTTTCCTTGCTTCAGTATATAGAAGCATGAACCAACAAAACGTACCACAAACGTCCAGTGAGAATCTAGCTTTTTTTACATCATTGAAAACACCTTTTTGAGAAGTCCTTATTCCACACTCCTTGACCAAGGGGACCAGGGAAAGAATTCCAGAGCCCTGCAGGCTGTGTATTTTGCCAGCAGTGCCCTTTTTGTAATGGGGACGAAAACTCAGTCTCAAAGAAAGAAAGGAGGGAATCAGTTCAGGAGATTGCCTAGGAGCCTTGGACAGTAATCCACAAAGAAAAAATTAGATTTTTGTTCCTTGGTTGGGAAAAGGATTTTAAGGAAAAGCACTGGCCTCTAACAGACCCTTCTAAATGAGTATTTTGAAATGATTTGATTGACTTGCTGATACAGACCACTTAACAGAATTTACACAGTAGACATTAATAAAATACACCTCTAACCAACTCCCTTCGCCCCCCAAAATACCTAAGCCAAATAATCATGTAGTGAGTAAAAGAAGTGAACTAGCAAAAACAACAAAACAGCAATACAAGAAACAAACAAAACAAAACAAAAAACAACACTAGAGAAGGAGGGAAGGTTTATTTAATTTAATTTAATTTAAATTTTATTTTATTTTATGCCACACAAAAAGCTATTTCAATAAACTGCTGTAAATTTAAAAAAATAAAAATCTAATGATGCTCAATAGAGACAGTAGGGTCCATGCTTGAATGGATAGATGATGCCTTTAACAGGTTTTCCTGTTATGGTTACATTCAAGGCAAACAATTATGCAAATAAAAAGAAGGAAAATTCTGTGGAAGAAAATACTTCTCTCACAGGAATAAAGACTGTATTAATCACACGGCTCTGGGGAATTTGGTATTAAGCACTGCTAGTGACAAAAGATAAAAAACAATTCAAATGCATTTCAACTGTCATATACATCCATTAATATTCTTTTCTTCCAAATTTTACATTTCTCATTTCTTTCCTCAATGAAAGAGGATAATGGCTTATGAAGAGGGAAGGGAAGGGAAGGGAAGGGAAGGGAAGGGGGAAGGGAAGGGAAGGGAAGGGAAGGGAAGGGAAGGGAAGGGAAGGGAATTGCAACAGGTAGGCAAAAAGCAAGTCATGCTTCAAGCCAAAACAGCTTCAGAGATTTGAATGGATTTGTATTATCAAATAACTGAAGTACCATGCAATGATTTTTTATAGATTTACTGAAGAGGATACTTCCAGAGCCAAATGGAAAATGCAGTTACCAGGAAATAAGGATATCATAAGAAATGGTTCTAATTTGTCCATAATAATGAAGTACTTGTGCTATAGATCCAATATTCTATATTTAGCAGTGAAAACAAGACTTGTTTTCGTTGTTGCTTGTATGTTTTGTTTTGGGTTGCCTTTTTTTTTTTTTTTTTTTTTTTTAAGTATGCCTCAAAACTTCACACTTTACAGCAGTTTCCAGAATTGGCATTGGCAGGATCATAGCTCTTATGGTAATACTTGGTAAACTGAAGTCTAAGACACTCTCCCTTCTAGCTGAGAAAAAGAACATAACTTTCTTCCAGTTGGATAGTGAATTGCTGCACAAGTCAAAGGTAGGACTGAAAGACATTAAAAAGTGCTACTTTTTATGGTAAGTCTGAACTCTAGAGCTAAACGGCCCTTAACCAGAGCGATAACTAAAATATGGAAGTGAAGATTCACACTCACTTTTGTATGAAACTGTTGACATAATTACTCCATTAAAAACCCATTCTGTTCTACCAGCACTTCTGACAACACTGTTACGAAACTCTACCTTCCTTCTGTTTAGTTCCTCAGGCAAGTTGTCCTGTTTCAAACTGAAGTTAGATATCTCTATAAATCCTTTCTTATCATCAAGCCTACCAACGCACCCAGACTTTGGCATCAGAAGAATTAATATTGCACACTGGATTTGGCCCTTGCTTACATCTGGTCTTCTTCCAGTCATGCTGTCCGATAGCTCAACTCTGTCACTGCATCCACACCAATTCCAGGAACTGAACATACCATCTCCTTCACAGCAGAACTTCTTCAAGTTACACTGTAAATTGGGACGGTGTTTCTTCCTTGTTTATATAGCCATCTCCCTTTCATTTGCTGCTCGCTGGCCCCTGTATTTAAGTAAACCAATTACGCAACAGAAATGGTATAATAGCCATTGTCTAAACTACCTGAAGTCCCCAGTGATCAGACATCCATACAGTGACATGTATTTGGAAAAGGCTGTTTGCAGGACTTTTCATACAGCCTTGGCAAAAAATGGACATTGTCCAAGAACCATTCTTGCAGCAGAAAACACAATCACTAATTTAGGAAACGTGTTTCTGTTTTATCAAACCCGATATCTGCTCTACAAAAATATGATTTCCCTCCTACCAAGCTGCTGACCAATATATTCTATTTCTTTTCACTGAAACTTAGTATCACACTGTGTTTTCATGTTGAGATGAAAATTGGAAAATAGGTATACAAGTTTATTCTGTCATCTTGACAATCTGTTTGGTTTTTTTTTGTCCCTGTAATATTTTAATCCACTTTCCATACTTTCAACATTAACAACTTCTGACAAACTTTTCTTCTTCCATGAAGATAACATCCTCGTAAATGACCTTACACTATGCCTGAGGCTTGGAACATGAATTTATTTCCTTTTATCACTTTGTACTGAAAAGGAAGAAAACGAAACATTATTAAAAAGGGCTTTCCCCCCCCTCCTTTTTAATTCTCCTTAGGAATAACAGTTTCCTTTTTGTTTTATCTCCTCACTCTGAACTACAGGTGCAGTCCTATTATGTTGCTCGCTGATGCCTTTGAGCATAATATTTTAGCTCAAACACATTCTTTAAACCAATGAAAATGAATTAAATTAATACCTACAGGCAGAATAAATTAAATAAATGTACAATAATACAATTCTCATATACTTTTCTCTGTACAAAAACATTAATATTCTGTTCCTGACATTCAAACAAACAATTTTATCCCACTAAAATAAAAATTGGTATTTTCATTTTTTACTTTCGTTATTAAAAATTAAGATTTGTTTTGAATGACAATATTCAAGAAAAAAAGGTAATGATCTATTTTCCCACAGAGAAAAGGAAGGCAGGGGATTCTCATTTACAGTTTAAAGAATTGTACCACATAAAAAATACCATTTTTCTACCATTGAAAACTGAATTTCTTTATTTACCCACAGAGCAAAACAAAATCAACTGTGGAAAAAGCGATCCATTCTGTTTCACAAATATCTTTCTGCTATGAATGGGGTATTTCTAGGAGCTAAAAGTTTGTACACATCTCGGTCTACTTAAAACATGAATAAGGATTTGAATTTCTGATAAGTAGAGCTAGCCACAAGAAGCAAAGCTGAGCACACATACATTTAAAATGAGACATTGAATATTCAGTAACATTGTCATTTGCTGTTATTCTACATAAAATCGGGCTTTGCATCAGTTCTTACTGTGAGGTGTTCAGCATTGCCTCCAGCAACCTTGCTTATAGATTTTGAACTATGTGTTGTGAAGCTTTCCCAGCTGATTTGCAATAAATAAAAAGCATGTGGAAAAATGACTGAAAAAGGTCAAACTGCATTAAAATCTCCATATTCAGATAAATAATTAGGAAAATAAGCTTTTTGACAACTGCTGTTTCCATGGTACCAACAACCTAATCTGTGTGATAGCAATAAATCCAACAGAAACTAGTTGTGGTTTCTTTTCTTTTTTTTTTTTTCCAGTAAGTATTAAGGTAACATTAGTGCCATGAATGGCATGCAGACACTAGGTCTAGATCAGGCAGTAGTCCCAAGGGATACTCCACTGTTGGCTCTCTTCCTCCAAATTGTCTAAAAGGAAAGGGGTTCGTGTACCTCTCAGAACTCATTTTTCCTTTGGGGAAAAATAAAAAAAAAAAAAGGAAAAGCTTTTAGACTTACTTTTCTTTGCTTCTTTCAGCATGAAATCTATTTAGTTACCTTACTCTGTCCCAGCCTCTTGGCAATTTATGATTTTTCATGTATTAGTGAGGCACACTGCAGAGGAGGCACAAAAAGGAAAAGCAATTTGCCCAACCTGCCTGCAAGCCCACAAGTTTCTCAAACTCCAGCCCAACACCATAAACAATAGACCATCCCCTGGCTTTCCAATAGCTACAAATCCAGAGCATTCTTCAAATGTTCATTTTAACTTCCCTTTGAGCATACTTAAAGCTGCCCATAAGAGAATTCTGAGCAGACTCAGCTGACCAGAGTTCTCCAGAGCCCACGGACAATAAGGCTGGGGAGAACCAGGACCTCCTGCTGGGCACCAGCGCACGGCATTCATCCCCCTGCTGCCGCACAGGTTGTGCTGCAGAGCGAAAACCAGAAAACACATCCTGGCAACAACAAAATCAATGGCAAACACATGTTCCCTTGCAGGCCCCTGATTAAACCTCAGACCTGGAAGACCTACCTTTCGGATGGAAAAAAAACAGTTGTTTTTGTAAGCTATTTTTTAAACTTTTTGGTGGGAGTAGTCTTTTCAAAGACCTGTAGAAGTATCTGCTATTTCAGATGATGTTACATATAGAACGTGTGAACCCACACTTTTTCCCCAAGAATTTGAAACATATTAAAAAGAAAAAATATTTTGTCTTCTTTTTGTTTTAATTAGAATTGTCTGCCCCCCAGCAGGTGGAAGGACACTGCCTGCAGGAGCCTTTTTGTTGGCTAAAAATCTTGGTTTATATAATCAGTTTTATAATTAGTGAGCTCTTTGCTATTAAAAGGAACTCATTACTGCTATATTTTGCTGATTGATCCATACTCATGAAGCAATTTAAAAATGTAAAAAGTGTTTTGTGAGCCACTTAAAATAAAATCTTCAATACGAATATTGAGAAAATGTAACTGACAGTTGTCTGACTAAACTCCAATCTATAATTCTCTAGCAATTCAAGCAAATCTACATGGAAGTGTAAAATGAAAATAATTACATCAAGTCACATATAGTTCTCCACTACTTGTCAGATTTCCTCTGCTCTCACAGTGGAAGGGATCTGTTACATCTCACAAGTACCATCTCAAGTTCTGTGACATTTTCACCTGGTCTTGCAATCAGACAAACAAAATGACCAAGTTCCTATAAAAGTTCTGGAAAAAAAAAAAAAAAAGATCAGATTCCCCTGGATGACTACATAACATGCAGTCATGCTGCTCTTTTCCCTGAAGGCTCCCAGGAGGCTCATCATGTCCATGAAGTCCTATTAGTCACACAGAGAGATACTTTTCTGATATGCAGTTGAAAAGAAAATCACCTTTACTCAAAATTAATGATTACCAGAGATCTGGAACTATTATAGAATGACTTACTCCAACTTTGTACTCTCTGCCAAGTTTTGTCATGCCTCAAACAGAACTGATAAATTATCCAACAATTTCTAATATTGAAATGCAAGGAAAAAGGAGAAGAATGAGGGAGAGGTGACAAGAGGGTAGACGTGTCAACTGCTCATAAAATTTCCCTTATTCAGGTATATTTCAAGTGAAATTCTGCTTCCAATGAAGGCAACATACAACTCAATGAGCTCAATAGTGTCAGTAAATATTTCAGTCTTGACCTACTCCATCTCCTCGTGCTTCCACGAGGTAGCCTGTTCCTTTCTCCCTGACCAGCTCAGGTGCCACCTCATTTCCAGGCTAGCTGTGGCTCTGAGGCTGACCCCATTTTTCACAGCACTGAAAAAAATTTGATTCTCCCATTGCCCCAGTAATCCAATCTGGCATTTATAGACACTATTACAGTGCCAGATCATTTTACAAACTGCAATGACATCACTGGTAACTGAAATGGATACTTGTTTGACAGAGATCATAAGTAACCATGGCTGGCCCAATTCACTTGCCATTAAAGTAAAAAGCTGACATCAGTGAGAGCTGGGTCAGGCCCTAAAATCAAGCAGCACGGTCACACGATGCTTACAATAGGAACGGAATATGTATTTCAACTCAGATTTTCATGACAATCAAGGCAAATCATTGTCCTGGAGGCATGAGGACAACTATATCATTGTTCATGCACTTCTGTAGAAATTTGATGGGAACTTTATGTAGACAAGGGATGCCCACTATTTATTCAGAGAATTTTCATTCTGTGCTCCCACAGACATGCTCTCCTGCCAGCATAAGTACAATGAATGTGCTCATTCACAGCAATTTCTTCAAGATAATTAATTACAATATTTAAAGGTCTGCTTCCCTAGTCTGTTCTTTCCCATTTCCATTTTTTGTAGAGGAAAGGATTATGCTATTTCAGCCTTTGCTCTTGTTTCTTCAGTGCATTAAGTATTTTAGGGCTACTCTTTCCTCCTTCCACACAAATGAGTACTTAAAAAGTTCACTTTAAGAAATTTATTCTCTATTTCTCACTGTGGAAACAACTCTTATTGAATATTATTTTTATCTTTCTTGGAGATGGGTGATTCAATTGCTTCCTTAGGTCAGGATGCTGCTACCAATATGCCTACTTACAGTGTTCATTAATTTAAGCCTTTTAAAAATGTTATATGGCAAATCACTTTTTTTTTTTTCACCTGGAAAGGAAAGTCATGGTAGATAGACAGATGAATTATTAATCAGTGTTAAACCAAAGAAGGAGGAAAAAAAAAAAAAAAAAAGCAACTCACAACCACAAGAAGCATCTTAAAGACTCGAGTGCTCAAGTGAATGAATTTATACCTGATCATATTTTTCCCGCAGAAGCTTTCCTAGGAAATTTAAACACAAGGAGATGGATGCCTAAGTCCTCAGAGCTACTGAGGTCCCTTATTTTCATTTCAAGGCAAAAATAAAAAATAAAATTAAAAAATGCAACCAAACAAAAAGAAAACCAACACACCTAAAATTAAAGGAAAAAGGAAAAAAAAAAAAAAGAGAGAGAGAGAACAAAGAACAATCTTTGATGTGACACAGAAAGACCTATATGAAAATAAAGACCATAGACAGCTCTTGCAATTATTAAATTCCAGGTAATCCAAATCCAGCTGTCCATCCCCTCCAATTTCAGAAAGAAGTCTGTTCACAAAAGTACAGGATCCTAAACCCAGTAAGATAAATTGTATCACCTGCAGATTTCAGTTGGTGCAATCGAATGTGCACTTTATTATTTCCTGCATTTTATTAAAAAAGATGAAAAAAGTACATGAAAAAAAACTAGGAGAAAAACAGACAGTGCTTCTCAATCCTACACATTTATTACATGGATCGTAGGGGAGAGCTCATAAACATCCATAAACCGATTTATAGTCTCTTCTGCAAAGAGAAAAACCCAGTCCAGGATTGCTTTGCAAAGTGATTCACTGATCTTGTACTTGCTATATTTTATGTAAAGCATAAAACTAACTTTTAACTCTACCTAATAACATTACTTTTGTCTTTTTATCCTGTACTTGGGAAAGTACATTTGGACATAATACCATAACTATCACACTGTTGCTGAACTTTCCACCAGAGAACAGAGTTAGTATGCAGGACTCTATGCAGAGTTCACCTGTTTCTATAAATAAAATTAATTAATTAAAATTTGCATAACAAATCACAATTGGGAAGCAAACTCCCCAGATTAATTCTAACTTTGCAGAAATAATGTTCAAAACCAGACAGCCCAAGCAACATCAGCAAACTTGAAGTGGAGTAGCAGTGGTGGCAGCCATCATGCATGAAAAGAAACCTAGGAACACAGAGGAAATCATGAGCTACAGCAGGATAATTTGACCAGTGTAGGAAAAAGCAAAGCCGAGAGCATATAAAATGCATATTCCCTGAAATCATTCTTTCCAAGAATCAAAAGCAGAGGGGGACACCAGAGACCAGAAGGGGGAAGTCAGCTGAAGAGTCCTGCTTCTGTGGGAACAACAAGCAGGTCATTCTTCTAAAGATGTTGGGAAGTATGTCATACCAGCTGATAGAAGGAGATTAAGGAAAAAGTCAGTAAGTGAGAATTTTTCTTTAAATCCCCAAAAAGGAACTGACCAAAAGAACCATTGCAAAATAAAAATGGCTCATCTCCTATGTACCCCATGTTAACTTTGTGCCAGAAGTTTTTTCGTTCATTTGTTTGTTTTAATAACTAGTTCACTCATTATTCCAGAGTAATAGGACTTTTATTACCAAGTAAGTCTACACCGTCAGCTGAACTTATCTCCTCTTTCATCCAAGGGTTTTTATCTCATGGACCTTGTGGACAGAAGTCAATCTTTACCAACGGGCTGAGTGTCAGAGCTGTCTCCAGCGTGGCTGACAAAGCACTGATGTGGCTGCTAGGAGCTGTAGCTTATTTTTGAGAGGTTTCCACTATGGCACTGTTGTCAATTTTCTTGCAGAGACAAACCCTGGAAAAACGTTTCAATGAGGCTTATGTTGAGGCTTTCAAATGAGGCTCTTAAAGAACCAAACAGCATCATCTTGTGCAATGTTTAAAAGCTTCTCTGCTTATAGTATCCTCAGAGTGAAATTCAGAAAATATAAAGCAACATTTTAGTACGCCCGGTTTTTCCTGTAACCAACATACTTGCTCATACTTGCTGTGTCTGGCAAAACATTGGCTGAAGTCGGCCTGGACAGAATACAAGATGACTTTTTTGTTCCAAAGTATTATTTATTTCAAATTTAGATAAGGAATAAATTATTGCTGGCCCTGCTACACTGTTTTCATGCTGTATTTTCATGCCATTCTCGATACGAATGAAGCTGGTGTTATTTTTTTGAAATTTTATATGGAGGACATGAAGCTGCCCCACATAAGCTAATGATGGCAAAGGGACGTATCAGTGTGAGATTAGTGGAGCTGATAGCTTTAACCCTACACTGCTTTCATTCTGGACTGTGAACTGTCTGCCAACATTTTGCCTGCTCCTTTGGCACCTCTTTATACTCTTAATTTTCAGAACAGGTAGTATTATATCCATTTGGAAACATGCCACAACTTATTCCATCTGCTTTTTGAGAGACCCTTGCAACTGCAGCAACTCTGCTCATTACCCTACATAAAGCTCATGAAAAATGGGTCATGATCTTTTACTAACATTTCTCTTAGACCATATTATCCATTTTACATAGCAAGGCAGCGCATGGGCCTTCTTTTAAGAAAGCCAGCAACCTTTTACAGGGTAAGGCCATAATATAAAATTAATGATGTGCCTTAGTGAAGGATACTTTATCAATTTAATGCATTATAGTTTGTCTCTTCAGACTTCAGTACACAAGTGAAAATTTTAGATTTCTTCTCTCCTCAGAAAGTATGCCTTCACAACAATACCATGACAGAATTTGTCACTGTTCAGCATAATTGCAGTAACTATACCTAGTCCAAAAGAAAGATGAATGAGACTGCAGCAGTATACAAAGAAAAGAGAACTAACCTGAATGGAAAGCCAGTACAAGGCCTTCCTGCTCTAACTAGTACAATCAGTATTTAATTCTAGTAATTCACATCTCAGTAAGGCACCCGTAGTGTTACCACTGAAAGTAACACAGGCTCCAATAACACAGGACAAAATTTCATGTACACATTTACACTGAAAACACCACCCTTTTTCACTTCCCTTCACAGATAACACCACACC
Source organism: Anser cygnoides (assembly GCF_040182565.1). Lineage (NCBI taxonomy): Eukaryota > Metazoa > Chordata > Aves > Anseriformes > Anatidae > Anser > Anser cygnoides. The sequence continues at coordinate 20,003,415 of NC_089884.1, read as the reverse complement.
AGTATCGTTAAATTTATTTAGATCCCTGCCTGTTGAAAAGCAAAAACCTTTTCACAGTTTTCTACTTCCATTGAATGAGCTTTCAGTCAGAATCTACATTTTTATTTGCATTAACATCCTGTGTCAAATTTGAGAGCATATTTGTTTGAGTAACTGAAGTCAATGTATTTGTTCTCAACTGCACTGTTCATTTCAGATTAGCTGTTTATTTAACTGAACAAGTATGTCCACAGAAACCCATGACAACCAAGATGACCATCTGAACCTCTGTGATTACTCAGAGACCGCCCTGTAACAGATAGACACACAACCTGCAAGGTCTCAAGGCGATATGTGAGTAGGATGTACCTTCCATGTCACTGAATCTGCAAATATTTTTCTCACTTCGCCAAACTCAAGTTTCAAAATGGTTCATTGTCTTGCCTCCTTACCACACTAATTTCCAGCCTAAATACATTTAAGTGTACTTTGAATGCATTTCCCCATATGGTCTTCCCCTCAGACAGCTTTTCCTCCTCTCCGTCGGTTCATGCTCAACGGAACAGATTTACCACAACCATATTTGTTCCTTGTGCTTTGTTTTTCTAGGTCAAACAAGCATTTTGGAGCATGTGCATGCAGCATGCCCATGCCAGGCACCAAAACAGCTGCGTTCCAGCCCAGGCGAAGTGAAAGGATGCAGGCAAAGTTCAAGGCCAGCCACAGCAGGAGGGCAGGTGGGTGCCTGGGGAACGCCCCAGCCGGCCTGCTCCTCCCATAGCGCTGCACTGCCCTGCCTCGCCCCTTGCTGTCCTAGCAGCTCTCTTCCTCATTAGTTAAAGCTTGATTTAACCCTTCTCAAACATATCTAATTGTGACCAGGAAGTGCAATCCACTAGGATGTGACTTTGTATAATAAAATGAATTTCCTGTATCTACTGAAAAACTTCATGCGCTCCAGCATCCCACAGCATCGCTATTTAACAGATCCCATGCACAGTTATAACTTGATCACCCATCACACACGCAGATCTTCCTTCTCCTGTCACTTCCTATGAGAGATCTAATATTGATGGTAGAAATGGTTAATACAAATCTTTAAATTACCTTGTATAATCTCGTACTTTGTTCTACTAAATTTCACCCTAACTTCTAAAGTTTTCTAATCCTTTCCATATTATATTCTTATTTTTCCCCTGAGTAGAGAATGTTTCTTAAGTTTGTCTCAGCAGTTTTCATTTGTACGTCTACTTATTGCACCAAAGGGTCACTAAAAATATGAAATATGAACAATAAGAATACTGGAAGGAACTTAACTTGGGACCATTAGGAACAGCCCTAGTAGCACAGTTATTCTCCTAACTATGCACAAATAGACAGGAAGCCTCTTAATTATCATTTTTACACTGAAGGACAGAGAAAAAAGGTATTGCATTTAGAAAACAATAAGTAGTTAATAAAAAAAAAATATCCTCTGCATAATAGGCAGTTTTCCACGAGCTACTACTAATGAAGCAAGTGGTTAGTAATAGTTACGAGAACATTTAGATGATTACAGCTACAGCGTGCAATTAGCTCAATTCAGGTACACATTAGACACGTATTGTTCCCTATTCCCTGAGGCACACAGAGATCAATACCAGAGTTTAGGACTAAGGCCAGCTTTTTTCTCAGCATGGTATTTTTAAACTAGATGCGCCTCACAGTAACACAGATCTGGAGCAACCCAGCTGAAAGCAAGGGAGATACACACACTACAAACTAGTCATAATTTATTTTAGAATGTAGTCCCACAATTAACTCAAGTACACAGATGAGGAAAGGCTACAGGCAAAGTCTTTGCGTGCCTATTATAAGGGGGAAGAAAAGGAAAAAGTTATGAGCTGTGGACATTTTCATTGCATTAGCTCATAATGGTATGATTCTTGGTTGCCAACCACTCCGTTAAAAAAAATAAAAATGAAAATGAAAAATAAAATAAAATTAAAAAAAATAAAAAAATAAAAATAAAAAATAAAAAATGAGGCAGATAATGGCAAAGAGGTTTTTTATTATTATTTATTTATTTGTTATCTGCCTCATGCTCTTTAGAAGCCAAGGTCCAGCAACCTTGCATCAGGGAGAGGCTTACAAGCACCTAATGTTGATCAAGATCTGTAATATACACCACAAAATTGAGAAAAGCTTCCTTCATCACCTTTTTTATTTTGACCTTCTCATTCTGCTTCTTCACCCAAAATAGGTTTCACAGGGGCACAGATATATACAGGTGGTAGCAGGCGAGATTCTGTAGCCCTGCATCAAGCAGCACGCTTACTCTGGTGCTACTATTCCCTTTCTCTACTTCTGCTTTTCTTAGCCCTGCAGAGATCTCTATTCTGAGTAATCAATAATTTAAGGCTCTCTGAAATGTTATAAATGTTCTATTTTTATAACATTTGTGCTTAATTGTGCAGTGTGAGAGAGATGCTGTCAATGACAGAAGAGTGAGTTCCAGCATTTACAGCTAAAGCCTGAAGTAACACCATGTGTTTTTCTGGCCAACTGAAACAGTGGAATTGGCACATTGTAAAAAGCAAACAATATATGTAGTAGTGGAGCCAGCTGTGAGTCAAATCCACATCCCTCAAGAGGTGAAAGTGTGAGGGATTTTTCATGCAATGTGAAGGGAGAAAGGAAAAGAAGGGGAGAAAATAGTTTCCCTTGAACCAATGCTGCTATTAGCTGTCCTTGATGGTGCTCCAGGCAACACCCTCAGCCTTTGGCTGGTGCCTGGCTGAGCAGCCTTTGATGTTGCCCCAGGCAGTTAACAGCTAGCCGTTGGCTTCTGCTTGGTTGGACACTTTTTGTTGCCATCTCTGATTTGTGTGATCAGATCTTATCCATTTCAGTTATATGTGACTCTTTTTGTCCAGCAGGAAACCATGTAAATCTTTAACATAATACTAGGCTTGGTCTTTTTATTATTTAATTAAGTGTAATGGTTTTATTCTCTTTTCTCTCTACAATAGATTTGGAAAATCATATTCCTCTTGCCCATTCCACTTGCCTCATCAGCTTTTCAGCTTTTTTGTTTGTTTGTTTGTTTGTTTGTTGGTTGGTTGGAGGGGGCAGGAAATATTCTTTCTTCCTATGTCTCTCATTTTACAATCAAAAAGTTGAGAGACTGTCTGCCAGAGCTGGATATTCCATGCCCTTCCACTCAAGGCAAAGTATCTTGGCATTAGCAAACAGGGATGTAAGAGATTTAGAATAAGATGGGTCCTAAAGCTGCGTACTCCTGCCTATTACTCCTGCATTAACAGAAAGAGGGCTAAAAAGCTGCTGCCTGACTTATTTGCTCTTGGTACTTCAAATTATTTCTTGCGTGGCTGGGGAAAAAAAAAAAAAAAGAATTTAGATTTAGACTGTAGCAGTGAAGTGCTAGCACTTCAGCTAACTGGGGAGTGGCAGAGGAATGTTTGACAAACTGACTGTTAGAAGATTTTTCTCTCCTTTTTACTATCCATTTTTGATCCTCACTTTTTGTATACTTTTGGTTGCATCTTGGTACTTTTCTGAGTGATAGGCCAACCTCAAAGAACAAAAATATATAATTATCAAAAGATCTCTATAATTTTATCATTAAACAAACTGTATTGGTTACAGAGATGTACACAAATTTGTATTCAAATTTATTTAGCAGCTTCCCTAGTACCCCATCACAAAACTTACATCACTGTGAGGAACATTAATTCTGCAGGGGAACAAACTGCAAACATTGGGAGCCACTCTATCAGCAGGGTGTTCGTATCTAAATAGTGAATGAATTGGAAGGCTTCATCTAATGCCTACAGGCTGCAGACCCCAACACACACCACTACATTAAAGGCACATCCCCTGTTTTGGAAAGTTTACACAAGAAAATTACAACACAGCTATACAAAGACTGTTAAAAAAATAATAATAATAAAAAAAAAAGTATGAAGTACTCTTGCAAGAAATAGCTTTTAAAGGAAAGGCTATCTAGTGGAAAGAGAGCATCATGACTTCCAGAAACTATTCTCCTTGCTCAGCATACTTCGAGATCATACATCCATGTTCAGCAATGGCACCATGCAGACACCAGAGCAAGGCAACAACATTTGCACCGTATTTCACAAGACTATCTAAAAGCTTCTAAGTAATCAGCTTTCTCTCACTCTTTAGTAAACAATGAGCATGTAAGTTTGAATTGTAGAGAGTTACAGAGTTGGAAGTGACTTTTTAAGTCCAAGTCCCCTGCTTCAGCAGGAGCAGCACGAGCAGGCTGTCCAGCACTGTGTCCAGTTGGGTTTTGAGCATCTCCACATCCAGAGGCTTCACAACCTCTCTGGGCAACCTGTTCCTGGATGCTGGACTGGGCTGCATCATCTGCACTCTCCATCTTATAGATGTGAGACCATGAAACATCACTAGAGAGGATAAAATAAATCACCTGGTCCACAAGGCACTTGTTCTCAGTCATCCTCTGCAGCACAGCATGAAAAAACTCATCTTTCAGCGTGATGAAGCAGGGCATACCTTCTGCTTTGCTAGCAATGCACAACAAGAGTTTGTTTTTTTTTTCTTGCTTTCTGAAAAATCTCATTCAGGGAGAAAAGAAATGATCATCAATGCAAAACCAAAAAGTAAATGCAAATCCTGCAATCTCCAGTTCAGTAGTGCTGACTTTTCAGAGCATAAAAATAATGCAAGATAGCAAAGAACTCAAAGAACCATAACCGTCTGGTAAGATCAGATTGCCCAGGGTGACCAACCCTTTAGCAAAAACCCAAGCAAGTTCTGCAGTTAATATCTAAAAAACACATAAGTGTAAGAATAAAATAGTATGTAAAGGAGCACCATAAAGAAGCACTGAAGCACCACTGCATATGCCCAAAGTCCTTATGACAATTTGCTGCAGCTATCTCATAATACTGCAGCTTTGATATATCATAGCATTTGTATTAACGCAAAAAGAATTTTTTACTTTAAAATGACAGGAGCATTAAACAGCATACATTTTCATAAGGCTAACACATTTGTGAAGGCACAAAAGCAACCACAGAGGTCTGTTTAGATGGCTTACGCAAAACCGTATTGACATTTAACTTTCAGATTTGGCTGGCAAACACTTGCTCACTATTGCTACTTAGGAACATAAGCCTGACAGCGCTTCTCAAAGAAGCACCTACATACTGGAATATGCTTATTTTGAAGCATTTGAAAATTAAATTTACTCTTTTTTGGACTCTGATAACAGAAGAAGGTGCCTTTTCTGCTGAAATATTTTCACATTTTAATCATCTTCTGACCACGTTATATTTTTAAATTCATCTTATGTTTTAAAAACATTTATGATCATGTTTTCCAAATAAATGACAGCTACCTCATTTTGTCAAAACTCTCTAGAAGTAGCAAGCACATTTTGCCAAGTCTCTAGGAGTAGCACCCAGACAGAAAAACATATTGTAAAGCTACCTCTGCCCCATCCCGAACAACTGAGCTGTATTAGTGAATTCAGATCATTTCTCACTGTCAAAGCTTAGAATCCTTTAAAAAAAACAAACATCTACAAGCACTAGCTCAGATGCTCAGTCTCACAGTGAAACACCAATTATCTTCAGCATATTAAAATCTGATGGCCTTAGAAGAACTTCCTCTTGCCCTGTTATTACTTTTTGATTCCGATCAGGTATTTATTATGATTACGGTAATTCTGTAATCTATTTGAGAACAGTAAATAAGATCATGTTTCTTTAGGTCTTTTTCTGTAAAACAAAATAAAGTTTTTAAAATTTATCCTGTTAAATTGGCAAAAATATGGGTCCTTTCTAATTTTCTCTTTCCTGTTTGAATATAATTTACTTCCACCTCCACATTGATTCATAATCCCAGTAGTCTACAAATTATTTTTCCTCTAGAATAACACCACAGTACCCCTACAATTACTACTTCACTACTAACTACGGTTACCAGCAGTACAGTGCACTTAGTTGGGTAAATCATTATCTATACAGGCTTAGATGTGAAAAACTTGCTGGGAAAGAAATAAATTATAGATCAATACCACTGGAACGGGAAAGATCCATCCTACTTAATTAGAACAACCATATTTCAGTGCATTTCAGACACCAGTTAAAAAGACTCAGTGAATTACTTATATGAAAAAGTCAAACCCCTAAATAAATCTTAATAGGGCCAGTCCCTAAACTACCATTCCACTGAGACATCTTTTAAAATGCACAATCATAAAGTAATTTAGCAGTAGCATCATTAGCAACAGCTGAATTTCACAACAATAGCTCCCGATATAGCCAGTAGGAAACACTAAAGCTTCACAGCCTTGTATGCATGGACTGGGTTGACTAGGTGAGAAATCATGCTTAGAGTTCTACACAATAGTTTAGATCACATTTCTTCCTCACAAACCTCTTTGCCAAGTTTATTTTGCATTTTGGGAAAATTTTAGAAGCTTGAAGAAGTGACGAGGCTTGACTAGAGCAAGGATGTACCTACCAGTGCATCCACCTAGTATTCCAAGCTGAACTTTACTCTTGGAAGCTGTGACAAGTACAAAATTGATGTTATAAATAAATGAAAAATAATAATAATAAACAGGTATTAATTTATTCACCATAGTTTTTATTGAAAGAATGGATCTTTCCTTTAGCCCAGAATTTGTCTGTGTGATATGTTTATTCTCCTCTTACCCTTGCAGTTAACCCAAACGAGTTTTGGGTGAGAATATTGTCCAAAATCTTTAAGTGGTTACTACAGAGAACTGGAACCTTGCCTAGAGGAAGGACTTTGTCACGTGGCTGGGTTGGTGCTTCAGTGAAGAGTCCGAGACACTCATTCTTTCCAATGCTACCACCTGAGCAGAAGCCTGTCTGTACGTCAAGGCTGTAGTGCTCTGTGGTGGCAGCCAACTAACAGCTTCCCTGCTGCAAAAGGAGGAAAGACTACTAAGGTATTCTTCCTCCTCACCTCTGAAAATTGCTGCCCTTCCTCAGAGTGTGCAGCCTGTATGTGCCAAGATTCATTTTATCAACTAAACTACCACCTCCAGAATTGCCCTTGGGAGTGGACTGAGTTTTAATTTGCCTGGAGGATGCCATTTGCCTGTTGCATGGAGGAACGAGCTGACAGCAGCATTGTTTTGCTACAGATTATTTTGCAATGCAGTCAAAAAGATGAAATCACATTTATTATCTAATTAAAGAAACTAAACATACAAATTAATTGACATTTCTGTTTTGCACGTTGCTGGCATACCTCTTAAGAGGATGCTCTTTTAAAAACAATCTTATTTCCATGTGAGAAGTTCCATGGAGTAATACCATCAACCATTTGGGGACTACCCTTGCAGGTCAAGCCAAATCTGCAGCTATTATACTAGATTTAGAATATTCTTAATAGAAGAAATATTTAAATTTACCAGAATACTTTCTGTAACATTAATACAGTACTATGAAATACTTTGACTTGGCCTACATCCACACAGGGACAAGCAGCATGCATGGCCAGAAAAAAATCCTAAAGGCAGAGCCTTTGATTTAGCTTTTTGTTACTCAAAAATACGTTGGGAGCTTTTGGAAAACAACTCACTCTATCTTCAGGAGAGCAGCTTGGTACACTCTTTTGATAAATAATCTAAACCACTTCAAAGATTCCTCAAGTGTACTGAAATTTCTTCCCTTAATAGAGAAGTATTTAAAATATGTGGGAGTGTTGGGGGAGGGTGTTTTTTTCTTAAGCTAACTGCACCAATCAATAGGTGCAACAATAAACAAGCTTCCCATACCATCCATATAGTTGAACGAAACCGATCCAAGTGAAGATGAAAATTGGACTCGTGTTTGCATCTCAGCCCATGTTACAGGGATAATTTGTGAACTGAGAATGGAAGAAATATATTTTTGGCAATAATCAGAGCTGCTGTGTTCCTTCACCCTCCTAATCACTGATAATAAGAATGAGTTTCTGGGGAACCATTTGACTTCCAGAGCAGCCTGAGCTCCAGGCAGAACATGCTGATGAGCAATGGCACACACTGAAGCTGTGGCAGCTGCCCCATGCCCCCAGAAACAACGTTATAAACGTTAACGAGTGCATGGTAAAACATGCTTCACATTTTTCAAACATGTAAAATTGATCACTCACAAATCCCCTATGACAAGCTGAAAATTTTTAAGTTCTTCCCGAATTGCAACTGATATAGAACTATTAAAAAATAAAAAGAAAGAAAAATAAAAAATAAACAGAAAAGCTAAGAAAAGGAAACAAAAGGGGCAAAAATCATACCCTGTGCAACAAATAGGAGAAATAATAAGGGGCATGTCATGTCACAGATCTGGCAGTTTCCTTTGAAGTAATGTTTCTCATTGGTATTTACACACCACCAAATCGTGTCACAAGTGAGTACCAAGGGAGAACATGTAAACCCCTCCAAGATGTTTTGTAATCTCATTGCTTTGTTTGAATCGATCTGTACCTACAGGAGACGCACTGGACTGGTCAGATGTCCCGGCAGTGTTTCCTGAACCATCCTTTGAAACACTGTAAAATGTAATGATTTCAATTTGCTTACAAGTATCATCTGAGGCATTCTAAGATAGGATTTCAATACAGCAAGGCTGACATGCTGAATTATTTCCTATACTGCCCTTTCAAAAAAATACCTCAATGAAGTAAAAAAACAGTAAAAAAAGCATGTTTGCAACAGCATGGAGCTGTTTGGCAGTGACATGGAACAGTCCCAAGGAGAGCAAAACCAGTGACTAACGTGCTTTACGCGAACAGAAAACCTTGGGGAACCAAGCCCCAGGGAGACTCCGGAGCCCCCAGCAGCCGCCGACCCGCGGGCACCGGGGCCGGTGCCGCCCCTTCCCGCCGCCGCCCCGAGCCCCGCGCAGGCCGCAGGCCGCGGGCCCCAGCAGCGCGGCCCCGCCCGGCCGAGAGCCGCCTGCGGGGCGGGCCGCGCGGCGCTGCGGCGGCTCTGGGCCGGCCCCGCTGTGACGTCACCGCGCCGCGACAGCCGGGAAGGTCGCGGCGGTGACCGGGCAGCGCCGCAGCCGCCGCCATGTTGTCCGTGGCCGCCCGCTCCGGGCCCTTCGCGCCCTACCTGTCGGCCGCCGCGCACGCCGTGCCTGGCCCGCTCAAGGCGCTGGCGCCCGCGGCGCTGCGGGCCGAGAAGGTGCCGCTGGACCTGCGGCGGCCGCTGCTCTGCCGGGAGTCGCTGAGCGGCCGCTCGGCCCGGGGGGGGCTCGTCGCCAGCGCCAGCCTCAACGGTGCGGGCCGGGCCGGGCCGGGGGGCGGCGGGGAGCCGGGCGCGGGGGCCTGCCGAGGGGCGGCCGCGACGGGGCGGCAGGCACCGGGACCGGCGGGGAGGACGGGGGCGGCTTCCAGCGGCGCCGGGGCAGCCCTGCGGCGGGGCCAGTGGGGCGGGGGGAAGTGAGGCGTGCGGGGGCTTAGCGGCGGCGGCGGCTGCGGCGCTCGCCGCTCGTGCTTGTGGAGCCCTGCGGGGCGCACGGTTTGGTCCCGGGCGGCCGGCCTCGTGGTAACGCGAATGTGTGTAGCGCTGAGGGCGCTTGAAGTTCTGCTTGTTGGTGGTGACTTGGGTGGCTGTTTATTTTGCATTTGGGAAGGTGCAAGGAAATCCCCATCAAGTTACTCCAGTTAGTTCTCGCAGAATCCAACCTGTGGCCAGAGAAAGACAGTGGCTTTACGTGAAATGCCAATATAGCCTAGCCCATTATTACTGTGGTTGTAGGTCTCACAAGTGTGTCTTTTCATCACTTGGAAACTGCATCTGCTCATGTGCTTATGTCCAGTGAAGGCGGTTTGCCAAAAGCAGGATAACAAGTATTCGTCAGCAGACGTGATACCCAAGTCCTGACCTCAAGATGTCTTTAACAGCAGCGAGTTAACGCAAGACTTCAAGATTGTGGCTAATGCCGTGTACTTCATGTATTAAGGGATGGGATGTGCCCACGGACATGCAATTGGCAGCCTTTCGGAATGCAGCCTGCTTATGCTGCTGATAGCAAGCCAGCTGGTCTGAAGCACTCAGCCTGACCAAGATGAGATGTATTAGGCCAAAAAGCCCTTTAGAGGAACAAAAGATCTGCAATTTACATAGACTTAGTATGAGATACTAGAAACATTTTTGAAAGGTTACTTTACTCCCCAAATGAAGGATCTTTTGTACCCAGTACATGTACGTTTTAAAATGGTATCCCCTACTCATTTCATAAAATATAGAAAATGGATAGAAATAGAGGGCCACTCCTACTTGTTTGATGTGCTGCATCAGCAGCCCTGTATTATTCTTAAGAGATAAAAAGAGTTGCTGAACAGTGTTATTTCAAACCACATTTACAGGTTCAGTGTCTTCCACTTTTTTGTAGGAACACAGGAAAGGACAAAAAGGTTGATGCTACTTCTGGTTTTTTTGAGGCATACATGGAAATCTGTAATGCCAATCTAGGGTGGTCCCATTGTGGTATTAAAAAAGGACCCATTCAAATTGCTGCAATTTTTAGCACATTTCAAGAAACCAGTTTCTACTGGAGTGAAAATAAGCTTCCTTATCTGCTGATGTTGGGCATGTAGCAACAGTTTGCATCATGCTGTTAACTAGGATATTCCTGCAAGTCTTGGAGACTGCTGTGCGTGTAGTGATTAGAACCATAGACTTCACCTGACACAGCTGTAAAGGATATGTTCAGGTGGAAATTCTAGAGATCTGTAATTAATGTAGTTGATATGTAGTCTTATTCTTAGCTTCAGTTAACATAGTCACACTTTACATTGAGTATAAAAAAAAAGTAGCTTAATTGTAACGCTTATTAGCGGGTTACTAATGTGTATATATGTCTTGGTACTGGGATAAGTTAGTATGGCTTGCTCTCAGAGAATTTTCAGTTAATTTCTCTGCAATTAATATCCTAGAGCAAATATCTTCTCTTTGCTGAGTTAATTGTAAATAAATGTAAATACTTTCCCCATTAGATTGGATATAGATCTCTGAGATCTATTTTGAGTACTTTGAGCGAACACTTTCTATTAACCTCTGTTAACCTTGTGCCAACTGCTAGAAAAAACTAAGACTAAATAGTTCTTGTCAAGTAACAGAGGTTGTATTTTAGCAAATAATGTCCTTAGTGTGTTCTTTTCCCTAGCATACTAGATTTTTGTTGAGGGAGGCAGCTTTCCTGCACTGGAGAAGGTAATGGAAGGCCTCTTAGTAAGCAGTCACATCTTGTCAGTTTAGCACACTGGTTTGAAATGGGAATCTCACAAAGTTTGGGAACTAGATATTGACTAAATTTATTCCTAAACACTTCTATGTACCAAATCTGAAAAACTAAATATTGGAGTCTGAAAGATTTAAAAATTATTTACTGGGGCAGTTAGCTTTGACAGCAGTTTAAACTTCTGTAAAGGGGGATATATGATCTTGCATTTTTAATCTTAAAAATGACACTGAAGATTATTAAAAGCATGGAAATTAAGTCAAAGGAAATCAAATTTCTTCATACCATGTTTGTAAGGGAAACATTTGAACAGAAAGAATGTCTGTTTCTTCTCAGATAGTAACTGTATTCTGCAACATTTTTTCCTTGAAATTTGAAAAAAGCAACAACAAAAACTTTAAACCCAGAACTGTTTGCAGGTCCTACTATGTTCTTAACAGGTTTCATATAATTTTGACGGAATGAAATGGAATGATTCACAAGGTGGAATGATTCACAAATCACTTGTTATCTACCAAAAATACCATCTAGTAACCATTTGCTTACAACTTAAAATTGTATAATTAAATAATTATAATAATTATAAAATGTATAATTACAGGAATGCTACCAAGACTTTGAAATAACTTACCCATCATTCAAAAAATGTAATTAAAAAACAACTAACATAAAATACATCATAATATATTTTAACTTGTGTTGTCGTTTCATATTATTTTCCTTGCAGCACCTGCCAGCATGCGTTGTGTCCATAATGATGTCACAGTACCTGACTTCTCTGCCTACCGTCGTCAAGACGTGCTAGATGCCACAGCATCTTCTCAAAGCAGCAGTGAAGCTAGAAAAGGGTTTTCCTACCTGCTGACTGCAACAATGTGTGTAACTGCTGCATATGCCGCTAAGAATGCTGTCACCCAGTTTGTTTCCAGCCTCAGTGCTTCTGCTGATGTGCTAGCATTGTCAAAGATTGAAATCAAGCTGTCTGACATTCCGGAAGGCAAGAACATGGCTTTCAAGTGGAGGGGGAAGCCCCTCTTTGTGCGCCACAGAACCCAAGCAGAGATTAATCAGGAAGCTGAAGTTGATTTGTCTAAACTGAGAGATCCACAGCATGATTTAGACAGAGTAAAGAAGCCAGAATGGGTCATATTAATAGGTGTCTGCACTCATCTTGGTTGTGTACCTATTGCTAACTCCGGAGATTTTGGTGGTTATTACTGCCCTTGCCATGGGTCCCATTATGATGCCTCTGGCAGAATCAGGAAAGGTCCTGCTCCCCTTAACCTTGAGGTTCCAACTTACCAGTTTATTAGTGATGATGTAGTTGTTGTTGGCTGAATAATCAAGTGCTTGCTCGTTTTCTTGTTCTGATGAATGTACACTCAAAAGGGTTAACTGATCCTCTGGAATGCTGTCAAACCAGATGATCTTGAATACACATTAGCTGTCTTGACTCAACCTGAAGTATGTTCGAATACTTCCCTATGTTCAATTGTAATAAAAACTTGTGAGTGAGCACTCATTCTGACTATGATAATGTGTTTGTGTACTGACTTAGTGTGTCTTGTCAGAGATACCACAGCATACCCCAAATATGTTTATGCAGCCCTCCTGAAGAGATGCTGATTCAATATCAGTAATGAACTACAGAACCACAGCTTTCTCCATACCACATACATTCATTACTTGTACTTAGTTTTTACTGCAGTATAGTAAGAAGTACCTTTTAAAAAAATCCTATAATGAACTTCTAACAGTGGAGTCAGTTTCAGTATAGAATCATATTAAATGCAATCCTTTTACTCCCAATGTATTTTTTGTTTGTTTTTGAAGGAAGTGAAGGGGAAAATACATAAATACGTGGAAAAGTTATTTTACATTGTTCAGAGGCAGTGTATAGTTGTTTAGCTATTAGGGTAGCAGTGTTAATTTTATGATGATGTAGACAAAAAATAAATGTGTCATAGTAGAATTTCAATATTTTTTTTTTTAAATTTCCAGATGAGGCTCAATGTTATACACACCTAAACATTAGATCATATACTTAGAACACTGGAAAATTTGTGACACGTCCACTAGAAAATGGAGAAATAAAAAGGGAAATTCAACAGTGAACACTAAATTGTAAGAACCAATCAGTCTGGACTAATCTTTAAGATTAAACGTAGCAAAAGGTTTATACATAACCAGATTTTAAGACCCACATGATTTGCGTGAAAATAAGTATTTCATATTGCTTATAGGCTAAGGTCAATAAAGGCTAAAACTTTGAAGTCTCTCTTCCCTTAATGCTGACCCCTAGGCTATGGAGAAACAAATACAGCCTGAAACCAGTAAATTTAACTAGCATTGGTCTTGCCAGTACAGAACAATGCTAGTAATTAAGTGCCTAGGCAATATATAGGGAGAAACAAGGTTTGCTGTTTCCAGAAGAAAAAAAAAAATCTGCTACCTCCTGTATGCTTTGTGTTGTTTACTGCTGTTCTGTGATCATTTAATGTCTTGTGCTGCATTAAGTGGTCTGGAATATTTTGCATCACATAACATCTCATGTATATTTCGCATATGCCTCATGTAAAGCTGTGTTGACAGCTGGATTAAAGCTGAAACTTTAAATAGTATTAAACAGAGTATTGATGACTATAGCTCACCTGTTCTCACACAATTCAGGTAGGAAAATGATCACAGATGACTACTACAGAAATTTTTAGGTATGCATTCTCCACTTTCATAACTTTAAGCTTTACACCTTATCACTATGTCTACAAAAGCATTCTCAAGACTTTCTTGTATAATAAATCATGCTACACAAGTAATGCAAGAGACGTTCCCAAGCTTGTATGTAAATAATTGGTCTTCATGTATGTGCCCTGTGTTATACGGTGGATCTTTACTCAAATTTTGTATTTCAAGAAAAGCTAACTAACTTCTGAAATAGTTAAAAATATAAATTTAATATAAATTAAAGCATTGCTCTTCAACTCTCAAGTGGTTACTACTATCCTAAAAATATCTTCTTTTAAGCCCACAGTTAAATTATTTAGGCCTCATTGTGGTTTATATAGACACTAAGTAACTGTGCTAACAGTAAATTTGTCCCCTGTAAATCAGGGAGTGACCAGGGCAGTTTCTGAATTCACAAGTGAACACAATGAAATCTAGTATGTCGTGGTTGGGCTTAAAAGTCCATCCATAAAATTACTTGCACAGGATAAGCTGCTATTTAAATTACATCATACTAACTCGGTGGCAATCTTACCAGTCTACAACTAACGTAGCGCCATGATATGGCACGTTTGTGAGCAAAACAGCTTTTACTCTACACATGAGATGCCAGCAGTACCTCTGCTTCACCAGACTGATGACAGAAGTTGAAGTATTGCTTCGTAGACAATGCAGATGTGATAGCCTCCATCCTCTCTTCAGTTAAAGGCTTTGTTCTCCTTATAGTTGCAAAAAGGTCATTCGTAACAAGCCAAGTGTGCGCTGGAAAAGAATTGGGATTTATTAGAATTTGAGAAATAGTTTTTAAAAATCTCTGGAATCTCATATTTTTGTGATACAATTATGGGTACAAATTTAAAAAAAAAATTAAAAAAATTCACTTGAACACGTCATTACACTTTTTTTTTTTAATTGTGACAGTTGCCAAAAGCTAGAATAGGTTGCCTGAAGAGGCTGTGGAGTATCCATGGAGATGGTCAAATTGAACAGGACAGACTCCTGGGCAGCTGTCCTTGAGCAAGAAGGGTGTAGATCACCTCTAGAGGTCCCTTCCAGCCTCTGATTCTGTGATTTGTGGGAGTTGTGCCCACCTACCGCATTGGTCTTTCTGGGACAAGAAGCCCCAGAAGGCCCAAAGTCCCAATCAGAGAAGTATGACTCCAACAGTGATAACCCTCCATGCAGCGATGTGCTGATGGCCAGGAGTGGGTTCCAAATCACCTTGAGGGCTGAGATGCCCTTGGAAGGAGCTCTCACTACCATTACTAATTACAGTCATTACCACCATACATGAGTTGTTTTGCCCTTTTCATGGCTACTGTACCGCAATGTGGCTGGAAGTATGAATGTTCAAGTACTCTGAAAAATACTGCTATATTGTATGGATTTCTGGAGAAAGACTCGTATTTATAAGAAGCAAGGGCTTACTGGGCTTCACTACTTTTACATATTTCCACTTTGACTCTCTCCACTTCACTTTAACGGTCCTGCCAGGGTTCTAGTCCTAACACAAGACTGTTTTCAGTTAAACTGCCAGAGAGGAGGACAAAAACCAAACTCGGGTATTTCACAGAACAAATAGGGCACCTTCCCCTTGACCCCACAAAGTACTAAGTCCTACTTCTCTCTGCACAACTGGAGTTTCCTCATTTTTGTGTAAGAAACCACTGTGCTCTGTACAGTTTTCGACCAGTATGAAGCCACACTTCTCCCTGCACCTCGTACGGTCAGCCCTACGGTCAGCTCTTTAGCCAGCCAGCCAGCATCATTCACTCCTGTTGACTTCACAGCCTGGCAGAAGCTAAAAGGCAAGGACAGCCAGATGCTGGTACAGGTTTGCCAGGCTGATCACCGTTCAGAGCCTGACATTTTTCAGCAGCAGTGCTGTAAAGCACAGTCCTAGGCCAGAGAGAGGAGCTGCACTGCCTGCCTTTCTTCTGTGCCCCTGCAGCCACAAAGCAGCAGCCACATCTCTGTTCCTTCGCAGCTCACTTCTTTTTCTCCTTTAGAACAAGTCAGTCTTTACAAAGTTGCTGAACAGAGTTCACGTTTATTTAATAAGAAAAAAAGCTCTTCGGATAAGGAGAATAAAAATACTAAAATCAAAATTTAATTTTTAATATTTGATATTTCAATAGCTTTGTCTTCCTTTTTTGTCTTTAAAAGAAGGGTAACATTTTTAATGGGCACTGCTGCCATGGGAATAATTAGTGCAAAGACTATAAACAAAATTTCAGAATTTTAAGTAATTTTTTCAAGACTTGTTTTCATGGTTCTTTCATGATATGTGTTTTTTTTTTAACCTTTCTGACTTGTTAGGTCTAGTTGTCAGAACTGAAAGCAGTTTCACACACAGCCCTCGTACAGTCATTATCACATGCTCTTGCTAACCAATTTTCAGCAGCATGCTGAAAGGCTGTGCTGCACAGCAGCGCAATTTTCAGGGACACTTGCCACTGATGACCAAAACAATTACATGAAGAAGCTCTATGAACAGGGTTCATAAGAATGGTCAGGTACACCTCAGGAACACAAAAGGTCAGCTCCCCAGATGAGTTAAAGCAGAGCTTGGTGTCCGAGCACTACGTTTCTCACCAGCAGAAGACATGACAGAACAATAATGACCCTCCTCTAATCTTGAAAAAGTAAAAAGTAAATAACTTATAGACGGAGAGAATTTAAAGCTACTGAATATTGGTGTCCTCCATGGATAAGATTTTCTTCTCTACATACAGATGTCTACCTGTTAGTTGCTTTTTATTGCTCATTATTAAGACAATTTACATTTTAGGACTTTTAAGTTATTTATAGTGTTGGGAAACTGACTGTGATCTGTATTCACTATGCCAGATTTTCTGCTTTCTAGTAGTTTCTTTTTGTCAGTTTCAGTAAAGATTTGAAGAGATGGCTGAATGAAAAACACCCTTCATGTTAATAATGCAGGGGACCCTGTCTTTGAAGGACTTCAGTGTTTCATGCCCAGCAGTTCTGCTGACCAGTACACCTTGTGCAATCACCATGAAAACCCAAATTTTCTCATCACCTTTTAAAAAGAGGCAGTTTACACAGGCTCAGATCAAAAGTATCTATTAATCTGGGAGCTCAGTTTGATGCCCCCACAGTCTGGTGGTGGTCAGGGCTGGCCGAGACTGTAGCACCTCATGCCTTCAGTTCCCACCAACTCCGCTGACATCCAAAGTACTTAAGAATCCATTAATTTGTTCATAGTGTTTGTATCGGAAGGAGGAGAAGGGGGCACTGAAGACTACAAAAAGACTTGTTCTAGTTAGAAAATTTGAGTAGAAATTGTAAGCGGACCACAGCTATGACACATAATGTGCACAGTCCCTTAGGTGAACAATTGCATTAATACCATATTTTCAAAATTAATTATGCTTCAATTTATTAAAGTCTTAATTCAGAATCTGTGCATATTAAAATACAGAATAAAGCTATAATTGTATTTGTAAGCAGATGGAATACTATAAGGTGCTAAGTAATAGTCTGCATGGATTTATCAGGAACAAATCACATCAATGCAATCACATTTCTTGCTATAATAGGATAACAGGCCTTGGAAACAGGGGAATATTAGCAGTAGTTATCAAACTTTTAACTAAGAGTTTAACAGTAGTGTTGGGTGGACCTGGTTTACTCCCACCATGACATATGGTAACAGAACTCCAAATTCTCCCCTGTGAGCAGTCATATAACTTGCAGGTAATTACAATGCATGTCAGCCTCTAATTTGTACCACAAATAAGAAGTGCCAGCTTCCTGAAGAGATCTATTGGTTTGCATGGCCATCAGACCAAAGAGCTATTGAGAAATGCAGAATTTTGTAGCAGATTCAGGGCATTTTATGTTTAAGGGTATTTAATCGTTAAAACAGAGTACTCAAAAACATGATAGAAAATTATTGAATAAATGTCTGTTAATGCAAGGGGGGAGGCTTTGTATATACAAAAATTCTCCTCTCATGCCTACGCTTTAACAGGTTAAAGGAATAGCAAGATGCAGCTAAATAAGATCAGATTTATCTCTTAGGTTAGAGGCATTGGGGCTTTTTGTTAGTCTGTTTTTCAGGGCAGGAGGAGGAGGATAATACAGGCAGTTTATTTTGTAACCATAGCTATTTTGTATAATTCATGTAGAGTGGGCCACTGATGACAGCACCCTTTAGGTGACATTATTATTTGAAATAAAACAGAGCTTTCCTTTTGAATCGCAACAAGCGTGATAGAGCATTTCAGATGTCAGTCTGAAATGTCACCTGTAGAACATGTCACCCCTGCCTACAGAAGAGCCTCTCAGTTGTAACAGTCTACAGCTGGGTTTTTCCCTCTCTTTTCAGTTCCTACTGAACGGTAATTTTGAATTAAGTACTAAAATACCAGGAGTTGCAGTAGCTTTTCTAGCAGTTTGTCCGGAATTATATATATCCCAAAGGTGAGATGTACACTGGGATCTTGTGCAAGTTAGAATTAAATAGCTGTAACAAGGTTTGGCTCATAGATTTCCCACTGAAGTACTTGATATCTATACTGGCACTGCAACTTTTGACCTAGCAATTACTTTTTCCCCACAACAGCATCAATTTTGACTGCCTGATAAGAAGACAGCATATGTACGGCAATATTATTTTCTTTATACAGTTTGTAAGATGCTTTAATTTCTTTTTTTTTTTTATTGGCCTTTAATATTTCCATAGCATAAACGACTATTTATGGTTATTTCCATTTTTTTAATACTTCTGCTTACGATTGCAGTACAAATTAAAGATATCGCTCTCCTAGCCACTATACTTGACACTGGTTAAGAAGATGAATAACTGCCTCAAAACTTCTGCATTGCTTCCACCTAAATAAAACATTGCTCTTGGCTCTTAAGGCATACCTATATTGTATATCTGGTAGACAAACTCTGAGAAAAGAAAAATAACTGCATACACATATATATGTACCTGCAAATGAGTAAGTGTCAGACTCTTAAAATGTAATGATTTCATCGTTATTAGCGTATTTTCTATACCAGCTTTTGAAAGGCTGGACATGCATCCGATAATTTTAGGCCATAATTACAGTGTCACTCAGCTAGTCCTGCTCACTTCTCTTAACCTACTGGAAGAGTTGTTCTTGATCATTTAATTTAATTGAATGTGACAAAGAACTTCTGACCTATTGCCAATCATTTTTCAGAAACATTTGTTTTTGAAGACAGTTTCCTATTTTGACAGATAATCTGTCCTTACTTGTAATTCACACCCATCGATGTGGGCCATTCTGACACACAGTCTATAAATCACCAACCGTTTTCAGCCTGAATTTCTTGTCATCTCTAAGCTGCTCCACCGAGGTCGCTAAAGGTTGCCATTGCTAGTGCTATTTATCTTCCAGTTTTTTCATCCTCTACGTTTTCAGTTCATCTGATTTCCCTTACAAGCATACTTCCACTTACGCCAGCAGGTCACCTGCTCTGCAGCAGATAACACATCCCTCAGCTGCTCACACAGAGAGCAGTGCCACTCCGTGGGTGCTGCACTGTGAGCACACTTACAAACTCTGGGCCCTTCACTTCCGCTGCACCTGTAAGCCCCATAACAAAAAAAAAAAAAATCAGGATTGATGGGTAGATTAAAAGAAGTCTGGAGGATTAGCAGTAACGTCCTGGAGTCATGGTCGAACTTGGGGTTTTGATCAGGGGAAGCAAACAAAGTGGACTTAGCTTTAGTAAGGATTTTGGTGCTGTGATCTTTCAGGAGCAAGTCAAGGAAACAAAGTTCAAATGAAAGCATGGGAACTGACTGAAAAATAGTCCTTAAAGAGTAGTTAGTGATCACCGCCAGGCACAAATAGCTTTTGAAGGATGAAAGAAGCAAGTGGGAGTTACAGGTTTGGGTCATATCAATATTCAGCGCTTTCAGTAGCAAGTTGGGTAGTAGAATAGCAACATACTTCTTAGATTTGAAGATGAAATTGAACAAGCAAAGGACACCAACATCTTAAAAGACATGACTAAAATGCAAGACAATTTCAATTACAGTTGCTCACAAACTGAGAATGAATCAATATCATCATACAGCTGTCGAAAAAAAAAAGGCAAATGTCTAGCTCGGATGCAAAAATAGGACTTACATGTTCTGTATTAGCATTCATGAAGGTCCAAATGGAACCAGACATTTCAAGGAAACAATGTTGGTTATTGGAGAGACTCCAGAAGAGGAGGACAAGAGTAAGTAGAGGCCTAGAAAAGGTTAGTGAGAGAGAGGGATTGGAGGAAATCAGATTGTTCAACCTAATCAACATTGAGAAGATAAATGGTAACAGCCTCGGCTGATACAAGTGAAAACAATCAAGCATTATTCACATTTACCATGGACAGACAAAATAAAGGTTTTAAGTTGTAGCAAGGGCAGTAGAAGTAGGACATGAGAAAAAGTAAAAAGTATGAAGCTATCCTACAAAAAGTATGAAGAGTGTGATACTGAAAGTGTAAGTAACTCTTTCAACCAGATTTTAGCTGTTTGCACACAAACAGGATTAGTTCAGCCAAAGATCCTACGGAAAGACAGCATGTTGTTTGTCCGTTCAGTATGTCCTCTTCTGTAAGTTAAAATATTTTAAATGTTCTTCTATACAAGTTGAGGCAGACTTTATGCCCAAAGCCCACCAGTCTATAAATAAATATTGTTTTAAATAATCCATTGGTTTTTTTTGTTTGTTTGTTTGGTTTTTTTACAAGGAAAGCACAGATGTCTTCAAAGAAATCTAGGTCATCATGAAACAGATCGTTGCAATCGAAGCATATAGCACACAGGTACAATGGTGGCCTAAATCCATCTCATTTTATGTACTAAACTGAATGGCTCTGTGGGACTTCAACCTTAAGTGGCAAAATAAATGTGCCATGAAACACTAATGAACCACAATTTCCTGAATGCCAAAGTCCCACTGCGTACAGTATAGCCAGAATCACAGCCTCTGTTCCTTTGGTGGTGAAGATTTAGCAACCTGCAAAGAAAAAATCTCTTGAATCTGTGAATGCACTTCTTCCCATCATGCTCGTGGTATTTAAGTCATTTTCCCTTCCATTTACTTTCCACAAAGCTCAGAGGGAGTAGAAACTGCCCCATACTGTGGTTTTCAGCTGTCTTTCATTTATCAGTAGTCTATCATCAGTATGTTTCTCCCAGGTGAGATATACTCTATTAGCATTTTTGCCAGCTTCTTGTACACTGCTTTTTTGCTGTCTTTACCTAAGTGAGCTTTAGAAGTACGGTTTTCTAGCTGTTTTTCAGGTGCTTGAACAATGCAAAACTGTATTGTCTATTTCCCTCTATAATTAATCAGTATCAGTTTGATCTTCATGAAAGAAAAAGGATCCGAACAGTGCACGTTTGTCTGTTACAGCCTTTAGACTTGGCTGCAAAACTATTTCCTGCGCAGCTTTTAGAAACATCTACATTTATCCGTTGATATTTCTATTCTGCAATAAATTACAATGAAATAATACTGAAGTCCTTAACTACAATTATCTTTAGCAGCTCAATTAACTCATATTTATGAAAATACTTTCATCTGAGGATCTCAAAGACTGCCATTACTATTATCTTCTAAGCTGCATCCCAGTTGCACTGTAGTGTGCATTCCTGAATGACAAACTGCTTTGAAGTCTTTAAGCGATACAAGAAAGTCATGGCTTAGGGATGTTTTTGACAACTAATTGCAGTTTTTGATAAAAGTCTTCCAACTCTGTGAGAATCTAAGTTGCAGTGCTTTCATTATTCTTGGTTCATATTTTATTTAGGCCAAGATGAGGTTGTGACTTGCTCGTTTCCAGTTTCTCACTCCCTGGTAATGTCTTTCAGTGTGACCATTGAAACCCCTATTTATATGCAGCATAATTTATTTCTGATTTATTTATGTAATCATCTTTGATATAACCAACTCATTCTGTCTAATGGTTACACTTATGCATAATACTTTTCAGATGTGTTGGTTTAAAGTTACATTTCTTCCAGCTGTGAAATGCAATTTAGGTATGACATAACCACTATTTAGACATGACTCTAGGTACTGGAGAGAAGCTGACATCCTTTCCCCCATGACCATTTTAACCCCAGCATAAAGACACTGTCTGATAAGGACCAGCAATGCTTGAAACACAATTAATTGTAGAACAGCATGGTAAGTTGAAAAACTGATTAAAAAGATGTAATCCACCCCCAGCCAGTTCAATTTACAAATTATAGTGGTTCATGTTCTCTGCAGATTCTTCACAGACTCCTACCCCTCTCCCATTGGGACAATACATTAGGTCAATGATCGACCTGAATTTAAATTCTCTGAAACTGATGTATCATGCAGTACGAATCAGAGGAGAACGGTAAAGCAAGAACAGTAATCAACAGAAATCTTAAGGAACATGTTAGATGTAGGCTACATCTTCTGCTGGTGTAGTATTTAACCCCATCTCATTTCCAGTTTGTAAATAGTAATCGGATGAGTGTCCCCACACAGAAAGGGCACAGACGGGTGGGCAAGATGCTCAGGAAACATTTTACAGCTCTGCGATCACCCAGGAACCCAAGCAACACTGCTCAATACACTGCTCTTTGAAAGACATATTTAAATAGGCAGAGACGAATTTTCTGGTTTCAGGATGAGGCTTGCCATAGCACAGACAGCTCAGCTACCAGACAAAGCTTTGCATCATTTAGATCATCTCCCAAATTAACAACAAATAAAAGGGCAAAGAAGGAATGAAAAGCATGCAGAGAAATCATCAAACAACAAATGCAAAATGAAAGAAAGAAAGAAAGAAAATAATTATTACACAAGATGACATTGCACCAGAATGTATGGAAGGCATTAAAATACAGGTGGCCTAAAAATGGAACAGAAAATCTGCAGAGGAAGGTCCATATGTGGCTTTGAACACAATGCCTGAGGCTCAGTCCCCGGTTCGGGAGAAGCCTACTGCAGATGACTGCTGGGAACTGGGACTGTAAACTCGGAGGAAGGACAACACTAGTCTTGCTGTTTCTTTGATCTTTCCCAAAGTATTTGCTACCGCTTGATGCTGTAGAAAGGGTGGGCCTGCTGTGACCTCGTGCACTACTTCTTATGCTCCTCAGAGAGGTTATTCAGCCAGGGGCTCGGTGGCAGTGGTAATTATCTTTCTCAGTTGCCGTAATCTGCCCTTCATTTTATATCTCTGATGAAGCAACAGATTTCTAAGAGTTATTTAGGGCTCTTTGAATAGAGTAGCCTATGTATAGTGGGTAACAGTTAACTGGCAACGTTATTTTTATTATTATTACTGTAGAGAAGATTTCAGTGTAAAAATGTTTATAGAGCCAAGGTTTATACAGTCTGATTTCACATTGCACCACCTACACTAGAATACTCCACTGAATAGAAGAACACAATAATTCTAAGATACGCTGGATCCTGAGGTTTGAATAGCAACCGTAATGGCTCCCTCAGAGCCAAGCCAATTCCAGAGCAAATATATAGCTCACATTTCATCTCCCAGATGAGACAGGGAAAGGCCAGTAAGAACATTCCTCATAAGCAAAAAGGTTTAAAACTTGAATATAGACTTTTAAAACTTGCATATATTTGAGATTATTGGTACTTGGCTGCTCTGTAATGAAAGCTATGGTCAATAAATATCTCTGGGCAAGAGAAGGATGATCTTTGATATACCCAACAGCTGGGAAGAATATCTCAGCATAGGATGCTATCTGGGATATCATCAATTCTTCATTTTTACTCTTCATCATCCACTTTCTGAATAGCATTCTGATCCTTTCTGCCCCAAGTACCACTGGTGATAGTAACAGAAATATCACAAATTTCCCTGTTTTTTTTTTTTCTGTTTTTTTTTTTTGTTTGTTTTCCAAATTTTAACTGCAGCAATGAGATCAGCTTGTATCAATCATGATTTACTTTAACGTCTTCAAAGTATTCATTTTTAAACAGAGGCTGTGACAACTATAGACAAAATATAGCCTTTAATCAAAATAACGAGAAAATAATGCATACATCTGCTTAATAACATTTGGTGCTAGCATTACGAACTGATGCACCACTTCGTTACAGAATTAGCTGAGGTAGGTCCATGTATTACATCATTTGCTTATGAAAGTGATTGAATAAATTTTGGACCAACCCTGCAAGACAGCACCAACCTCCAGATTGCCTGGGAATGAGTCTTCACCTGGTTATACAAAGTTGTAGGGCCTGGTCCAGTGTTTTGAAAATAAAGTATTTTTTAAACCTTTCATTATTCAATCAAGCTTATTTACTTCAGAATTACTATCTACTTATTTAAATCTTGTGAATAGTCATTATTCTTCAAGCAATTACAAAAAAAGCAGGTAAACTATCTGGTTCCTGTAAATAATACATTAATTAAATTTTCTTCACACAAAATAATTAATTTTGAACAGTAATGCTGCATTATAAAACAATTCCTAATAAAAAATACTCTAATTATAATTCCGAAGCTCGTATTATTTTTGAAGCTTGTGTTGGCTTTTAGATAGATTATAATAAAAGCAAATTACTGTATGTTTTAATAACATAGTTGTCAAATAAAGCCATAATGCTCAAATGATGACTAACCACAGTGTATAATTCCCCATAAAAGCTAATTGACAATTGATTTTCTTAAATAGTGAAAGAATTCATCATGATTAACACTATTACAATGAAATCCAAAGGAATTAGAAAAGATTTATCTCTAATTGAACATTTCTGCAAATATTAGAACTACTGAGGAGAATAACAAAGTAGGTTAGAAACACAGCACCCTCCTCCCAACTTCACAGGCAGGGTATGAAGTGCACAAGTTCAATGAGGGCTTGTTGCTTTTTTGCAGGTACATCATGGTTTACATGCACCATAACAGCATGGTGCATTGTTCTCAGTCCTCGAGCTCTGCCAGCACGCCCTGCTCTGGATCATCCTCTCTCTGTCTGCAAATCCTCGCCCAGATTTGCTCTCAGAAAGAACATTTTTCAGAATGAAGAAAACAGTAACATTATGGAAGACAAGAAGATGAAAACAAGAGGAGCTATGCAGATAATTTTGAAAGTTAGTTGGCAAGAGGGATGCGAGGATGAGAAGGGCATGTGGTGCCTTGCTGCCCCGGAGCAGCCCCATGCAGCATGTGCACAGCCTCGGGGGCACGGGGAGAAGCCATGGGGCTCTGCAGGGGGCCAGTGGGCCGGGCCTCAAAACACAGTAAGGTTGTGTGCAATGGAAGCTAGCGAGGGAGACAGGGAAAGACCCCTGCTGCCCTGAAAAGTGGATAATTGGAGCAATAAATTTTTCCATGCCATACTAAATATAAAACAGAAAAGCCAGTGAGCATGATTACTGTGTATCAGCTTAAAGAAACTTTAAACAGCAATTAAAATATAAAGACACCTCCCTTGCCCTAGAGAGTTTTCAATATGCAGCTCCCCAGTGCCGGGGTGAAGGGCGATTCACAACCTCTGCTAAACCTCAGCAGGGTTCTCATGAGAAACTTCAAAAAGTTGTCACTGTGGGCTATGTCAGAAGGTACAAGTGACGCTGACTACGACATAATAAAAAGGTGAAAGGCTACTGCTGTAGGAGCGCATCAGTCACACGTACTCAAGGCAATTCTGCACAGCCCAAGGGCAGGAGGGTACCTGGCTGGCTTCTGAGCTGCTCAAGCTTCTTCTTACTGCTTCAGTACCAGAAAAGCCGCCGGTGTCATTTGGATAGCCGCTCTTCTATCCCAATACTCAGATCTTTCCCAGCATTTAAGTACAAATCTTTTGCTTTGAACATTTTACAGTGTGCATTCCATTCCCAGCTATTGTAATATCAACTTCTACAGTACTAGTTTTTTTTCCTTTTCTGATTAAAATTAAAAATAAATTAGAAAGGAAGTTGCTTGTATTACTTAAAAAAAAAAAAAAAAAAACGCAAATGAGATTGCTCCAGTGCTTTAATGAGAACATAGAAATGGCAAGCTGACTCAGATAAATT
Organism: Anser cygnoides; assembly: GCF_040182565.1. NCBI lineage: Eukaryota > Metazoa > Chordata > Aves > Anseriformes > Anatidae > Anser > Anser cygnoides. The sequence continues at coordinate 19,977,422 of NC_089884.1, read as the reverse complement.
AGCAGTTTTGATAGAGATCTCTCAGTTTAGTACAACCACACAAAATTAATGAGGAATGTAAAGTCAGGTAACAGCCTCTACATAAGTCATCCACATTTACCATAGTTGTACTGGGTAGAGGAGAAATAAACTAGTTTTAAAATGACATTTGTTTTCCTTGCACACATCTCCAGATACAATAATATCAGTTCAACATAAGAGAAAAATATTAGTTTGTTTTGGTTTTAATACTTTACATACTTAACACATTGTTAAGCATCCTAATACTGTAGAGAAGGTCTGGGAAATTCTGTCATTTATCTAGATCCATCAGAAGCTCCCCTACACTAAATAACAGAAAGAGTTTTACGACAGAATAAACACTACTCCCAGCCTTCATTTTTTTCCCCCTATCCATTACAAAACTGCTGTGGAATTACTGATGATTTCCTCAGCAGTTAATGGGAATGGCCAAAGATTTGGATTTAATGCCCCCAGCTTACAGATGGCAACTCAGGAATTTAACACCCTATTTTTCATCTGCCTTTATGTAACTATGCTGACTCTGGCAATGAGTCTAATTTGGTCCCTGAGCACTTGATACCCTCCCTCATTCAGCATAGCAGCACACCCCCGTTAAAGTCCTCTTCCTGAGCCTGTGGCATCATCCTGCCTATTCATTCCTCTGCTGATTTTTTTTTCCCTGTGAGAAAATTCTTGATCCCATCTCAAAGTGCTTACAGAGTTTTCTTTCTCTCCTTCTGCTTTCATCCTCCTCCACTCCTATCACGACGCATTTCTTTCCAAACGCTTTTTCAGTGCTACCTCCTCAGAGCTGTATCGCAAAGACAGAGCAAGAAGGGGAGAGCTGGCACAACCATGTTTCAGGAGCTTTGGTCTGTTGCTGGATTTTTCCTCTGAAACAAGCACTTATTCATCTAAATTGGAAATTACACATGAACTTACCAGCTTTAACAAATTCCTAAAAATATGGAGGATCAGCTGGTGTTTCTGAACATAAAGCTGGAAGTGTTGGATGTCTGGAAACCTGGTACTAGAAAGCTAAGTTGCCCTGAGAACTTGGTTTATGCTGAAAATATTAGGCATCCATCATCACAAAGCTGGGAGCCTTGAATGAAAACTTCGAGTTATAGTTTGGTTCCCAGCACAATGGTTTAGGCTTCCTGGCTCCAGCAGATCACATTGGAACACAGAACTAAAACACCTCTGGCCAAGCTGGCAGAGCCTAGAAGCTGTATTCTACATTAGTACGTGCAAACACAGCAGCCAACAAACTCTGTATATAAATGAAACTGACTCAAAAAAGACTTAACTTCATTTCAAAAAAAAAACCTGATAAAGTTAAAGAATTCAGTTATTGAACAAAACCTATCTCAGCATGCAATTTTGAGATAATGGGCTAAAATGTAACAGAATGCGCACCATTGCCTGTTCAAAAGCCAGACTGAGACGGATCCAAAAAACCCACAGAAGACTAATAATCCATTTATTGTCCGGGGACAGTTGGAACTGTCAGATCCCTTGGGAAAAATGTATAGAACTTTGTACAACATATGTAACCTTAAAACCATAATCCTATTTACTATTTTCCATAAAACGAGCATGAGAGTATTTGCTTAAATGAAAAGCCACGTGTATCTTCGTGAGCTATGCACAAGTGGGTGATGACAGCCAGGCTTCTAGACCTCCTCTCCCTGAACAGCTCCTGGGAAACGGTCTTTGGTATGAAAAGTACCAAATAATCCACGTTGATTTCCCTTTTTTGCATGTACTTTTGCATCTGTCAATGCACCCGAGGTGAATGATCCCTGGTTTAAATCTATGATTTATGACAAATATTGGGTAATGCTTAAAAAATAAAGCAAAACCAAAACAACACAATACAGAAATTGTTTCTGTCAGAAAACAGTACTGAAGGGAGCAGTTTATTAAGCTTGGTTAAAAGAAAGCCAGACACTGAATAAGACTTCCATCCATTTAGAATACTGATAGCTATCTAATACTATCATTCCTCATATTTCAAATATATTACCAAATGAAATTGGGAGAATAATGTTTTTCTTTATTTGGTAAAAGAAAAAAGGTGCAATGAGTAACAGTATTTCCTAGTGTAGGACACACGTGCTTGGGTAGCCTTTCTGCACCCCGTTAGTGGAACCAACACACTGACCTTGCTAGAAGTACGGTGTGATAACCCACAGACAGAACTGGAATATCCCAGATTTACATTAAGTGGGGTGCCAGTTTCAGCTCATGTGTACGTGCGTGTGTCTGTGCATGCTCATGCATACACACATTAGAGAAGTGAGTCATTTATCCCAAGCAATTCTTATGTGGCTCTCATACTGAGAGATAAATATGGATGCAAATAGAAATTTCTAGTTTGTGGACGTGGTCGCATACAGAGGAGAAAATCAGACCTGCTATGTCACGTGAATTACACGTGACAGTCCACACTCACACTTCCACATTTAGATTTTGTTTTCATTGTTCCCTGTAGGTTTTTTTCTGTCTATAATTAGAGTTAATCACATTTCAAAGTACCAAGATAATTATCTCCATGTCAAATTAGCTGTTTTCAAATGAAAGACTATTTCTGCTTAATTTTTCCGATCTTGAAAGCAAAGTAGTGATCCCCAGATCTTTTATGTCGTTTCTTTATGAACATCGGGTTACGATAAGCTACTTTCTGAACCACTGCTTGAATGTAATTTATTTTGCATAGCTTTGCATAACAAAATAGCATTTTAGATAACTTATTCAAAGGGCAGATACTAATTCTCTGAAGACTTCATTAAATCACTCTTTTCATGTTAAATTAATGTGCCAAGTTAATTTTGGAATAAACAAACCAAGATATTTAATTGCTTTGTGACAAATGCGTACTACTTATAATTTTTTCATGTAGCTTTACATTCTAGAAATCCATGTATTTCTGAAATTTATATAAATTTGACTGGTATACACAAAAAGATACTTTAAATGAACCGGTATCTCTGTGTGCATATCAGACCTAACTTCCTCTTTGATAGTAATTTTGTATCCCATATTTTCCTAAAATATGAATAAATGACAGGAGGGGTTTTCATGGGAGATGTCACTTCTAAACACATTAATGGGAAAAACTGAAGAATAATGATCAGCTCTTTACCAATGGGAACTAAAGTTATAAAATGCAACTGCATGAGATCAAGACAGACAAAACTCTGAACTGAACCCTGATTTATTCTACCTTAGATTTCACAAGAGCACTGCTCCTTTCTGCGCCCTTAACTAAATGTAAAGGTACACTCCAAAACTGCATCACACAAAATACAATTAGCGGGAAACTAGTTCAACTGATTTTTGAATTCAAGTTTTGGAAAATGGTCACCTTTACATGCACAAAGTCAAACCAAAACATAACAGAACCCTTGTTCCCAGTTTTAGGGTTCCTAAGACACTCCATGTGGTTACTTCATGACTGCAAGTGCTCCTTTGAATAATTATCACCAGGTAAGCAAAATCAAGCCCTCCTAAGACTGTGGTTAGAAAGATAAGTATGCACTGCTAAACAGTAACTAATGCAGCATCTTTAATAAGCGGGAAATTTCAAAGAGCTTTACTTGTACAAAATAAGCTGGCAGACCAGCAACAGTTATTTAGTAAGACTTATAAGAGAAAGTTTTGGCTTGAGACTGGAGAACCATACTGTAGTGATGGCTGTCAAAGTGCAGCCATCACTGTAATTATTTCTGTAACAATATGGTTGGATGCATATTTTACTTTACTTCTTGGTAATATTTCATGTTATTTTTAAAGGATACAAAAATACATTGAAAGACTAATATTTCACGCTGATTTATGCAAGCACAATGTTGGAATTAAGGTTCTTTGATCTTTTATTCTGATAGGGTTGTAAAACATTCTTGGGACTTATTTCAATCTTTTTCTGTCTTTTAAAGAAAATTAGACTCATGCTCAGCTAGAATAAATTATTTCATTTCTTCAGCTACCAGTGAATAACAATCTTATTTAGGGTAGTTTTTCAGCTTGTACAACAAAATCGGGAAGGAACACCCAAGTTGAACTTTCGTATGGATATTGATAGCATGTTTTTAATTAGAAAATTAATTATTTCATAGTTTTGGAGCTGATATATTTCTTGTATAGCCTCTATAAGAAACAAGGGTGAGACTTATATTTCTGGATTTTTTTTTCAGGCTTTGGAAAGAAATTTGTGCTGATCAGTTGCTAGATTGATTCTTAGTAGATATAAGGTCAAGGAGAGCTTCCCTTCCTTGTATATCCGTACCATATGATTATACCACAGCATTTATTGCCAGTTAGAGCAGCTCCAGCCCAGGTGTGGATAGGTACAAGGCACCTGTGTAGGAGTGCAAGGAGGAAGGAAGCCAGAGTCTCATAATCCTCCTGAGATTTATGATGTCCTTGTTCTCGCAGTCTACCAGCTTCCTAGTAGCTAATATACTAAAACCATCCATTTTACTTTGCTTTTCTATATGACACTCATTGTGCTCTACGGATGCTTACTGCACTAAAATATGCAGGGAACACCTATTTGATGGATCAGAGGCTTACTGAAGCATGATCTACATGCTTTGTTTGGGGCATTTTCAAGTATATTAAAAAGAGCAATGAGTTTCATGACTAATTGTCTTACATTAATAAAATAAAGCACTCTATATAAGTTGCGTTTGTGAATGTTCAGTGAATTTTGTTAAAGGACAGGAAAAGAATGGAGTAAAGACATTTCAGACTTCTTAATAGGATACACAAAGTAGTTTAGTTTTTAAACTCTTTCAGGAACAAATATAATCAGCATTATCACAGATAGCAATCCCTTTTGAAAAAGAATGAAAACATTAAGCACAGACTTAAGCCTTTAAATCCACGAGTACTAGAGCTCACCACATCCCAGCAGTCAGTACCTAACAATTCAGTATCATCTAGACATTGCTGAAAGTGAAGTACCTGCTTAAGTGCTTCATTGACTCAGGCTGAAACACTGTATGGGGATATCCCAGCTGATACCAACTCGCTTTTTACACAAATATTTGTACTTCTACACAAATAAACAAGAATTTGTCAAAATATTTATTTCTCTATTGGTAGAAATGTGTGTATACATGCTTAAAATCTGGGGATTTTATGAAAAAGCAAAACAAGCTTGCTCTCCATCTTCCAAATGAAAGCATGCACATAAAGCAAACCGTGTACTCTAAGTGGAGTGCACCTATGGGAGTGCAGCTTTTTCAGATGAATCCTTAAAGCGTTAGGCTCCCAGTCCATTTTCAATGTTTTAAAATTCTTTTTTCTCTTGATGATAAAAAGTCATTGTTTCTGTGAATGAAAAGGAAGAGGGGAGAGTAAATGGTCAGAGCAAGAGCAAGAAAGTATACATGCTAATATGTGAACAGGTCCTGATCAGCATCCAATTGTGAACACAGGCATTTCTGAATGGGATGAAAATTTGATGATAGGTTGCATGTGCAATTGAGCAACACAAATACCTTATTCTCAGCTGCACTAAGGGCCAAGGCTGCACTTCTGAAAATAATTATTTTTTCTGAATACACAATTTTGAGGGTCATTGCCCATAAATTGCTGAAAATGCTCTCTCTGGGAATCTAGACTTATTTGTTTGGCCATGAGTTTCTATTTCACATTTCAAGATAAGGCCTATTTGCTGTTATTGCCCATCACAATGTAATCAGCTTCTGTTATTATCATCGGTTTATTCATTCTTCTGTAGCATACTGTGCTGTGCTCAAGTTCAATCACAAGAGATTTACTGTAGGAATGACTTGTTTGTTGATTTGCTTGCTGCCCCCCCTTCTCCTGGACGGGACGTGCATGAAGGTGCGTAGGTGCACTACAACATCTTGATGGTTTCCTAATCCTAAATTGATGTCGCTTCTGGAAAAGTCTTTAAACTGATGTTGCACTATAGTATCTAATTCTCCTTTTGCAGGGTAGGATTAATTTCTAGCAGTTTCCATCTCTTCACATGAACAGAAATTGTTTCTATGTAGGATAAACAAAGCAAGGAAATGAGGGCACTGCTGCCTACACTTGGGAAATGCTGCTGAAGGCAGCAGGCTTGGGCCAAAGAGAAACTAAATTCTCCTGCAAGCGCTTGTCCTGTGGAGGTTAGCCATGAGACAGCCTGGCTGAGGAAATGGAATCTTCTGCTGTATATAAGTTTTATTAAAAAACATAAACCTTCTTTCTTACATTTTCAGCTGCCCAGGCACTTTTTGCTATTACCAGAAGCGCTTCAGGGGTTTGCTAATGCATTGGAAGCACCTTTCTGATAAGCCAATGTAAATAGGTACAGCAATAAATCAATAAGCATTATGCTACTCTATGATGTGAAAGGGGATCATTTCATTATGCTGATAAAAAAAATTAGAAAAAAAAAATCAATGCACATTATAATACTCTATGAAGGTGCATTTCTATGTATGGAGCATCTTAGGTATATTATACCATGATAGGAAAAGGAAATAATTACAGTATATGCTACTCACCAAAAGCAATCAGTATTTCATGACAACTGTCAAGATAGGCTTATTAGAGTAGGCTGAATTAGAAGACAATATGCCTTATGAGGAAGATGGAAGCATTATTAAAACATAATGCACATGCAGAGCGATGCATGCATTACACAGAGACAAGCTAATGCTTCCCAGGTGAATTTGTTTTAAACAGAGCTTTACTTATTTAATTTCCATGTTCAGTGCTCTAACCAAGAAAGCATTTCCTTCTGTATCATTTTAAAGAACTCCCTTCTCCTGCCTAGTTCATTTGGTAGCCCCCATTTAATACCCTATTTGCCTTCACAAAAACAACAACTAACTGCATTAATCAAAAATTAATTACATCAATTAACCGATGTTTTGTCTTTAAATTTCTACAGTAAAATTAAAACTGTGCTTGAAAATTTGGACCAACATTTTAATAGACCCACTTTTCTTTATTTATTTGGTACATTTGTTCAATAAAATCAGCGTCTCCCTTTAATTAAACACATTTTATACTTTTATCGTCATTGCATAAAGTCCAAAAGACACGACAGGGAATACATTATTAAGCCATTACACACTTCCTAAATGACTGAAAGCACTTAGTTTCACCTCAAATGTCACAGTGCTCTAAAAGAGGTGAATATGATGATAATTATTAATATTAGCAATCACTCGGTGTTGTGCTGTCACACTGACAGCCTCCCAGTGACTGTGACCAGCTCTGGACCCGGCCCACCATACCCTGCAGCCCAAACCCTGCTGGCAGATTGACCCCTGCAGACCCCCTGCAGCCCCGTGCTGCTGTTTCTCTCCAACAACATGGGCAGAGGCTGGATGTTGGCAAGATCCAGCACCAGAGACAGGCCTTGGCTCTAGAGAGTCCATAATCTTGAGTAAATGAAGTACTAGGGGAAGCTGTGCCACAGGTTTTGTGCCTGATTCAACCAGACTGAACACTGAAATTCAGAAATACACTTCACGCAAACTGTTCTTGCCAGTTCCCTAAAATACACAGGGTCCAGAATGGGTTTGCTGAGCACCAAGAAAGGCTATTCCAAAGTAACACGAAAACAAGCAGGATACTTGGAAAAGACAAAGGATGGAAAACATGATCCAGTTTTTAAGACACCTAAATCCTCAAGGCTCAAAAATCCCACACAGGGTCTAGCTAAACCACAATGATTCTCCAAGAAATATTTCAGCATAAGTTTCAAGCTGTAAGCAAGCCCTGCGCTGCACAGGACAACACTGCAGGCTTGCTGTAGTCCATCTTGTTGCAGTACGGCAACTGCTTTATTTTCATTACCTGAAACAGTGCTTCCAAGGCCTTGCCTTCTCTATTGCTTGTTGCTACACCAAAGTGTGGGCACTGTCAATATTTCCCTAATAGTCTCTATATTTGGGATGTTTAACCAAACCTTCTTATAGAATCTTTGCTTTTTTTTCCCTACCAAATTCTGCATTTCCTTTGGTTGTAGCATATGCGAGTGGTTTCCTGGTTTTTTTTTTTTTTTTTTTTCCCTCTGTACCTCTTCAAGTTGTCCATTAAACTGTTCATTTTCACCACCTTCCACATCTGCCACTTGTTTTCCAGGTGAAGGACCCACTTCCCATCGCATCCCTCTCTGTTCCTTTTACTCACACACAAATAATGTAGATACTTGGATAAGTGCAAGAAAACAGCATTTTCCCAGTCACATCATTATTGTATGGGCTGACTGGGAAACACGACAGAAGTAAAAGGAAGGGAAATAATTTCATTCAAATTCTTAGGACTTGGTTTTGGTTAAAAAGAGAATCTCTGAAAATGTCTGTATCAATTATAATTTAATATCCTTTGCGATCATTTAAAATTCCATCCAATTAAGTCAGTTTTTGCAATATGCCTCAAAAAGCTTCCTATGTGCAAAATTTCCCTCTATTTATGTTCCCTGGTTCTAAATGCTGCTGCTGTATTGATTACTGTAATTCAGCTCTAATTGCACTTTTACAAAGCAGAATGAATAGATTACAGCTGAGCTAGGAGGAAGCCAAACATCAATTATTAATACAACAGAGCTGGCCTTTACCATGTCTGTATTATTTACCTTGGGGACTTTAGGAACCTGCTGAATAATATTTATTCTTGTAAATTAACCACTTCAAAATATTTGTTTCCATTAAGAAATCCAACCAAACTAATAAAATATAGTTCCAGCAAATGCAAACAAGCCCTCAGTGTCTGTAATGATATATGAAAAGCCAACACACTTTCTCAGGAGGCGCAGAGTTGGTATTTCAGAGAGCAGCCTATATATCCCTCCCCATGAAGGAATGCAGCAGGTTGATCTCCAGATTGGCTTGCAGCACAGGTTCTTTGGATTCTGCTTCTGTCATTGCTATTATTGCTAGGATTCTTTTTGCCTCAACAGGGATCCAACAATTGAGATCTTGTGGACTGTTTCAGTAAGGAGAAAATGGTAGTGGTAAAGCTGCTATTTCCTCAGTGCAATTTTTCTTTTTTACAAGGCAATTACACCATGTCCGGTCTCCCAGCCCCATTCTGACCAGCACAGTGCCCATAACCCCTCCCCCCCGTATTGCTGGCTCTCTCCCTGGTCCCACTGCCTGCCTGTGCATCCTCCACTTCTCGGCTGCATTTCCATTAACAGCAGTTAATTCTGACACAGTTTATACTCTAACCTTATGGCCTATGGCTCTGGTCAATGATTTGGCTATATCAACTTTCTTTCATCTATATATTGCTAAGCAAGGAAGAAATTAATGATTCCTCTGCCCTTTCTCTCTTCTCTCTGGATGCCTCACCTGCCCAAAGAACAAAGCCATCACTGCCCTAGCATCGCCTGCAGACCCGGCGTGGTGCAGAGCCCGCCTTGCCAGAGCCCCGGGGCTGGCGGCTTTGCAGATGCATGCACAGGCCCTTCAGAGTGCATTTCACAACTCCACATGTGGATGCCATCACCCATGATCTCCCTTCAGTATTTAATCACTACTTGGAAGGCAGCTCACAGGGTGCACAGACAGACTCTGTGCTTGTTCTGCAGGTAAATTTCCTTCAGTGAATAAATACTATGCTTAAAAGCTATTGTTTCTGGAATAAAAACATTCACCAAAACTAATTCTGTAAATTTCCACTGTCTCATAACCAAGAACTGACTGTACAATAATTAATTAATTAGCCATTTGCAGCTAGAGCTGGAGGCATTCATCATCTTTCCAAAAGCATGCATATCACCATCTGTAACATCCACTCAGTATTTTGGCTCTGAATATGAGGTAACACATTTAACACACTGGTTGCTAAAAGTTAGTAATTTTTTACGGAACCATAAAATGTGAATTCTGTTGTGCTGCTCCTCTGAGAGCACAATCCCAGCATTTGCCACTATGGTATAGTCACTCATCAAAAAGCCTGGAGGGAATCCAATGAAATCTGTGTGCAGTATTCAACTGCTATTCTACTGCCAGAGAATTAATCCAGCTCTTTTCTCTATCTGATTAGAGGAAATCACACCCATTCTACCCATTAGGCATCTTTTACCTTCTCCTGCAATATATATATTTGTATTTCTTTCAGTTATTTGGAAATAGGACTGGTGCAGAAGTAGTTTAGTAACTGTGCATCTGTGATAAAAATTTAGGACTAGAACCTACCTGAGAAAGACACCAGAGTGCTTCTCCTCCTTTGATTTACCCAGGAACAAATTAGAAATCCTCTAAGCAACGCAGTCCTTGATTATGAGGAATCTAAGCAAGGAGAAGCATGGAAGACTGACAGCTCTGACTTGATGAGATCCCTCTCCCCAGACATGCTGTCCTGCAGAGGGGTGCTGGCACCCCAAGCCATTCAGCTCTCCCCTGGGGAGGACAGCCAGGCAAGAAACCAGATATCACCAGGCACTTGCCAGCTACATCCTCTCACCCCCAACCTCTAAACAAGCTACAGACATATTCCTGGAGCTGAAGAGACCCTTATCTCATTTCAAATCAAACTCAAGACACAAACTCATAAGGCAGGCCACACTGGCTTGACTGTCCACCAGCCCCCCTGTTTAACTGGAATACTGTGCAGTGCTAAGTGAGTTGGTATCATCTGTACATTTAACTGTACAGCTACTTCTGCCAACCAAATAAAAAATTATATCAGGTTTATTTGAGATGATCTGCTTGAAAAACATAAGGTAAAAACCGCCTATGGTCAAACAACAACGTCAGCAAGCTAGATCTTTTCCCTGCCAGATCTGTGTGTTCACGTGTGCTTTTTCTTGCTTCTCCCTTGTCACATGAGAAATCATTGACTTGATCTGGATATAACCTTTCAGTGCATTTTTCCTTCTTCTGATTTTTTTCCTGTAAGCCTTGAGGTATTAGATAAACGTATCTGTTTAGTGAAAAGTTTCTTCAAGAAATGGAAATGAAATCCATTTGGATAGGAAAAAAAATGAAATCCTTAGTCTAGATGTCTTTTAGGTGTTTAGGTGTTGAGGGAAATATACTGTACAAACAGAGTTTTTAAAGACAGCTATGAATATTCATTTCCTCACATGAGGGAAACCACCCTTATCGCAATATACAAGTAGCAGCCTGTTACATCTTGAACAGACATAATGATATTAATGGCAAGTTTCTCCTCCCAGTTTAAGTCCTCACATGAATATTTATCCACATTCAAATAGGAATGTCTCTCACCTTAGAAAAAAAAATCATGAACTTTAATAGCAACTTCAGACAATTTGATAGTAATTTGAAACAATTTGAAAATCGGTGTCCATTTTGCAAAAATATGTTGGCACTTTAACACGTAGGGGTTTTTTTTCAGAATTTCAGGGGAACTTAAACTATGCATATAATGTGGACTAACATAGGGATGAGGAGAGAACCCATTGATAGTTATGAAATGAGATACATTTTTACATCTTTGTTATCTTTTATGCATGTCTGACAATAACAATGCATACCTGACACCAGGGGAATGGACAATTTTTTTCCCAAGTGGCTCATAGAGAAGACATTGAGCATGATGATTGCTAAGGTCACTAATGGATTTCTAGCAGCAAAAGAGAATTTGCTCTTACAGATTTCTGTTTCAAGTTTATATGGAGACTATTCCTAAAAAAGGGAAAATACAGGGGATGAAAAGATCCTTCCACCCCAATTTATTTATTTATTTATTTTGACCTTGGTTGTCTAACCTAGAAAGCAGCAAATAAGCATGGCTTTGATACGAGAATATCTTTATCATGAACTGAAGACAGGGTCACACAGGACATCCATCTTTAATCTAAATTAGTGTTCACTCTTGGATTATAACAAAGTATATACTTTTACATGCTTGAGAAAACACCTCTTTTATTCAGTATTTCCATCAGTTTAAAAAATAATTCCTACTTCTTAGGGTGTATATTCTTAGATAACACACACTTCCTATGCTACATTGCTTCAGATCTCAGTCTAAGAAGTTAATGAAAGTGACTCCTTCCCACAACAAGAAATCCCACCTAGCAGATCTAAGTGAACAGATGCTTCAGAAGGTTGACAGCAATTAGACAATCCATGACGATATATGAAGGGATTTGCATGCATTTGTTTTTACACCTACTGTGGCAGATGTAGCCCCAAAGCTTTCTTGGATTAACTCAATTACTTGTCATCTGTTTATCATCTACTAGTGGCTGAGATGAATTTCAGAGTAAAATAGAGCAGCAAGGAACTTGCTACATCAGTGGACTGAAACTGTTCACAACTGCTTCGATTCCTGATCTACAGAGGACAAATGGGAATTGCCATCTGGGTCAAGCTGATGGTCCATTTCATCCCTTTTCTTACAGTGCCCTAGAAGGGAAAATAAGGCTGTACAGACAGAAGTGGTGGGTGACCATTTAGAGACACTATCCCACCGATCAACTGAGAGACTGCTTCCCACTAAGTGTAAGAGCTTACACCTCTTCCAGAAGGATGTCTAGGGTTGAATTGTGTTGGTAACAATTATACCTTTGGCTAACAGCCAGTCCCTTTTGAGGACTTTCATGTTTGCCAGCTTCCCCTTCCACTCAATATTCCTTCACTTTATTTTCAGTACTAGTCTCAAAATTGGTCTAGGGGTTAATCTTCCAGAATGTAGGTCAGACAGCTCCTTACTGTGAATTTTTGGTGGTTACTTAGCTGTTCCTATACCGTCCTTAAAATCAGTATAATTCGAGGAAAAACTTAATAGAAATGCTTGCTGTTTTCCCAGTTAGCTGTATGCATGTACATTGCCCGTTGAGAGATCCAGAGTGCGTTCAGCTCTCATAGCTGTCAGCAGGCTGCTATAATTTTATCTTAGCAAACTGTTGCTCTCCAATACACATTGATAGTAGGAAGAACGATGCAGCTAAAAGCTTAAGTCTTCTATGGTAATTTTAATTAAGAGTCTGTCACCATCTGAATTATTATTACTGTTACTTTAGGAATTAAATTGCAACATAAATTATTAATAAAGAAGTCTGGCAATCATGATGTCAGCCAAAGTGCCTGAAACAGGTTTAGCTTGCATTATGCTTTTTGGGCCACTGGGGACAAAGAAATTCAGAGATTGCTTCCATTTGAAGGAGAAACTGTGACAATGCCAAGTACTTCCATAATTAACTGCTAGTTAGCTATGGAGATGATAGATGCCCTGTCTGTGCCTCTTAAGGCCATGGCCTTCCCCATGGCACTCCAGTGGGTCATTTCCTAGGTCCACGCCTGCTCCATCACTGGGCACCCAGCTCCCCTCTGTTTGTGCCCTCTCTTACATATGGAACTTGGCGCAATGCAATCCAGAAAAAGCCCCACACTCCGTGTATGCCACAAATACGTTTGCGTGAAATATAAATAGTGCCTGTTTTGAGGTTGAGAGTAACAGATGCATAGCTAGTTGACGTTAAAAAACAGCACAGTTATTAACTGTTCTAAGGGGGTAAAAAGCATCTATACTCAAGCTATAACTGGGTTTTACCAAACCGTGAGAAAATCAGACAAATGCCAAAGAAGAGTCTCCAGTCAAAGCCTTCACCAAGACACACACAGAGGGATGCAGAACATGGGGGGGTTCTGCCAGTTTTGACTGACATCTGCGTACAGGGCAGGGCTCCCAACAGCCATCTCACAGCACTGCTTCCAGCTCTGCTATGGGGATACAAGTAGAAGGAAGCTGCCACTCCCAGTGAGAATGGCACAAATGCCCACTGCCGTGACTTCAGCAAACAGGCTGGATGCACACTGTGTGGAGAGCTGAAACGCTGCCCATTCCCAGCCTGTGGTGCACCAGGCGAGTCACCTCCAATGTCAGCATCCCTGCTGGCCTTCAGCGCACTTGAAGGATTGGCTTCTCTTCTTCTGGATTTTAGGGAATTAAAAGCTATAGTACTAGGAAGAACTGGGTCACAGCTGTACCTGATAACTACTTGTGTGACTCGCTGATAACAACAGCAGCCCCAGACTCCACCTAATGCAACACTGGAAAAGTGAAGTAAAGCAACAAGCAGAACTGGATTGTGATCCTTAAGCTCCCCCTGCCTGCATCTACAGGCGTGTGGCAGTGCTCACTTGGCTAAAAATAAATAAATAAATAAATCTTAAAAAAAAAAAAAAAACTGAAAAGGTATTATTTCCTACTTGAGTCAGATATTCCTTATATGTCTGGGCTGAGATTCCTCTCCTTTTGCACTCTGTTTTTTTGTCTGTTATTCAGTTAACAAAGGCATGGATCTTGCCAGATGAAATGCAGATGCAGCTAGTTTTTTCAGCAGACAGATGCGATGTTTTTACACTGTACCCCAAAGGCCAACCAAAACTACAGCAGAGAACAATTGAGTATAAAATAAAATTCAAACTCTAAATAAGAGAGAAATAATCTTGGCAGCAGCTTGAGTAGAGGTGAGTGACTAAGAAAAATGTGGAAGAGTACATATGTTTTAGAGAACTGAAGATTTGTTTTTCATATTTAGATCCTGGTTATCTTTTTTGCTAAGTGGTACTTAATTATACAACTTTTCTAATCCTGACTATGAATTTTTATAGCCCATGCAGGATAAGTCCTTAAAACCAGCAGTTTAAGTTAGAGGATTTAATTCCAGGTTGTCAGCAATGCAGCCTTTAGAAGACAGAAAGCTCTCAGGTGAAAAAATGTCACTGATTTAGGATAGGGCCATGGTTTCACTTCTGCATACAAAAATCAAATAATTTATATAATTTGTTTCTAATTACTATAACGTGTCAGGATATAGGAAGCATTAGAGTGAGCCGACTTCTTTACAAAGAAAAACACAAGTATAAGAAAGTGTAATCTTACTGTATTTTTAACCAAGAAAAAAATTGTTTTGTTTAAACAATTTATTTTTTTTTATATGTTTACCAAGGCTTCACCTTAGATCATTTATTGTCTGAAAAGCAATCCATTAACATTTCAGGCATCTGGGCCCTGGCTTGCATTGCTCGTGTTTCATTCCCAACCCACACAGAGCACACAGGATAGCTTTTGTACAGGTGATGTCATTTTTCTCCAGAGTGGATCTGCACAGTGCACTCACCACCACCATCACCATCAATTCACAGCTCTCTCTAAAAAAATCTGTCTGGCAAGAAAAGCTTAAAGCGCATTTAGAAAAAATCGAGCGAGTCTTCACCTTTCACAGCTGGGTGTCGTCCACTCAGTCTGATTAACTGGGTTGGCAGCCACTCTGCCGGAAAGCAACATGCACAGCATAATGCAGTGCTCCTGCACAACTTTATCTTAACATAAATCACGAGATTGTTTACAGATACTCAGGAAATGATACACACTCTTAGTCTTCAGTTCAGACTCCTTCAAATGAGCATTAAAATAATGGCAGTTTTCTCTCTGCAGACAGATCCAGGTGTTGCTAAGCCCCAACCTGCGTGCAGTTCAGCCCAATGTCAAGGACCTTCACTGAGTCTCTTACATGCAAAGTGGGGCCAAGACCTTGTACTTCCATCAACTATGTTTTCCAAGGCAGTACCTCAGCATGCAGCTCCTGATGTATATCACTGCTTAATGCTGTTCTTTCAAAATCCCTCTCAAAGCACATCACATGCACGGGCCAATTTTCTACTTCACTTCCGTGCTTCACACAAGGAACAGCAACACTTGGAAGGCAGTTGAAATGTCTCCTTTATGTATGCTGTGTACAATGCAATATGGCATCTTGAGTAAATTAGCTTTCATAGTCTCACATTTACAATGTAAACAAAATAATTCCAGTGAGATGGGGAAGATGCTAAAATTTATCCGAATTAATATTTAGCTACATATATGGTAAAATATCCTAATTATTGGGGATGTAGATGAGAACCTAAAAATATCCTAATTATTGGGGATGTAGATGAGAACCTTGTGAGAAGCAGATGTAAAAAGGAAGATATCGCTCAAGGCCAACGGATGAGGGAAGGACAAACGACTCGTTAGGGAAGGATGAACAACTTGTTGGCAGGAAACAAGGCAAAGATAAGCAAAAAAGGCCTAAATACTGTCCAACAGAAGGTCAAAGTCCAGAAAGGTAAAAAGTTTAACCTCCTCTTCCTCGTTGCCTTCATCCTGAAAGACCCCTGCTCGCGACCACCAGGCTACATTGTGCAGGCGCAGCCGGGAGGAGCTAAGGGTGGGGAGTATGGGAATGAGTACTTGGAAGAGGTCCACCTTTTTGGGGAAAATAATGAATATGTATTAGAGCTCATGTAACATGTAACAGTATTCATGTATAAAACTGTGAGAGACAACCGGGCAGGTGCGCACTTTTTGAGGGAAGCTATTCCCAGTGTGCCCGGTGCACCGCAATAAAGTATACCTACTTTACAACCCTATGGTTGTGGAGTCTCTTCTGTGTGTCACCAGGATGCAGGATTTCTACTTGGGTCTGTATGGCCTAGTTTACCTTTTTTGACAAAACTTTTCTTTTTTTTTTTTAAATAAGAAAACTTCAGTGTAGAAATTCTTTGAACTGTCCTGTTCCTTGCTTTCTATCTAACTCCAAAGACTTGGAAATCTAAGCAGCACCAGAATAGTCCGCACACGGAAACATGCACTGTCTCTTTCCTCAGGCATAAAGAAAAGTTACACATGACAGGCATGCCCATTTGATCATTAGCTGAAAATATTCAGAACACAGATCCCTAAGAGACGATGCATTATGCTAGGGCTGAGGGCTGTCGTACTTTATACAACTCGCATCTTTAGTGAATCAAGATTATTACGTCCACCAATCGAAGACTGAAAAGGGAATCAAAGAAGAGAACTAGGCTTTCAATTTTCTCATTATAAAAAAGTTCAACAGTTTTGTTCTGGACCCAGAACCCCACCAAAGCTATAAGCTATTCAGAGTGAGTTCTCCAGTACAGGACTCTGCTACGAATCTGAGTTACATACTTCATTCCTTTAGTTTCTGAGTTTTCTGAAATTCAAGTTTTGTTATACAAGGACTTACTTAGGTAAAATAGGAACCAGGGCTGGATATGGCCACGGTATGAATGCTGGGCAGCCACAGGGGCTTTCTCCATCCCAATCCAGTAGCGCACAGTCTGCAGGACACACTGGGGGCTGTGCCTACAGTTCCCTGGGACTTGAGTCACAAGCTAGCACCTGTAACCGTGGGACTACCTACAGGTTTCATAAAAATATCCACAGGCTACTTTCCTTTGGGAATTCGCTTTTCTTTCCCTGCCCTGTGCACTCTCCACACCCTCTAGCCACCCCCTGGTAAGCTGGCAACCCCTTCAGAGGGAAAGAGAGCTGTGGCAATCATGTCTCTTTAACAACACTTAACAACACTGCATAAATACTTGGAAAAATATGGAAGAAATGTTTACAGTAGCTGCATATCATAAGAGATATTTATAGGCCTATTAAAAAATTATTAGGCTTTACTTCTTCTTCAGTGACGAAGCTGCTTTCATAAACTGCTCTCGACAGCTTCAAACCCAGAGTCTGCAGGATGTTTACTTTCATATTTTCAAAATGCCATATTTCTTTCACCATTAAATTTTTTGTTTTGCTGTTTAAAACAGCAGTTCTCTAAATCTTCTGATCTACTAATTCAGTTTAAAAATATGTATGTTACCCTGGAAACACTTTCAAATGGACAGCATGACTGCAGAGACTGTTGTAAGTAATGTGGTTAAATGTTATTAAGTGTTTGAATAACAGAAATATACACGTCACAGATCGAAGCATGCAAACTGAGCATTGATTCCAGTTTCAAATTCTGATACACATCAATTGGACATGGGGACCTTATTCACAATGGGGAAGTCTTTGCCTCTGAACCTGGCAAACAGGGATGCAAGACAACAAAAAGATCAGACATTTTCACATTGACACCTCTCAGCCTCTCACACTCTGATCAACCAAGAAACATGAGGGTTAAGTACTGACTTTCATAATCCTGATGGGCAGGTTGTTTGTAATTTCACATTAAAACCCTCTTCCTTCTCTTAGCATCTGCATACCAATTCCCAATGACTAGAAGGACAAGTCTGTAGGTCTCTCTGCTTACTACAGCATCACAATCATGTATTTTGCTTCAGTTGATTAAACTGGTAATAAAACCATTTGCAAACGTACTTTTTATTAGGATTCATAAAGTATGAATCACGGCTGCTGTAATACATGAGCCACAGATGATACAGCTGGACAACAACAGTTAAATTCAGGAGCGATTACATAATTTCATTTTAATTTGCTCCAAACTGAAATGAGGAAAAAAGATCAACATTCACAGATTTTTGAGCTGAAGTGGTAGGCTTAAATCATCCTACTCCCCCAGTTTCATTTGGGTTTACCTGGGAGTAAATCACATCAAAACCTGCCCAGCATAAAGGGACTTTCTTCTACTGACAAAGGCAGTCCTTTGTGTGAAACAGACTTTTCAATGTCGTTTTGTTTGCTGTTCAAAATGAGCTATGTCTATCTGGAACGTATTGCTTGCTTCCGTAAATGATAACGAAATCACAATACGGTTGCCAAAAGAAAGATTATTTCTAAGGAGGATACCAAAGCTCTGTATTTGCTGTCAAGGCACTTGCCAAGACTTCTGACTATCACTTCCATCAAGTCTTCAGTGTTGGATAGGTACTCTGGGTTACAGACAGCAGTTACAGTCAGACCATGTTAATGAATTAAACACAAGGCTGTACAGGAGCATTCATCATAGTTTACATGATAAAACATGCAAAGTCTCAAGATAAGGAAAAAATGGTTTATTCAGGTTAATCCTAGTTAAACCACATACATTTTTTCAACATATCGCAAAGCTATTAAAAGAAAAAAAAAAAGAAAAGATGAATGTGACCTGAATAGAAGACTGATTTCAAACCTAGCTGAACCCACTCACAGGAAGAGGTTGCAAAATTGCACATGAGCAAGCAAGAGACAAAATGATTTGAAGTTTTCAGTCAGATTTTCATCTGTGATATACAGCCCCCACTGCGCAATCCAATCCACTGAGACTATTTGGCAATGCCAGCAAATCATCACTCACCTAGAAAGTAATTAAAATTCAGCGCTACCACTAGCATTATCTGCTGTTTGCTATTAGCTAAAACAGGAAAGATGCTGCAGAAAGAAATGCTGCAATACTCCAAAGCACTGAAGTTTGGAAGTAGAATGGCAATGATTTTCAAGATACTTTGCTATTAAACAACTGGGTGTGACTACTTTCTTCATTTTTATGGAGCTGAATACCACCTAAAATCGAATGAAGCAGGGCATCACTCTTTATTGCAACATATATTGTTTCCAACTGTAACCCAGTGGAAGAAAACTATCAGGCTGAGATTGGATAATGTGCATCCAGCTTCACGAGACGAGTTCTGTATTTCCTCTAACATCCCTAGAAATGTTCTCTTATATGTCAGGAATAAAATAACTTTTTTTTTTTTTTTTCCCACTATCTGCCTACCTTGTAATGGCTTAGCATCAATGAAGAAAGGGGGATGACTTGCAGGAATAATGGTGTTTATCAGCACAAACATTATGCAATCAGGTCTGGAGCCCAAGGGATGTGTGTAATTAATCCCAGTAAGCACACTGAGGAGACATGGAGTTTCTCACATGCATGTTTACAATATTTAATCCGACACTTGTTTTATTATTATTATAAGCGCTGTAGACAAAAGCGTGGAACCTATACTATGCTGGGTCCTAGGAAGTGCACCATACACAATGAGATCATAGCTATGAAATAGAGAGAACCGTGCTTACTGGGTGCCAAAATACATACAAGCCAGGTTAATTAGAGAAAGCAATACCCAAATCTTAGGCATTCACAACACAATTTTGAGAACTGTTAAAAGTCCTCCCAGAATACTGCCTGGAATTTTACAGAATGTGGAAAATCATACAGGGAGAACAAATTACCTTGATGTAAGGAATCAATCACTAAGTTCAAAAGTAAAGCATAGACACATTAAAGCTAAGCAGATAACATAAAAAGACAGCAAAGTGATACCGCATGCTGAAATTGTCCTAATGCACGGACATTGAGTGCACAACATAAAAACATCAGCTAAAGCTTCCCAGAAGCTTTAGATATGTTCAGTTTTATTTTTGTCCTTGCCTGGAATGCATACTCAGTTATACCCACTTTTTAATACACATGTACCAATTTCTTTTCACTGTACTCACTGGACCTTTCAATACAAAGCTTACACAATAGTGGCACAAGTGCTGTTTCTCTCAGCCAGGTAACAGTAAAAGAAAGAGAAGCAACAACTTTTGAGATCTCAGTATTTTCAGAAGCATGAGCAGTGTCCTCACATTTTTAGATACCAGCAGTAGTGAGCAAATGATCTTGAACAATAATGACCTGTGGTCAGAGCTGAAGCAGATAATAGAATCAAACATTCCATTTCACTTGAGAAGGAAGGTCTCTCTGTGGGTCCCTAGGAAGAAGAAAATAATGGGAAAACCAACCATAACAGCCACACAAGCAGTAACACAGACTGCAGATAAAGATTGCAAAAAAGTGTAGAACAGAAGACTAGAAAGGCCTTACTATTTTTCCCATGTAACAGTCAGCATGTAGTATAGAGCATATACATTTCAGATAGGTCTGTAAAAACTTCATACTTACATGGCTTTGGGCTAGCATTTAAAAAAGTTAAGCAATAGAAGTTAATTAAAAAAAAATCTAAAAACCTAAAACAAGCCCAAATGCAATGAGATCTTGCAGATGGCACACAACTGCTCTGCACCTGGATAACATCACTACCAATGTCCAAGTCCTAAGAAGTATCCACAGCACTTTACAAGAAAAGGACAAGAGTGCAACAGGAAGACACAACCTTTTGTTTCTTTAAGCACTGTGGGTTTTTTTCCACCTCCTTTTTATCCTAAATGTTTTATTTATTTATTTATTTATTTTCACAACCTCTTCCCATCTGAGGCAAGTGTTTATGACCTAATACTGGGCTTTGAGAGTAGTTTGTTTCCCCTTCTATTTGCCGTGATTTCGTGCTCTTTAATTACAACAGCAACTATAGACATAAAGGAAAAAAAGTGTCAAATATATTATAGTGTTCCTTTTTCATTTTGAAAAAGTGTTCTTTGCAAAATATGGTATCAGATTAATATAGATATGGTAACCCTAATAAATTACAATAGGTAATTAGACCATGGACACCTTCAAGAGCAGTGCAATTATTTTTACATTGTCTGCAGCTAGTAGTTAAGAACAGCAGATAAGCTATTCCAAGACAAGTCTATTAAGATTGTGGCTTTATCTGAGCCCAGAGATATCCTCTTTCCCTCTAAGTTGCATACAATTCAAAACCTGACAGATACGTGTGTTAGAACCTTTTTCATAATTCCAGTAATGAAAAATAAAGTCATTATAAAGGCAGCCAAGTGAGATTTGTGGTATCAGCATTTTAAAGTAACTTCTGAATACATTAAAAGATGTCACTTATTTATACCACAAATCTCTGAAAAATTAGCGAATATGTAAACTTTCTTAATTATTCCATCTTCCAGCCAAATATCATCAGTGCACTGGATGTTTACTGGATCCAGTTCAGTCACTTTAAGCTCGCTTCATAATTCCACACTTTGGTAAATGGACAGTGCAGAGCCAAAAAGGGTATTTATGGCTATGCCAAAAGCTCAGCTCAGACGCTTCATCGGCCCCACACAGAAGCAGGTGTGGCAGGAGGTTTGCATTGTGTGCCTGGAGCAACCCACAGATGCTCCAGTTCTCTCTCTATTCCTCCCACATCACCTGACTCTATTTCAACCTCTTGCAGGCTACCTTTCTGTGTTTATTTTTGTTTGTTTTGTTTTGTTTTCCAGGAGCTCCTTGTTCATTCATGCAGACTCCTGCATGGATTCAGATCTGGACCAACATATGGTTGTGGCAGCCAAGGTTGCCCCCAACCAGTTCTTTCTTGTTTGTAGATACCAGGTCCAGCACAGAGCCACCTTTCATTGGTTCCTCGACCACCTGTGTTAGGAAGTTACCACTGATGCACTCCAAAACCCTCCTAGATGCAGGTGCCCTGCTGCTTTGCCCTTCCAGCAGATACCGAGATGGTGAAAGTACACCATGAGGACCAAGGCCTGCAAACATGAGGCTTCTTCCAGCTCTCTGAAGAAGGTTTCATGTATATCTTCTTTCTAATCAGTTGATATGTAGCATACAACCACCACAATGTTACCCATGTCAGTCTGCCCCAAAAGCTCTCAGCTGGCTCACCACCTTCCCCAGGCAGAGCACCATGCACTCCCGCTGCTCTCCCTCATACAGGACAACTTCCTTTCTTGCCTTCCTGCCCTAAATTCTGTATCCATCCTTTCCAGCACAAATTACACAAATGAATAATTTTGATAATAATAACATCACCATAATAACTGTCTAAACTGAAACGGGAATCTAAACCCATGGGATCTGGCAAGTTATAATCCAGGAAAACTGTTTGAAGAGTTAAAAAAAATAATAATCCAAATCTTAACTAATGACGGATAAAGCCTCACACTAACCTTGAGAGGTAGTTATGGGAGTACAAAGGAAATTAGAGCACCTGAACCAGTCACTGGGGCATTATGTAAATAAAGTTAGCTGAGTAGCATGTGAAAGAAAAAGTAAACTCACCCTTTGAATACATTTAAGTAAGGCCTTTTAGTATCAATAGGACCACAAAAGCAAAAGTGTTAACCATGGCAGCGCACAGCGGGAATGCTGAACATGTAGTTCATGCAGACTTGTGAATATTCATGATTTGCAAGTGAAAACAAAGGGAAAAGGAGGATCAAGAAAAAAGGACTGCCATTATTACTTACCAGTCACTCATTCCACTTCTTGTATTCTGCAGCCCCCAAGCTATTACAGCAGTTTAGTCATGCCTCCCTGAGCTCCTGAGTACTTAAGCATTACGCTAGTAGTGCACTACCCTCATCGCTTACTTTGTTTTTAAAAGATAACTCCCCCTTTCCACATGTATTCAGCGGACTCCCATGCTCTCTCCTAATGAGCTGTGTAGAAATACATACATTTATCCTAATTAGACGACTAGGAAAAGAACATAAGCATTTCCTATGCATTAATTATAGATACTGTTTTTGCAGATCCTACCCAATTTCCAATTGTGCGAATACTCATACAACAAATTCACAAGTCCCATCATTGTCTTTTTAATCTGATTTCCCAAGCAGGGGTGAGCTCAGAATGACAGAGGGGAACGCAAAGCCCTCCTGCCCCTTCCTTAGTGAGTGACTTGCAGGCAAAGCAGTATGAAAGAGAAACAACAAGAAACATTGCCTCTTGGAAGAGCTCTTGCCCGTTTGTGTTCTGGTGGGAGCACTGACGATTAAATGCCAGCTCCCATGCCCATGGCAGAAGCAAGGCAAAAAATAATGCCAGCAATTGCCTACCCAGCGAGCAGCCTCAGAAACAACTTGCAAGGTCGGTGAAGGGAGCTGAAAACTCACCTTCTTATGGAGAAGTGAATGTAAACCAGGGTACTCACTCCCCGCCCCCTGTGGCAGCTCCTAGTTAGGGACTGTGCATTTTACTTCTTGCTCAGAACCTAACAATCACATCCAAATATTCTGCAGTGTAAAAATCCTGTTAAGACTAACTCTCTCCATACGGCAATGGTGTATGGTTTGCACTTCCCTCTGTGAATCCTGGATTGCTCAAGGAGCTGAGCCTTCCAGCTAGACCTGGTCAAAGTCCGCAATTCCCACTGCACAGAAAGTTTTGAAACGAACCAGTGTGGGAATATAACTTACAAAATTAAAATTCTAAACAACAAATTATTTTGTGTATAAAATAAGGATATCCTAAATATTTTGTTCTGATGTTGCATTCCTCTCCTTTTGTACTGTAAATTATATCACATAATATATGTAGTAATATTTTAAAAATACAAATCAAGCATGGAGCTTGTCAAAAATCCCTAAAAAGTATTTACAAAAAAAAGAAAAATCAGTCACCACTTTTTTAAACCATTTTGGTATCAAAGAAAGGGCATTTTCTAATTAAAAACAAAACTAAACACTTTATCAAGATTTTTTTTAACACATTCTTGCTCCAGCACTGAAGGCAAGAATACTACTAGGCTATACAACGTATCTCCCAGTGCTGGTTCTTACACACAAACCAGAAGCCACCATACAGACCTGCCATATGACCAGATGCATTGCCTACTGGTATTTCTTTCAGAATAGATGATCGTTGTTGCCCTAACTAGACCAAGAAGCACCCCGTTCTGAAAATGAGAAATTATTTTTCATCAAGTTTTATTTCGTGTACTAGACAGAGCACAGCAGTAAATATCTCACACACAGAGACGGAATGAGGAACGGTGGTGCTGCGAGTTGTTTATGTAGAGCTCATCTGCTATGCCTTGCCGAGCAGCAGCTTTAAACTGTGATTTCAAAATTGAATTTGAAATTATCGAATTACCATCAAAGTCAGTTTTCTTGGGTACGCAGGAATCATGGATACACACCAGGAACGCATCCAGCAGGGAGGACTCAGATCATACACCATTAATTATTTTTCCTGCCAGCTTACTGCCAGCCTGGCTCAACCCAACAGCCCAGGTCTCCATGTAGCTGCTCGAACCCCACTGGTCAAAGAAAGGGGACAGCAGACCCTGAGCCTCTTTGAGTAGCAATGGTGACTTAAAGCCTTCATGCAACTCTGGCCTTAAATGACAGCAAAAGCATGGCTGAAGTCGAGGCAAGGGGTTTGCAGGGGCTGTGAGAAGGCCATGGGCTGCGGCACCTGCCCCATGCGCAGAGCAGGATCACCGACCATGCCAGAAGTGCCTGCCATGCCACAGTGCCCACCTTCCCCAGCATCAGATGTGCCCAGGCCACCACCCCTCCTGTCCCCAGCAGCCCCATGGCTGGCATTGCTCTCACACAACTGTCCAGAGCAACAAGTAAATCACCCTTCTGCTGAATTGAAGCCCTTCCAGAACACTGTAACATCACTCTTATTGATTTATCTATTTAAAGTAATGTCAGGGTTTTGTCATTAATATTTGATTGGTATTTTAAAACCCTTACAAGAATTGCACAGACCATAAAAATGTGTTACAGTAAAGCACCGTCGTTAGTAAAGCACCGTCGTTAGAACAGCATTATCCCAAACCACAGGGGATGTTGGTTGGCGCTGTCTTCCACATCTTAAAGCTCTCACAAGGTGTCAAGATGCCATTATGTCATTGCTAGGACTTCTGAACACACAAGGACTTAAAAATGAGATTAAATAAAAAGACAAGTGGCAGAACAAAACAAAAATTAAAACTTGATTTACAAATAATCATAGGATAAAAGAACATATGTACTCAGTGAAAATAAATTCAACATAATTTGTATTGAGGGTTTACACATTTTAGCTGTCTGGTAAGCAGACAGAGGAGAAAGGCATTATCTAGATGAATCAATGATATATTTAATGAAAATCAAATATTTTGGGGACTTAAAAATCCTAAGAAGTCTCAGATATCATTTGTTTTTATTCTACCAAGGCAACAAAGGGAAGTAAAAGTTGTCTTTGAGCTATTTTTAAAACTACCACCATCTAGTTGAAAGAGAAATATGTTTGGAAAACATGTCTGGGAATGTTTCATTGCTCTCTTACTAAACCTCCATTTCTCTTCATAGACAACTGCCCAGATTTTTCTTTAACAATTCAACATGTGTTATGAATAAGTTTTAACCAAGACTTCAAGTGACTGGATTAGTTATAATGCAACTCAAAGCAACTTTTGGCCTCTGTCTGAAGTACAACATTGAAAGACATTGTCTCTAGTTTTCTGTGGATATAGTGGACATCCAAGATGCTTGATTTCCTTTTCACAGACTTATTCCCGGCTGTATGTCTCAACTGGTCATTCAGAAAATAATTCTTAAAGGTCACAACTAATGTCACACCAAAAGAGTTTTTATTCATTTTGCCTTATTCATTTCACTTCATTTTGCCCTGCAATCACTGCTCTCACTGGTTTTGAACAAACATGTGCGGGAGAACTATGTTCTTAGATCAAGCCTTGCCCCTAATACCTGGGAAGAAAAAAGCTCCGACCAGTTTGGACGCAATCTATCAGTACCTTTAACTATGACAGTGCCCTGTGCAGCACTGGAAGAGAAATCAGCTTTCATCCCTCTTGACAAATTATAAAGGCAGCCACTATACAGTTAAAAGGTAAATATGAATGGAATCAAGAGGGAAGGTCTTCAGGCATTGACATGCTCAGCACATCTCCAACATCTTTTCAAAATACTCTTTGAATACCTACACAGAGCAATTTAAATATACAAGGTTAAAAACCAAACTTCACAAATTGTAAGACTAGAGAATGGAGTTGATGACAAGATCCAAACTAAATGTAACTCAAAGAAATAGGAAAAGAGAAGAAAAAGAAGTAAAAAGAAGATAAATATATGCTTCATATACAGCATTTAAATTTTAGAACTTGCTACAGTGAAAGATTTTCACATAAAAATCTACTGTTATAAATGAAAATATCTGTCTATGCCTGTTTCTTCAAATTCCAGAGAACAGTGCAATAGATCTTAGGGTACTTTAAAAGGTGTGGATTACCCCAAATGTATTTAGTATTCTGAAAATATATCTCACAACAAGAGCAATGGTGCTTTTGGAATCAAGGAGAAAATTTATGAAGAAATCTCATCAATGAATTTATGCAAGACCTTAATACATTCACAGAATTAAAAGGCACTGGTTTTTCAAAGTGCAAAATAAGTTAAAAACAGTGCCAGGAGAATAATGCAGCTCAGAAAGCTTATTAGCATCCTATCCACACTAATGACCTGCAGGCAAATTCAAGCTGCCAGCAGTAACTGTCCGAAAAATTGGCAAACGAGCCCAGATGCCTTTGAGGGGAAAGCATCTCCCTTAGTGTGACATCTGATGCCTCAAACTGCCATCCCAGAATGATATGTTTAATAGAGTAAAAGGTGTTCAAACATTCACCAATGTTATTAAAAGCATATCTGTAACTACTTGGTTTAAAAACACCAGGTTTTACTTGTAGGACACGAATCATTTTTATATTAACTTTAGCTAGAGATGGTAGCACTACCTAGAATGTAAGTACCCTGACTCCAATGCGTGACCCAGTGCAGTAACTCTGGGAGGCCGAAGTTTTTCACTGTGGGTATTTGCCAGTCTTTTTAGAAAGTTTCAGATACTAGTTTTTGAAAATTACTTTCTGAAGTGAATTTAGGAAAGAAAGGCATTATTTATGGCAAAAACACCTAGAGCTTTCTGTTGAGATGTTCTAGTGTACCTCCAATTTTTCCTACAAGCGATATCCCAGTTTCTGGCAGTTCATTTGTCACTCAGAAATTATCCAAAACATGGCCCGATTATAAGCCTCTGATTCCTTAGATGTACCTTCACAGCAGTGATTAGTGTACTTTTTAGAGCTAAATCCTCCAGTCATACCCCAGAGCCCATGCAGGACTTTCTCTGCAGTTCCTTCTGTGGCTCCTGAGGGGTAAGTTGGCTGGGGAGGCAAGAGGAGGGGACTCCATGAAGCCTCCTGACAGCCCCCAGCTGTGAGATGGGGACAAAGAGGTGGCCTGGGTAGAGTGGGGCAGCCTGTCTGCATGAGCCAGAGGGATGAGGAAAGCAGAGGAGAGGGGCTGGCAGCGCTGCATAGGGCTGGATGGTTGCTGTGGTTCAGGAGCCAGACACTGCGCTGATCCTGCTGGGAGCTGCACTGCCACCACTGGACTGCTATCATAGCCCACCCACAACTCGGTGTCTTCATCTATAAATACAGGATGCCAGCAGGTGCTTCCACTGCTGTTGCCATGCATTTCACATGCAATTTTAGCTCTTGGGAAGGCAAGAGCTACAATCGGTATAAATCAGACGACGCTTCCAAGAGCAGACTTCCAGACAACACATGACAATCGAGCATATGGCACAGGTCTGGCACAACGTACATGATATACTTAATCCACTCAGAAAGAAATGCCAATGAACCCTAAAGAAATGTTTTCAAGTGTGAATATAATTATTAACTTCCTTGTCATTTAGGATTCAGCATTAGAAAGTTATTTTGTTTTAAATGTTTTTACATCATAAAAGTATTGTTGTGCTCTTTAAAAGCAGGAAAGAATAAACCTCTTCCTCACTCATTTCTTTACTGAAATGTACTGTAGAAAATTTCTATTTATCTCGTACAAGAATGTTGTGTTATTTTCTCTGTCATCATTCAGTGATGTGCCCCTAAACTCTTAACAGTATAGAGAAGACTACTAAATGTGTCAAAGATGTTAAAAGCAGCACCAAAAATGGTAGGAAAGTAACCGCCCTCTGCCTTTAAGTGGTGATGAAACCACTAAAAGCCTTCTAGAAGTGTTCTCCAGTCAATTTATAGTCTCATGACATAATAGAAAATCCAAAACTTACAATGGAGAGAACATAGACAGCTATAGATGCCCACTCATACACAAAGACTAAAGAACTATCATGCTTATGCTTTAACAAGGTCCAACAAAACAACTTACTTTCTCTCCCAAATTCTGGCTCTTCAACAGACATCCCCCCCACCAAGGTAGGCTTGTGGGGTTCCCAGAAAACAGCAAAAGTATTGATCTACAGCCTGAAGCCAGCATTGGCAAAGAAGCATTTTATCATCTGTGGAGGCCAGAACACAAGCAACCTGACATCGCCAAAGCACAGTCTAACACTCAGCACCCCCAGGCTGCCAGTCCTGAGCTGCCGTAGTGGTGCTAACAAAGAGTGATACAGACAGCATGCTTTACTAAAGCAAATAAAGTAAGGCATCACTCAGCACCTGCAAACAATTTTATTTTATTTTTTTGTTAATTCATATGAAGAGTTTGTAGGAAGTTATTGTAGAATTTATGGACATTCTATTACAATCAAAAGTTTAAATGTTACACTATGCTTTCATGGCACTCTCTAGGGACTAGAACAAGTTCAGTTCCATTAAGGCTGGATATGCTATTCAAGTTTAATTATGGTCTTATCACTATTTAGGCATATACTTTCACACAGTTACTGTGCACGGTGGAAATGTAAACAAGTATAACGTGTAGACATCCTGTCATCGGCATGCAGAGCAGGATACCAACTTTGCTGTTTGATTTCTTCTTTCTGCTTAGGCAACTGGTTTCTGTTCTCCACCACAGAATTTCATAGCTGAATCCCCTTTTAACAGTTCATTCCTACTTGGTTTATTTAAATGGACAACCCCATAACCAACAGAAGTCAGACAGCAGAGCTTTTTTGGTTCATATGGTCAGCTCTCCAGGGACGGGTTGTGTAAAGGGCAAGTACCAGCACAACCCAGTACAACATGTTCTGTGTTACAGTCCTGTGTTTCTGTTTGTATGGAAAGGGGTGAGTGCAAATACAGCTTTCCACAGTTACTGTGCATACAAGTAGATCTTGTGCTTTACCACATATGGTCCTTTTTTTTTGTTTGTTTGTTTGTCTGCCCATCTCTATTGATATAAAATGCTTAGTCTCCAGTTTTATCTTCTGAAGGTTGCACAAAATACTGCCCAGTACTTCCTGCAAGTCTGGAATTTTCTAACGTATTTTTAAAGGGACCCCAGTGCCACATAGAGCAGTCTACCAACATACATATGGTTGAAAAGCCATAAATTATCTACTGAAATTTTCCCCAAAGATGCTTATTGAAAATAAAAGAGAATCAGGAAGATTCACACTTACTGTATTTTCTAAATCAATGCTACAACTTGAGCACTAATTTATGAAAATCTAATATAGAAACAAAACACTATATTAAGAAGTGAATTATCATCAGGGATTAGAGCAGGACTACAGGAATTTAAGACCAACTAATTGAGCCCCAAGTAGATCACTCTGCAAGTATTCCTGAAATATGCAACAGATCCTGCCCCCTGAATAATGAACGAGGGTTGGCAGAAGTACTGAAACCGTTGCCAAGTTTATAAATTCTTGTCTCTCACTGAGGTTACAAAGTACACAGCTCCCAAATGACAAGCCGCATACCCTTGGGTGTGATAAAATTTCCCATAAAAGAGAAAAGTAGGTGTGGTAGCTTGAACCATTTCTCCAGTTCAGGGTCAAACCCTCTCTCCCCCCAGATATCCAACAGTGTGTGCAATGTCAATGGGAACTTGCACACGCATCCCGGAGTGGAACTGAGTTTTTACCTACATAAAAAACACCATATTATTGTCTATTATTGTAAAGCCTGAGTCTGCTATTATATCCACAGTATAAATCAGAATTAGCTCATTTGAAGGCAGTGGAACCAAAACTCTACATGCCATGAACAGAATTAGGTCCTCCAATCTAGGCTCTCTACCATGTGGGTAGAGATGAAGGACTAACAGTATGTATTTGAGGAAAAAAAAAAAAAGTTGTCAGCCTCAAGAATTATGCTACCAAGAAAACCATGTTAACAAACACATGAAATAATTTTCTATAAAAATCTATTCAGGAGAGAACGGGAGGATGAAAAGATAGACACATTTACAGTGCTATGTTTCTTCAAGGCCAGAAAAATGCAAAATTAAGCAGGAGAGATTCTTTGTAGTTAGCATGAAAGGCAGCATCTGCAAGAAAATATGTTCTCTGGGAGAGGAGCAGTGGAAGTGCCTTTTGACAATTCTGATCAAGAAGTGTTCTAGTTAGTATTCACGATGGCCATGATGATAAATTATACGAATAATTGTGGTTCTTTGTCAAGACTTGGATAGTATCTGCCTACAATGCATCAGTATCAGTGCACTCTTAATTACTGAGTAAAGGACAGACAGAACAGCACAAAACTTTTCTACATATCCTTTATGCTCAGAAAATGACAAGTTCATGGAAATTATGGCATACATTACAAAAGCAAACACTACGCTTCTTTTCATTATCACTCTCTATACATGTGTAGCATTCTGAAGAGCTGTTGGGAGAGGGTTGTTAAACAAGATTCATCAAGCTAAAATGGAAGCTACGGGATCTGAGATGATAAAGGTCTGAGGACTGAACTTGTAATTGTGCACATGGATAACTATCTTACTGTAGTTATTCAGAACATGCAGCAAAATATAGATTCATAGATATAGAGTCTGCTTGCAGATAATGAATAGAGAAAAAGGTTGGGGAAGTAATAGGATGACATGGAGACATCAACTTGTTCTGTGAGCTGTTTCCCTGCTTTTCTCAAGATTAAGACTTCTGTCCATCTAGACTGATGAAGAGTGGAGTGCAGAAAGTCCCCCATATAAAGAGGAAGCAGAATTTTCTTCCCATTAACTCACATCTGCTTTTACATATCTATCTAGTCATGTCATTTTCCAGAACTGTGCTTTTGCTTTGGGGCATGGACAACTTCTTAAGATAATGTGTGGTTTTACTGAGCATATTCCCCAATCATCTCAGGAGAGAACATAGGATTTTATGTTCTCCTGTGGCACATAGTTTGGCTTTTGGTCTTTTACCAGAAGTTTTAGGTTTATTCTAGAGCTGGCAGGTGCTTCGTGGGTGGCAGTGTACAATGAGATCTAGAGTAGGTATTATGTGCACTCTTTAAAGCTAAGGCTCTTTTGTGCATTTCCTGTCAAGAACCAAATCAGATTATATAAATCCTGTGCTCCTCTACTCTGGATTTCTACCATTATAGATTTTTGCATCTTGACTTGTTTTGCTCCCTACAGCCTGGTAGGTTTGCCTCAGAGAAAGACTATTTCCAAGGAATTCTAGGTGATGCTCTCTGTTTTAAATCATTTACCAGATTTGCTGCCGCTGAAAATCATTTTACTCTAATGTATGCTGCAGCTGAATAGCATGTCACTCTCAAGATTCTTAATATTATGTATGCTCATTGCTTTATTGTTTATATAAGAAAACCCAAATTAATGATCAACATATCTGATGTAACAGCCCAGATGCTTGTTACAGAAGTTTGAAAAATAGGAGATGAAGCAAGAAAAAAAAAGGGTAGTCCTGAAACTGCTATATTATGATATTATATCTTCTGTGCATTTCTACAATAGGAACTGTTGCACAGTGATTGCTACAATAAACTATTGGGCTGAAAAATTGCTATTGAAAACATATAATCAACCTTCTGAACTCTATAAACCCAAGCAAATGTGAGATGCAATTCTGCTTCCTCAGGTCATGTATGACTAGTCGGTTTAGGTGTCAACCTTGGAAAATGGAGGTGAACAAATTGCAGACAACCACTCTTAGAGGAAGGTTTGTTTTGCATTTCATCATCCAATACATGTAGCATAAACTCTCTGGGCTCCAAGTCTTTTGCAAGTATACAGACAGTGCAATGATATGGGAACTGCAGATCCAGATAATTCTCAATCACTCCAGATGTTTACATACTAAATGAATATAGAAAGATTAAATGCACTCACACATTTAGAAAAAATAAAGAAGTTTGCCTTTTGATTCATTTGACTTGATATTATTTGATCTGTATTGCTTCTGTTTAATGACAGCCTGTGATGTTGTATTGCATATGAACTATTAAAACACCTCGTCCTCACTAGAGGTTGAGGTGCTTTCCCCTTTGTACACACACTCTGCCAAGGAATTCCTCTGCATCCAAGGTTAAATCATAAAAGGCAATTCATTATTTGGCATAGATATGAAAGAGAACTAATAACACATATAATTTACTGATCTCTAAGATATTGTCCCTCAGTAATGGATCTAAACCCTTGCCATTAAAAGGCATTCATCTTCAATATACTTCCATTGGTAAAATCCATGAACTAACTATTGATTATAATTTGATGTTTGAATACATTTTTGCAATGATTAAATCTACCTTTATCATTTTAGAAGACCATCAGGTTAAAATTCCTCTTTTCATGCCAAAGTACTAAAATTGACTTGAGATACGATTCCTAGCAGGGTTTCTAAACTGCCTTCTTCAGCAATTAAAATTGATTGAAAATATTGATCAAACAGTATAGTGGTTTGAGTTTTATTTTTTTACTGGAGTCTCCCAATGCCACCAGTAGATATCGAATCTGGCCACAGCAGAGGAACTGGCTTACCAAGGTGAGCACACTTGCACACTGTAACACCTTTGCCTTTTTCAAGCACTAATTACTTCAGAAGGCAATGACTGTGCCAGCATTTTCAGAGTACTGAGTTAGCTTCTTGAGATGTCAAAGTTTTTTGGAGAAATGTTATTGACCCACAGGCAGACAAAGAACAAAAAATAACCAGACTGTATCTCAGGAGTTTCATCTGACCTTCTAATCTATAACAAGCTACAATAAGCATTTATGCTTCAGATCTTTATAGCTCTTGCTATTAATTTAGGAATACTGGGATCACCAGATCAATAGCGGTTGGTAACTTTTTACTACCAACTTAAAGAAGGTAGCTGTTTATAGAGTATGGATTTCTGGTTCTAATCTTTACCTTTAGGCAGTCCCACGCTGAGAAGAGACACAATTCAGTTTTAACCTACATCCAACTATTCTTAATTCTAACCCAGGCTTCTTTGAAGTATTACACTTGGTAGCAAATCTGGAAACTAACTTCTGATGAAGATTCTCGGCAAAAACCTCTTTCATTTGTGCTAAGGCTATTTTACTGCTATCAAAACCTTGCATTATCTCAACCAACCACAACTTGCTGAGTTGAAAAAGCCTTTTTATCTAAAGATAGAAGTATACGCTGTGTGACAGCTTTCTGGCTCCCTAGAGGTAGAATAAAAAGATCCTATAAAGATAAGTATTTTAAGATAGCAAGGTGGCTCATTCAGTAACTCAACATTAAAGGGTGTTCCCAACTTAGAGGGCATGAGTTAAAAAAAACCCTGTTCACTGCCTTCTGATCCAAACTACCCACTAAGTATTCAGCTTCCTGATTTTCTACAGCATAACTTTCTGGCCAAATTGTTTGCTGCTTCTGAAGCTCAACAACATCTCTGCTGAGCAATTAGGACATTGTTGTCTAGACACAGGGCTAGACAGTTGTAACTGTGAGGCTTACATACACATTTCCAGATTTTACCCTTCCTTTCATTCATGTATCATAACACCTCTCCATGATGGCATAATCTGTGGGGAAATGGCTCTCCAGACCATACCACACACTGACATGACTGGACCAGACAGGATTTGTTCAGATTCTACTCAGATTTTCTTCCAAACTCTACAGATCATAACTTCAAAATGCATCATGAAGAAGGATTGCATATAAAAGATTTATGCCAATGCATGAAATTATCAGAACTTACTTCTGAATAGTTTCATAATAAAATAAAAATGTTCTGGATTTTTCTAATTTATTTAAGGGAAAACTGTGAATTAAAACCATGAATTTTAATTGCTTTTGAGAAAGTGAGATGCATGTAAAATGAAGATGAAAAGAACCTTACCAACTCTATTACAGTTTGGATGAGGACATCAGGACTAGGAAGCGTGTTACTTTTCTGAAAAGTCTTTTTACTTCTCTAATGGGGTATATACAACTTTCTATTTATATTAGTACTACATCGTAATGGGCAAATGTAGGAGACAGTAGAACAAAAGTCAGTCTTTTCATGCTGCCAGGGTGATTACAGGGACTAATAATATATGCCCACTTCTCAGATGGTTCACAGCAGAGGGGAAATGGAAACATGACATTGCTGTATTGTCCCGGGGTTATCAGGGGGGCACCCTAACAGAAGGTCCATGAGGTCCCAACAGTGCAGAAGGGTTGCAAACCCAACAGCCCATGCCTGGGTCCATGAAAGGATCTCTGTGCTTTTACTGCTTCCCTGACATGAGTCCTGCTACAGGCCTGCCAGAGGACAGGATGCTCTCAAACATCAAGGAAACAGCAAAGCAGTCGACAGATAGTAGAGCTTTATAGGAAATTTGAATGTGCTATCTGATAAAAAACTGTTTGTTATTATGCCTGAGCAACATACTAAGCCCAGAAAAGCTCCCTCCTCTGAATTAAATTGATATAGAGGTGAATGGACAAATGAGACTAAGTAATAAAATGCATCATCCTCTCAGGTTATCAGCTGGGCTTCATAATACTATGGCATCATAGGTCATGATCACCTTTTCTTTTTTTTTTTTTTTTAATTCCAAGTATATAACTAGTTCTTTCAGCCATATTTTTTCTTGAAAGTTTGTCCATAAAACTAGGTTTAAATATACTTTTTATAGATGAATGGTTACATGAATTTATTAAAGCAGACAGTAATACTTCATATCCTATCTCCTCTGCCATAGATCATGTTATTGTCTATACTGACTAGCTAGATAGGACACTAGGAGGTCTATATTTAGCTTATGACGACTGCAGATTGCTGTAAGTGATTTGTAGAACGGTACATGAATGAAGTATGCAATGTTTCACTAGCAATCAGCTTTGAGTATACAAATGCAATTTCAAGCAAAGTATAAATTTTAGAAATGGTTAGGAAGTACTACCAGGAATTAAAAATCATCACACAACACCTCCTATATCATCCTAAATTAAGTGCTCTATTTAATACATGTGTAAAATCAATTATTTTTTAAGCAGTCATTTTAAAATTAAATAGTTTTTAAACACTTAGTCCAAATCTTACTAAAAGTGATATTCCAACCATTCTCAAAGGCTACTTGATTTGAATTATGTGTTTTCAAACAAAATCCAGGCCATAATATCACTAGCCATTAAAACGTTTACTGATGTTGTTGGGCTCACATAAGAATAAAAGAGGGTACCCCAGAGAAGCCTACTGGGGAGGAAAAAAAAAAAAAAAAAGAAAAAAAAAGCTTGGCAATCATTGCCTGAGAATGGTAGATCCCATGAAAGCAGCAGATAAGCAGATAGTGAGACTAATATGATTCCTGCAATCCAGATGTGGCAAGGTATCAGACAATGACTGTACGTATGCATGGAAAACAAACTCCCTACATTCTTTGAGCAGCCCAGCGTAACCTGTAGGAAGGTACCTATGCAAATCATCCATTTTAGAAAAACAGCCAGCAAAACTTATCAGCACATATAAATGCTAAAATCACTCTTACTATTTTACAGCTGCATAATACTAGAATTGCTTTCTAAATAAAAAAATGAATAGCAGTTTAATATTTCTCATTAATTACACAGTGGTACCTATTGTATATACAACAAAAAAAATCCATATACTTTTTCAAAATCTTTATCATACGGCATACAAGGTTTGTATTTAGGAACTCGTGCCTTTGATTATTGCCATTGACACCATCCAGAGAGAGAACCAGAAACTCTTAAAAAAAAAAAAACAAAAAAAAAAACGGTAACCATGGCCTAGTGCATGGTCCCAAAAACATAGAAAGAAATACTATTTTTAGTTGACAGGTAGAAATTAATTTGGTGAGTTTATCTCATTCTCCATTTTTAAGAAAGACAGTTGAGAAGGAAAGAATGAATGTAGGACACAGTGAAAACGGCCAACAGCCTTGCCAAATTCATACATGCAGTACCAGGTCTCCTTTCCCTACAGATTGTTTAAAAGCATTTCAGTGTTGATTCTCCTCACTGAAACAGGGAGGAGTCTACATTAACACAAAGAAGAATTGTTACACTACAATTCACTGGAAAACAGACTGCCTGGCTTTATGAACCATTAGTGGTAGATTGAACCATGCTGAGAGGGCCTGTGTGATCAAAAAGTTGAATTATACCAGCTACATTCTGAATAGAAACAACACAGATCAATTTGGATTTTCGAGTGAATATTAGTAAGACAGAAGGAAGCAAATCAGCTTAAATTCACTGATTATTCAGAGGACATTGGTAAATTCCAGGGACAAACAATGACCCAATACAGATGAACAGGAATGGTTCAAGAATTTTTGAATGTTGACTAAGTTCTTCCCTTGACATTAACACAAGTATTTAACTCAATGAGACATGTATATGTTTGTATCTAACAAAACAAACTGACCTTGAAGTAGCAAAAGTTTCAAGAGAAGGTGAGCATGTAAAAACCTAATAGCATTCATATGCCAGCTTACATGATCAAGAGAATAACTTACTGCATGGAAAAGCTTTAAACAAATTTTCAAAGGGACGCTTTACCTTGGGCAAACATTACCTGGCAGGGTAGTGATCGCGGTGAGAAAACAGAGAATGGAAGTCAGCTAGAAGCCTTAGAAAAGACCACCAGCCGTCAAAACCTTGTCCCAGTGTGCCTAACACAGAAGCCTACACAGAACTATACCTTTGCCAGATGCCCCCCATGGCAAGAAGTGTGCTGGGACAATTTACTGTCTATCCGAGGAACAGATAATGCCTGGGGATGCTTCAGTTTATCATAATACGTTACCCCCAAATGAGCTTACAAGAGTGTGGGAGAGACCTTCAAAAGACTGGAATAGTTGCAGCAAGCTGAGCTGAAAGCACATTTAGCCACATGCTTTGGCAAGGAGCAGAAAAACAAAGGTAACTGGTGACAAGCTATTATTATAGATTGCATTTGACCAACTGAAAGTATAATGATGATCAAAGATGCCAGTCATATGCAATCCTCTAAAGCACTTCTCCATGCACATCATCTCATAGGCTTCATTGGAAACTCTAGTGGATGTCAGAACATTTTTTTCTTGCTGAACATACAGATTTTGTTATGCCTACTATAGGCCAAATCCCATTTTTCCAGCGACTTTTCTGTTCAGAAATAAATATTTGGGAAAATATTTTGCTGTTGTTTGGTTTTTAAGTGAGAACTTCATGGGATGTATTAATCTTGATTGTTGTGCTGGTGAGTGAAGTGACTTCTGGAATATTTGAAATAATGTAAAATCACGATTATTAAAGCAAGAAGAAAAAGAAAGGAAAATGGCAGAAGGATGTTACACCAAAACCTGCTACACAGGTAAACGTGCAACATGTTGATAAGCAAGGCTAGCATTTGAAGCTGGCCTCTCAACAAAAGAGCTTATAAAATACGTGCTATGAACTACTTCTTCTCTAGAAGACAAACTGAGTTTTGCTTAAAAGACTTTTTTTTTTCTATTTCTTGAGCTTTAGTTATATTTCTGCCTGTCAGAAGTTAGAGTTAATTTTTATAGTACAGCTATTTCAAAGTGGTATGGCAGGAACACTTTTGTCCTGCAAGTGCTGTGGTTTAGCTGATCCCACTGGACACGCAGCCTGTGAAGGCACAAGCACAAACTCAGCGACTCATCTCGCCATGACCAGCATGGGAATAAGGCTGATGGGTGCAGGAGCACTGCAGGGCCACCATCCCTAAGCCCAGGGCTCCATGCCACAAAATCACCTGGCACAGCAGAGGCAGCAAGCGCATTCATGCTGCTGGCATATCCCATGCCGGCCACCAAGTCCCTTCCATCTCTGGGCACCTGCTCCCAGCTCCTGTGCTTTGGCTGCTGCCAAAGAGATGCTCTAAATTTTCTAAATCACTTCTGATTTTTAGCTATGGCAGATCACCTCTGGAGTTAATACAGCACTTCTAAAAATCTGTCATATTGATTTGATATTATATGCCTCCACGAAGTTTCTCAAACAAAGCAAGCCAGGGAAGCCCTGCTGGAGGACGCGGCGAGGTGTGCACCCTGTGTAGCAGGTTGGCCAGCACTGCCCCTGCTGTGTTGGGGCAGACATTTGCCACTGATGGGGTGCCTGCAGAAACAGCTCTGTGAATTGCAGCTTTTTAAAACCAGGAATCTCTACTCACCACAAAGCCATTGTAATAGGAGAAAAGCTATTTTCTATTTGCAGTAGCACCTTTTCTATAGCATATGGCTTATGCAGCGCTGAGTACATGCCATTTGCTGTCGATCTGCACCAGTAAAAGCCATTTCAATATTGTAAGGGTTGTTTTAGTATATGTTTGAATTGGTGTAACGTATGGTTTAGAAGGAAATTATTTTAAACTGAGGGCAAAAAGCCAACTGAAGGCATAGCTACATTTAATGCACACATTGCATAGACTAAACATTTTTGTCCTCATAAACATGCAGCAATTTAGTTTAAGACAAACTTCTCAGGTGGGGTGATCTTAATCATGTTTTCCTGCAGCATAAAGATTAGTTTTGTTCTGTAGTCTCTCAGAAGCAGTACGTAAGAACAACCCAGTGTGGATTTAAATTAACTGGAGCTGAATTCCATTGATGATAATCTGTGTTTTTTAATTATTTTTGTCTCCTCTCAAATGAACTCTGTAGGTTTTCCACCCCATTGTAATAATTTTCTTAAAATTATATTTTAATAAGCCTAGTGGCATAGCAGCAGTGCATAAAGCTGCTATGTAAAATGCTCTAGTTCCAAATACACCCTTGGGTTTTTATTAATGGCATTTACAACTTGAGGTTTCACATTTCAATGGAGAGTAAGAAAATACATTCTCTATGCCTTTTTTTTCCTTGCATAATCTGAAGCCTCCAGAACTCTGACCCTGCCACATATGCAGGAGATAACTGCACCTTTAGCAGCTTGAAATCTCAATATTCTGGACTGCTGGCTAGAAAGGAAATTCAGCCACTTCTCAA
Source organism: Anser cygnoides (assembly GCF_040182565.1). Classification (NCBI taxonomy): domain Eukaryota; kingdom Metazoa; phylum Chordata; class Aves; order Anseriformes; family Anatidae; genus Anser; species Anser cygnoides. The sequence goes on along the minus strand of NC_089884.1, from coordinate 19,937,900 downwards.
AACAAAAGTATAGGCAAAAGGCACTCTTGTCAGACACCACAAGAATACATCATTTAAACAAATGCATCTCAGTAGGGCATGCATGTGCCAACCCTGAAAACATGCTTAAGGACTATGTAGGCATATCTCAGCTAAATTTTACCAACCTACAGCTGCTATCAGGAGTTAAAACAGCGAGGTAGGTCATTTTACTATCTAGCAATGTGCCTGCCAGCTGGTTTTCCTGGCCCATCCCAAGCAGGTATTCACAGAGACCTCAGGACAGGAGGTGAGAAGCCAGGAAGGCTGTGCTGGGCCATGCTGCAGCCACAGCTCCAGCACCATGCAAAGACATTTAGTTGTTCGAGAGAAACAGTTTTATAAAGAGACCCTGAAAATCCCAGACATCTAAAGGTATATTAAATCTAAGAAGATGTTAAGCAGTTTGGTTATTCCTGGTTGTGCCTTGTATAGGCTCAGTTGGCTCCTGACTGCAAGAGAGATTCAGTTCACACTGAAACACGGCTGAGAAATGTCAGAGCTGACCCCACACTGAATACCGTGAGCATACAAAAGGGACAATCACATTTTTAATCCTGCCTGGTGCATAAATCCTGTCACTGGAGGGGGAACAACGACAAGGTGATACTGTAACAATGGTGCATCTGTTACACAGGCGATAATTCAGGAATTACTAGTAATAAAAGCCTCTCCTAAAACTCACATACAGCCCATCCCAGAAACAACGTGAGGATTCTCAAAATCTTTAACCAACCAGTCTTCATCCACATTTTTTTCCTCAAGATAAGTATGTTGCTTTTCCTAAGGAAATAGATTACACATGTTGTAAATATTATAAAAACCTCAGGGGCAAATTTTGATCTCATTTACCCTGATTTAGATCCAGTGTAACTTCACTGCGGCAATTCAAAAGGACCAAAATTAGTCTGCAAGTTTTTGGAGAAAAATGAATGTAACTAAGTGTGGAAACTATCCCATAAACCAAATTTTCTTTGGGAATAAAAATGGTACTATTGCCTGCCTATTTTGCAGGCAATAATAATAAAAAATTCATAATCTATAGAACATGATTTTTTTGTAATGAATTATAGCATTTTTACATATATTGCACATTTATATATATGCGTATTATCTTTAAATTTTAAACCTAATTTGCATTTAAAAATATGACATTGCAATTTGATTTTCCCAGATGTAACACTCTTATTAATCCTAACAACTACCCAGCTTTTTTACATTTCTATTATCACTGTTTAAAGTTGAGAAGAGCCTTCTAATTGATCTAAATTACATATTCAAATTAGCCATTTATGAGCTCACATTAACATACCATACACTCATTTTATTTAATTCGGTCCCCAAAATGTCACCAAAGTAATTTTTTTAATGTATTAATTAGTACAAATTCACAACTCCTGAAACCATAATAAATTCCTCTGTCTGAAATTTCCCCCCTAATACAACTTCTATGGTTTTCAAGGTTTAAAATGTGCAAAATATTCCTCCCCCACGCCTTCCCAAAGTAATCTGTAGCCAATACAGCATTCTGCAGCCACAAGTCTTGCTTCCCCAGGTTCTTTAACATTTATTTACACAAAAGCACTTTTGTTTTCTATCTAACAAGAAGGAAGAAATTAGAAAAACCCTCTGGCATTCTCTGTATAGGGGAGATAATGCCTCAATACATGTTGGTTTTTTGTTTGTTTGTGTGCGTGTTTGAATGTTTTCTTCACGTTCAGAATGTTGCAAACCTTAAAAAGAAAGCTACATTAAAAAAAAAAAAGTCTTATTTCTAGTTCAAATATTTATTTGGGGGACTTTGTTTTCTCATTTTCTAGTTTACCTACAATAGGAGGGGTCACTCACAACTCCCTGCCTTTTCAGAGCGCCTCTTTTCCCCTAACTGAACACGTGGGAGATTTCCTTTGCCGGAGGAGAACGCAGGTGGCTCTCCCTTACCCCAGCCACTTCACACCTAACTTGGCAGCATACAAAGTAAAAATAGTTTCATGCAAGACTAGATATCCATGTCCATGTACTTTTAAAAGTTTTAAACTTAAAAGTTTTAAAAGGTCCCTTGCAACCCAAACCATTCTATGATTCTATTTCAATTTCAAGATTTGAGACTGAGTTTTCACACAATATCTCAAGTCCATTATTATTTTATCCTGAAAATTGTCAGTTTCCCCAGACTTGAATGATATACTTTGTTTAGCAGTTGGCTTAGATGAGTGATGGCCTCATCTGTAGGAGTTCTCTACTTCCAGGGATGAATCAGCTGTGTTTTCCTCATTAGTTGTTCATCTGCAGAACTTCAGTACACTTCTCTTCACTAAAAAGTTCAACTGTTTGTAAAATAAAACCTATCATTTTCCCCATTGCTTACTACCACTTGCAGAGCACACAGTACAGATGAACTTTTTTCTACTGACTGTAATCCCCTGTACTTCCAAAATTAGAAAGCTTAGGCTTTTTATTCTTTAGCTCAAACATCTATAAATGTTAATCACTCCAGCTGGTAATGTAGACATGGCAGAGGTGTGCAGGTGTGCAATCTCAGTTGTGGATGAATTTGCCTAGAGATGGAACTGGTCAGAATTTTTGGTTTATAGCAAATATCAACACTGAACTGAATTGAACTCAACACTGAACTCAAAAATTTGGTCATAGCCCAATTTAGATTTTTTTTTTTTTAAGCTTAATTCATACAAGCAAATACTGTATGTTTCGTGCTTTAGGGAGGCCAAAAGTTGAGAGTTTTCAAACCATAATGTTTCTTAGATTCATCAGCTGCTGAAAATGTTGATACAGCCCACATCGCTAATCCTTAACCAAGGAGCTTGTTCAATTCAGATGTTCTCAGTAACAAATCCTGTGGCCCCAGTTACCCTCTTTCTTGTTAGATAAGTGTCTGGGAAAAATGTGAAGGTTTTCTACATTTATCTGGTACTTCTGGAACTTCTGCTCCTCATGTCCTCGGGGCATGGCCTTATCTGAAGTTCACTATGAGGCAGTGTCTAGTTTATAAAGAGAGGTTACTGAAGTAACAGCTGTTGTTTCCAAACATGGCAGAACACTGTCCAGGTGCAGACTGCTTGCCATAGTGAATTTACTACCACAGGGTGTTGTGCATTCACAGCTACTTGCCTGGGAAATGCTGGACAAGTACCTGGTAAGACTGTCCTGCTGCATCACACTTTGTACTATGTAGGCTGGACCTGCGCTTGCAGAGTTTCTGATGCATTTGTTTCTTAAAACAGAGATTATTACACAGATGTAACTGCAGACAACAAAAGAAGCAAACAAGTATCTTCCCTTCAGTATTTCCTGTGCTACAGCTCTTCTGACAATATTTAGAGTCCACTAAATGAGTAAATATGCTCTTAAAGAACATAATCATGGAGAAAAAACTGTTTTCCCTCAATGTAAGAAAAAAGTATTAATTAACCCAGAAGGGGGCTTTCAGTAGCAAAAATCTTCTGTTAATGATGTGTTACCACCAATTCAATAATCCTTTAACAGCCTTCTTCAGAGCTTCTGCTTTTAACATGAAATTCTTCCAACAGATACACATACAAATAGTACAATGACTCCTAAATTTCCCGTTTACTGTATCAAAGAAAGTACAAACAACTTTGGTAAACTTGTATACCTTGAAAATACATTATAGTTCAAGGAAAGCTTTTCAAGCTCTCATCAAATATCTTGAGTTTTACAGCAGAATAAGAAATATAAGCAAACCATAACAAATTTCCAGGTTTCTGCTACCACTGGATTATAACAAAGAAAATCACAGTTCTGCTGAAGCAAAGTATATATGCTCTGTAACAGAGCTGAGGGAAAATGTGGAATATAAAGCCTACAATGCCACAAGTCCAGAAAAAAATCAATGAAGAAACTGCAATACAGAGTGATATAAATGCCAGCGGATGTTTTTGAAGTAGAAAGGTAGAAAGTTATTGTTTATAAAAACATCTCGGGTGGAAGAATATATTTCTGTCCCCACTTCAGGATTATATTCAAGCTCTAATTTTATTTTACTTTACGGGCGGGGGGGATTTGCTTTCTTTCTGAAGAATCTTACTCTAGGGACCAACTCTCAGTCCCAAGATTAGCCATCTTGATTTCAGAAAAACTTCTTTGAGACAGCATTGGTCATGACTTTTACAAGAAACTTTCGAGGAAAAAAAAAGGAAAAAAAGAAAAACTTGCTGAAGTGCAGATACTACCACAGTGGAGACTGCCTGCATACAATGTTTGATTTTACATTGTTCATGGCTTAAAAACTGTGGGGTTTTTTTTTGTGTCTTTCATTACCTACACAGCGTATACTACAAAGCAGATAGAATCACAGAATCATTAAGGTTGGAGAAGACCTCTGAGATCATCTGGTCCAACCATCAAATGAAACATTAGGTAAAAATAAATCCATCAGAAAACTGTTCATAAGAAATACTATCAAATATAAAGCCATTGGGTTGAAATCCATCTTTGGTGAGCGCTTGGTTACCACTGTTTGATAGTTTCATGCCGGAATGCTTTAACTGCATTTAAAGCCCCTTTGTAGGCTCCTACTCTTCTCACTGGTGAGGGCTGTCCCCAAAGCAGTTTGGAAAGACTGAAAATGCATGATCCCAATGAATAAACCATTTTCTCACCATTGAAGAGCAGTAATCCTTTTTCAGAACATTAACTGAGCATGCTGAGAAGATGAATTTCTGTGGCATTACAACACACGCTGTACCATTTTCACCATAAACACAGATCTTCATTCACCACTGTTAACAACTTCAATAAAATTGAAAATGACTTAAAAAGGAAAACCTAGCTCAAAACAAAGCTACCCAGAAAAGTCTACCTTCAAATTTCATTAGCAAGTTTACATTAAGCTATTTATAAACTCATTATTCCCAACCTAAAGAGCAATTAAGAGATTGCACTACTGTGGCACTACTATGAGCCTCCAGGCACTTATGTACACATGGATATACAGCAGCAGTGCAAATATACCAGTGCAGTACAAATGCACTATATATTCGAAGTAGAACAATACATTTTGGAATTTAGCTGGGCAACAAAAGCCTTTTCAACCTTGAACCTAAGCAGGTAGGTAACAGGCATTAATCTGCAGTAGCAAAGCTAACACTGATTATAAAATGATACGCATCTGACTGTCATTTTATTTCTTATTACAGTCCCTGTTTAAAATTAACACCACCATACACCCCCAAAGCTAAATTACTTGAAGATCTTTCTCCTTGGCCTACTGTTGGATCTGATATTGCTATGCAGCATTATGTGATTCACCTGCTGCTTGGGACTGGCAGACATGGGGGCCAAGAGCCCATTTGCTCCTTATTCCCGCACCGAGCCCACAGCCTGCTCGCTTCATGTTTCCTGACAGTCTTGGCTTTATTCAACAAGAACTCCACATGCTTCTGAGCAAGAAGCTGACTTTGAATCTGGATATACAAAAGTTCAGAGAGATGTTACATGGCACTACAGAGGGGATGTGCAAGGACAGAAAGAGCACAGCTCTGGTATTTCAAAATCCAAAAGAATTAGTTTTCCCCTACATGCATAAAGGCTGCACCTGACTCCAAACATTTGCCAGGTACCACACAGCCAATCTGAGGTTCTTTAAGGGAAAATTTACTTTCAGTCAGACACCTAAGAAGAAAAGTATTTTCACCGTATCGGATGTTACTGGAAGGTGTATTTTGTTTTTCTCATTTCACAAAGCAATCCAGTATGTGTTGTTTATCAATCCAATTATGCCAAAAGCACCCTACAGTAAATCTGCAAAACAAGCTTTGAATACTGAATAAGCTAAAAATCAGCAGATCTGAACTTTTTTTTTTTAAGCCAAAACCTCAAAAACTGAAATTAAATCATCTTCTTATTACACAAATTGCCACAAGGTCTACATCTCCTTCTATTTTAAAGGGCCTGGGCAAGAAACTAGGTTGTTTAATTTGGTATTTTGTCTGAATATGATTTTTTTAAAAAAATATATACCTATAAAAAATTCTAAAACCTCCCATCTCATTTTATTAGTTTGCTGTTCCAATACTTAAATATGTATTAAGCATACTTTGCTTGTTATTTACTACAACAACATATAGCCAAATTGATTTACAATAAACCACTTCCTATCCTAATCCCCCAAACTTGGCAAAAACCCAGAACCAAGTCCAACTCTCCTCCTTCATGGATCGGTTTCAAGCTCGAGTAATGAAGTCATGCCTGATTTATACCAACAGACAGCTCTGAGCATGCAGAACAGTTGCATCAGTTTATCTAAAGACATTGTCAAATTAAGAAAAGCAGCTTCTGCAAACTCTCACGTTCTCTTATTCTTGCTCTGGTTCACACGAGCCTAATCCATTGGAATTAGTAATTTGTGTGTGATTTGTCCTATAAACAACAGAGAGCCATATAAAAAATCCATAGCTACTGCCATAAATAAACACAACTTTGTCAATTAGATGCTGCACTTGATCTAATTAAGAGAGCTTTATTTAATCGGGTGAAGTGCTGCAGTGCTTCCAGGACTTGAGCTGGCATCATCCTGCACCAGTTTTTCAGGGTTACTGTGCATGGCACAAAGGGGTGACAGCAGGATGGATTTGGGGGGCTGTGTGCTTCCCTCCCATCTTATTATTCCCCCCCCCAGCCTCTGCATCCACTCTTCACTTCTTCTGACAGTCACCTGGGGGGTTGCGAGCTGGTTCAGGTAACAAATTATGGCTGAAAATAACCTTCTCAAAAAAGAAGTTCTTTTGAGTTGTGCAGTTGCTGAAGGAGGCAGAGTGCATTAGCTGGGCTGGATGGAAAGAAAAATGACTCTAAGCTTTTTGGAAGCACAGTGCACTTCTCAGAAAACCAGATGCAGCGCAGCTCTCACTGCACAAGAAGCCTCTGTACGAGCTGTAGAATCTAGCCCTCTGTTTGCCTCGGGAGCTGAACAGCGATTCTGTCCTTTGGATGTATTAAACAAAAAATGGGGGGAGGAAAATAACAAAAAGGGCCTTAATGGCTTATATACAAAACACACTTTTATCCTGATCGGTTTGATTTCATATCACTGCATTTGATTTAAACAAGGTGATTTTTTCCATTCTCATCATGTGTCCTCTTCAGTCACAGATTTAATTAAGATTAGGAAAATGAAAAGGTACTGAGAATTAGTCAGATTTTTGAGACAACATCTGTAACAATTATTCATTCAGGACTAGCCGGAAAAGATTATACATATAATACATTTTGAGGAGACTAAATACATACCCTACAGTAATTTCTAATTTATGGAGTACAGTGTAATTTTGTGCTAGACAAGTGTCCAATGTGATTAATAATTCATTTTTGTAGAATCTTATAGGTCCCTCTTCTGGGCTTAGATTATGGAAGATGTAGGTCTGCAGAAGTCCTTGGATCAGCTGGCTAAGGCATCCTAAGACATAAACATAAAATACCTTTCACCTTTTTTCCTAATGGAAACTCTTAACCCCAGTTTAAGATCACCATTTACTCCTCATTAGATAAATTAATTAGAAAGAACAAAAAATGGCAAATGTTTGCAACAGTGCTCAATTAGGGCTGCAATAATTCCACATTATAATTCACTTTGATGTGGTTTTAAGTAAAGGGGGGGAAGACTCTGAACCGGTGATCATTCAGTAAAGTTGTCCTCGTTGATTTTTTCTTTCAGAGACAGGTTTGTGGCACAGCCTTTCCCTCCCCTGCAGGGAACCAGCATGCCAGTGCTGCCAGAATTGGTGCTCAGTTTGGGGGAGCTCAGGCAGGGAGAGGAATGGGCAGCAATGGGAAGTGGGAGCGAGGATCAAGGCAGATGCTGACTCTCACAGCGACATATCCACAACACGGAGCAGAACATATGTTCTAACTCAGTGGAGGAGCACACCAATAAACTTGGTAATAGCTTTGTTTCCTGTCTTGCAGCCCATAAGAAACAGCTCCTCTCCGCTTTCTCCCCCACAGGGAAGGATATGGCTTTTCCTGCAAAGTGCTAAACACTCTGAGGCCATTCCCACAAAGCCTCCAAAGCATGGAAGCAGCCTGTTCTATCTAGGCAGTCTCTAACCTAGTAGAAAGAAACTCACTTATATTCTCCCCATTTCCTATCACCTTTTCCAAGGCAATCACAACAGTGTCAGAGACCAGCTGCTGAGACAGATCCTTTAACCCCTGGCATTTCATATATTCTCCTGTGCTGCAAAGGAGTGTTGTGTCTAGCACATGGAAGTGAAAGCTACTTAACATAAGATCAAGCACAGCCATGAAAGAGGAACAGGAAAGCCACCACAAATTCATATTGAAAGGAGAAACTGAAGAAAAATGCACGGAAGACAAACCTAGGGCAGTGAAGAAGCCACAAGGCGTAGTGTTCTTGTGCAAACAGAGCCCCTTCTGCCACTGCCACAGGCCTTTCCTCTGATTTCAGCAGCACGTTCCAGGCTCCCACCAAGTTTTGCATGTGGCCGTGTGTGTTTGCTTGCCAGCAAGAGAGATTCTTAGTCATCCCGACGTCACTTGTACTGGAATAACATCACAGCATATCCCCTGGAGTATCGTGCTCCCACAGAGACTTCCATCTCTGTCTACAAGGAACTGTACCACTCGAAAGCAGCAGTCCTCTACTGCTTGGGTGAACGTGGCTACAAACAGACCAGCTGAAAAGGTCACTTAACTTGTTAAAATCCAACAAGGACAACTTTGGGGGTAAACTAACTGAAAGACTGAAGATTGAAAATTAAAATTCAACAGTCTATGAAGTTTAACGAGAATATAGTAATTAATTGTACTATCATCCTGTTGAAGGCCTAAGATAATGACAACTTATAAATAAGATTGAGTGGGTACACACATACATATAAAAACATGACAGAGAAGTGAAACACAAAGGTGAAAATAAAAATATAAATCTCCACAGCTTTTAAAAACACTTTCACAAAGATTTATTGCAAAATCTGTATCAATTATGCATCCAAATTACTCAGAAGCATGTTATTGTACAATGGTGCATCTTACTGCTATTTCCCTGCTCTGCTCTTCCTTCCATGCTCATAACTGAAGAGAACATAAAATGAATTAAAATTCACAGCACACGTTTGAGATACTGAGTAATCTGAGTTGCAAACCCACAAGTGAGTCATGAAAGATATCCCAAAACACTTGACAGCTGACTAAAAAAACCCTAACCTTCAGCCAACACAGATTTGTTAACATGGGTTTTTAAGCACAATGATACCACATGTGCATTACTAGCAGGTTAGAGACATTTAAATCCTTCTTAAAGTACCAAACTGAAATACCCGCAGGAAAAATTATTGTTTAATCAGAGCAGGATGCTTAGCCATACATTTAAATCACAAAAATCAAGGTCTCGCAGTAACATTTCATAAACAAATGGGAACTGCATTCAGCAAACTGCCATGTGGAGGAATGCTCGTGCACACTGTGAGCCAAACAGAGCAGGCCCCCTGCTCAGGTCAGCACCATGGTGTTCTCCTAGGAAAGAGCTGTTCGCACGAGTAATTTAAGCCTTCATACTCTCAACCTAGAATGCCCTGGAAGAATTTTCAAGACTTGAACTACAAGGCTTTGCAATCTTCATAGAGTAGGATAGAACAGTTCAGTTGGAAGGGACCTTCCTGTCCGACTTGAGGTCTAATCAAAAGTTAAAGCGTCTTATTGAGGGCATTGTGTAAATGCCTCTTGAGCAGTGACAGGCATGGGACATCAACCACCTCGCTAGGAAGCCTGTTCCCCTTTTTGACCACTCTCATGGTACAGACATTTTCCTGAACGTCCAGTCTGAGCCCCCCCGGCGCAGCTCAGTGCCGTTCCCGCATGCCCTGCCATCAGCATCTGGGTTTAATGCACCCCAAAATGCTATTTACCCTCCTGTCTGCCAGGGCACACTGCTGGCTCCTGCTGAGCTGCTGTCACCAGCACCTCCGGATCCCTCCCTGCTCAGTGCTCCCCAGCCACTCACCTCGGAGGCTGGGCCTGTGTCCGGCTTTGCTCTGTCCCACGTGCAGAACCCGGCCCCTTCATGCCATTGCTCACTGCCCAATGCCCCAATGTACCCAGACCCCTCCGCAAGGCCTCTCGATCTCCCCAGGGTCACCAGCACCTCCCAGTTTAGTGTCACCAGCAAACCTGCTGGGGATGAACTCCGCTCCTGCATCCAGATCATTGCTAAAAATGATTACTCAAAGAGAAATTTTCTCCTAACCTTGTATACAAGAATATTCCTTACTGTGAGTAAGGTCAGTAACATTTTCACAATGAGAAATTTCAAACTGAAAAATTACAAATCTTGTGTGGAGGAAATTATTTGGTATATTTTTCTCTGCAACATTCCTGTGAGGCACGACAGGGTCACCCACCCTGTTTACAGATGGGAATGCAGGTCCAACACCAAATAAATAAATAAATAAATAAAAATCAGACAGTCCTTTAAATTAGAGGGAAAAACTTGGATACTTTTGAGAACTGCATTAGTGTCCGTCCATACCGTAATATCCCTAAATATCTTCTCTATTTGGAACATAAGTAATAGCTCCCTTGTCTCCCAGGAAGCCAGCAGCTGAGCAAGGAGCCTGGGTCATTTCTTCAAATGAAGACGCTGCTCCAAGGCAATAGCCTCCATCTTGACAAACAGCAAAAAGCAGGTCCATCAAGCAGCAAATCAAATCTGGAGCCTTAAGGATTGTAACAAAACTACGTGCCCTGTGGCTGCAGGGCAGAATTGAATTCATAACACGTGTTGAATAGTAAATTAACAGAAAAAATATTTTGGATTATCTTTTTTTTAAAAAACTGTTCCATCCTTCCCCCCCCAAGAATATTACAAATACAAATTGTAAATATTAAGTATATTTTCACTTCAACTTAATCTACTAACTAAACAGTCTGAAGACATGTTAATGGGTAAGAAATGTTTATTCTAGGGTTCACAAGTAACAGCTCTATTAGACTGCATCCTACACAAAAACAAGCCTCTGTATCCTTGGGAAGATTATTTCTCTGTACTGTAGTGCTATGTAGTGCTAAATCCCCCACAGCTATGTTAATAAATACACTGCTGTTAATACTGCAGAAAAGTGTTACACCTTCAGATATTAAAATGTGCCAGTTTGGTAAGATAACAGGGGTTCTGCACTCTCCAGAGGGGAGAGAAAAGTAAACATTAAATTTAGACAAGAAATGGAAACATCCAAAAAAATCTGAACAGAAGAGCAATTTTTATGAGCAGATGGATGAACAAAAGTAAAGGAACAAGCAGGGACTGCAGATACCTGAGGCTGTCTTCTGAGTAACCTTAGGAGCCTTTCAGATTTCTACTGCAACTGGAAATATAATTAGAGAAAGTGATTCACAAACATTTAGGTGAGTTAAGAGCCAAGACTGATGTTCACAGACTTCTCTGTTTGCTTCTCATGCACATTTGCCTGACAATTTGTTTGCAGTGAACAGTTCGATCTGGTGTAGTATTTTGTACACAGAAGGAAACAGATTACGAGAGTAAAGTGACAGGCAGTTCAATAAAGACACTAATCAAGAGGAGACAAGTTCATCAGTGGGCATATTTATTATTTATTTATTTTTTAAAACATTTTCGCGATGTAATTCATACCTCCTCTTGAAGGGACAGATCCTGAGCTTGCTGAAAACTCCAATTAAGTAAGCAGAGATGCATCTGTGAGATTCGTCTCTTGTTCAGCATTTTGACCCACAATTTTTTCCAAGCTCCCATGTTGCTCAGTAATCTCACAGAGCTAAGGAGGCTGACAGATCCCAATTTGCCACCTGACACCAACTTATCAGCACTGAACAAAACAGGCCAAACAAGTAGCTGTACACTGCTTAGCTTATACCAGCACCTCTGAAACTTATCTCCTACATCTATCCTGAATAATATTGCCTTATAACCAGACAGACCTCTTAGGCAGGGTACTGGAAATTTATTTTTGTAATGATGGAGCCAGAGACTACAGATACATTGCTCCCTCCCCCCCAAAAGGACTCTTCGATATTTGGAGAATTAATACGATGTTGAGCATCAGAGTCAATGAGAAAGTCACACAACAGCAAATTCCTCAACAGGTCTGTATTTCTGTTTCTGTTTCAGCTTTTAATCTCTTAGGAATCCCCTCCTCAATTCTCCTGGACAGGTCACGTCCACTTTGCTTCCAGATGAAATTGCTGTGATTATTTCTGGGCAGCACACACCACCAAGCTCCTGTTCTTCACTGCGCCTTCCTCTATGCAGCCACGTTCTCAGCTGGCTGCAAGCAGCTCTCCAAAGCCTTTCCCAGGCTGGAGCATGTACACTGTGCCCTGCCAGCTCCCAGCAGTCCCCAGGTACAACAGCAGAGAACTCACGGGAGCGAATGAAGCACCAAGTGAAGCTTAACAGCCAACAGATTATTTGCCCATTTCATTTTCCTTTTAGTCATTGTCACAAACTCATATGGGACTTACTCACTGCTCTGAGTTCAAACTGGTTCTTGGTCAAGTTCTACGAAATCATCTCTTGCTTGCAAACTTTATATGCCAACACCATGTTTTTTGAATTAGTAACAAAATAAATGCCACTTCATTTTGCAGTGATCATCTTTACTATTCATCTGCTTTCATTGCAGAAGTTCTTTCTGCAGCATACTGCTGCGAAGATGCCCTTTTTTAAGGCTTTGTGACCACACGTTCTTGTCCAGTAGAAACAACTTTTCTCAAGTTTTCCACACCTCTCCTTCTGTACACAATATTTTACACACCCAGCCTACAGTTTCAGAGGAAATACTTCTCTGTATTCCACTTAAATGGAATATTTGGTCATCCTCTGAGCAAGTCCTTTGATGCATCTTTAGCTTATATTTTGGCTAAAGGCCCAGATTCAGAGCAAAGCCTTACAGGCTTATCGTAGCAAAAGCAACAGGAAAATAGAAAGTGTTCAGTGCAAGTAACAGCCCACGCAGCTGGGTATGGGTACCATGGTCTATTTACTACTTCCATGGAAGTTTCAGAAACAGCTCTCCCAGGGCAGACCAGAAACAGGCGGCTGTTACCACGCCTCCATGATGGAGGCAGCCAAGGTTACGGACTGAAGCAAGTAAGTTTTTACTAGCCTCCATTAACAAATGTTGTGTTCTAGCTCAACATTTATTGTAATATTTAATACTTTAAAAGACGCTTAATATCATATTTGTAACATATTTACTAAACCTATAAAGGAGAGGCCAACAGAATATTAATAAGAAAAAGGTGTATCACTAATAGGTACAGGAGATGGGGGACACGGCACGTGAAACAATGAGGCACGTCACACAAAGGGCGACAGCATTAGGGAATAAAGGCTTCGGTCCCTGGCCAGCTGTATAGCCATGCACATGATTTTGCTAAAAAAGCAGGACTCTCCAAATTCTGAACAACATGTCTATCCAAAAAGAAAACAAATAAATAAATAAATAAAGGCATGTTTTTACAGCATTGTGTATACTAGAGAGGAAAAATGGGACAGAGCTATTAAAAGCTTCCTTGGAACCACTGTAAATAACCACTTTCACTTCTGGCTTCAAGTTTCTCTAGCTCTGCTATCAAAAAGTGATATATCTTGTTTCATTTTTCACATTATCTGAAAATAGGTTATTCCCACTAGCATTGCTCTAAGAAACATTTGTCACAGTTGTAAGAGGACGTAGCCTGGCTAATTTCTGGATTCAGAAACCAAGATGAATAGCCTCTCTCACCCTGCAAACACCCCTCAACATCAGTCAAGCCCTTTCTTTCAAATTGAAACAGTATTTTGAAATATGACAGGTACCTCCTCCCTGTTTTTCTATTCATAGTCTGATGTTACATGTTTAGGATGAAATGTGCCACTGAATTTTCTACTACTGATGATGTAAATATGTAGAAAAGTAACTAAAGTAACTAGTATTGTAAAGCATTGAAGCAAGGAGATGGGGGAAATACTAAAACACAGCAGCACCTGGTCAGAATATTCAACTTATAAATTTATCCAAATAATAAATGCTTAGAAATGGTTGTTGACTACAAATGCTACTTGATTAAATCCCCTTCTCCTTTTTAGTTGATTCACTTCCCATATTCTTAGGCCTGTCTTGTGTTCTTAGACTGCCAACTTGTTTTAAGAACAGTGCCTTTCCCAAATGTTACTGGGTCTCCTTTCAGCTGGAGTCCCCTACGTATATCACACACTGGTGAAAAAAAGACATTATATGTAAGATACAAATAAATTAAGGCGAGAAGGACAGACGGGCTTGGAGACCTTACAGCTAACAAAAAATCCTGCTAAGCAGTGTTTTTAAAAAGCTGAAAAATGCTTAGTAATTCGCTAATCTGCTGAGTGCCAAGCCTTCCTTCAGCACTGAGAAACTGAAAACTGGATAGTAAGAAGTGATTAAAATAAGCCTTTCTAAGGCTCAACCTACTACTAATTGGTCACGACCATCCTGCAGAACTTCATTTGTGACACCACTAGAACAGAAATTATAATGCTAGTTTAATAACCTGAAAGAACTTTGCTACTAAAAGAGTGAATCATTTCTTTAATATTAAACAGTACATTTACTCTGTAAATGATGAACCGGTATTTCAGCAGAATGCACAGTGTTAGCCAGCCAAGACTTTTCCTTATTAAAAAAGAACAGAAATCAGTGTGAGCTGAATTCCAGTCCTTTCTCCTACAAAGCTCTCTTTGAGGTCAATGGAAAATTTGGCTATTAAAGGATGCTGAACTCTGATCTCTGGAATCACATAGCACAAATCATATTTGGTTTTGAAAATAACCTCCCCTCCTAGGTCTGGGAAGATTTCAAAACTGGAGAAACAGGAAATCCTTTTTTCTCTTATTCTCTCCTTAAGTTCACAACATCTGAAAGGTTACAACTTAGAATAGGGTGGCAGGTCAGCTCAGCTTCCTCATTTGCTAGCCTTTATTGTTTATCACCTACTCATTTCTTTTAGTATGTATGAGAAGTAACAAAGACCATGAATCTATTTAATCTAGAGAGAACGAAGCAGCATTTATCATTAGGCACATCAAGCACAGTAAAAAGGAATACTGTCAATATGTTTAATGTGCTTTTCCAAACTAGAGTGGCTGTTGGTAATGATGAACAAGGAGAGAATGCAAACTGAACACCTTGCTTTTATCATTCAGGCAATGTCTAAAACTAATGGGAGCAAAGCTCAAAGGAAGCAACCAAATAAACAAAAAACAAAACCAACACACACACTGCTATGGTGGTGGTATTGACAGAGATCTAGTGGTCGGTATTCACACAAAATTATATTTTTTCTGCTATGTTTCAGTACAGGGTGAACCCAATATCACAGATTGTCACCTGTATGTTGGAAGGCAGAACCTGGCTGACAAACTTTCAAACATTCCAGACAACTGTATCTCACTATATCTGCAGTGCCCAGTACAATAATAAATCTAGGAATGATGCCATTGAGACAGGCTGTCCGCAGCTCCTGTAGCTGACAGCAAGACCAGTTCGCTTCTGCAGCAACCTCAGCCACATCTTCCCATTACTTCTTCATCAGTTTTTCCACTGTCAGCACCCTCACGGATAGCCTCAAGGACACAATTACATACTGCTCAATACACCGAGAGCAAGAGTAAACATAGACATGACTCCGATGGCATTTTACAAGATAAAGATCTCATGCATTGAGTAAATCCCACTGACCTCAATAAAACCTATTTTAGGAGGCTTGGAGGAGGCTCAAATGATTTTTAAACAGAAAGGAACAGCAGCTGAAGCTGAGGAGCTGGGCTAGGAGATTTTGGGAAAAAGGTATGTCTCAGAAGAAAAGCAATATCGACAAGTTTAAGAATGATCCATCACTCAGCATGTGATTCTGCCATGGCGTTGAACATACATTGAAGCTGCTGAACATACTTACTGGGCTTTCGTAGGACTCTAAATTCAAATTTCATTCTTATGAATAGCACATTCAAAACCATTCCTTTGAAACTCCAGTTATGCTTTCTGATTTCCTCTGCCTACTGATTTTCTACATCTATGAAAACAGCAGAATCAATAACAGTATTGCATAGCTACTAATCTTTACCTGACCACAACAATATTCAGACAACTGTATATTCTTTGCTCAGAAACATTAAACTTACCTCAGATCAAACAGACACTCTATTTTCACATTCAACTCATGTCTTGGGTCTTTTTTTTTCTGCCCATATCTTTTAGTTTTAAGTCAGTCCCTCACTTCATAGCTTTAATTTTATAGTTTTGGAAAACTTTCCTGTGGTCTCAAACTAACTACTTCCATTCAGCTCAAAATAATACCTTTTACTTAACTTGATATGATAGAGCAATTTAACAACTCGTTCTCTTCAAACAGTTAGTTATAGATGATTAATCTTAGTCCTATTAGGTCTGAAGAGTCCCTGAGCTCACAAGTCTATCCTTTCTAGACACCTAAACTAGGATTGGGAATACATGAAATAAATGCCTGAAATGAGATAAAGGCTGCCCAGAACACTTTATACTTCAGTCAAATTTGAGTAGCTCGCTTTTGGGTTAGAGAAAGATTAAGTACAGACAAAGTCACAGTGGTCTCGTGTCTTGCCTGGAAATCCCTTCTGAGCGATCAGATTGGGACTGGCAGTGCTGGCGTGAAATGTCAGTCACGTTAGAGCAAAATAATGGACATGCCTTGTGCCCATGTGCTTTTTTCCATAGGTCTCCACTCATGGAGCTGTGATTTCCCTGAGGCTCCCATTTTCCAGTCTGCTCTGGTAAACATGCCTGTCCTGGAGAAAGAACTGCTTCCTTGCAAGCTACTTATAGTATTTTATGGGACTTCCTTGCAGGACAATAAAAAAAAAATTTACAGGGGAAAATGGATTTTACCAACTGGTAATGATAACTAGCTGAAAGCAGCCTTCTGTTTGTACTCATTCTTATTTGAGCTTGAAAAAAATAATCACAAAACAAAAAATACTCACACTCAGAGCAGCTCTAATTGTATTTTGCAGCTTTAGGAGACTACACAAACTGATAGTAACATGGGAGCCTAGAAAAATGCAATCTATTAATATTTAAAACAACCCAAATCTCAGCCTTTTAAAACAGCAGTGTGAAACATATTTTAAAACCATCCTACAACAGTGGTAGCTCAGAGTTTGGTCATTTCTTGCATGTTGTTTGCTGCAGTACAAGTTGCTCATTTCTGTAAAAGCACTGTCTGGCAAGCTAACCCCATTGCACCAGACCTCGGACCCAAGCTGTAGTAAAGCCCTGTCCACACAATCCCTTTGTGCTGTCTTCGGTTCTTAGGGCCCTCCTGCAGAACAGCATCCTGGGCCTTAGGGACTGCCAGGCATGTATAATGTTCCAGCGTTACTCTCACTTTGTCCCAAGCTAAGTCACTGTAAGCTGTCTTCTCTAAGGCTTTCCCTCGCATCCATCTCCCGTCTCTGCCAGGAACTCTGCTAGATGAAACTTCCTCCACAATCCATCACTAATGCTTCAAGAGATCACCAAAGGTTAGGGCTCATGATCTAAAAACATTTTCTTCTACAGAAATACAGGTGCTGCAGTGTTAGGGACAAGCCTGAACTGTAGCCTACACAGTAATGTACAACACGACAGCCTTGCCCAGGAGACTACACAACTCTGATTTCTTACACCCTTGTTATTTTGACAGGGCCCCTGTGTGGGGCTGCCAGCTCATCTGAGCTGCAGAATGGCTTTGCAGTATGTACAAAGGGAGACCAAATGAATGCAAAAAACTTTTTCACTCTTAAGGTAAGGGAGGAAGTGAATCTGCCTCTTCAAATATGGAGTATTTTACAGAGTAGCAAGTCTCCGACTTGCTTTGTCCTGCTTCCTCCAGTGATTCTCTGCAAAGATATTACTCTCTTGCATCTCAACGCATAGCTGTAATTTTACTTCACAGATGTAAAAAGCTCCCATGTTCTGTTAGATAGAATGGTCCACCAGAGGTGACCATCAGTGCCTCTCTTTCTTTCTTGAATATCATTTTGTCCTCAAAAACCCACTGCTCTCACATTAGGGAATTCCTTTAGAAAATAGAATAGACTCAGCCTTGGTTCCGTTCCCTTGACAGGAATATTGTACCAATTGCCTTTCCTCAGATACCTACATTTGATCTTGACACATTAAGACCAGCACGCATGGACGGCATCAATTCTGTCCCATTCAGGGCACTCCACTGCACATGCAGCCCTGACAGAAGGACAGAGAGCAGCTGAGCCACAGGACACAGTGCTTGCCGACTTACCCACAGGCAGAACTTTGCAAGAAGAGGACAGCCTTCGCTGCAAGCATTGACAAAAATTCAAAAGTAAATTATTTTTCAAGATGCATTCATGACCTTTACTTCTTCCTCCATATGACCATTTGAGACCTTGAGCAAAAATACTTCGAAAAAACAAACTTTAAACTAAAATATTCCCTAAATGTCAACGTCTTACAATAGCAACACTTAGAATTCATTGGGGAAAATTATTGCATAGAAAATACCAGGAAGATACACAAATGTGGTATCATGTGACTTATGTTCTCTACACAATGTTTTGAGGAATGACAATGGAATGAATAGTGAGAATAACTTTTTTTTTTTCCTGGAAGAAAAGTATAAATAATTTTAGATAAATCTTGTGTTGTTTTTTTTTTTCCTTCTGCATCTGACAGCATTTGACCTGACTGCATCTTGCAGATGCTGAAGATGAAAAGCTGTTTCTTTCCATGAACAAGAAAACATAGACTTGTCTTTTAAATTGGAATAATATGTGATAATATAGGTGTATATATATATGAAATAAAGTTAGCTTAAGACTCCAATTCCTTCCTGAGAGCACAGGAAAACACTCTCAGAAAATGTAGTATGCACATTATCAAAGCAGATTAGCCAGGACAGAATTTAGGGTATTGTCCATATTATTTCCTTACACAAGGCCATCTAGGTCAAAATGAAGGTCCTGCTCTCTATAGTTTTATATGATGATGAGCTGACTGGCTTTCTCTTAAGTAGGGACCTGAGTTCTTACTTGTTAAAGTGTGTGTGTCCCTGTACTGCCTCAGAGTGAAAAGCTTGTTTTAGCAATTTGCATCTTGCAGCACACTGCAGTATGGAAAACATGCTCCTGTTTTCATCCTCAGTGGGGAAGGAATTTTTTTTCTTTCAAAATGCTTGCGTAACCTATTTTCTTTTTAAATAGTATTGAATCATCCCAAGGTTTGACAACAGCTGAAAGGTTTAAGGGTGAGATTGAGGTTTAACAGCAGGTGTGTAGCCCATTTTTATGTTTTCAGCAGTAACATTTTAAGTACTGTGCTATACAACCACTACATTGCTTTCCTTATTGCCACCTGATACGGACACTTTAACAGCAGCAAGGAGGGATGAATGCTACAGCAACAGCAAGCCACAGAGAAGGTATCACTTGTGGCTCTTCCTCCAAGATCTTTTCAAACCCCTAGCTGGGCACCAAGTTCACTCTCACTCATTTGCACAAGTCTTCCAACATTTCTGAATCGCCTACATTCAACATAGGCAGAACACACCTCAAATAACATATATTATCATCTATGTTTTTTTGCACTACCCAAACTGTGGGGGGAAAAAAAATCAAA
Source organism: Anser cygnoides (assembly GCF_040182565.1). NCBI lineage: Eukaryota > Metazoa > Chordata > Aves > Anseriformes > Anatidae > Anser > Anser cygnoides. The sequence goes on along the minus strand of NC_089884.1, from coordinate 19,918,218 downwards.
AACTTGGGGGAAAAAAGCAGCAAAATCTTTCATAGTCAATGCTTTCCTCTTCAAATTGTTTAATTGCAATTATGTCAATAAACCAATACCTTGCATTCATGGTCTCCAAGTCAGCTGGGAGATCTGCTGATGTGTCCAACTGGATCTCAACTGCATCACCTATATGAACATAAGAGAAATAGATTGGTTTATTTTGGGTATTTCAGAAGATATTCAACAGCATGCTCTGCTTGCTGGCAGGGAAGTTTTACCTGCTGCAAACTCTCATAGCCATTGGTAGCTAGCTACAGCACTGCAAAGTGCTGAGTACCAAGGACTGGATGCCCAGCTGCGCTGCCTTGTGCACCTGTACACTTCCTTGTGAAATTCACAATATATGCAATTTAAAGCCTAAGCGTTGAATACTGAATACAGTTTAAAATTATACTACTTATATATGATATAAATACATTAACTCAGTCAGCCTGAGTATAAACAACTCTTTCAAACAAATAGTTCTATGTTGCAAAAAGCACTGCCCAGCTAAAGTAATTTATCCATTTGTTGATCCTTATTTTAAACATTGAGCCCTAATTCTGGGGATTCGTGCTTGCCGTCATTTCCTACTCCTTCAGCTACTCCTATAAAGATTATTTTATTGACAACATGAGCAAGGAATAACCTTCACTTTAATAACCACTTTCAACTATAAAAAACGTGCATCTTATGTCTCAGGTAACAACTTTTTTTCTGTATTGTATGTAGTGAAGTCTCGATTACAGGTTAGGAGAAGCGCAGGAGAGCCACCCAAGTGGTTCCGCACAAGACTGGCACAGTACCAACAGCATTGGGGCTTTTGCTGAGCAGAAGTATCCACGCGATTTTGGTACTTCAGAAATTATTACATTTATGTTAACTTCAATTATATGTTAAACGTATAAAAATTCATATTAGGTAACCTAACAGAAAAGAAAGGAAGTATTGCTGTGCTGCACAAGGCACGTTAGACTTTGTTCTGCATAACGTTTATTTGCATGTCTAATTACATATGGAAATAAATTCTGTTGGAGTCACTGACACGCTACATGGATTAGTTGTTCAAGGAACTAGACTTACACTAAGATCAAGAAGAAGGAGACTTAAACGGGTGTATTCGAAACTCAAAAGCTTTAAACTCTTTGTCAAGAATGATTTGGGTGTTTAGGAACCTGACTTTGGAAACCTATTTGCCTCCCACCACCTACCAAGATAAGCTGTTTTTTAAAATAGAACTCTGTCAGTTGATGTTTTTGACAATGCTACTCTCAGACTCCCTTCAGTGTCTTATCCCTCTTTGTCCTTTTAGAAATTTCACAACCTTATAACCCAAGGAAAGAACAGAGACTTTGGCAATTGATAAGATATTCACGAAACATTATGACAACAATGTATAAAACCAACTAACTACCCCAGGATTGTCAGGCAAGTAGCCTATAAATCATGCAGGCATCTTGCTGCATCTGTTCAACAGACATGAAAAGTAATATATTGCTCAAAGAATAGTTAGCAAAAATTAGGACTGCAAAAGTAAAGGCATTATTTTCACTGCCAGTGATTTAAATATAAGTTACATCATTTTAGACTAAAGATCAATTAATCTGAGATCTTATCTAGGAAAAAAAAAAGTTTGTCAGCAGGATCATAAAGGCACATCTGCTTTGCTGAATATTCCTGCCTTCACCAGCAACTAAACACCTGCAGAACGTAGAGCTCCAAACGGAAGCTCCTCATTTCTTTGGCTGCTGAATATTACTTGTAAGTCGCTTCCAAAGTAACCTCCCCAGGTACGTTTACACCTTGCGGCAACTCTCCCATGTACAGGATGCTATTTGCTTCCTAAAAATGACTGGTCAGACTTTAAAATCCATCTTTTCACAGGACCTGTTGATGCTAGCCAAAGCTGCCAGCAGTTCCAAATTGTCCTAGCTCAAACAAGTGTCACTGTCCTCACTGGGTGTGGGGCCAGCATACAGGAGAGGCTGGCAGTCCTTGCCACCTCACATTATTCATCCGAGAGCAGGTAGCGCATACCTGAAGTCTAAACAGGCAACAAGAAACAGGCCTCTGCTGACAACTCTATAAACAGGCTTTCAGTCTCCCATTCCTTAGAAACATTAAGATCTAATAAAGCATACTTGCAAATACTGATGAAATAATGAAAGAGAAAATGTTAAAAGAGCTTCTTGAACAGCTACCACATTATCACCTGCCATATAAAACCACTCAGTCAGCAATGGAAAAAAACGTAAATATGCTCCAGTCAGGATTCAGTGTCAGTGAAGAAAACAAGGCAGGATAGGTATATATTAAAAAGAAAACACATTACAGTTGAGTGGACTACAGATTTTGTGACCTCTAACTTTTATGTTATAAATAACAGAACCCAATAATGTACTACATGGTTAGTTAAAAATACACTGTCCACAATGAACAAAAACCAACAACATGCTACAGCCTATTAAATGAAATGATGATTCTGAATTGTAATTGCTTTATAGACCACTGAATTAGAAAGTGGAGAGAAAAGACTTATCACAGATGATATTTGAGATCATTAGTAAAATTTAATAATTAACGAGTTTTATCTCTGAAGGCTAAGGCTATTTATTTATATACACTTTGTGTATACACACTTTTTTTTTCATACACTAAATTATTAAGAACAACCATCATCAGCCCCACTCCCACATAAGCCTGCTGGAAATACTTTATGTGCTCTTAACCACCTTAATGAGTTGAATGTAATCCTCTGGGGTCTCATTCAGAAAAGCATATGACTTCATCTTAGGTCCCACTGGGACAAACCCTCAGCTGATATACATCACATTTATGGAGCTTCAGCACCCACCTCAGTGGAACTCAAATACCTTCTCAGTAGGTTATTGAACAAGGTTATTAAAAATAAATTAAAAGAAACGTCCCTGAAGCTGTCATGTAGCATTGACAACACAGAAATGAATATTTGTAAGTCGAATTTCATTGTAATTATTTTTATGCAATATGAACTTTCAATGTTATATGTTAATGGTACTGTGCACCAAATAGTACAGAAGCAAAAATTTTCAGTCCAAGGTAACACAGCATTTCCTAAAATATCATTAATGATCCTTGTGGTTGTGCAGTCATTTAGTTGGTGATCTCGTTTTGTTGCCAAAACCATTAGGACAATATAAAATTAGTTTCAGAAAAGTACCTTACTTAATTACATAGTAATCTAAAACAAACCAAAAAGAGTATATTTGATTTATTCTAATTGTTTATAGATACTATTTGTATCTTGTCTGAGGGAACCACAGGATTTTATAGGAATAGCAGTAAACAGGAAAGCAAGATCTGCAAACCCTGTAAGTAATTTTCTAATAATTCACTTGCAGCTTCTGTTGCCAAGAACCGATCCAAGTTTTATGCATGGTTCTGCCCATGTTGACATCAACCACCTTCCTTAGGCGCCACGTAAGGGTCACAACAATTTGCCAACAAGAGGAAGCTACAGTTTCACCTCAGCTTTTACCAGCTGGTCTGTACAAACTGCTCACACCAACCAAGGGTGCAGAATCCAGTCCAAGCCTTTCTTAAAAACACACAGGCAGGACATTCTTCTCAGGTGGCACTGTTTCTTGCTGCAGTCTACTCCATTTTTTTTGCCTTCTTGCTATGCCTTTTGGACCGTAAGTTCCTCGGTACACAATTTTCACACATTCTGTTTTCAAACTGCATAGAGAAATGGGGCTTAACCTCTTTGTGATCACAGTGCAATGTTAAATAAATCATAAAAGAAGTCATACTGCATTACAAACTGGATTTTTTTTTCCATTTCACAACATTGAAATATTGTGAAACATAAAAATATATTAAAATATATTTAGAAAATATAAATAAATATATTGTGAAATATAGAAATATAGTGATTTTTTTGAAACAAACTACCTTTAGGTTTTGCATTTATATAGAACCTACCACAGTGGGGGTCCTGGGATAAAATTGGGGTTCCTATGCTCAGACCTGAAACATTTAATGATTTCCACTGACTTCTGCCACTGTTCCAGATTGCTTCCAGAATCTTGCTTTTGAACATTAACGTGTACAGATACCAGTTCAAACAATATAAGATAGTCGATTGCATCTTAAGCTGTTAAATCTCACCAGGCAGAACCAGCTATATTTCTTGTAGCTGCATTTCCTGTGAAACATGAAGCCTTTCTTTTTTTCATAGGCTTTTATCAAAAAGTTTATTCCTATCACAGACGAGATCAAGTGTATCTAAAATGATACTGTAAGCACCGCAGTATATACATTACAGGTCAGGTTTGACATATTCATTTTGAATGCATCTTATATAGCTGGTGGATAGCTTATAGTTTCTTTCTCTAATGTTCAGTTTCAGGCAAACAAATTTCTGCCTTAGGCACTTTGCTAAACTAGAAGCAGCTCCAGCATGCCTCCATCTATAACTGCCATGAAACATTTTGTAACATCTTTCTCAGAAGGATGGTTTAGTAGAAAGGCTTCTGGAGCGCCTAGCTGTCTCTGTTGCTTCCCAAAAATAACTATCGCACATCCAGCACATATTATGCTGATTCTGCCAAAGACATTCAAAGTCAAGATTTTTTGGGGGGAGGGGTGGTGTTTTTTTGTTTTTGTTTTGTATTTTTAATGTTTTAAGTTTTTATTAATAACTTGGGAATGTGAGATACTTGAAGAGCTCTGAATTAAACCAAGCAATTGTAACTCTGATCTGCACCGTAGCTGCTGCTACTGCTCACATCTCTCAGGGATGCAGCTTTCTCTGCTGATGCTTACTGCAGCCACTTCAGTGGCTTTAGTGGAAGGGAAACAACAAAGAAGACTTAGGACTGCCTATTTAGGTGTGCCCTTCATGGTCCAGCTTCTACTACAGGAAGATGATTTTTCCAAATAAATTAGAGCAGAAGTGGGAAGATTCACACAGCCTGCTTTACATATATAGAATCATAGAATCATAGAATCATAGAATATCCTGAGTTGGAAGGGACCCTTAAGGATCATCAAGTCCAACTCTTGATACCGCACAGGTCTACCCAAAAGTTCAGACCATGTGACTAAGTGCACAGTCCAATCTCTTCTTAAATTCAGACAGGCTTGGTGCAGTGACCACTTCCCTGGGGAGCCTGTTCCAGTGTGCAAACACCCTCTCTGTGAAGAACCCCCTCCTGATGTCGAGCCTAAATTTCCCCTGCCTCAGCTTAACCCCGTTCCCGCGGGTCCTGTCACTGGTGTTAATGGAGAAAAGGTCTCCTGCCTCTCGACACCCCCTTACGAGGAAGTTGTAGACTGTGATGAGGTCTCCCCTCAGCCTCCTCTTCTCCAGGCTGAACAGGCCCAGTGACCTCAGCCGTTCCTCGTACGTCTTCCCCTCCAGGCCTTTCACCATCTTCGTAGCCCTCCTCTGGACACTCTCCAACAGTTTCATGTCCTTTTTATACTGTGGTGCCCAGAACTGCACACAGTACTCGAGGTGAGGCCGCACCAGAGCAGAGTAGAGCGGGACAATCACCTCCCTTGACCTACTAGCGATGCCGTGCTTGATGCACCCCAGGACACGGTTGGCCCTCCTGGCCGCCAGGGCACACTGCTGGCTCATATTCAACTTGCTGTCTACCACAACCCCCAGATCCCTCTCTTCTAGGCTGCTCTCCAGCGTCTCATCGCCCAGTCTGTACGTGCAGCCAGGGTTTCCCCGTCCCAGGTGCAGGACCCGGCACTTGCTCTTATTGAACTTCATGCGGTTGGTGATCGCCCAGCTCTCCAACCTATCCAGATCCCTCTGCAAGGCCTTTCCACCCTCATTCGAGTCCACAACTCCTCCAAGTTTGGTGTCATCAGCAAACTTGCTCAAAATACCTTCTATTCCTACATCCAGATCGTTTATAAAAATATTGAAAAGTACCGGCCCTAAAATGGAGCCTTGAGGGACCCCACTGGTGACCGCCCGCCAGCCTGACGCAGCCCCATTTACCATAACCCTTTGGGCCCTGCCCGTTAGCCAATTGCTCACCCATCGTATGATGTTTTTATTTAGCTGTATGGTGGACATTTTGTCCAGTAGGATCCTATGGGAAACCGTGTCAAAAGCCTTGCTGAAGTCCAAAAAAATCACATCAGCTGGTTTCCCTTGGTCCATCATACAGGTGATCTTATCATAAAAGGAAATCAGGTTAGTTAGGCAGGACCTACCCTTCACAAACCCATGCTGGCTGGGACCAATGACTGCTTTGTCCCCCAGGTGAGCCTCAATAAGTTCGAGAACCATCTTCTCCATGATTTTACCAGGCACTGACGTGAGACTGACAGGCCTGTAATTGCTAGGGTCTTCTTTCTGACCCTTCTTGTAAATCGGCACAACATTTGCCAGCTTCCAGTCTACCGGGACCTCTCCAAATTCCCAGGATCGTTGAAAAATAATTGAGAGAGGTTCCGCGATGACGTCCGCCAGCTCTTTCAGCACCCGGGGATGAATCCCATCCGGACCCATGGACTTGTAGAGATCCAGGTGGAGTAGCAAATCCCGCACACGTTCAGGGTCGGTTGGGAGTTTGTCATCCCCACTGTCCCGGTCCTCCAGCTCAGGGCACCCTGGGTCCCGAAGCCCATCATCGGCACTGAAGACAGAGGCAAAGAAGGCGTTAAGCGTCTCTGCTTTGCCTATGTCATTGTCTGTGAGGAGACCTTCCCTATCAAGGAGCGGCCCTATGTATTCTTTAGTTCTCCTTTTTCCATTCACATATCTGAAAAAGCCCTTTTTATTTTCTCTCACAGGCACAGCCAGCTTCAACTCTAGGTGTGCTTTGGCCACACGAATTTTCTGCCTACAAACACGAACAGCATCCCTGTATTCTTTCCATGACAATATGGCAATGGATACAGGACAGCTAATATTCACAGAGGTAGTGCCACTCCTCTGTGCAGGGGTTAGCTCCTGGTTTAGGTTCTTTGTTTGATGGCCAGGAGAAAACACCAGAGGTGACTCCCAGCCCTAGACAGTTTCCTCCGCTTTCCTTCTGCATTACCGCCTGGGCTGGAGAGACTCCTTTGCCATGGCAGGCTGAGGCAAGGGGAACTTGCATCATCCCACTCCATTCCACTCAGCTGTACTTGGGAAGCGTGGAATTAGCAGCTGCCTCAGAGACCTTTTCTGCTTTTTCCTCTTCTACAGATGGGCACACTTGGCTCTTATTCGATAGACATCATAGCAACATTTTACAGGGAAGGTGGGCAATTGCAAACAAACACTTGCCAACTGCGGGCTGGCATGAGTGCACAATGGCAGTAAGAAATAAAGGTAGGTACAGAGAGAAATTAAGGGCATAGTTTTCTCGTGCATTATCTGATCAGAATATGTATCTGAATGGTATATATTTTCATGCAAACTCCTTACAAATACATTCTGGTCCCCTATAAGCTAGTATTTCCCCCTTTGAGCTATGTATTATTAGCTACGTGTGAGCACACATACTTAGTACAACTAGATCTTTAAACAGGAGATCCATTACCTAGCCACCTGTCTTTCCTCCAGGAGGCGCTCTCTGACATTTTAGCGGAAAAGAAGCAGGGTATGAAGCTATTACTGTACGCCTAGAAAGCTTGGATGCCGGGCTGTATCTTTGTAAACCATCAATTTGTGATACTTGGTGCTCTATACACAGGCATTTGTACCACTGCATGGTGAAGATTTTGTCTTCTTCCAAGCCTTTTGGAAACTCTTTATTTTCACTTCAGTCTTGACTTTCCACCCAAGTTTTAGAAAATGGCAACAACAGATTCCAGTTCCACACACTCCCCATTCCTCTTAAACTTAAGGTCTCCTGAAGGCATGGTATAAGTAACCAGTTTGGGATCAGAAATTATCTTCATTGGCCATTGTACATTTGCATGAACATACTGGCATTTTCCTAGTTTTACTTGCAGCCAGTTTCCACTTTTTTTCCTGTAGTCAATAATGTTCACTTTCCTCCTCAAATCCTCAAAGCATGTTTGAACTGGCTTTCCTTTCCCCAGAGTTTTTAAGAAGTGCAAATATATTATGTCTGGCCAATGCCGGTCATTGATCAGCACTGATTTAGCAAGTATGAAGCAAACTTGGAACAACTTTGTATCTGTGTGGCAGACAAAGGTCAGAATTTCTATTATAATCCTCATTATTTACTACAATTAAATGAATTTGTTAATACTGCCAAAGCTTAAGTTGTTTAACATAACTAATTAAGCAAGTAACAGACTTCTATGCACTGGCAAAACATTGTTTCTCAGGCTGCTTGTGTTTTATATTATAGTTAACAGTTTCTACAGCAGACTTCTAGGAAGTACAAGCAAAGCAGAGGAATTACAGAATCTAGCAGCATCTGAAACATCTGTCAGTGGAGGTAGAAACGCAGCACACAATGGGGATGTGTACCCGAAGCCCAGGTAGTATTTTTCTTTTCCACAAGGAAGAAAATACAAGTTACTCTTGGTATGATAACAAGATGACATTTTGAAATGTTGACTATCTTCTGCTAAGACACAGAAATAACAAAATGCTTGGAGCAGAGGAGGTAAAATGCAATCTATGCTGCCCTCTCCTATTATTTTTGGCATGCAGCTGTTTCAGTTTATAACTCCAAAAGGTGTCTAATTCCCTATAATTTCAAATGGTATTTATTGCATAGAGGAAGGGAGAGAATTCACTTTGTTGTTTTGATATTATGGATCAGTTAGAAGAGGAAAGCCTCAATACCCTTGCAGCTGAATGACATCCCAATGCCCACAGACTGCTGAAACCAAGCCCTGAGGCCAGACACTGCCTTCCTCCCTGCTCTGTGCTGAGGGACATGAGGCAGACGAGACATAACTGGGTGCCTGCAGCACTGCAGCTCAGGGAGGCACAGCTGAGGGCATGTGGAACAGCCAGGGCAGCTGCTGCTCATGGCAGGGCTCCAGCCAGCTGGGCAGATTTGGGCAGGCTGAGCAAGCCCACCGCAGCTGCCTGCCCCCTGGACAGGGGGAACTGGCAGAGCTGCTGGCAGGAAACACTGCTTGCTGAACAGTGTGATGAAGAATTTCACGTACGGGTTTTGGCAATACTAGTCCAGGTTCAGAAAACAGACTGTAAGGTCTTCAGGCCAGGGACCATCTGTCTGTTCTGTATTTAGCAAGGGGGGGGGGGGCGTGTCTTATTTTTTCACCGAGTTGTTGGGCACTGCCGCAATAAAGTGAGGTTGGTAAACACAAAGATCCTACTTTCAGGAACTGGAACCCGAGGAACAGAATGGATGACAATTTTACCTGCAGAGAGATGGCACAGCAAGGACTAGCACCCAGCAATGCAGGGCACTTCTCTATGCAGCATGTTGTATGTTCCCAAAACAAATACACTTGCTATTGGTTTAACACCCTACTCACTGACAAGCATCCTTCAGGACTGCACCACAGTTTAGTATAATTTCTTCTTTTATGCTATGAAAACAGAGAAGGTAAAAACAACAGTAATAGCCCTCCAACCCCGCCAAAATATAAATAGAGACATTTAACTTAATTACAAAACAAAAAGTGTGATTTCTGCACCAAACTCATCAACTCAGCCTTCCTTTAGACCTAGCCTATAATAAATGGTTGGATTAGTTGGGAGATCAGGGAAGTTAGAAACGAATCATTCAAATGAGAAAAATCATTAAGTTCTAATTACAGCAGGGTTTTGCAGAGTATGCATTGGAGCTGGTAGTTTTTCATTGATATGGCAATGAATGTTCCATACAGCATAGCTAGGACTTTCCCACTAATTAATTAGGTGTAATTCTAGGAACTGTCTACAAAATATGTCTCCCCAAAGTATCCTTTGGTTCTCCAAATGGAGCCATAGTTCTATTTTGCTGACCCTGGGAATCATATAGGGTCCTAAGCACTCAAAGTGCTGAGTGATAAGCACCCAATACATTATATTTGTGAAGATTGCTGCTGGTAGTTCCTATTCCTACCTTCCCTTGAGCTTCTACAAATAAATATTCCCAACCATCCTCTCTCCTTTCCAAGATTTGTTAGAGCCTCCTCCTTCATTTGGAGGTTACTGGCTTACTTCTTTCCCAGGAACATCTTCTATCAGCTCATGGCTGCAAGTCACAGACATTTCACCCCCTCGTCCACCTTACCTTGCAGAGAAGGGCTGTGAACAAAAAATAGCTGGAAGAGCACCAAAGCCTGTGGGAGTGATCATGTGGTCCATTTTGTCCTCTGAAAAATCACAGTTGGCTCTCTGGACAGAGACCAGGAATAAAGGGCACCTGTAGATGGCGTCCTGTCCTCAAGTGCTCACCCATACACGGAGGATTGTGACAATAACAGCGCTAAGCAACGGGTAAAATGCGTTGCCTCCAGTGCCTTGCCTGAGCAATGCACCCTGAGTGTTCAACACGGGGCAACAACTGGATGCTACAGAACAGCCTCACAAGCTATCCAAGACTGATCAAACCAAACCAAACACACCACTATGTTCTGAGTCCCACCTCTGCAGATTAGTTACCTCCATTAGTGATTCACAACCTTTAACCCTCCATTTACTTAGGCATCTCTAGCATAGTTATATGGAAACTGCCAGCCTTTATTTCAATAAATTCCTAAAAGTCTACTGCAGAAGGACTAAGACCCTCCCCTGCCCATGCTGTAAACTGTGGCACTATCCTTATAGCTGCTGACTACAAGCAAGGCCCTGACACCACTGGGCAGCCTGGTAGTGATCCCTTTGGACTGAAGGGGAACTGAACCTTCATCCTGGCTCAATTCTCTGTCACTAAGCTACTCAACCAGCTGTTTTCCGTCATGTCCTACAATGCCACAAGCTAATAAAGTGTGCACTCCAAATACCTACAAAGTTGTACTCATGCAAAGGGAGATACCTGACCCGTGAATTCTGCCCAACAAATTGTCATTGTCAATAAAGCAATCTGATGCCTGTCCCCAAATCCTTAGGTACCTAAAACATGCGTCTGATTTTTCATTAAAAAGGAAACTAAACACCACCCAATACAGCAACTGATCAGTGGTTCAACATGCTACATTTGGAATATACCACATTCTTAGGTGTTCTTATCATTTTTGTGAATCTAGCCCATAGGATTATTAGAATATAGTCCTCAATATCTGGATCTTCAAAGAGTAAATGTGTTTATGAAGAACAGGCTGTTACACAATCTTCTGACAAAGAAGCATCTCTTTTATTTTTATTTCTGGTACCAGTCTTCTCTGAAGATTTTGATATAAGAAAGGAGAGAAGGAAGATTTCAGTTTTATCCTGAAGTGGCTTAAGAATGATTTACTGCTCTGGTCTCTCACTGTATGAGAACTTTTAACATTTTAGCTGGACAATTAGACACACTGCATTAAATGATAATCCTCTAAAATCACGAGATGGGAAAGGAAAGGACAGCAAACCTACCATTTATCTTCTGCTAGCACATCGCATTACCGGGAACAGTAAAAAAAAATTCTAGCTAAGCATGCAGTAATATCAGATCTCTGAAAGTCTGATTTTCATTGAACTCTCCAACTCTCCTCCACACCTCACATTTTGCCAGAAATATGGGGGGGGGGGGGGGGGGGGGGGGCAGTTTCCAACCAGGGTAAGAAATGGGCTAGGGGTAGGCTTCTGCAGCGTGTGAAGAGTTGGCCTGTGCTTTAGCATGTGTTTGCAAGCTTTGTGATATTGTTCAGGGCAATAGTTATTTGGCAGCTGCTTGTTGTCTGGTTTTGGCCTCAGGCAAATTTTCACCTGGGGCACTGGTTAGGGGCTAGAAATTGAGCAATAGACACTAGTCTTCCAGAAGCACATTTTGGAGCAGCAGCAAGTGGCCCCTTGGTGGTCATTTGCCTTGGGTTAAGAATTGGATTAGGGTTTAGGCTATGACTGTGTATATCTTATAGATCAGAGTGACAGTACAGGTTTTGAAAGGCTCAGGAAAAGATTTTGGTAAAGCTCCAGCATAAAAAGAAAGGCTTCTAACACCTGACTTTTATTACCTGTTAATGTTTAAATTCGCAAGCCCTTTTTAGGCTGGGGAGAATCATAACCATACTAAAAGTTGCAGATTCCTTGTGCTTCTTAAACACAAGATAATAGTGAACAAATTAATAACAAGAGATTAGAACTTAAAATGATTTTAAAAATATGTTTCAATACCACCATGGAAAATTATCTTCTCCATGCAATTTCTAATAAGATTACAGACATACTCTGATTATTTATTTCCCCCAATATTATAAATGAACCTGTTAAGAAGATTCTAGCTTCCAGCTGTTAGGGCAAAGGAATAAAATAAAATGTATGGAAGACCATTCCATTAATCTAAGTTGTCTAGAACAGCCCCCTGCCTGGCTGAAGGCACATCCCTCCTGCTTGCAGCCCCACATGAAGCATTCTGTAAATTGGTTCAAGGCAATTTCTAAAAAAGGAGCAGACATTAAATGTCAGTTAACTGACAGCTAGCAAATGACCCACATCTTGCCTCAGTTAATATGAAAACTGTCAAATTAGGCAAAGGAAGAGACCAACTTCTATTTACTGACGGCAAGAAACTGGAAAAGAGAAGGTAGAAACTGGAGGAAACTAATTTATTAGTATCTGATATGTGAGGGTGTTTTATAAATTTGTTCGAAGTTACCAGTGTAGGACAGGTAAGCTTATTGTTCACAAAAAGTATGGGGCTCAGTAATGGCACTTCTTTCCTGTACTTCCACATGTCACTAGGAGTGCCAATGGAAGGAATAAAGCCCAGATTTTACTTATTCAAAAATCTTCCTTTTTTTTTTTGTTTGTTTTTTGAAAGACTAATCTATTTTATCTATGTAATCAATTTTAAAAAACAAGCTCTGGACACAAATTAACAGTTTTTTCCCCAAAAACATGGCTGGTCAAGAGCAATGACACTATAACATATGGGAGTTCAGCCAGCTTCTCTGCTTCAAATGCATCAAAATTTTTGTGAGGACATCTTAATCTTGTCAAAACAATCGAGCAGCTAATTCAATTTGAGCAAGGCTTCTGATACACAGTGGATAACATTCTCAGCTGGTGTGGATTTATATTGTTTCAGTGCAGTGGTTTTGCTGCAGCTGAAGTCTAAACTCAGTGTGTTTAATAGAAGAAGAGAAAATTCAAACACTGTTTCCAGCTAGCTATCTTGCAGGATCTCAAATGATAGAAAATCAATTCATCCCTGGGCAAAACCCGCTCTTGTGAGCTGCCATCCTGTTTTGTTTCAAGTGAAAATATTATTGATGTTGATAACACCCACTAGGTTGACATAATCTAATAGTCAGTTTGTTGCTAATCAGAAATGTCACCTTAGCAAATAAAATGCCTTAAACCACTGCCTGGCAAAACCATAACAAACTGCTGGAGACCATTAATTCAAATTTAAGGCCTAGCATTACAGGTTGACAAGACCGACTTGCTGAGGAAAAGCAACACAAATACAATTCCCTCATTCCAATCATTCATCTTACATATATATAAATAAAAATCAAGTTATTTACACTTCTGCTAATAGACACAGTCCAAGCCTTAGAACACCACTTATCTGGAACTGAGGCTCTCGCTAACAATTCTTCCCTCCTATAAATATATTTTCTCTGAATGCACACTCTTTATAAAAACACATCATATAAAGAAAGTAAATGTGCACTTCACTAGATTCACTGTTCCAAATTGTTCCTGCATGAAAAGGATGAGCCGCAGGACAGCACCCATCTCCAGCCCATGGCTGGTTTTGGCCAAGGGATGCAGATGGGCAGCAGCGGTGCCCTGGCAGACGCTGCTGCCCTTGAAGGAGGGCTACACTAGGGCAGCAGGCAGCCTCAGGCTGCAGTCACTTACCCTAATGCTTTGGGCTAAACACCAGCCCCGCAGGAACTGATCCATGCTCACAACAGGCATCCTGACTTCAAGGGCTGGGTGGACACCTGTAGGCAACAGCAGCCCTCTCTACCCAGTTTGAAACCATCACCACATCTCTTTTCAGCCCCTGGGTCACAACGTGCAGTTCTGCCAGCCCCAGTCCTACTGAAAACGTGTGCTGGGTCTGATCAATGAACTGCACCAATCACTGCATGTGCCGGGACTCCCATGGTAAATGCATTCTTTTCCCTTTCTTGTTTCCCATAACTAACCAACTCCAACTCGTGTAGCCTAGCCCGGTTATCATCCCCAACTGCCAGCTGCCGGTGACAGAGCGCTTGGGTCACCACAGCATGTGGAATTGCAACGAAGGAGCATGTAATGTCCTCCAGCAGCAAGGAAGAACACAAATTTACACAAATACAGTCAGGAGCTACCTTAATGACACCTAAGATCTGCAGACAAATGGGACGTATTCACTTAACATGGTACCTTGAGTATGCTGGCTGTATCATCAGCTTTCACATTATAAACAGATACATATATAAGTATATACACACCCAACCCAAAAAGTGTCTTGGAAAAACACTTGCAAAAATTGTTTTTTCCTTTGGTTCAATAGCACCACAAGTGCCCTTTATGAAGCAACTCCACTTGAGATATGGCAGCAGGGAATTAAAGCTAAATTAACACTAAAATTGACCCAGCAAAGCTTAGTCTATTACGAAACTGTACACTCATGTGAAACACTTCCTTTGAGTTCAGTCAGGACCCCTCTGTGGTGTCCCACCCACTTGCTGCAAATGGATACAGATGCTTCAGCAAATTTTATGAGCTGTTAGATCACCTTAAAAACTTGGAGGCCTGTGTTTACACAATTTAGAGAAAAAAATTGACCCATAATATGTATTAAATATGAATAAAACGTTAGGAGTATAACTACAGATTGAAATAACAATTCCCTAAAAGAAAAAGCAAAACATCAGAAACAGTGATCACAACAAGAATCCTGGGAAGCCAGTATTTTTCTTTGCTTTTACTTTACTTAACGTTAATACTTTACCTTTTCTTTATTTATATATAAATATATGTAAATATATTTATATATATAAATTTATATATATTTTATATTCATAACTTTAATTCTTTACCTAAGGTTAATTCTTTATTCTTTAATTTACTCTTTATTAAATTAAATTTATTCTTTAAAATTTTCTTAAGGTTAATTCTGTGATTCTGTAAAGCTAAAAATAACAACCTACTTCCTCAATAACAGAACTGTAAATTTTCAATTAAGCATCAGCTTTACCACTTGTTTTATTTAAGCATTGCTCCAAGCATCATCAAAACACTGATCATTCTCATGATTGCTGGGAATGTCAAAGTTATTTCAAAACCACATAGTCCTGAAGTGCTGCTGATTTAGTTAGCAAACGAAATCGCATTCAGCAATGTATGTATACCTTCAGCTGTACCCTTAAGTCAGCAGTTTGCAGGGCTAGGGACATGTTCCAAATAAATCCTTTTACTCTGTGCAAACTGCTGGATTAAACTGATCACATATTGCATTTTCTTCAAACATGATAATAAAATGTCATAACAGACATTATCTGTGCAGAATCTCCAGCAGAAGAGGAAGGAGACTTCACAGGACTGAAAGGATTATTTGCACAACAAAGTGGTATCTGTTAATCACTTTTGTATATGAAAAGATAAAGCTTTGCAATGGACAAAATGCTTTGTTAACACAACATTAAGAAGCACCTCACCAACTGTTGTATGGCAGCCGCTCTACCATATAAAATGCAAGTTGAGCAGAATAGCAGCTGGTGGGGCTGCTGAAAATCTGGAACTAGTTTAGCCAATGTGTTGCCAGTTCTTCCTACAGACCAGAAGTTTTAAGGAAAAGATTGCATTGCATACTTAATTTCCTTTATCCATAACAACCAAGTCAACTGATTAATTTCATTTAGCTACCTGCACTGTACTCCTACTACTCTGCACAGCCAGGTTCAGGAGCTCACAGGCTGGAACAGAGATTAGACACAAACTCAGGGAATCCCCAGACCCCAGCTGCAGTGCTCACAGCGCATTTTCAGTTCCTCCGCTGAACAGAGTGATCCTCTGAACAGATGACACCTGTACAGCCTGCAAGCTGTAAGCTACAAGCAATTGTATTGAAGTCTTGCAAGTTACATGGGTAGAAAAAAATCCTGTTTTAAACGAACAATGCAGGCAAATTCAAGTCCACGTTACAGAGGAGCATCCTAAAACAATTCACATTGCTGCATCCTTGGCAAGATTTTTTTTCTCCCCTCTTCAGGACGCTAGGAAAAAAAAAAAAAAAAAAAAGGCTGTCCAAAGTGTGATTTTCCCCAGTGCTGCTGAAGGTATCTATTAGATGGGCTGATCCAGGAAAGCAGAGGAAGAAGTTCCAGAAGTTAACATAATGTTCAGAAAGAGACAAATACGTGCTTTCTTTGGTAGGACTTGGAAACATGTAATGGAAATTGTCAGCCTCATAGTAATAGATACTGGCACTTAGAAGAAATCACACTGAAAGAAAAACATGAAATAGATCTACTGGGTATAATTTAGAAATAAACAAACAAGCAGGCCCCACTATTTTTCTAATCATGTTTCTGAATATTAATTTTCTTTCATGAAAAATTTGCCAGGATATAGAAATCCAGCCAGACTCTTAGGAAATGTTAAATTGTTTTCAATCCAATGTTTGAAGTCTTCTTCCAGTTGCCTATTCATATAAGAATAGCAGTTTCGTAATGAAAATCAGTTTACACTCTGTAAGTCTTAATGTGTGTCAGTACATAAAACTTCTTAAATATTTCCCACATCATTGTCACACTCTGCTTTTTACTTTCCTAAAAGAAAAAAAGAACATACTTTAGGACTGAAAGTATGTGGAAATTCTAGCTGGTCAGTGCATATGCAAACAAGACTATGACATTTCCAGCAGACACAACTTTGCTCATACACACGATACAGATGTGTGAGCATTTCTGTCCAGCAAACAAGCCTCCACACCTACAGGTGGAGGGCACAGAACTGCACACTACAACAGGGCAACCATTCTGTCATTCACATGTGCAAACACTGTTTGTGATGATCTAAAATGAAAAGCTGAGTTATTTGCATCTTTATCTGTGAGATTCAGCTTCTAAAATCACATTGAATTTGGCCCCATATGTGCACCAAAGATGATCAACCATAGAAATAAAGCTTTAAAACAGTGTTGACTTGGTTATGAGTAGAGGGCACAGCCGCAGTTAACAAATGAATTTAGCTCCCTCTTTGGAAGCGACATTGAAAAGATGACAATGCCAGAAAGACCAGACATCTTCCAGCCCTGTGATTTGCCATTTGTGCTCACATCCTGGTCAATGTAACCACATGAAACACGGCACTCAAACACGGGGCAATGCACTGTTATTCCAAAAGATGCAAGAAAAGTAAGTAAATACTAACAGTCAATTTGTCTTCTCACCTAATTAGTTACCAAAGATACCTTCA
Source organism: Anser cygnoides (assembly GCF_040182565.1). Lineage (NCBI taxonomy): Eukaryota > Metazoa > Chordata > Aves > Anseriformes > Anatidae > Anser > Anser cygnoides. The sequence continues at coordinate 19,900,769 of NC_089884.1, read as the reverse complement.
TTTGATATTCTAGAACCTTATCTTATTCTCTAGTTAAGTGGGATCTGATAAAACTGAAATTCAACAAATAATTTAAATACTGTAATCTCCTTAGGAAAATAAAATATGCCTCTGTCCCCCCTTTTTAATTATTATATTTTGTCCTTTTAAGTCTTTGCATGCTTTGAATATTTTTTGCATGCTCAGAAGACAATGGCATTTATGAAATACTGTGCATCTTTTCAGCTTTGGCAAACTACTGTGCTCATGTTCCTCAGCTTCCCATTTTAATTGCAACTTTTTCCATACTATATACAACTAAGCAATCTCTTGAGACAAGCAGTCTTTCAAATGTCACTACAACACAATGCAAGAGATGCCCTTAAGTTTTATCACAGAACACAGTGATTCTGCTTTGAAACTCTACTGACCATTGAAGTTGTTTCCTCTCCTTATCCTCCTTCAGTTTACATCAAATAACCAATTTCTGAAAATAAGTTCATGTCCATTCTTCTGATAGCAGACTCAGTGATCCCGGGGGCACCTACATCCTGTATTTGATTTGCAGTTAGCAGAGTGGGCTATTACTTGCACTCTATTCTTTCCAGTAATTGCAGAAAGTGGTGAACACTGGTGGTGAAGTGGAGAAAAGCTTTCCTTAATGCTTTTCATGAGATCAGAAGTCTATAGGGTAAGACACTGGCTCTTGTTTGGTGAGATTCTAACTTGCAGAGTAACTTTGTGAAACCTTGGGGGTTAATAGAGCAGATTTCATTTCTGTATAGAGTCCCTGTCTCATCTGATGATCCCGTTCAATGATTTTACTGTAAAGCACCATGAGAAGCAGTTAGCAAAATGAAATGGAAGATGACTACTACAGCCTAATTAAATGAAAACTACATAATTCAAAGCAGCTCCTAATGACAGTAATTCTTATAAAGAGTGAATTGCTGCATTCAGGAATTTTTGTACTAATCACTTGTGTTGACCACTCTTACTATGGTGATCCAGCAGAGGCTAGTAGGGTGTTGGGAAATGATTATGTAGGTTTTCCTGAGCAAAAATTATGTTTGTTTGTTTGTTTTTAATTAAATAAATACAGCTGTAAACGTGTGATGTTCTCCAACGTCACCCCTGGCTACCTGCTGCCAATCCAAGGTCCCAGGGTGGCTGCTCTTAGCTATGCCAGCCTCAGCTCACTGGAGTGTGGTGATCTCTAGAGATCCCTCCAGCACGTGCAGCCAGAGCAGATACCCGTGCCATACAGATCCTTTGAAAGACTGTTACAGGACTAAAATACATACATGGTCAGAGTTCTTTGTTTTCGTAAGTGTAACAATACCTATATTCTTAAAAATCAGATTATCTATTGATACATATCTGCATTAAGAGCTTTCAGCATCATACTTATTCCTTACCTTAAGCAGCTCCTTACTTAAGAGTCCAAACTGAATAAAGTTCTTATCTGCTCGCAGTATTTCAAAACTAAATTTACTGAGCAGCATAACATTCTTTAATAGTTTATCCTGCAATAAGTAAAATTATTTTATCAATAGGAATGTCATGCTTTTTCCAGATTAACTTTTCACTAGCCATTTTTTCATTCAATGCTACCAGATGGACCACTGAGCAGTTCTTCACTAGCAGAGTTACCACTTGCAGTGAAGTGTCGCTTTCTTCTCCTACACTATCATACACAGTAGTGTTGGAAAAGCTCATATTGAAAGCTTCGGGGCAAACTTTCACTTCTTCTGATATTCTATTCTGTTTCCTGATGCCTAATCAGGATGTGAGACTTTTTCACCCTTGCAAAAATGCAGAGGGCACGGTGGAATTCTGTGTGGCCATGAGACTCAAAGCACCAGTCAAGCACACAAGCGTTCCTGTTTTTTTCTTGATTTGAGCATAAGCAGTCTCTTCTCAATGTTAGGTATACATGTACTCTATTTTTTGGTGCATGTCATCAAAAAGTACTAGAAAGGTTGAAAGGCTTGTAGGTGTCCTAATAATGCAAGATATTGATACTGCCTCCTACTTATTTTTCTGTACCCTCACCAAATGTTGCTCTCAAGAAAGACATCTTCATGTTGCTATATAGCATCTGTAAAGCTGTATATTAAAGTATTGTGGTCTGCAAAATGTTTACATTTCAATTTAAAGAAGAGTTCTTAAAGAGAGACAGACAGACAGTAAAATCATTCATACTGAAAATGAAAAAGTTACCACTAGTCCTGGATGCTTCCAACAGGGTTAGGTACCAAAACGTGAGGTTTAAAAATAAACTCAGTTCAATGATTCATCCTTCTACTTCTCAGTACTTTATAGAATAGATGCAACATGATTATTCTCAAAATACACAAAACAATGTCACTGTATACCCCTGATATTATTCAAAATCTTTCTTATTGACATTACTATAAATGCTTGAGGAGGAAATTCTAGCTATTAAGAAAATAGAATAGAGGAAAGTAGTCATCTCTGCCAGTGCCCTTCACTGTACAGCATAATTACATAAAAAACACAATTTGATACAAATTCAAAACTTTTGGATTTCATTCAAGAGAGCACAACTGAGGAAGCAATGAAGATGCTTCTGGCACGCTTTCAAGCCTGAGCAATCTGCTGCTTCAAGCAGAATGTGTAACATCAGCATTAATAGATTGTAGGGTAGATAATCATTTTCCCAGCCTCAGCAGCCACGAAAACTGCCTGCAGTTCTAGTCAACAGCCTTTGCCTGCCTCACTATGAGGGGTTTGTTGGTGACCCCTTTTCAAGATTACAGACTGACTTGAGTCTTTAAGCCTAATAAGAGCATAGAATAGTCTCCAATACATTATAGCAAGTTTGCAGCATTTTAAGATTGTGCTCTGACTATATTTCTTCCTACCTGACAGCCACATTAAACTCTCAGTTTAAAGACAGCAAGGTTAAAAAAAAAAAATGCATGGAAGAAGGGACAAGAGCCACCCCAATTATGTGTTTATATATGTAGATATTCTTAGGAATGGGTTGGAATAAACCAAAGCAGCTTTTGCACTTCAGAAGGCTGAACCATTGTCCCCAGTAAGAAAGAAAGCCGTGTGGTCCACAAGAACCAGAGGGACTGACAGAAGAATCAGCTGAAACGAAACAAACTGTGGAAACAGACCCTCTACACAAACATTATTATTATTATTTAATATCTTTTTTCTTGTCAAATGTACGTGCCATTATCATATTTCTGCCATAATATGTGCACTCACATATGTTTTCTGCTTTAACCTTAGACTAAAACATAACTTCATGTAGCATCGGGTGCTATATAGACTAGGCAGAAAAGGAAATCATACTGATGATGGTTCCTTTAAGGAAGGGCTAAAAACCATCTGAAAGAAAACTTGAACCCTCCTGACTAACACTCACTTTTAAGTAAAAACAAATCTTAAGAGACAACTCTCCAGACTGACTGCAGCATCACCTTTTGAGCTCCAGCCAGAAGCAGAATTGCAAATACTTACATTAATCCTCTGCATCAGGAATATTCATTGGAATAAGGGCAAAAAGGATGAGCATGATTTCACCCCAGAAGCCAATGGGAGTTTTGCCAGTAATTTCTTTGAAAATGCTAGGGGCAGAAAGAAAATCTAAAATATCAAAGATCTTACAACCTATATTTCTTGAAATTCATTCCTAGTAAGACATCAGCAGCTAATTGTTCATGGCATTGACACTGCTGGTTATCACAGTATCATGGCTGTGCAAAACTTAACACAATACTGATCTAAAGCCTTCTCATTTTGCTTACTCAGCAGCAACAACCACGCCAGAAAAACACTGGATGATTTCCCATTCTTCACCACGGGAATTTCTACCTTTGATTCTTAATCTGAATAATTCAAGTAGTTCCCAGTGGATTAGTGTCACACTGCTCTTTTACAGAACTGATGCTACACTTTTGCATTTGCTGCTTCCAGCATTTGAGGCTGGTGATACCCATCAATGTTAAGATCATCTCTCTTATGCTACGCATTTCTATGAGCTTCAAAAATCAAAAGAAATGCTGGAATACCATGGAATGAAAGCAGAAAATCAATCCCTAGTTAGGCACAGGTATAACAGAACTCTACCCCAATTTATTTATCAAAGTTGTTACCACACTACCTAAATTCCTTTACATTGCATTTTCCCCTAGGTTAGACAAGCCTTGTCCTTCTATTTCTTCTACCTCCAACAAAACAATGGCACTGATTTGGAACTAACAGGCTGATTTCTGCAAAAAGTAAGGCAAATACAGAAAAAGTGCTTTTAAAGCATTGGCTTAATCTTGTTCCTAGTGGCCAATATGGTAATTCTACTGTCTAGAAGAGCTATGATATGAATTTCATTGACTGTATTGTATTTATCAAGAAAACAAAGTTTATATTGATGGAAGTTTTTCTTTGAGCTCTGTAACAAATAGACTTAGATTGTCCCATCTAGCAATTGTATCATTTGTAGGCATCCTCTATTTGGCAAGACGGCAGCAAAAAATAAATGAACAGATGTCATTATGTCCCCAAAAGTTTTAAAGTAGATCCAACAGATAATATGAACACAATTTTTTTTCTCATGGACTTAGTTTTAATACTCATATTTGCTAGAAATGATTGAATATCAGACAACTAAGCTGAATCAAATACATAGTTCCCCAACTATTTCTTGAACATAGAAAATTTGATTAAGCACCTTTTTCCTGTTATTTCTCCTACAGTGATCCGAAGGTTGCAGTTTTCCCTGAGCTGTTCATTATGGGTTGTTTACTGACACACAAGGGCTCACTTCCAACACAGAAAGCAAAACTACCCAAATTAATCCTTGGTCCTTTTGCAATATTATCTCCAGCATCTGCATACCTGGCACAGAGTGTCAGTAGAGGAGATATAGTCTGGAGGGACTGATACCATTCCATTTGCCTGTGAAGAGCAAAGCCCCAGCTGAGAAGATACATGAACATGAAATATAATTTGTGAAAGGTAGAGCAAAGATATTAGAACCTCAGAAAGTGACTGAATTGTTTTCCTTCAGTTCGGTCCTATTTAGAGAGCTGGACCTGAAGGATTCAGCTGTGTATTTCTTCACCTAGTCTTACTGTAAACAAAGAGGATGTTTTCCTCTCCTATTTTAACTGGAACCCAAAATATTACTTTCAGTGATAGTGCAAAGTGAGCAAAGGTAGTGCTAGCAGAATTAATTGTTCTGCCTTCTCCACAGAGAAATTTCCAGAATTTTGTATTTTATTCCTTTCATCATAGTTTGATTTTTTTCATAATTTTTGTGTATTTTATTCTCTCCAATGAATCTATTTTCGAGTTTCTTCTTCAAACTTTTCATCATGAGAAAGGCTACTTTATTCTGCAGCTTTATCCCCAACAAAATGATCTTGAGTCAAAAGAGCAAACAAAGGAGTTCAGAATGACTTCCTTATACCAGCAAAATATTAAGGTACATGCGAAGATGCAAGCTTATAAATGCTTTCATTAACCAAAAATTATGTACGAATAAGTTTAAGAACAGATATTACCATTATTACTGAACAATCTCAGGAAAACTGAGATTATATATAATATATATATATATACACACACACACACATATATCCTAAATACTATAACAGAGATTTATTTTTTCCAGTCCCTATTTTGCTTACAGAAAGAGCGATGGAAAAGAACAGCCTGCTCTTTGGTATATCTGAACTCTTGAGTTTCCTGCCTTCAGCTTTTTAACACATCCTTGCTATGGAGATCATGAAAGCAATAGGGAAAATACCAACCATGTTTTCAGATAAAACCTTTGTATTTTCCATCAAGAAGCAGTGAAGTTCAAAATTAATTCTTAATTAAATTTTAGGCTATGTTGAGAGAGGTCAAGTATACTATTACCATTACGAACATCAGTGTTTTTGTTCAGCTAGAAAGCTACAAATCTTTTTCAGTCATCTTTACTTGCATTTTGCAAGCTATTAATGAATCATTTTGTCATGTGTAGAGTATTATCCATCTGAGGACCATTATTTCATGAAAAGACATTAAAATGTGCTCTCATTACAGACACGGTGATTATTATAAATCCTTATTTTCAGGTTTTAGCATAGAAACTCACTTTAGCAGATACAGTTTATTAAAACATGCAGCAGCCAAAGGTCTGTCTAGAACTACGAAATGTAATCATATAATGACAGTACTGGAATATGAGTAAAATAAAGTCCATTTTCAGATCCTTTTGATAATTTTGCATCGCATGAGATGCATACCTTAAAAGCCCTCGCATATTAAAGACAGTTTGTACTTAAAGAATCATTTTTCTTTAGGGGTACCCAGTTTTTTCAGTGAGCTAGTGAAAGAACTCTTCGTTGTCTCTTTGGATTCATCAATAATCACTTGAAGAGACCAACTTGACCAATACATGTAATAGGAGGCTGCAAGTAGTGCCTCTTTCCTTCTTCACAATCTTGGACTCACTTGCGGTGCCCACAGCTCCTATCTCAGTCTTCACCAATGTACATAATCCCACAATACCTCCAGAGATGAAAAGATCATCCTATCAATGGGGCAGCGAAGCACTGACTTTAGGAAAAATTCCTAAATTTCAATCCCAAATTAATTTTAAATCCATTGCCCTGTGACTAAAATCACAACCCTGGGGCTGCCTGTGTGGGGATGAGTGCCTGTAAGCAGAAGTATTTTCTGGGGACAAGAAACTATGGGTCAAGAGAGAGAACTCTGGCTATTCCTCTGAAGAAAGCTTTCAAACTCTCAGGCTTCCTTCACAGCTGCTTCCCCTCTCCACCACGTTCTCACAAGCAGTGCAGTACTAAATTGCCACCTTGACCTGGATGCAGATATGGGCCATATGTTGGCAATGCTACTCATATTCTATCTTTGCAGGTCATCTTTAAAAGGTGTGTAAAAGTGTACTGAAGTTGAGTGTTAAAAATTAGTAGTATTTAAAGTATTTTTATATTCATAAGGACACTGACCGCTAGATCCTCTAGGGTACTTTCCTAAGTTATGTAGGAAAAAAATAATATGCTTTCACAAAGCATAAATTGTTTTTTAGGACTTCTGTGTGTCTGCCTTTGAAATCACTGCAAAGAGCACAAGCAAGCTACTGAAACTAGCAGCCCTTTCATTTTTTTTCTGCACCTGTCTAAAATACAGGAACAGCAAGCAATATTATCTCATTTAGAGAGCTCAGAAATCTCAATCTATTTAATACTTATCTTGAAACTCTGAAATATATGTTTCAAAAACATAGAGCAGCCACTAATTTCTGCATTACCTAAATTATTCCCTGATTCTAGATACATCCTTCCAGCACTTTGACCTTTCTCTACCCTATGCAATAACCCCAAAAGCAAAGGAGTTGTACATACGCTGCTACTCAGAAAGTGTGATGTGACTTGAAAACCTAATCCCACCTGCAACTGAGCTTAAACACTGGGTGATACACAGTGAAAACTTCAGCTAAAAGGTACTGCAGAAATACCTTCTAATTAGTAAAATGGAAAGTCCATCAGAATAGTAATGAGATGGAACAGAAAACAGTCAGGTGCTTTAGCTTATAGCTGTCATATCTACAAAAATACAATTTGAATGCTTCTGTTTCTTTCTTGGCATTCCACAACCCCAGAACTTTTCCTCATACTAGGCATGATGCTTTGTATTTATGTATTTATTGTAATGTAATAAGAAAGTCTTTGACTAAAAGTGAGCTGATTCTTCTTCTAGCAATCAGTAGGGTGACTCCCATACTAAAAATTGTTCTTCGATATGATCCAAAACAACATCCTACAAAGCATTCAGTATTTACCCAAATTTATAACAAACAAACAAACAAACATGCATAACTCACTTCCATTATCTTTTGAAGTAATGTACAAAACTATGCCAAAATATTTGCATATCCCCCCCCCCCCCCCCCCCCCCTTTTTTTTTTGGCCAGGATAACAGGACCTTGACTCTATGTGTATGCTTACTACAGTACTTGAAACAATTATATTTACACACAGTTTTTTCCTAGTGGGCAAACTGAAGCTTATATAGGATATGGTTTGAGTGTGTTTTTTTTCCCACCTCCTCTGAGACTTTAGATTACAGTATTTGCCAAGGTAATCAAAAGCTAGTCAACACTGACAAATTAGAAATGCAATTATCCCAGTGGAAAAATTGTGAAACATTACAGTAAAAATCTGCCTTTCATTTTCCTCAGAACATGCACAGCAGAATAATCATTCAGTTTATAGCTCAATCCTCTGATATTCATGAATTTGTTAATATGTGAAGGTATTTAGACTCTTAAGAGACCAGTAAGGATGTATGACTATAGCAGAGATCACAAATCAGGAATTGTAGGTGTTGCGTGAAATGTGAATTAGAATGTTTGTTTTCAAAAGGTCGGCTTGTTTTATTCAACCAAGAGCCATGGAAGTCTGTGCATACAACCACTGAGCATTTAAGACAGGAAAAGATAAAGAGTTTACATGACAGGAAAGTAAGTACCCCACAGCTGTATGCAGAAACTTAGAGATTTACAAAGAACACTTAGATAATGAATACACTTATTTGTATTGTATGTCTTTAAAACACACACACACACACACAGTCCCTCCTTAACTTTTAAGTAAACCCCAGAAGATAACATTTTCCTCATTAACTGCCAGTCCTCCATTCAGTTCTGTCTGATGCAAGAACTGATAAGACTGTTCACCCCTAACATCTTGATGGATTGTACGTGTCCTTCTCCATACAAACAGCACCGATACGCCTAATCTGAAGGTAACCATGCAAGTTAGTGCAACTGCAGTGGCTGCTATGATCTACACCAAAAGTTAAAAAAAAAAAAAAAAAAAAGAAATCTCACTCCGAAGAAAGATACAAAAATCAAACCAATTAGCAATATTAGGTTAGTTTAGGGCCACTGTGGTATCTGGATTGCAGGCACCACACAAACTCACTGAGAAGAAAAGACAGAAGGATGATCTCAGATGAGATTTAGCAAAGAGTACAAGCAGAGACCAGAGTGAGTAAAGTTTTGTGACCTGAAGACAGCTATTTTTAGCCAACCTTGCTCTTTTTAATAAGTGGAAACTGAAAAAAAAAAAAGTGTGCAAATCTGACAGTATCTGAGATCAGGGTGCTCACAGTGAGGCCAGTCACTTTGAGCAAAGCAAACTCCAAGTTGATGCTTTTTGATACAATTCAACAGCATGTACTTTAAGGACAACAGCCAGTTGAATCCTGTCATTTCAGATCTGTAAGAAGGTCTGTAAGTACAAAAGGTGCCCATGCAAATTTATTTTGATGCACAGATAAAAGCAGAAAATGATGTGTGGTTATTCTTATATATATAAACTACACAAAAAATATGACTCCATCTGCTTGCCATCAAGAGAAGACTTACTTGTTTTGAGACCTAAAAATATCTTATTTGCACAGTGAAGTATTCTCAGTCTCTGGAATGAAACATTTTAAATTGTTTTATCTGCTTTTTAAAAAAGTCAGGTACTGACTTTTAACTATTCCCATGTCCTTCTCCCCATCCTAATTTTTGCTCTTATGGACACACAATGTCACAGAGAACCAATACATTCAAAACATTTCAGCTGAAACAAACCTTTGTAGTATCAGTCACAAAAGCACAAAAAACACAGTCACAGAAATGAAGTAAAAAGAAGGAGATGAATAATCCCTGACTGGTCTCATCTAATAGCTCAAAATCATGCACATTCAGAACTGACTGCTCAGTTTTCTGTTCCTGTGCTTGGTCTCTGTGAGACAAGGATTTCCCGTGAGGAGCAGCAGTCACCAGAGCACGGAGCTGCGCATCTCAGATGCTTCATAGTCTCCCACACTGTTTGGCCAGTCCCAGGAAGAGGTGGGCTGGAGGGATAAGCAGTCCTTTTGGGTTGATTCAGCTATTTCTTTCCCTGGAAATATTCCTTAATGGTTTAAGGAAAAATAGTGACCTACATCTTTAGTTCCTCTGGCTTATGAATCTAGCTTAAAAATGTTTCTGTTTAAACTATTCAATAAATTCACAAACAGCTTGAGGGAACTGAAACTATGTTTTATAATAAAGTATTATCTCGGAGAAAAAAAAAAACTGCCAGCAATAAGCCTGAGAATCTATTTCAAAATAATCTTTTGTCTGTTTTGCTTCCTTTTGTGAGTTGCCATCATGTATAAACCCTGTTACATTTGAATTCAATGCCAGTGGTAGCATACACTAGGAGATGCTATTAACTGCTGGAGATCAGTTGTTAGATACACACACACAAATACACACCCTTATGGAAAGATAGTCCTTGACAGAAAAGTTGTTAAATCTACCATTTCAAAGTGTTAGGGATTTCCAATCAAACAGAGTGTAGATTTGACCTGTCCTACTTTAAGGAAAAAGACCCATCATCATTTATCTGACAGCTTTGTGTATTTACCAAAGAATTTATCTCATTACATTCAAACAGAACCAAAACTAGATGAACAGACAGACCATGGCTTCCTTCTGCTTCAAATATATCCCATCTATTGGCACTTTTTGCCCCCAAAATAGCCAATGCACATTCACTGAAATCTTACTGTTCACTGAAATCTTACTGTTGATTATAATAGCCATTGTATCAAGCCTATTGGTAGGAGAACAAGGCTTTTTAATTTAAAAAACTTACTGCTAGTATATTTTACTTCCACAGAAACAGCTGTTTTTCCTTCATGTTTTCAGAGACTGTGACCAGTCACAGGCAGAAACACAGTATCACCATCCTGATAGGAATAGTAAAATCAAACCCTTTTCTCTATACAGAGTCTCTAACAAATACATTTAGCTAAAGAAAAAAAATCAACCAACTGTAATGAATTTTTATCACACAGCAGCTGTTCAAATAAAGCAAAGCAAATTTGGCTTAATAGCTACTTGATGAGCATACACTGACCTACCAGAGACCAAAGCAAAATCATAGCAGTGCTGTGTATTCTGTCATGCAGTAAGGTCATGAATATATTAAAGACATTTAAAAAAAAAAAAAAAAGCATTAATATTTCACTTTCAGTCCTGCTAAACTATGCTGGACATTTAGATAATAAACATAACAGTGTATACAGTTTTGTCAGCTTGAAGAATTGATCTGATGACATATGGGCACTTTAGGCTGTGCCCATAACTGGAACACTACAGCTTTATTAAGGGAAACTCTGTTAAAACTCAATTTCTAAGAGTAAAATTAAAAGATTTGGGGGTGTATTATTTTACCTTGTAAGCACTGATCTAAATGTAAAATATCCAGAGTACTCTTTTCTGTCGAGTTATGGCAATCCTTTTGTACAAGATGACACAAAGAAGCTCACGTAACATCAGGAGAACAAAGCTCCTGATGAAGTAATTTCCTAGCAAAGCATCGCTGATGAAATAGCAGTCACCCTCTGAATTACTCTCTCACACAATGGATACAAAACTTCTGTAGCAAAAGCAGAAACTGGACTGAGTATATTTTCAGCCCATTTATATGGCTCTAAATCTGATATTTTAGTATAGTCACTTTTTTTTTTCCTTTTTAAAGAGAAATCCTTCTAACCTCTGTTCATAGGAGTGTTGCAAGACTTCACATTTCAGCAGGTCAAATCCATAACGTGCTGTGAGGTCAAAGACTCAGAACTAGGAGCAAATGGAGACCTGGCTCTTCTCTGCTAGACCATTACATATGGCTACAATCAAATACTGTGAAAAACATCCTATCATCTCATCTACTGAGCTACAAATGAACTTTGAACACTCACCTGTGGAGCCATGGGAAAGGCACCTGCTTTTAATTTCTCAGTTTCCCCTACACAAAGGCTGACCTGCAGTAGGTGGCCCTAGCAGCCCCAGCTAGCTTGAGTGATCTCAGGCCAGCCTCAGTTTACCTTTCAGCTCCAAGGACTACTCACTCAGCCATATTCTAAGGAATTCTTTGCCTGATTACAAGGGGAACCACATTTTTCCTAAAGTGGGAAGGACTCACTATCACATCCCACGGTTTCCCTCTTAACACACCCTTGCATTCTGCAACACTTAACAGAAAAACATGAAAATTAGAGCGATTGCGCAGTCAGCATGGGCTATACTGCACCAATATCATCTCCTCCTGTGTCTCTAGTTCTGAAAGTGGATACCTCTCCCATAGCTCTTCTCACTTCAGAGTACATTGCATAACCCTATCACCCTCCTGGAGTTCTCCCCCTGCCTTCAACTTTCCACCCTCTCCTTTATTTTTAAATAGAGAACACCCCTCCTTTCTCCCAGCTGATATGATAACTGAATAGGACTGATTGAACGTGGTTATGTCCCTACTGTGTTTTATTAGGGGCTCACAAAACATAAGGACACAGCGATTTGTGCTATTAACATGGAGAAAAACAGTGGAACACCCTCTTCCTTTGAGAAGCAAATTGAGAGTGTTCAGCTGGAAGCTCTTGTAATTTCAATGCATTCCTTATCTGCCTTTGTCCACAGTTGCTGACGAGAGCTCAACTATTGCATCCATCCCAGCAAATTACAGGACTTTAATCAAGTGGCTGTGTGATATGTTTGGTGACAGCAGATTTAGTTACCCTGCTGTGATAAAGAGTTGATCAATGTACTATTATTCTTTCCTTTATTGTCTTTTCTTTCTTCCCAGCAACCATAATACTACAGTATCACAGACAAGATTTCCACACTTGAGAACTTGCCACCCATTTCTAAATTCAAAGGCAGTATTTCCTGCTTCGGCATCAAAGGCATTTGTTACATCTTAAAATTCATTATTTTCTTGCAATCCTTTTATTTGCACAAAACCAAATTGTTACTGCATTGAACTTTGCATATTGGCCACCATTATTTGGAGATTTTTTTATTTTTTTTTAAGCAGCTGAAAACAACTTTTTTTCTACAATAATCAAATAATTCCTGCTCTGTGATCTTCCAGAAAAGAAGAAACCAAAATATCCTTCTAGTCTTTTGTCTCACTGCTTTCCAGCAGTGATCAGTCTGGTTCTTAGTCTAAGATCAAACTGACCTCTTATACTTCAGTCAAACAGCCATTGTACCATCTTTCCCAGCAAAACTGGGATTAGATTGGGTTTACTGCAGGCTACAGCTATCCAAAAATCAAGCTTCTACCAGCCTTCTATGTAAGCCTCAGGTACAAACACTTCGCAAATTGTTGCACAGATAGTTATTGGTAATTACTAGCTTTCATTAAGGGTGTTGGGTTGGGTTTTTGTTTGTTTGTTTGTTTTTAACTTTAAGGACTTAATAAAAAAGAAAATGAACACTTTTTTTCCATTTCTGCCAGAACACAAAATCTCCTTGAACAGAAAATTCATCACCATGGACATTGCATTGGGTCACCAGTGTTTAGGTGTCATGGAACCTTTGCTGTAGTCAACACAAACTTATAGTCATGTTGTCAAAAATGTTTGTACTAGAAATTGAATAGCAATATTTTTCTGTAATTGGAGATTATTTGAAAGGATTATAGAATGAGATAAGATATCCAGACGCACCAGATACCTGGTATATGTGAAGTATGACTTTCTTGGACCCATTTAACATCTCTGCTTTTGACTTTGGATTTACTGTGTAGAACATGCCACTAGCCCTTGATGCTTTTGTTCATATTTTGTCAGCTACATAAAACAATATGACTTCTGTTCAGTGAACAGCTCAAACACATTTTTGGTGAGCTTGTATAAACATGTTCAAAAATACATTTTCTACATACTTTCCCTTTTCAAAAATTGTTCAAGGAAGTTGAAGATTTTGGCTTAAAAATGCCTTGCACAATGTTCAGTGATGCTACTAGCAAGTCACTTTGTTCCACATTCCACTTAGGAAATACTCTCTTTGGCTGTAAAATGCCATCACATATCCAAGAGAACAAGAAGACAGGACAGCATTTCCTGGGTTGTTAGTTGTGGGGGAGGTTGTTGAAGGTCTCCTATCCCAATTCACTTTGGGTAATTACAAGAGTGAAACCTTTTGGAGTAAAAGGGCAGATTTCAAATTAAAGATGAGTCTGTGCCATCTGTAGAGCTTGCCCTGCTATTCAGTGTGCTATTACATATAAAAAAAAATGTGTATTAAATTTAACTTTACATTTAAAACATAATTGAAGGATCAGGAAAGCAAAACTCCCCTTCAAGCTTTTTGCTTTTACTGCCATTATCTGTCTTACTAAGCAATGTCTTTATCATGATGTCATTTCTTGTAAGGTAGTAATTGCAAAAAATGCAGAAATCATTCATCTACAGTAGAAGTTTGGAATGGGCACTTAACATTGGAACCTACCTTTACATTTTGATTATAAAAGAAAATGGCCCATATGGCACAAATATCTTCAAGTGAAATGGGAGTTCATGAATTTATAGCAAATGTGATAAGGGTAAAAAGATCTCAAGAGGAAATGCTGTGATAATGGTCTTTTAATAGACCTGAGAGAAGAAACAGATAACTCTTACCACAGCTGAGCAAATAAAGACACAAATCAATGAGAGAAGTTGCCAGTTAAACAGAAAAGAATCCAGAACAAAGCTCATATAATAAAGTGATCTGCCTTCAAGTGTAAGTTAAAAAGCAAAATTCTCTTAGTGAGACAAACCTATGAACACTAAAGAAAAATAAGAAAGAATACATCTGCGTTAGCGGATGTTAAGAGCTTTTAATTTGCTTAATGACTGAAAGTGCAGAGTACAGTTCACACAAGCAGCTTGGATGAAATATATACATAATACATATTTTAAATCAATGTAATGTTCTTTACCTACTATGAAATGACTTCAGTGTATGCAAAATTCAAATCTGTGTTCATCAGGGTATTAAAATATCCATTTCTTAAGGAGGTAACCTGTGGTTTCAATTACTAAGTGGTAAAAATACTTCTGAACTCATGGTCTGTGTTATTGGTTCTGGAGCCACACATTTAATTTTCTGGTGCAGGCCTACTCTAGGGAAAGAAATGAACTTCTGAATGGATTCAACTGTAAGGACTAAAACTTCATTTTTAATTAGCTTGAAAGCCTACAAACTGTTATTCAGAGTTCTCAGTTCGTTTCTCCAATAGCTTTAACACAGACCACCTGTTTCTATATTATCAGCAATTCTGAATCCTTCTTCCTGTGCATCATCTTTAGCACTCAACAGTTGAAGTCAATGCTCTTCAGTGGCATATGTAAGATCTTTGTAACTTGACTCCTACAGTCAAGCATCCTTTTAAAATACAATCTGGATACTAGGATACTATTTAATGGAATTGCTATATGTGAAACAGAGCTAACAACATCGTTGTTTTCTCTGACATTAGTTTGACTTCATAAGTATGTTACCTGTCGTGCCATACACACGAGTGAAAACATAATACCACAGATCAAAAGAATTTTATCACTAGCTTGTGTAAAATTGCTAATGCAAACACTTCTTGATGGCATGAGTACACCATAAGTAACAAAAGAAAAGCTCAAACACAATGCAATACACCCCCAAATCCCAAAACAAGTGTCCAAACAAATCATTCTAATGTGAGCATTCGTGAACTATTTCTCTGTCTAAATTCATAGAATGTGTGCAAAATATGCATTTTTTTCTGTAATGAATCTCTAGAAGACAACACACTAGCTGATATATGCGTACACCTAC
Source organism: Anser cygnoides (assembly GCF_040182565.1). Taxonomy (NCBI): domain Eukaryota; kingdom Metazoa; phylum Chordata; class Aves; order Anseriformes; family Anatidae; genus Anser; species Anser cygnoides. The sequence goes on along the minus strand of NC_089884.1, from coordinate 19,885,123 downwards.
TGCAGATATCTACTCCAACGTCTTCTGCACTGCACTGGTGAATCCACTTATGTTCTATAAAAATATTTTCCTTTGAAAGCTATGATTGTCAAAGATTAAATCCTCATCTTCCAGTAAGGTGAGGCAGAAACTTGAACCTTCTACTGTGGAATATGGACGTGTTTTGTAGCATTAAAAAAAAAAAAAAACCTCTTTTTATTATTCTCTTTTCTGTATTATTTATGCAATAGTAGGCAATGGCTTTGCCATACACACAAAATAGGTGGGAAGACTTCAGAAACCAGACAGAGCTGTACCTAGTCATCTGTCACAAGAAGGCAGGTAAAAATCCCAGTCAGGTTAGCCACTTTAACTTCTCTTTTGCCGTAGCAGAATGGGAGCAGGAGGGCACTAGAGCCTGTTTAGGACTAGGCAGAGCTCTTGGAGAAAGGAAACAGCATAGACCTTTCCGATCAAATTCTGTTGTTTGTTGTTGTTTTGGTTTGGTTTTGCTTTTCCTCTAAGCAGCATAACATTCAACAAACCACATCATAAGAGAAAATGAAAGACTTCTCCACATTTTAAATCGGTATTGCTATGGCCAGGTTTATCACACAGCACACATGAACGTAAGTAAGATGCTATTGAGTACATGCAAATGTAAATTAAACTAATGAATGCAATTGAATTAACAGCTGCTCCCCGCCTCTACATACATAAAAAAGGTAACCAATTTTGTTTAATAAATTATTCATTTTCAATTATTCTCTTGCATCCAACTGTTCAGGAGCATGGTATTGTTTGCGATTGTGTCTTGACTCATGTTTTTTTTCCACCTTCCTAACCTTTCTCTTCCCCGTTTTTCTCAACAGCCACACTATACAACTCCAAAGCAGATTTATGAACTTTTGGAGAGAAGGGTGAAAAAAAGGTGAAGTTTTCTGTTCCATGATCAACACAAACCGCAGGTCCTGAAAAAATAAAGCCCAATGAGAGAATCTCTGAAATGAAATGCAGCTGCAATATAATGGCCAGGAAAAGGAATTAAGAGTTATTGCAGAAAAATCCCTAAAAACCCTCATCAGAATGAGACACAGCACCAGTGAGGAAGGCCTTTGGGTTACACTAGCAGTGGCAGCTGAACCAGATGAATACAAAAATTCTATTTATTTTTTTAACTAGGATTGCACCAGAATACTGTGGTGTTGCTAATCAGAAGATGATAATCTTTTCTCAATTATCTACGAAGTAAAATCATACTGCTCAAGCTTGCTGCCAGGTTTGCAGGGCCTTGCACCAGCCGTTCCGCAGGAGGGTGGTCTGAGGGGCAGCCCTGGTCACCCTGCCACTGCCAGCCAGAGACCTACAGCAGTGCACAGAGCCCCACTGCAGCCTTCTTCTGGCAGTAAAACCTGCTGGGAACGCCATAACGCTCTTGGCATGAATCTGAAACTGCCTTTTCCAGAGAAAAACTCGCCAAACACATCAGCTTCTAAATGTGTCTTTAACCCAGGTCTTTCAGTGGTTGATGGAATTTGGCTTTGCCCTCTGCCCTTCCAATGAAACCCAACTCCGTGCACACACTGTGCGCCGTGCCAGAACCAAGCCCAGTGCTGAGCCGCATCTCCGGGCTGCCTAGGTAGAGTTTTGAACTGCGTTACACCAGAGACACAAAAAACCTACAGTTTTAGGGAAGACAGCTGGAAATGACAGATTAACCTAAACAAAAGCAAGCTTTCATCTGAACTGCTGAAATCAAAAATCAAGTTACAGATCTAATGATTCATAATGTTTTGGGGGCAACATTTTCAGCATCATCTGAAAAGAAACACAGAAGCATAGAAGACACTTCTGAAGCACCCATTAACCTTTCTTTTTGCTCAAGAAAGCATGTTTGTTTGTTGGTTAAAGCTCTCTCTCTACACCCTGTATTTGGACAAAATTTGCACTTTGGGCATTTTCCTATTCTGCAGTACCACCTAGTGACGCTGCTCTGCATGGGAATTGAGCTTCACTGCAGTTCCTCTTTTTGATGGTGCAATTATTGGACCAAATCTCCAAACTCCCACTTTAACCATTTCTTGCCTGGCACCCTTAGGATGCCCCTAAAAGAAAATGTATGATTAGAAGATGCAGACTGAAAGAAAAATACATTAATGAGCCCGACACAAGGCACAGTCTGCCTGCTTACTGGCTGAATGGATAAGAGAAGATTTCAATTAACCTATAGGTATGAAATATATCATTGTGAAAACAGCTTTAAAATCAAACACACTGATTAGTAAGGTCGTTATGTTAATCTGCTGCCCTACCTATCAGATAACTCTGTAACAGTATCTTAACAGGGCTGGGGGGAATTAAAAAATAAAAGCTAATAAGCTGTGTCATTGATGAAGGTAGCTGCTTCCCTGGTTCCTGGATCTCAGCATAACGTGCCCTCAGAGAAACTCTGGGGAAATCTAGACAGGGGGAAACTATTTCTAAGCACATCTTAATATTCTCTTGTGTAATTAATACAAATAATCTTATCAAAGTGTTAAAATAGTGACTATTAATATTGTTAAAAGACTGTACTTGTTAAAAACACTTTAGATATTGTACCTACAGAGCAAAATAAATGCTTAATTTGTAGACTGCCTTATCTCAGCTTTACTGGGGAGATTGTGACAGACAAAGATAATGAGTTTTTGCAATGTCACAAAAGGTAAATAAAACCTTAAAGTAAAAAATAAAATCCTTTCTTACAAAAAGTTTTAATACCATTTTCACAAAAGAAACCCATCAATCTGGATTTAACAAAAGTTGTTTTTTTTTTTCCCCAAAGCCATTACTCTTAACTCATCTCACAAACAAAACCAGAATTTTTCATTTGTCTATTACTAATTACAACACCAAATACTACCAACGGAAAAAGAGATAAATGCACGCACACACACACACAAATCATTAAACAGATTTTGAACCTGCTATATTCGCTCAGGATACAGACCATGTAGCTTAAAGACTTATTTTACACTATAAGGGTTCATGTGTTTAAAACTGTAATTTTTTTTTCTATAGAGACATAATTTTTTTTTTCTTTAGAGACATAATTTTTTTTTCTGCAGAGACAGTTTCAGTGCAGCATGTAGCTCAATGACATAAGAAATGATCTGTATAAAGAATACTTGAATGCCAGCTGATAAACAGCAAGCCAGAACCACCATTAAAAAAAAAAATAATAAAAAAAAAAACAAATTAAAATTAACAAATATTCATATCACCTATGGTCTGGGCAGATAAAGGAAAGCTTCTGAAATGAACTGAAGTGTTTGTGATCACAGCCAGTGCTGGACAACCACCCACCCACCTGGACTTTCATCAGAAGAGACAGGTAAAATCATTATCTGGGCCACAACAAGGCAACAAGAAAATGCCCTTCATGCAAACATCTGCCTGATTCGGAAATTTCGAGTCAGCTACCGCTGGGTTACTTAGCAGGCAACATCAGATACTTAGGCATGGACAAGACTTGATGCTGTCTGTCTTATCGCAGAGCAATGACATATATCTTATAGGCTTTCATCTGCATGTTTTTTGAAAATGCACCACCTTTTTGTAAGGGTATAGCATAAAACTTCCATCACATTTTATCTAATAAAGGATCAGAATAAAAGATCTTATTCAGACCCTGAATAAGAAGTCCCAGTAAATGCATGTCCACAATTCAGATGTTACATCAGGTACCAAACTATGACATTGTCAGAAATTCTTAGTATTGCATCACTTTCAACAGAAGGCCTGCCATAGTCTTCAACAGGACAGGAAAGAAAAAAATAAAAATAAAAAGAGGAAAGTCAAATTAAGAGATTTGAGAGTCCTAGAAGCATATGCACGGTGATCTGATTCGATGGGCTCCATGAATTTAAATCATTTCAACAACCCCAAACAAACCTACTCTGTAGCACCATCTAGTGATGCTACGTGGGTTTCACAGTGAAGCCATACTGTAAAACAAAGTTTCACATTAACTCCACAATGTGTGTGCATTAATGCACTGCATGCAGCTCACACTGATTGCTTGAGAGCAGTTAGGACAACAGGTTCAGCTATATGTAGAACAAAATACCCAATACCTCCAGAGCAGTGAAAAAGAAGTCCAGTCGAAGAACTTCCTTCATAATTCCCCTTGGTGTTGCCAAAAAAGCATCAGCAACACTAGCTGAAAACAGGTACTTGGAATTCATATACTTAAGATGTAGATTGGCCAAACCAACAGAAAATTGCTTTGTCACAATATGTAATTCAAATTTGGACTTTCTGCCATGCCCTTCTGTGGTTCAATTTGCTAGATATCTTCACAACCTGCTTCAGATGATAAAGAGCACCTTGCAGACCTCAGAGCTGTTCTTTACACAAATACAAAGGGTTCTACTGGATTTTGGGAAAGACCAAAAACCACAGAAAAACATACCAAACCATACACCTATGCCAAGTAGTTTTTTTGTTTGTTTGTTTTGTGTGAGAGAGAGCTATAGCACCTAACATTTTCTCTAGCTAACAAAATAGTAGTATTCTTCCCTTCATGCCCTTGCCTCCCAGTGTTTTTAGAGAGCTGAGGAATATGCGGAGTTGCAATGCAGCATTCAGATTACATTAAAAGCTTGTGAAAAGTCTCAAACTACACAGTTCTGATATTGTCTTGACATTCCAGGAAAATCTGGAGATTCAGAAAGAATTATCATACCTCCCAGAAAGAAATCTCTGAACGGACCAATGTCTAATACCATTGCTGTACCCTGTATTACCTGCAGCTATCGAAGTTTACTCAATACTAGATAAATACACTTTTATTACTGAGCTTACAGTTGCATCAAATGTTTTCTAACCATGATTATCTTAGTTGGGAGAGTGTTTATAGAAATAAACTTTACTTTCGTATTTAAATAGGTCTTTACTAAAAATAAATGCTAAAAATTACTCTCATTTTCTTTATTTTGAAACAAACTGAAGGTTCAAATATCCCTCTCTTCCCCCACCTCTAAAGTACTACACGCTCTCAGAGAGAAACAAGTATCTATAAGTCCTATCACATCAAGAGATGGTGCTTTCTTTGTGCTGTTTACTTTTCCTATGCAACTAAAAGAGATGCAAAAACCCGGTGGGATGAAGCTTTATTTAGACACTGTACAAGATATGCTTGGAAATCAATCCCCCCACCACCTCTCTTAATGCCTTCTTAGGAAACCTCCCAAAAGCACACCCGTATTGGTCTTCCAGATTTACAGAGTCACTGCTTACTCAGACAGGTACAACCTGTGCCATGCACAGCATCAGCACCTGCATTCTTACCTGCCTTTCCCCGGGGAGTGCTAATCCCAGCCTCACTCTTGTATCCAGCTGCCAAAATATTTTGGGTGCGTCTCCCCCCTCCATATCCAGTTGAGACTGCTTAGAATACATACACTAGGTTAGAGCGGATAAACAAGCAGATAACATCCCTGTTAAAGACATAGCTTTTGAGAGCTGTGCTAAGAATACATAGGAATGACTTGCGAGGTAACAACAAAGTCCAAAAAAGCTGAGTTTTGCTTAGAGAAATAACCAGAATCAAACATAGAGCACAGTACATCGCTCTAACTCTCCTGCTCACAAAACCCACTACACAAACTAAGTCAAGCATAAAGAGGATAGCTCAAGTAAACTCACCAGAAAAAAAAAAAAAACATATTATAATTTTGTTCTTTATACTTTTATCCTCTGGGAATGTCTTAGTACATTTTATAGACTCTGGAAAGAAAGAACTGATGGCAGGCTTAAAACACTTTGTAGGCGGAATGAGATAAACTTAATTACATTTAAACTCTTTATAAAAGGGCTGAAATTACTAGAAATGCTGACCACACACTGATGCAGCCACACTAATAGGCTCTGTTAATTTTCATCCCAAGTGAAAAATAACAAACATAGAATGATTTCTATTCAAAGTACTTTTTAATTATGTACTGCCATATTGCTTCCTACTGTAGATTAGAGAAACAACAGCCAAGTGCCTCTAAATTAGATGTTTTCATGTAAACACAGAACGGCAGCAACATAATCACTAATTAATCCTCAGGAATCATTAAAAAAATAAAGAAATAAGAGCAAATTACTAGAGAGAAAAGGTGCTTTCTCTCTCTCTCTCTCATAAAGGCTCTTCTCTTCCAGAGAAGACTGGCAAAGCCATCAACATCGGGCTACAACAGATACTTGGTTTCCACTTTGTGCCACTGAAATTATAAGAACCACCTCTTGTGTCTTACCTCAGCTCCATGGACTGAGCAGTCAGGCAGGAAAGCCCACTGTGAAGATGGAGTAAGGTGATTTAAGAGATACTATTTTTCTTTTCTCAGCATTCAGAAGGGATCTATCACCAGAAGACAGGATATTTAGCTTTCTGTTATGTAGCTTTGTGCTCTTGCCACTGCCTTCAACCCCTGGAAGCTGGGAGAGGATACACGCACTCACTCTCGCTTCCCGTGATGTCTGGCTGTGCTCTGATGGTCCAGATGCAGAACGAGATGCTGCATCTCCCCACAATCCAAAGACCAGCTCCCTCCCTGCCCATCAGCGGGATGAGTGATATGATGACCTCCATGAGCACCACATCGAGTCTTGCAGCCCTTTCTGTCCAACATTCAATTGCAAGGATTATCACAAACAGGTTGAAATAAATGTAATGGTCTAACAAATAGATCACCAGCAATGCTACTGCCAAAAAAAAAAAAAAAAAAAAAAAAAAAAGTGATGAAACCTAGAACATAAGAGTTCTGAGTTTTTAGAAGTCAAGACTGGTTTACAACATGGGCTGTAAACACCAGCTAAAAAGAACAGATGTTCTTTTTTTTTTTTTTTTCTTTTTCTATTCTTGACACTACTTCCTTAATGGAACAGTATGTCCCTCCTACACAAGTCCATGGGATTCTATGGGGCAGAGGCGGTTTTGAAGATTGGAGGTGCCTGTGTAAAGATTGTAATTGCTTACACATCCTGTAGGTTTGCACTTCAAGAACTGTTTGTAGATCAGGTCTCCAGTATCAAGTTAAAATAATGTATTAACAGAACTAAACTTCCATACAACTTGGAAAGAATATGAAGGGACAAAATGATTCCCAGGAGCAGAGAACTGCTAGAACAAATTTTCCATCGTTGAACTTCTTTCCCACTCCATCTGCAAATATCCCAGATGTATGTAACAAGTGACAAGCCACAAGCTTTTATCGCCCTATGATTTTTTCCAGCACTCCTGCACTATGATTGCCCAGCAGCTGCCCCCAGGTCAGGGGACAGTGGTGGCACACCACCTGCACCACACAGACCTCTGCACCGCATCTGGCTCCTCACACCATAGCTTTTTGCCATTGCCAGATGCTGTTAGCTGAACACACGCTAATACAAGCACTAAGGAGCCCAAATCCACTCTAGTGCTTGTTCTCTCACCCCACTGCCAGTCCAAATGACAATAATTCTCTCACATTCAGCCATGGGCAGAGAGTAATTCAAAAAGGGGAGATAACGGCTTATTTAAGCTAAGGCACTTTTCCTCTTCATTAGGTTTCCCGGAGTGGACAAATGGTGCAGAGGATGCTTTAAGCCTGGAGACGATGGGAGGGGAGTGGAAAAAAAGATTGAAGAATTGCCACAAAGGTTCCTTTTCTCCAGGGAAGAGGCTGTTGAATATTGAATTTAACAGGGAGACGACACCACCGAAATGTTCAGTGGAGATCTGAACAACATCTTAATGAATAAAATATTAGCACTAGAAAGTACATTTATACTCTCCTATAAGAGAACTTGTAAGCGATCCATAAACAAACTATGGCAACAAAAAGGCAATGTACTTGTAAATATTCATGACATTTTCCATTCCACTTTATTTTCATCCTAAAATTGCTCAAGGCCCAATTCAATCTTTGAAGACAGTTGCATTAAAATGAAAAGAAGCAGAGGTACAAAGGTCAATCTCACCATGCACAATCCTTCTTAATTATGAATTTCTGATATGATGATTCTTTTTATGAAGGCAATGCCAAAATTAATTAGAATCCATACACTTTAATCCAGTACAAGAAATTAATTCCTTGTACAAGTACCTTTGGGATTGCCACTATCTCTAGAATTTTTCACTTATTGTATTTTATTTTTTTTAACTGAGGCAGATATTTCCGTATCTTTGTATCTGCAAAAGATGACAGGAAATGCAGGCCGTCATAATGAATTAGTTTTTCAGGGAAGAGGCAGGTAGCCTGTGGATCACTGCAGGTGTAAGCTTGCAGCATAACTATGTACAAAAACCCATTTAAATTCCTGTTTCAGACCAAGTGCCCCAAACCAGAATATTGCTCTGGCTGGCAACAGTCACACCCTACCAGAGAACCAACTCTGTCAACTACACGGCATCTTATATACTCCCTAGATATTATAACCTTAGTAATTTTAACACAGATTTATTTGAATCACTATCTTTTGCAATTTGCATACCGAGTATTTTCTCTTGATAGTGCTTTTCCATTGAACATTATAATTCCATCGTATTCAGCGCACTGATAATCTCATGTTATAAATGACTCAATTTATCATCTCCTGTTGCCTTCAGTTATTTGCAAAGAAGAATGCTAGTGGTGTTCAGTAATTCTGTTTCATATTTAGGGTTTTATTTCACACTGAGAAATACTATATTGTACCCCATCAGACAGCCACCTTGGGGACAGGGGGCATTTAAGGAAAATTACCATTCCCCAAGTTTGGAAACACTTTCACTTTGGAAATGCTTCCACAATTTTCAGTTTGCAAGGAAGAAATGGGAATGACATGAGGTGCACTGCTACCCTCCATGTTTCCCAAATGGAAGAGCCACAGGTTTCTCAAGAGGTGTCCCAGGCTGTGGCAATCCTGCACCTGCACTGGGCCGAGGATGCAGAACATGCCAAGGGCCACAGGCAGCAGCACAACTTGGTTGTACCACAGTCAGTGCAAACTGGCTGTGTACAAATGGAGCTCTTAAGTGCTCATATCAGCAAAAGCTTCACATTGGCTGGTCTGTCAACATGTTTGGGTTTATGTTATGACAATGAGGTGTCAGAACTTTAATGCCTGGTATATTCTCTGAAAGGTAGCCAAGTGAGCTACTTTGACCTTTCCCATGTCCTGCACTTTGACTCGGTGGTAAAAGCTATCTGTAGCCATAAGGCACAGAGGAGAGCTGCAGTGTGAGCAATGCACACACACAAAGTACCTCCAAAGGGGACAGCCGATCAAAGGTCTCAGTAGGAATTTCCTGGCAGCTACAAGCTTCCTCTTGGATATTCAGTAGGGAAGAAGAGAACAGCTCCAAACACACCAAACCAAGTAATCTACAGATAACCTACCTAACCAGTAACCTACCAAAAAGAATTTTAGCCACCAGATGCCATTTTAGAGGTCTTGGTCATAGACAAAGCAGCACTGCTTTATCAGCTACATTTACACTGGCATCGTCTACCCAAGGGTAGTTCCATTGATTATAGTGACAGCAGAGACTACAGTTAAACAGTCCTCATGTTAGATGCTGAAGTTTAAAGAGCTTTGTCTTAACAGCCCAACAGCCATCACTGCCCCAGCCATTTGCCACTGTTCAGACAGAAAAGACAAACATAACAAACAAAACAAAACACCTTTACTGATGTGGAAAAACAGGGTGGGGAAAATTCTATAGGGCAGCTCAGGCCATGTTGTTCTGCTCCCAACAGCAACTTTCACTGATAGGCCATCAGCCATTGCCAGGCTCCCACATAAATAGTTCTGAAAATTGTTTTAAAAACAAAGTATAACAAAACCAAACAAACTGACAGTGGCACTACTGGTATGTATGTAATGTTTGCAGGAAAAGCTACCATTAGATGTTTGCAAACTTCAAGAAAAGCGTGAGAAAGAAGCGTATATGTATTTATTGCTGTGAGTTTGATTTACTTTAACAAACAGAAAAAATCTGAACTGACCTACTGAGTTGCACAATCCAATTCTCTCACTTTTTTTCTTTTCATAGTGCAAAGGGGAGAAAAAAGAAAAAGGTCTAACAAAAGAAGTTTCTGAAGGAAAAAAAAAAAGGTATTTTTGTCAAACATTTCATTTTTTGTGTGCTAAATCTCAAAAAAGAGAAAGTTGATCCAAATACTAGGTTGAAAGATCACACGCTTGTTTTATATACATACACCCATGCAATGCTTTCCATTTTTCTACAGTTACATGCTGTGAGCAAACTGTTTAACAGGCAGCTCAGCTCTTCTCTTCAGCAATGGCAATCCCAATGGCCATTAAAGGCAGGAGAATATCTGATACTGTCATCCTATCTAAACAACGCAGCTTGAAAGAATTAAATTGCTTAGTGTATTTCAAGCCTGCAGTAATGAAAATAGAAGCATACCAAGGCACATCAGGGACATTGTTTACACTGCTTTTTAGGCATTAATACATTTTTTGATAATGCATGTTTCTGAATTATTCCATTACAAACATGGATGAAAAGTGCTGGCAGTCTCCAAGACATTTCAAAGCCATGTTCTTCCTTTTTTTCTCCCTCTTTTTTAAAAATATAAGCCCTAAAGTAGTAAATGCTTCCAGGGAAGAATGCAAATTAAGTGATGAATATATCATTATTTTAATCATAACACTTACATTTCTAATAGAACCTGGAACTTTGTGAAGATTTGTGAGTTTGGGTTGTTGTTGTTTGGTTGGTTGGTTTTTGTGTGAGGGTTGGTTTTTTTTAGCTGTTGGTGGTTTTGTTTGTTTGTTTTGTTTAAGACTTTAAAGCTTGCTCTTTTTCAAGTATTTGTCTCTTTATACTGTCTTGCCTGTACATGAATGAATATCCTACCAGATCAAGCTACAGAACTTCACTGGTTCCTAACCAAACACCATGCCCCAAACAAGCATGAGTCAGGTGTACTCTGTCTCACCTACAAATAAAAGGCCTTTACATGGAAATCTGTGGCTCCAAACCTTTAATACTCCTCGTAAGCCACTAAAAGCAGATTTATTCAGCTACTTCAAGAGATTACTCAGCCCACAATATTGAACCCCCCATGGCTATATGACCTTATATTGTTATCTTAATTGTAGATACTGTTATTCTTGTTCTTGGGAGAAAGGTACGATTCAAGATTTTGTCTAAGCATTTGAATAGTGAAATTGAAATTTTCCCTTTTTTGACAGATTTGTGAATCTGCAAGTGACATCTGTTTTGGCAAGTTTTATCATCCCTTGCAAAATATATATATATATTTTTTTTTTTTTTTAAAAAGAGGGATTTTCATTGTATTTAACAATTTTGATGTATTGCGTGCTTTGTCAGTTTGTTCTCTACCTATTGATACTTAATTTCAGTGTTTTATTAGAAGGAACTCTTCTAGAAAGACTATTACAAAACAAAGGAATTAAATTTCTAGATCATAACTGAGTTTAGTGCAAAGTGCAAAAGATGTAATCCATTTGATTTCCACTCAGTATTATTCTGTTTTCTTCATTGTTGTGGTTTAACCAGGTCGGCAGCTAAACACCACACAGCCATTCACTCACCCTCCCCCCTCCCTCTCTGGGATGGGGGAGAGAAATGGAAAAGTGAAGCCTGTGAGTTGAGATAAAGACAGTTTATTAAGACAGGAAAATAATAATAATAATAATAATAATAATAATAATAATAATAATAATAATAATAATAATAATGTGTACGAAACAAGTGATGCACGATGCAATTGCTCACCACCCGCTGACCAATGCCCAGCCTATCCCCGAGCAGCTGGCCCCCCACCCCAGCTGGCCACCCCTATATCTGTCCCCTCCCAGCTCCTGCTGCACCCCCAGCCTGCCGGCTGGCAGGCCAGGCTTGGTGTAACCACTGCTCTGCAACAATTAAAACATCAGCATGTTATCAGCACTCTTCTCATCCTAATCCAAAACATAGCACCCTACCAGCTACTATGAGGAAAATTAACTCCATCCTAACTGAAACCATTAAAAAAAATATTTTTAGCAAAACTGAGAACTTCAACTATTATGTACTTTTGATTTAAAACAAACAAACAAACAAACAAAACCACATCTAATAGCTTTTTTGTTTATTTTCTCCAAGGTTAGAATATTCCTAGGCAGGTTCAAAGGGTGAAACAATCAGCCGCATTTAGCTGTTGTGGTGACATGGCCCCAACGCCATTTCAGAAGTTTCACAGCTCCAGTCAGCGGAAGGATCTAACCCACATTTTTTTATATACCTATGTTTCACTGCCAGCTGGTGTCACCATCCACCTTAAAGTTATATCAGCTTACTTCATACTTATCTTGATATTCAGCAAGTCATAGGAGAAAAAGGTTAATATTTAGAAATAAAGAGCACTGACACTGCATTGTCTATACTTTTCTCTGACTGGCCTTGTTTTCATTTTAAGGTGATCATGATATAGAACATACTCTAAAAAGAATCAATTTAACCTTTTTTTGCTGCCTTTGTACAGAATTATTTGAACTGCTTTTGTACATTATTGGTGCCAACAGCAATCCCCATAAAAAATGGATTTATTCTTATGTGGAGAAAAAATTCACTTTGGGCATAGAACTATCTATCGCTTGTACTTGGAACCACACTTTTCTACTTCAGGACAGGTTTACTATGTGCTCTGAGCATTGCTAACTTATTTTTGTGCAAGAGAGCTATAAAGAAACCACTAGTTAGGAAGAAAGATAAATACAGAGAAAGTTTTTTGTTGGTTTCACCCCAGCTCACCAAAACACTCCAGTGAGCATGACAAGATGAATTTCCTCCTAGGATATTTAAAGCTGGTTGATGAAATCCTTAGAGCCAGTTCTGAGAACTCGGGAGAGATGGCTACGGTATAAAAGATTACTCCTAAAGAATGGCCAGTGCGGTATGCCTATGGAAGAGGAAGAACTGAATAATTATAGAGCAGCACCAGAACAAATAGTCACTGAATTTCACTGCACAGAAACCAATAACAAAGCCAAGAAGCAGCAAGCAGGATTTATCACAAAGACATATCAAGTTAATCTAATCTCCTTCTGTAGACAAGTAACAGGCTTTATAAAAAAGAAAATAGCAATAATGTTTTATCTACAACTTGACAAAAGCAGCATTAAGCCATAGTGGAATTACAGCATCAGAATGCCCTCAGAAGAAATACAGTATACAACACCTATGTACATGACTAGCGTTTTAGTGAATATATCAGCAATTTCCTGCCAAAGATATTCAGATTAAATAGCGAACAATGTAATAGAAAAATGCAAAAAGTTGAACGTAAAGTACAGGGAAATGGCCTGCAAGGAATGACACAGGTCAAAGATCCTGCTTCAGAGATGAGCATGGGTCTTGAAGGTCCTTTTTCCCAGCCCTGCGATATCAGGACCTCACGTTCTCTTCCCTGCTGTCTCTATTTCCTGACATCTTTTTCTCCTCCAGTGGCTTCTTTTCATGTTTAACATCGGTTTCACCACACTTGTGAATTAACTTGTCGTATTAGTACGCAATTTTCTAGAAGACCACTAATACTTTAAAACTGATCTACTGCCTTCATTTATATCTCACCACAGACTTACACATAACACCCACTGAGTTTCTAGCCTTCTGAAATCTCAGATATGGTACAGCTAGAAAGTCCAGCCTGATGGGAGGAAGTTCCCACATACTTTGCCCAATAAGGCAGCGTAACAGCAATCCAAATGATCCTGTTGCTTTTTCTCCACTTCTGATAGTAGCAGCGACAGAAAACAGAAAAGTTGCTGTAAGTGTCTGGAGATTGAGTGAAACTGTCCTGGCCTCTCAGCACCCAACCTGGTCTCCTCATTTTGTCACACGAAGAGACTGTGAAACTGAAGCTTCTAACGTGGGAAAGCATAGAAGAGCATCAGCAATAGAGAATATAGATAAACACTGAAGAGTAACAAGCAGAAAAATTTAGATTTCAACTATAGCTTACTGGAGCTACATGTGATAATTTCATGTTTTCCAGATTTTTTTCTCCATGATCATTTTTTCTGTGCTCTGCTAGTTTCTATTTAGAGCCACATATACACTTCTACTTAAGGCCACTTTCAGAGTCTGAGTGTAAATCTATTAATCTATTAAAATTGGTTTAAAAAAAAAAAGTTTAACAGCCATAAACACAGACACACTGGTATTATGCCTGGATAATGTCAAAGGATAGTTAGCATCAATTAGCAATTCATAATGAAGAAATAAAAAGCACCCTAAAAATTAGAAGGTATATAAAATGAAAAATTAATGTCTGGAATATCAAAACTCCGATCAGCTATAAATGGACTTTTAACTGTGACTCACTAATCACTTGAGAATACCTACTAATTAAGGTGGCATAACCCAAAATTACTGTAGCAGTCCAGCAATTACAAAGAAGCATTTTTCTTTGTTTTAATAGATGTCTTCAGCCATTCCAGCATCTCAAGAAGCTGAGATCACGAAAGGACTGCAATTCAGTCACCTACAATACTATATAAAATACTTCAAGGCAGTTTCCCTGAAGCCCACTGAAGCCAACAGATCAGAGGAAAGATTATAGCATACTGGTAATCCATAGATGCCAACTGCTTAAGACTAATAAAAAGCATCTAAATGGAAGAAAAGATAGAAGAAAGAGCAGGGAAAGGAAGACTGACCAATAAACCAAGAGCAAGTTCTGCCTGAATTGGGCAGCCTCATCAGCGTCTGTGACCTCCAAAGGTTTTTACAATATGAAGTTCCCTGTTTTCACTGAAAGTAATAAACCATTTTATTGAAAAAAGATCATATAGCTTTGGGGAGATACAGTAAAATCCAAATGAAGATGAGTAATGAAATGCCTCTTCTTGAAGACATGTCTCTGTTTTAAAATGATTTCTCAATGAGTTATTTTTTTTTTTCTTTTAGATCAGATGTCAGTCATTTACTTATACTATATTAGTGCCCCAAAACCATACTGTAATGGTCCTCAATTCTGCTATGGTGCGTCCCTACAGCATAGAGAGGGGCAAAATGTTTCAGGATCCTAGACAAAAAAAAGAAAGGGGGTGGGGTGGGGGGAGGATCGTTGCAATCCTCAGATTAAAACCATATGAGAAATTCTACAAACACATGAAGCATTCATTCCCAAAACCTTATGATAGCATAAGTAGGAAAATGAAGAGGAAAAAATCCAAGATTCAAAAGATTAGCAGGGACTGAAAAAAAAAATTGGTAAAGGATCTGACTAAGAGAACTTTTCTGTTCCAAAAGAACAGCTGTAGACTGAAGGATTTCCCCTTCCTGATGCTAAAGTACATCAGAATTTTTTCCCCCTGCACTTAGGTTAATTCAGTCTCTAATTCTCTTTGATGATTTTCTGAATTTCTATAGAAAGAACCCTATAATTTTAGGAATGCTGTAGTGGCTTTACAAAATGAGGTCTTTCTCTTCCCAGTAATGAAATGAAGATTGTCATTGTGCTTATCTGTAACAGAAATGAATATCTTGACTTTGTTATAAACAGATACAGGAACAGACTGATGCAGTTGCTTGCACAGAAAAAAATGAGATCAATTTTTATCCTACTTGAGGGACAATATGATTTCACTAGCCAATGAGAAGATTAAATTGTTTTAAAAAAGTACAAACTCAAATACATAGCAAAGATAAATATGTGCTATTTGCTAGCACGTAAGCATGCTAAGCCTGAATGCAATAATTTCCAGCAAACTTTTAAGTGAATAAAATTAAGAGGCATTTGTACAGAAAACAACTCAAACTTCAGACAATTGTAGTCTCCCATCCTCCTCTTTAAAAGTTCATATTGAGGATCAATTGTTATGATATCTTATTTTCGAACCGGTGACTGGCTTACATACAGAGTTAAGAAAGCAATTTTTTTAATTTTCACCCTTACATCACAAATAGCGTTTAAAGATGCTCCTAAAGATTTTCTCTGCCACAGCCAACCTCTCACTCCACAACAGGATTATCTCTAATAATAGTTAGGAAAAAAAATCCTACATATACGCAATATATAGCAAAAAAATAACAAACAAAATAAAAAAATCATGAGTTAGGGACACACATCTCCATCTCAACAGATGAAAAGATATCGTGGCTTCATTAGATGAGAAATACAACCAGCATTTAGGAGATATCCCATTTCTTTTGATCCTATTTTAAGACACAGCTAGAGTTCAAAACACAGGATACCCTTTCCTGGCTCCAGACTCAGCCTCAATTCCCCTAGATTATCCAGAATCCAGGTAGGTAAAAGCATTAAGTAGACTGAGCATTAATTACTAAATGCTACAGGTGCAAAGGAGAAGCCAACCACATACTGGTATCCACGCTGCTTTTAAATATTCAGGATATTAACAAAGCACAAGAACAACTTCGTGGATTCCTACTGTTCAGGATGTACAACTGGATTAACATGATGCTTTGTTTAAAACACAATGAAGTAAGAATCAATCTTTCTAAACTTGCCTACACAGGTAGCCATGGATGAGACAAACACAACTGAGGTTCAAAGGAACAGGCTAGAATTTTCCTTCAAACTTACTCCTACAGTTAAGACTGATCACAAGCTGTATCTTTCATTTTAATGATGCTTTTAAAGCTCTGATTAAACAGCTTGCTGTGCACTGCCAGCCCAGGCAGTGAGCTCTGCCACACACAGGAATATTGGGCATCATCATCTAATCGAGAGCAAATGAGTACTTGCTGCTGGCTCTCCTGCTGCTTCAGGAGCTAGGCGAGCCCAGAGCCCTCCTGATACTCTTTTCACACAGTTGCTGTACCTGTGTCTCCCAACATAGGAAGGTGCCCTCCGGGGCTCACTGGGAACAGCTCAGCCCCCCGTGAGCCATAGCTGAACCTGCAAGAACAGCCACACCGTTATGCGAGTCCACCGGGATGTGAAGGACAGCTACATTTAACCAGCCAGATGGGTCATTGTTCCCCCCTCCTCTCTTACAGAACTTCCTGACAACTAAACTGCTTCCCCACCCCGCTCCCCCATAAAGAGACCTTGAGCATTTGTGGAGACGAGAAAGCAAGCAGTCGAGCCTGCAGCGCGCGTCTGTGCCCTAACAGCACCTGTCCTCTCCTGGAGGCTTGTACCTCTTGGTGTTTTAAGACCAAGGAAATGAGTCAAAAAGGGCATTTTGAAGCCACAAAAATACAAGTCTGGTTATCTGAATTCACCTGAAGTTAGATTATAAGGACCTATGGCTACCAGAAATAGCTCCGGGGGGGGCGGAAACAACACACAAGGAAGTTCTTGGCTACAAACAGCTCCTCAACTATCAAGCGAAACTAGCAGTTTTGTATCCTGGAGAAAGATGGAAAGAACTTGAGACAGCTTCCTTAACTGTTGTTTTTCTCCTAGACAGGCATCAGACTGGGAATTTTTCACTGTAGTGTTCCTCAGCATTATGTGCCACATTGAAATATTAAGCTGAACATTATTACTGGTAAATTTCCTATTTCATTCCCTATTAATTATGCCTCCTTTCGGTTAGATTTTTTGTCATTATTTTTAGTCTAAATAACCACATTTGTGGTAGTGAGAAGCACTTCATGTCCTGATGCGGCTGAAACTCTTTTCAATCTAAATTGCTAACCCATGCACTGGTGTCAAATTGAAATAAATCCCTGTAGCACTTCGCTGCCCTCAAGGCAATATGGAATTTCTTTGCATTAAACCAAAGTTTTGGTTATTTTGTTGGTGCGGGGGTTTAATGTCGTTTTTGTGATTTTTTTTTTATGCTCTGCTCTTCAAATATTGTGCTTTGTGCTGAGCATACTGGGCTCTCTTGCCATGCTTCTATTTCACCTTTCCTCTCTACTTAACCTTCTCTCTGACTTTGACTAACTGCCCCCTGGAATGCCTGAAGAGTACTGAAAAAAAAGGATTATTTGTTTACTGTACCTAAATATTGTAGTTTAGTTGCATCAAGATGTCATAGACATCACAAAAGGAGAGAGACCACACCGAAGGACAGTAACTTGCTCCTTGAGAGACTAAAGCTCTTGACGCTAATTCAGATGATCAGTGGATAACATGGTTAACCAAGTAAATGTTACTTCTGGTTTAATTATTTTTGTAAGCATAAGATCTATATGATACATATCAGACCTTTTTCTGAAAGCACATTCAGTTCATAATTCTAATTACAAAAAAAAAAAAACAACTTGTCAGACTTTTGAAGGTTGCTGTGTTTGTATTCACAGACAATTCATGGCATAGCCCATTTTCTGGAAACCTTGCCAAATCTAAGCACAAGAAAGAACAAAAACAGATTTTAAGTTTAAATCCAAATGCTTTTTATATCATTTGTTCAGATAATTTTCCTTGTGTTCTCATGTCTTAATGTAAAAGTGTTTCATGCATGCTTCATGCATGTTTCATGCATGATCTCAAGAGAGATCCATGAAGAAGAGCCACAGCAACACAAATGAGACTTGGAAACTTTGGCCTCGGTAGACAGAGACTTAGACCTTTTGCATTGTAATTTGTTATGGTTTCCAAAGTACAGCTGGTAGAGATTATCACATGCACAACTTTGCACTCATCCAGTAGGTTCAAAGTGTGTACACAATGACAACCTACTTCCTGGTGCTGACTCTGTGGCAGTAAGAGACATAATACAGCACCAGAATCCAGGAGACTTGAACTCTAACTCTGTCCCTAGTCTGTGAGGAAACAGGAACACAGAAAATGCTTATCAAGGAAGTGATATGGACCCTAACTTGCCATGTAGCCTTTGACTCTTCATCACGCTTTTCGCCATCTTCAAAGCTCTCTCCAGCAGCCAAGCAATACATTCAGAGGCTGTGTTCGCTTGAGATAAATTCAAGTAACACTGGATGTGACCAAGCAGCGACCTGAATTAGAACAGCAGTGCTTCTTTTCACAGTGTCAGTATTCTCCTCAGTGCATGCTACTTATTTTTCCTCTTAGCAATCTATATTTATTTCCTAACCTCACAGATTTACAGTGAAGATTAATGGGAAAATGACCATATTAAACCTGAAAAGAATTGGCTGACTACTTCATTGTTTTAAGCCAGCTGCATTGTCTTTTTAAGCGACTGATAAATTTAATCTCTATAAATACAAGTGTCATGATAAAGTCACAGTCTAGTGCATTAGAAAGCACTTCCTAGCCTGTGAGGGACAAAGACGATTAAAATCAAGTTAGCGAGATGAATAATGACAGTGTCATTTTCGCTAATGCACTAGACAAAACCTTTCTGTCTATATATAAGTCTTAAGGAACCCCCATCAGCACCAATGTGATTCACTTTATAATCATTAATGACTAATGGGAATTCCAAAATCAGATCTGTGATTCTATCTTTGTCAAAATAAAATGGTGTCAGTTATCTGAAACACACATCAGGAACATTAGGCCTTTACTGCAATGATTCATAGCTCTGTGGTGTTTAATGAAAGCACTATGCTTACACACTCAAAACAAAATAAACTTTGCTCCTGATTTTCTTTACATTTTTTTTTGCCTTTATTCCAGTGCATCACACTCCTTGGTGGAGATAAACTGGGCAGAACCCATGCAGATAAACTACATGGCAAGAAAGCTGTTGCCATGTATATTTATTCACATCTAGAGTTGACACCTCCAGCCCGCATACACTACCAGCACGATGCTGGAAAAGCACTCCAACCTACTCTTCCACCTCCCAGCTACCTATATATCTGTATATATATACACATGTATATACATATATCTGTGTGTGTGTATATATATATATATAAATAAATAAATACACAGACACAGTCAAGAACCAGCTTTGTTTTCAAACTAATGCTATGTCTCTTTTGTATAATCTCACCTTATTTTTGTTGTTGTTGTTGTTTTCTTTTATGCTTTCAAAGGGTGTACCTTTAAAAGTAAGGTCTCATGTGCTCTGCTTCAGTGTCTTCTGGTCTCTGCAGCTGGAAGAATCTTATTGTGCTTTCAGTGAAATACCAGAACACCACTGAGAAACTGAATGATGCTTTAGTTCCAACCAGTCAGTCTCAGTACACAATCAAACCTGGAAAACAGCTCTAATGGAGTCACAAAGCAGACTTCCAACAAAGGAAAACAAAAAAGTAGCGGTCTCCAAAAGATGTGTTTGGTTACAAAGGGAACTTCTGAAGAAGCCACCTAAGGAAGGAAGGTTCAAAATGCTGAAGGCCAACGCCAATAATGAGCACAAGCATGTTAACCTGCAACGTGTCAGCACATGATTCCTCAAAATTTTTGATCAAAAGCCATTGAAGACTGGGAATCCTTAGCTTGGCATTTCCCTGGCCAGATAATACACTTAATCTGTAAAGTTGGTTTCTTCCTATCCTCTTATCCTTTGCCTATGATTTTCATGCAGATTCCACTTACAAAAGGAGTGAAATTGACTTCTGTATTTTTTTTTCCAGATCTCTTACTCTTGAGATTTTTTTGTTTGGGGCTGCCAGCTCAGCAGAATAGGTTCCCCAAATAAAATTTAATTATGCTGTACAGGTTATTAAAACCAAAATACTGCAAGTTTCATTTTCCACACACCAACTTGTAGAGATTCAAACCACAGAAAATATTTCACTATATTGCTCTGGCTTTACCATCTCTCCCCCACCCTTGTCATTAAAACTTTGCTTTAAACCATGTCCCTCAAACATAACACCTGAAATAATCAAAATACTTTTAAATGTATGCTGTATCTGCTTTTGTTGTTATCCTAATGACTTTGGCAAGAAGTATACTACATTTTTTAAAAATAAATTTGACTTGCAGCTTCTTGTTTTAACCTTGATATCCTAAGGCAACATCACCAGCACCTTTCCAATATGCTCTAATTGGATAAAATAGGTTTTAAGATCAACCGTTCAGGCACAAGTGATGTCAGACAAAAGAAAAGTAGTCTGTAAAAAACAGTTTTCTAAACTCTTACAACTTTTAAAACATCCACAGTAGCTGTAGCTATTTTGAGGCAAAATTTATATCAGTATCTTCCTTCTCAAACAACCCTAGACATTGACCATCATCCGGCTGAAGGCTAAACCCCTGGGCAAGCACACTGTCAAGGTCATCACGCTGTAGTGGCTCCCTTTCCACCTGCAGGTTCTCCCACAGACCATCTGCAGTCTGGAAGTCCTAAGGTTTTGAAAATGGTTCTCAGAGCTGTTCAATTTTGCATGTACAAGCACATAATGGTCTTTGTTAGTAACCCCCACACAGTGCAAAACACTGACCATTGCTTGCTTACCTACAATATACGGCAGTTATTTCAGTTCTGTTTCTTGTCGCTGGGGGAGGGAGGAGGGGTAAAGTACCAACTGTAACTTAGAAACAGAAGCAGCAGCAAAGATGTCTCCAATTTTTCAGAAATTAAGTTTTATCACCTTTCATCCCTACTGGGATCATGTCCTTCTCTGATGCCTTTGTAAAGTTGCCCAATTTTTCAATAACCTGCAGAATTATTAGAAATGCCTACCTTCCCATGGAAAGACAGATTTCCCCAGCCATACACAATTAGTCAGTTATCCCATGGCCCAGACAGAACGCTGTGTATTTCAGAGGGAGTGAAGGAAAGGTATCCTCCTTTAGCATGCGTGTTAGGAATGGTTGAAAGCTTTCATGGAAAGAATTTTTAGCACCAATTAGAGAGATGTAAATTGACATCATGCTGCTAATTAAATCTTTGTAAGCCTTGCACGGTTTAGACTTAATTTGTCAAGTTAACATTTTAACAGGTTACACCACAAATCATAAGGTACTGCTTATAAAACAAACAATTTTGCCCCCTCTGTGCTTGCCAGACCATTATCTTTATTATTATAACCAGTAATCCCCCACAAATGGGAGAACACTAGCTCACAGCACCTGAAAGCCTGGATCCTTGACCTTGGCAGTTGCATCAGTGGAAGAAAATCTCTGTGTACTTCCTTCTCCCCTCTACCTTTTCCTTTTCCCATTTTCAAATAAAATAAAAATAAAAAATCTGTATCTTTTCTTCCAGAAGCCCAAAATCTCTGGGCTCCACTAAACCACAGGCCCATCTAGAGGGGCTGGGATTTCATCCAGAACATTTAGAAAATGAACTGGATAGGTGAAGGCAGCCTCAACTCATTGTCAAAGGCAGCAGCAGAGTGGGGAGGACCCTACATTGATGAAAACTACAGCTGCACAGCTGGAATCATGGTGATGGCAACAGTGCAATTAATGGCAAGTTACCTCTGAGTGCTTGATGCTACCCTGTAATCTCACAAGAATCCAAAATATTAGCCAGATTCTCCATTAGTTTGTGCTTACTCTACCTATTTATTACTCATTAAAACACTACTAATCTAAGTTTAGTGGCATACCATGTTCAATTTCCACGGGCTTAAACAGTTATGCAGACTGCAACAATACCAGCCATAGCATGCATCTTAGAAATCCCTCTTACTGCATTAACGATCTACTGTTAAGATCAAATCAATTTACCACTTTCAGAAGTTGAGACTTGTGAAGTATTGATCACTTCCACTGCCTACTGTACATTTAAATAATGTATCCTATACCCAGGCCTCAGAGTAAAGGGCACATCCTCTTGCTACTTCATCATCTCTACAGCTATAGATTTTGCCATTATTGTATTTGCCTTGTGTTACACTGGACTAAGATCGTATTTTTGATTTATAGTAGCAGACAAGCAATTTATTCTGCTGTTCACTTTTTTTAGTTGTTTAAGTGGGAGTAATATACAGCAGCAGATACTTGCCTAAGTCACTAATATCTTCTATTAAGTGGTATATATTTTTCTTTAAAGAACAAAGACATCTAACAATTTGAACACAAGGAAACAGTGTGAACTGCAGAAAATGGCAGCATCGCACCACCATCTGCTAACAGTGATTAGTTGCTGTATTATACACCCAAGAAAATACTGAATGCTGGGTTTCCTCGAGGCAACTGTCCTGCCTCTCAGAAATGAATTAGTCCTGTTAAAGCAAAGACCAAACAGTTACCCAAGTACACAAGGTCAGACTAAAAGTCATTCTGACAGTAAATTTAAAACCAGGGTTAGTGTTTAAATCCAATACTGTCATCACATCCCAGGTTTCCCTGCTTCCCATCACATGGAGGAGGGAGCAATGGGTTGTTTTTGTTTCTGTTTCTACGTTTGCAGAATGAGAGCCCAAGCAGATGCACAATTTAAAGCCTCACCTGGGAAACACCAGAGAGATAGGCCTTGCAGTAATTAATAGCAGGATCACATGAGATGCCAAGAGGTTGCCGTCCTGCTTGGACTATGGCAAAGAAGTACCACATGCTTCTAAACCAGATGAGGATGGGATGTTTTTTTCTAATTTTGCAGATTATCACAGGGTGCTGGGTAACAGAGGATAAGGTGCTTGTGCTTCCCCTTAGTAAACTACTTATGTAGCTCCAAAGGACTACAGAGACCACAGTCCAGAATAAACTACTGGATTTGTTGCAAGAAAACCTAGTCAGGACTTTTATCTACAGAAAATATCCACCTTTGCTATTCTATAAACATTTTTCCTTCTAGCCAGAACAGCACTGTTGCCATCTCTATCAGTTTTCCTTCTCTTAAACAGCTTCCACAAAGCATTCCACTACAGAGTTCCCTATGTCTGGAAACTTCAGGAATTGCCCTCACAGTATACCTGGATCCTTCCCCACCAGATAATCTTTCAGCTACTGCTGTGATCAGCTGCAATACTAGATCTCCTGTCAGATGGAAATACTTCACTAAAAGTCCACAGATGTATTCACAATGCATAGTCCATACTTCAAAACTACTTTTCAAAAGATACTGTTTTAAAAGAAAACACAGAAACATTAAATAACAGGAGGAAAAAAAAAAATGTGATGAAATACCTCTAAAAAAGCACTACCAAGTTTAGTATTTGTACTGAAGTACAAGCTTCTTGTTCTACAGATATACACTCTAACACTTGCTGATGCAAATGAAAGGATTGTATTGAACAAGCAGAAAACTACCACAGCAGAACACATGGCATACCACTGTAGGAAGAAAAAAAGACAAAAAAATGCTTAGGATTATTGCATTGAAAGGCTCCAAAAATCTTTCTAAAAAAAATTATTTCATATACTTGAAAGTGATTCCTGCCTGTTTTACATCTTAAGTTTATGAGGGGGAAAATAATATTTGATCAAATCCTTGAAGAAAATTAGAAAACAACAACAATAAAAAACTTTTAAAATATGTGCATGCAGTTCAAAGTGATGTAGAGAGAGCGTGACTGATAAACACACTGGGCTATGCGTGTTCAGAGCCACTAGATCACACAAGTCCTTATGTTCTCACTTGGTTCGTGTGTTCGGAACAGACAGTTCATTTTCAAAGGATCACAAGCACACAACTTAAAAGTCTGGGACTTCAAAACTGTGTAATTTTTTGTTGTGAAAGTTTCCTCCAGTGAAAACAATTCCTCTGGAGACTCACTTAAATTAGAACAGCACACTTGGGAGCATGGCTGCACAGAGCTCTCATGTTAGCAGTTGAGCTATGTTAACTCTGCTTTAGTCAACAAAGAACAAGAAACAGGACTGCCCAAGTAAAAAAGTCCATGCAGCTAAGACCCAAGTTAGGGACAGTATTCTAGTCAGTTCTGCATTGAGAACATACTTCTTTATTTACCTATCCCCTCAAAACCAAGTGCCCTTTTTTTCTGCCATATGAAGTTGAGGGTTTCCTTTTCATTATAATACCTCTGAGAGAAGGCAGCAGACAAATCTGCAGTTTGCATCCCTGAGGATGAGGAAAGTCAGTTTCCACCTCAAGCACGTTAACTGAGGCTTAGAGGCCAAAGATACCCATCATAAGCAGAATTTGTTCAACACAGCCTAACATTACAGGTAGAACTAGGAATTTGCTAGCACAGCTGAGGGTTGTTTTTCAGTTTACAATGAATTTATCTAGTGGATCTGGCATTTTGAAAAATAAATCCAAGCCAAATACAGCCATAACAAAAAGTAACACCACTTACTTACACTAACCTAAGCACAGGCTAAAAACATTTCCTGATTGATGGTATCACCATCCTCAACCTTCATTCAACATAAGCATACAGAACTGTCCCCATAACATTAGGCAACACAGAACAGTTCTAGGTAAATACCCCAGCTCTTACAGACACTCGCAGCATCTCTGCCAAACCTCACAGCACAGCCTGCTCACCCAGTGCCATACACCCCAAACCCTGCTAACTTGCTCACCCTTTTCCTTTAAAACCTCCGTGTCCCACAGGTGCTGCCGGTCTCTAGTGACCATGGAAGCATGTCCAGCTGCTCCTCCAGGCAGGCAGGCTGCTGCCTCCAGCCCCAGTATGGGGACCTTCCCCAGCCTCAGCAGCAACTGCCCTACACTTCACTGGCCCTTTCAAAGGCTGGGGTCAGAGCACACAGCAGCTCATATGGGAGCAGTGTATTTAGGCTCTGAGACAGCACAAGCTTGACTTTAACATGACGTTTCATACTCCCAAATTTCCACTGATGGTACGAGCAACTTCTCCCTTGGGGACCAACAGGCACCAGGAGCATCCTGCATGCCTTGGCGCTCTGAACTGCTGCGCTGAAGCAGTGCAGCTTCAAAGCAGACATTCATTTCAGTCACAGTCATTTTAAAACCTCTATTAGCTTCTTATAACCTTTGAACAGCTGCCTTGGCTGGAGCTCTCATAACAGATAGAATAACTCTGAAAGAGCTCTAAGAGGTAACCCCTACCTTTTTCCCATTTCTGAAGTGACACCACTGGAGGATTGCCCCTTCCCTTTAAACTTTTTCTGTATTTCTTGAGCAGCAATGCAGAAACAGAAATACTGCCCTTCATCACGCAGGCAGATCACCAAAGGTACAAAGGAACTGGTGGAGGAAGTGTAGTTTTACAAGTTTCTTTGCTATAACTCTAGTTTATGCATTAAAATATTGCATTTATCATCTATGGATAAGATGCTTTTACTCAAGAAGACCAAATCATTAAATCTGCTTGTAATAAGGAAATGTATCTCTCAGTGCCTCATGGATATTTTGTCCTACTGCCTTCATTCCCAAGTCTCCTCTCTCAGAATCTGATCTGCAAAGATTCGCATATGGAAAATTAACCACATTCAGGACTGAGCAGAACTGAAGCCCAGAATTATGTGTGACTTTGTCCTTTGCTTCATGAATTCTCAAGTGAAATTTCTCAGGGATCTGGGGACAAACCTTGCCTAATTTTCTCTGGAAATATTTACTTAGAACATTCTAGCTCCCACAGTTCACTAAAAACTATTTTTATTATAATTTTTTTTGTGTCAGTAAGCAATGTTTTTTGACTTTTTGTGGGAAGGTTTATAGAGGATTGTCATAATTTTGTGAACGCTGAAGAAATATTCATGATAATTCAGTGTTTATATTGACGTCAATGTTAATTCTTATATGAACAATGCAGCCTTGACATAATGCTGCTGAGATCCTTAATTTGAATCTGAAAATAATATTTACAGGTCAGGTAGAATAAAGATATAAAAACCTATTCTTTATCAAATGGTAAATAGCACAGGAAAACAAGAATGGAGTCTATAGACTACACTTCATTAAACCAAGCTCGTAATTCTTTTTGAACTACATTGACACAATCTCTGGTTCATCTGATAGGGAATCCAGCTACTGTAGAATTACTCACAGAGTAGCCCTGCTTCACAGTGGGGTTTTCGTTTGAATTTATTTTCAAGAGTAACTCGACTGTGTTATATTGGATGTCAGAAAGAAAGCTTTTTTTAGAAGTAATGAAAAATCCTTGCTGGAAATCTGATGATCCTGATTGCATTTATAATCTAAAAAAATTCCCCCAAACATTCATACATAAAAATTAAATAGTGCAGGAATTTACTGGCACCAGGACTGCACGCTTAAAATATCTAACTGATTTCAATAATCAATTTTTCCTCCTCTGGAAAACAAGGACTCTTTGTTACATTGACAAATCCACAAAAGTGATCTTTTTCATTTGTAGCCACAATTCATCATCTTCAAAAACATGAAGTCACACAAAAGCAAACGTGGTTAAACACATGTAGTGCCAAAATTACCACACAAAGCCCAGAGCATGGCCCAAGGCTCATTCACAGAGCGCAGAGCATAGAAAGGACAGGTGAGAAAACTTCATGTCCTGCCTTGCTGTGCAGCAATGCAAGAGCACTGCTCTTCCTAGGCCCAAAACAGGGCACTGCTCCCAGCCTTGTCTGCAAGCCCAAAGGTGACCTGGATGTCTGCTTTCTGCAGTGCCCCATTTTGTTTCGGTCTCCCTGGAGTGGGAGGTGCGCAGCCCAAGGCTTTGACTACAGAATTAGGCTGTCCCCAGGGTGTTCCTCACCCTGAGCATATGTCTCTCTAGGATCTCCAGCCACCAGCAGTCTGAAGTTTTCAGTTAATCTTTACAGGCATACGCAGTAGTGAAAACGCACAAGATACCTTCAGATTTCTTAAGTTCTTAAGGAAAGAAAAGTGACAGCAGGTAACAGTGTAACTGTACCTGAAGCCCACCCTTCCCCTTGGATGTTATCAAACGATCTTTTCGCAGCAAACTGGTTCATATGTATCTACAGCTAGTTCTCCGAGTGCTTTTCTTCAATAAGAAAATCATCTGGATTTAATGATATTCCTGTTATTAGCCTTGTATAATGCCTTGCATGAACTTCTAGCCTTTTTTGCACGTAAAAAGAAGTGACAGATGGCTAAAAAGCTACAAGTCAGCACATGTACGTAGGGTTCATCATCTCACATTGAACTAACAGATTACATGCAGCCATACTCCCCTAAATATCCCACTTCAGTATAGAAAGGTTTTACTTCCTACTCTACAGCCAAACCAATGAGAAGGGGAATAATGCTACCAATCACAGCACAGACTGTAATTACCCTCCCTTTAAGTAATTCCAACATGTTTCCTCTTAAGTCACCTCAAATCATTAGGTATCAGAATGTAAATACCTAAAACCAAGCTCTACATATTTCAACTGAAGGAAAAATTATCTGTTGAGGTCTGATTATATCCTTCAAACTACCTCAGTGAATCTGGAAGTTAATAACTACCTTCTGTCTTCTCTAATACTGCCCAATACTTGTAAACCTTTTTCTTATTTCAATAAATGATCAAGGAAAAATCTAAAGCACCTTTTAAATTTGAAATTGAAATCTTATAATTCACAGTTAGCTTTCTGCTATGCAGTGATCTGTCATTGACAGAAATACAGCTGACACATTGCTATATACAGCATTCCTGCACAGCTTTTAGAATGAATCACCCTTTTTCTGCCTCATGTGTTTTGATATTACACAGTATGATGCAGGATTAGTTAGGACAATGTATAATTATATTATCGGTCCATTTATCAGTTGTGGTATTTCCTGTGAACACAAGTATCATCTCTTCTTTTTAATAGAAATGAGATTTCCAATTCAATGCATGCTTGCCCAGTAGGAAAAGGAAAGCCAAAAAAAAAAAAAAAAAAGATTTTTTTGTGAGTGTTCTGCTCAGCAGAAATAAACACACTGCTTGCTGCCCAAACACTTCTTAATGAGGCTCATACACAGCTCATACATGTAATGAAAAAATGTGGGAACTTTTTAAAGGAAGATTATAATTTTGTTCTCCCAACTTTGAAAAAAAGGGTTGATGGGTTAAGACTCATGGTGGCTAAAATATTTTTCTGTCATGATGTGTTGAAATGGTTTCTTAATATGTTGGTTCTGTCATTAAGATACCAGAATTATGAAATTTCTATTTATGTGCAACCAGAATGAATTGTTTTACAGCTTCATTTTCTCCAAGTCAACTTCATCTGTATTTTAATTTACTAGAGGTAACTGATTATCATGGAATAAATGCTTTGTACTGAAAAATATTAATTCACTGACTTAATGGGATCAGAATGGTTTTTTTTTCTCTCTTTTTGGATAAAGTTTTACCTTCCTAAGCATTTTAAAACTAATGTATCAGGCTCTAAATATTTTATGGTCTGTATTAAGCACTGTTTGGGGTTCACGTCCCTTTAGACTCCAACATAGTACATTATACTATACAAAGCAATTTGCCCAGAGTAATGAGTTCTGAACTAGCTTCATGAAGACCAGTATTGAATTGTTGCTGCTGCAGGCAAGCATTTGATTCGATAAAAAGTATAGTGGGGAAGGGGCTGCCGTGTTGCTGCTCATGCTATTTGTCTTGGAACTAGCAAAGGCATGAATATTTTTTAACTAACAGGGGGTACTAGCTGCATGGCCCATAGAAACCAATCCAAATTTACAGCTCAGAGTACACAAACCCATATTTTTAAATACTCAATATCAACGTGGCTATATAGTGTAATCTAGTAGATAATTAGACAAAAAAATATTATGGAAAATTGATGCGATGTAAAGGAAATAGAAAAATCTATGCATTTCAAGCAACCAATACCCTCAAATTGAAGATCAGAGCTAACTGAATAAAAGCTGGAAAATTAATTCAGATAATATCCATGTTTTATTAACCTCATGTCTCTATGCTCCTATGGTATTTACTTATACCAATCCCATTTACCAAGGTAATTTTTATTTTATGAGTGTTATTTTTCCATGTGCATAGCTGTCTACCTTTTTTAGCTGCTCGTATCTAGATGTGCATAAGATATACTAGGTTGAAAAATTTTGGAATTTACTGAACATGGAGACACTTTCAGAATCCAAGAATATTATTTTCTAGTAAATGGGCCTATTCTCTCATGAAAAAAATAGCTGCTCGGGAAAAAAAAATGTTATCCTCCAATGTACTAAATTTACATCTGTAGCATATTCTATACAAACATTTTGAGGGTTCCCTTATGTACAGAATGAATTGAAACCATCTCCGAGTATAGTAGTACTGACAGTGGAGTTAGCTGGTAATTCATGCTCTGCTTAGGGGTAAGAACAAATTCATTTGTGAAACTCCAGAGAGGTGAGACTGAAACCCTCAAAACCTTGACCTGAAACATGCTTCCCCCATGTTAGCACCGAGAAGGGACAGAGAAAAAGTCATTGCAGTCATGTCCTCTGTGAAAGGCTTTGACAAGATGCAACAGACAAAAGGAAAATAGTTATTTCTGTTATCTTAATTTCCTATGAGTTTGCAGAAAGACTTCCAGATTTCTAACTTCTCACCAAGGCAGTGAGGCACTATAAGCATGTTTAGGAAGAGCTGTTAATTCTGCCTTGTAAGCACAATGCAGAAAACCATTTTGGAAAAAAAAAAAAAGGTGGGGGGAAGGAGTAAATAAAAAGACTAAGTTCTCTCTGCATGTTCCCTGCTGCCTTTAACAATTTCAGCTAAAACAGTTGTATTGCTGGTAGAGAATGTTTCCATTTCAGCAGTGGTTGTTATGTGAATATTGTGTCCTGCCCTCTGCTATCCTCCCAGACCAGCCACCCATTTCTAAGCACACCCAGGAGCCCTTTGACCCCCTGGCCATGCCAAATGGCCCATTGCCATATTCTGTGGCCATATTCTAATTCAACAGGCAGGAACCTTTCATAGGAGGAGAGAGGTGGCAGTAGTATAAAAGTTTCCAGTTAACATTACTGGAAATAATATTAGCATTTTACAGCTCTGGTGTAGGGCCAGATACAGTATGAATGAGATAAAAACTGTGTCCCGACTTTGGTCTAACTGTGTAGCTATGTGAGCCACTTTCTTTCTCATCCTGCCTGTGATCGAAAATGCTTCAGAGTGTGCTTGTTGGATGCATGCCTTACCATGTCTCCTGCTGTGTCCTTTTTTTCTAATCTGAAATACAGTAGGCCAAGGTTTACTGACCAACTACACTGTACTATGCATCTGGAACAATTTGTTATTATTTGAAGCAATGACAACAAGTCAAACAATGCTAACACCAGATTTCTGGGCAGCTTCAAGGGTACATGCCTCTCTGGTTCTCACTTTCCCACATCTGCTAAACAACTTCACTTTAAATTACTTTCAGTATCAAAAACTGAACTTTTTTCAAAGCATATGGTAAGCTTTCACTGCAAGTAAATCATGCTGCTCTTATTATTTTTTAACAGAAGTGGGATGCTTAATTTCCTGTACACGATTCTGGTAATGTAACCCATCTAGTCCAAGCATAGAATTGTTTAGAAAACAAACATTTTTTGAAGATGAACTAGTAGCTGCAGGCTTAATGCAAGCTGTAAAACAGAAAGACCATGAAACACTTATGATAAAGAGATAGTAATATATAGAGCCATCGTCTTGATTCTTACATCAAAGATTTGTGGTTAAAATCCTGAAAAGTGCTATGCTTGTTGATAGCAAAATATTAAGTTTCTTAATCATTACAATTTTTCAAATTAACCTCCAGCTTCTCAGGACTAAAGCCTTGCATGTGAAATTATATGCTATCAGACTACTCATGTAATTTTCAGTTTTGATATAATTGAAACATGGGATCAAAATATTAGTTCATTCTCTCATTTTGTCTTTCAGAATTGTACATAGTTCCTTCATCTGAGCTCAAACCATTCTCAGGGCCTGACTCTGGGCACTTTTGCCTAGCCTCAGATCAGCAACAAAGGGATGATGAGATTGCAGAAGCTATAAAATAAAGGCAAATTCAGTGAGGGTTTTCTGCTAAATAAGAAATTCCCAGTGAAGAATTCAGTAGTGTCAGGCTGTTCTCCTTGCCTGCATGACTGATGTCTCCTAAAGCTGGAAACCTCTTCTTTGCCACAGCACACACAGAAAAGTCCCTCAAACAACAGCAAGTCAAATAAGAAGGGAGCAGCATGGCAACTAGAGACATCCTCGTCTTTTTAAATAACAGGGGCATTCAATAAACTAATGGGACTATTATGCAGTGGAATGCTGTTTCAAAGAAACAGAAAAGAAAAAGTAATGTTTTTCTTAGAGTATCACAAGTTGGAAGGGGCCCACAAGGATCATCGAGTCCAAGTCCTGCATTACACTGCACTGTCAAATTAAACTTTAAAAAATCTGTAAATTTATTGTGGCTTCATTTAAATGTGACTATATATAATCTGCTCAAAAGCATTTTCAGTTTTATGGCCACAATGATTTATTGGCTATACAGTAATATACACTAAATAGCTCCTATAATACTTTGGTATAGATATTTTGCTGTACGAGTCATCAGTTAACCTTCCCAAAAACTAGTTTTACAATACCTCAGTATGCAACACCATTCATCTTTCTCTACATTCTAATTATTCTGAAAGAACTGGGGAGCTGTTAAGTCTTCCTTTTAAAAAAATTATATTTCTTTGCATTCAGTTCCAAACCCTAAATTGTTTTTCTTTCTAATTTAGCATCAAGAACATTGAATTGTAAGTGTAAACCGTGACAGGCTGAGAGCAAGCCTACTTTTCACTGGCTAAGGAGGGTAAAGCTGTTGAGCTATCACATCTGGAGAAACAGACTCACTGTGCTTTCCTTACCATGGGAGCAGAACCATAGACTCTGAGGGTATCTGGAAAGACTTTCATCAAAAGCATGAAAAATGAGTATCTTCCATTTTGATTTTTTATTTTTAGAAAATCAAATAGATCCCAATATATTAGCCTGTCTGAAATAAAATAAGAATGACCTTAAGAGGAAACAAAACCACAGCAAAGACAAGGCTCTCTCATGTACAATATTAAAGTTTCTGTGAGAAACAAGGTGGAAGTTACTAAGAGGAAGATGCTTCCCCATGCATCTTCCCCTTAGTCCATTTTTTAGTGAGTCTTAAATTTTATTTATGTATTTATTTTTAGCATGCTGCAGAAACACATCTGCCCAACCAAAGGTGCAGTTCACTGGAGCTCAAAATCTGGTCTAAGAAAGACTGAAGCACAGGTAAAGAGAATCCAAGCCCTTCAAATGTGTGCTGTGTATGCTAGTCGTGCTGGGTAAAGGAATAAAAGGAAGGAGCTGTTGCTGTATCACTCCAGTTTGAAAGACACACCTATCTGGGGGCAAAACAACTTGCTTGAATAAAATTTCATGAAGCCTAACAGACTAAGAGGTCTACAGGAAATAGAGTCTACAGCTTAGAAATCCAGAGTTTTTCACTGTATAAGCATGTAAACCTCCTTCAGCAAAATGTCAAAGGCAGCCAGGTCTATCATCTTAAAGATGCATTAAGGAAAGACTGACAGAGACTTAAATTACCGTTTACCCTGAAACAGAGAAGACAAATACTCCGTACCACACAAGGCAGGAGTATCTCAGCTAACTATAACTAAGTGCCGCACACAATCTCACCAGGCAGCAGTGCTCTGCACAGGCTGAATCACACTTGTGCAGCTCTTCCACTTGTCCATTCGTTATCCCCACACTGTCTCGGGTATCTCTGCAGGGCAGTGTGATGCAGCCTGTCCCATCAGACCTCTCTGTACTGTCTCATCATATGCTGTACTGTGACATCAGTGCCCTGGGTGCCAGCAGTGACAGAGGAAGGGTGTAATAAATGACCTTTTCTGACTCGCCTTAACCCAGGTCATAAACAGATTCACACAGAGGGCTGCAGCATCCGCAACCTGCTGCACAGTGCTGCAGGGCCCTTCTCAAAGCACATCCTGACTTGCTCTGGAAAGAGAGTTGTTTAGGGGAGACAGGGTATGGTTCAGACCAAGATGTCCTAAAAAGCCTCCTCTGAAAGACAAAGAACTGAAATGACTGAACCCAGCAGACTACAAAAAATATTGTAAAAATAAAAAGGCATTGTAAATTATTACTATTTTAAACATCCTATGATTTTTTTCAGCCAACCTAATTTTAAGTCCTAACTCTGTTTGCTGAGTGTAGCTGACAATGGCAATTAAATAGGAATAAAAACAGGGCAGAATTCAGTTCATCCTGATAAATGCGGAACATTAGGGCTTTCTGGGGCTCAAAAGTCATTAAGCCTGGAAATATATTATGTTTGCATGCACGGACCAATCAGTCTACAGAGAGTTTTGCTAAAATTCAGAAGCAGATTATGAGATGAAAGCCATTTGTTCAATAAAATTAAAAAACAAACAAACTAAATCTCAGCGCCAATGCCAGATTTCTACTCTTCAGTTACCAGCGCTTGTTCTGTCTTGATGGTAGTGTTCCTAGATCCATCTAGATTCCACACAGCATTTTGTACACTGAAACAATGTATGCCATATTGTTGCTGAATTTATGTAGTGTAATTACTTGTTACTCCATTCATGAATCTTGCTTTGCTGTCACATACTTCAGGCCTGCTTAAGTGCTGGAACAGCAAGCACCACAAGAAAAAATGGCCAAGAAGTGCTATTCCAAAACTACTACTTGCTGTGACTGAAGAGATCTTCACTACTCGTTTTTCTGTTTAATGTACTCTTTCTATCCTGACTGGTTATTTATTTGCATAGTCTCCCCCAGTGAGGCAGTTATTGAGCAGACTGAAGTAATTAATGGAATTAGAATATATGGCAATGAAGCCTTTATGAAAGGGAAGAGGGAGAAATTCATTGTGGATATTATATGTCTGAAAAGGGAAAATAAGACAGGTACATTATTTTTATACATATTTGTCATATATTGCTGCTGGTCACATTGGTTGTGTAAATGTTCTTTGGTATAAGTATGCCTCTAAAGAGAGTGCTGGGAATCTTGTGCTGGTAGCTGTATTATGTAAGTATACTGTCAGATAGAGTGACTCAGGAAGTAGCTCTTAGTTGGGGAAGAAAAAAAAAAGAATTAATTTATAATTTTAGTGCAGGAATTCTTCTCTGGAGGCATAACACAGTGCTTAAAATAATGAGAATCACTGCCTAGAGGTATCTTTTACCAAAAAAGAGCTCTAGTCTAAAATTGCAATGCCAGAAACACTGCCCTGAGGAAAGTTACAACACTATGATGAAAGACTGAAATTAATTTCTGCAACATAAGAAAAATTCTACCATGCCTCTGAATGGATGCCATTATAAATCTAGGAACCTTGGTGCCCTAAAGACAGATCCTACTCCAGCACCACATACTAACAATGCAATGGTGGAAATCTGGTTGTGACAGTAGAAATACAGTATTTTGGTAACGAGGATTTCTTCCACTGAAGGCTAATGAAGATCTGTACCATTTAACAATGATCACTACAACCCTCTTCATTACTGTTTTGAAGATTGTTCTGTTTCACAGATGGCCTAGTAACTGGGGTACTTCAACACCTAGCACTTCATTCTGTAGAGAAAGGCGGCCTTTGAGATGGTTCACCAAGACATGTCATCCTTTCTTTGCAGCAACTTTAAAAAACCATTCATCCCGAAGGACGTTATGAAAGGCTAACTTGCTACTAGTTACATTTGAGACTCCTCTATTAGAAGGCTTTCCTCTAGAAATGATGAATGCACAGGTCATGATGATTTACACCAGAAGTCAGCTGAGGAAGCTACTTTGATATCAGAACTAATGGCATCATTCCTTTTCTAAATTGAGATGCTATCTGCAGAAAGGTTTGACCGGAAGCAAGAACTTCATCATTTTACCACATCACATCAATAAGTCACACTCCTTTATCGACCATCAACAGGCTCACAGAATTGAAGAGAGTATTGTAGGACAAAAGTTAGTCTTTAAACAGACTCCAATTAAGTGACTCAGTATTAGAAATATACATTAGAAACATACAGCAATCATGTAATAGGAATAAAATTGATGCCATTCTTGTGCACCTTGATGGTATGTCCAAAAACCTGTCTGCTCTATCGGTATCAGTTGATCAAGAAAAAATAAATATTACCTCTTTTCCCAACCTTATCCTTTCACATCAATTCTATGAATAAACTGGAATTAAATTTTAACACTATGGTCAGTTACGATCTGAGGTTAACAGGGTTGTCATGTGCAGTTCTGAAACTGGAGGACTGATCACATGATGACTCCATATGTGTTACTGTGGATGACTGGAATGAAAAGACTCAAGGGGTAATATCAAAAGGAGAGTTATCAAAATCAAGAGGCTACTAGCATTATTCCTCAGAGACTGATCTTGGAATCTATGACGTAAAATTAGAAATCACTGCCAATCCCGAGGACCGTGGGATGAAATTTAAGAGTATATAGTGTAATCTTTTTTTGTAGCTTTTTTTTTTTTTTGATTCAATCAAAAGGTGAATGTAATATTAGAATGGATGAAGTGAAACATTTTTATTAGGCACAGGAGAATATTAACACTATGAAATGAGAACACAGGAGAGACCTAGTTTGGCATGTTTCTATCTTGAATAGTTCTGATTATCTTTGTTTAACATGGATGTAAATGAAACAAAAATATGAAGAAGGGTTACTGTTGGAAGTATTTGTCTTATGAAGGGAAACTAGAAGAGATTGGCTTTGCTTAGTCTGCCTAAATAGAAACTCAGGGATGGACATGAACAGTGTGATGATCTCCTCGCTAAATGCTGAGCCATGAATGACTGTTGTCTGAAAAGGCAGAAACACTTCTCAAATACAAATTAGCCTGACACATCTGCATGTGGGCAAATCTGTCCAGGACAGTATGGAGCAACACTTCCATTTTGACCTTATTGTGTATTTGACCGCAGTAACTCCCTAGTGTACATCTTATTTACATATTTATATTCTTTACGTTTTAGTTCATTTAAAGAAGTCCGATAAAATTAAAAACAAAAATGTATAGGATACTAGGGATTAGTGGCAGTGTAATTAATGAGAAGCTATCAAATAGATATGGTAATTACAATGCTCTCTGGGACAAGGTGTTTAATGGGACAATTCAGAGTACAGCCAGGGTATTTAATACCTTGGAACTCATTTTACATCTGCTTTATTAGAAATGAAATGTGAATACTTAAGCACTGGTCTTGCTTTCATTGTTCAGGAAATAGAGCTTATAATTATCTCCATAATGCAGGAAAGCATTGAAATATTTTGCCTTGTATGTATAGCAACAGTGTTTGGCTCACAATGCAAATCCTGCAGGAGCCTAAAATATAGGAAGATCAAAAAGAAAACTGTAAAATAATACAACTACAATGTAGTGAAGTGTTACATATAAAATCTTGTGTGCTTAAAAATAAATATCTTTCCTGTCTAAAGAAAAAAAAATTTAAAAAAAAAATGAACAAACTGCCTCTTCAGTTTCAGGGAAACCAGCAGTCCTTGCCAGAAGAATAAATCAGACAGTAGGAGACAAAAACTATTATAGATTCACTGTGTGAAAAAGCGACCTCATTGAAATTGGCTTGAGCATTGTGGATGAATGCCCAATGGCTCGAAACAGATCTAGTTTAGTCAACCTTATCTTCTTCAACAGGAGATATTATGAAACATATAACCT
The DNA here is from genome assembly GCF_040182565.1 of Anser cygnoides. NCBI lineage: Eukaryota > Metazoa > Chordata > Aves > Anseriformes > Anatidae > Anser > Anser cygnoides. Next base: position 19,847,786 of record NC_089884.1, on the reverse strand, counting down.
ATAAGGTCAGCACTACAAGGTCAAAAGAATGTGTTGTCATGTCCTATGTACCGTACTTTTAAATGCAAACCGAAAGAGAGAAATAAAGTAACATGTCATTTGTTGAGCAGCTAGGGACAATTATACAAGAGAAGCTGGAAAAAGAAAAGAAAAAAAAAAAAAGCAAGGGGAAAAAAAAAAGATTGAGATAATAGCTGAAATCCAGCAACCATGGATTTGTGCCCCAAGTGCTGCACACTGTATTTTAGCCCCTGAAGCTGTGTTTAAGCCTGGTCTGCCTCTTAGACTATTTCAAAATAACAGAAGTCATCACAGATGATTGTGTACAATATCATAAAATCACCATACCACTTCAGTTCCTCTCCCCTCTTATCTGCTGGACTGGCACTGTAAATCAGGCATGACTAAATTAGCTAAAGACTAATGGACTAGATGCCAAGATACAGCTGTGTGCCTGGAGATGCTAAAGCTTGCAGAGGAAATTCTTGTCCTATTCACCGGTAGCATCTGCATCCTTATGTTGAAACTAGTACTACAGCCAACCTAAACTAATGTATTTCTGCTTTTGTAAGGAGTTAGCAATGTCCCTGCCTACTGCCTACTGAGCCACAGCTCTGTACACCATTTAGATTATTACCAACTGCCTTAAGAAAAAAGGAAAACAGAAAAGGTAAAGTGAAAGAAAAGTCATTAATGGTATTCCTACTATCTAAGAAAGAGCTGTGGGGAAAAAAAATGCCATTGTGTTGGAATGGAATGGAATGGAATGGAATGGAATGGAATGGAATGGAATGGAATGGAATGGAATGGAATGGAAAGGAAAGGAAAGGAAAGGAAAGGAAAGGAAAGGAAAGGAAAGGAAAGGAAAGGAAAGGAAAGGAAAGGAAAGGAAAGGAAAGGAAAGGAAAGGAAAGGAAAGGAAAGGAAAGGAAAGGAAAGGAAAGGAAAGGAAAGGAAAGGAAAGGAAAGGAAAGGAAAGGAAAGGAAAGGAAAGGAAAGGAAAGGAAAGGAAAGGAAAGGAAAGGAAAGGAAAGGAAAGGAAAGGAAAGGAAAGGAAAGGAAAGGAAAGGAAAGGAAAGGAAAGGAAAGGAAAGGAAAGGAAAGGAAAGGAAAGGAAAGGAAAGGAAAGGAAAGGAAAGGAAAGGAAAGGAAAGGAAAGGAAAGGAAAGGAAAGGAAAGGAAAGGAAAGGAAAGGAAAGGAAAGGAAAGGAAAGGAAAGGAAAGGAAAGGAAAGGAAAGGAAAGGAAAGGAAAGGAAAGGAAAGGAAAGGAAAGGAAAGGAAAGGAAAGGAAAGGAAAGGAAAGGAAAGGGAGAGAAAACAAGTTACTTCAATCACAGTGTGCAAAGTTTAATGACAAGGATAAAATGCTGTATACCACAATATTTGGGAGAAAACTTTGCTCTGTCCTGCCAGAAATCTGCTCACATTTTGACATAATGGAACCTTCCTTGACAGCTACAAGGTCCTCACACTAAAAATTCCCACATTTGGAGAAGCTGGAGGCATCTAACACATATCCCTGTTAAAAGTATTCATTGGAGTAGTCTCACCTGGCAAAACATGGCTTTGACAACACCATATAAAACATGGCTAGAACAGTAATTTCCTTTTTTTCAGTTTTCTTCTAACTGGCACGTATGTGCAAAAGATTGCAAAGAAGTGCCAGTTGAAAGTTCAGGCCCAGGGACTGGACACGAAACAAAAATTGTGAAGGATGCAAAGAATCACTGCCCTGTGCCGGGCCTCAGAGACATAGTGCAAAAAGAGGCACGCATTAAATGACATGCATATGGACATTGCTTTTCCCAGGCTATTGTGTTCTTTCCAGGTGCTGAGCAGCCCATGCTACTTTACATCTGTTAGAAGGACTGCTGCACAAGTGCAGTTAAAATATGCATTTTCTTGTTCTGCAACACCCAGTTCTGTACTGCTTGTGCTGTGAGTTCACTCAGATTCATTCAGTGTGGCAGAATCACTTGGACAATGCATGATTTATTTGCAAAGAAAGGTCCCTTTGTTCAGTCCTTCAAAATCTTCAAGCAATCCCTGCTTCAAATTATGTTTGTGATCTCAGATTTACCAGATATGAAGCTTGTTCACTAAATTTAGTCAGAGTAGGTTTATGCTACTTTCCTTTGTCTTTCTTGAAGATCTGCAAGGAGAAATGTGGTTTTGAAATGTAAGGACAGCACATGGGGAAACATGGACAGCAGAAAAAACTGAACATACTTCAGTGAATTTTTATGTGCCAGTGTTACCTACATGACTTTCCCGGAATTCTAAGTTAAGGCCGCCTCAAGGACTTGTCACTGCCTGTTATGAAGAAAAAGACAGTATGAACCACAACATGGGAGAACACAAAAACTCTAAAAAGAAAACAATTTATCAGGAATTCAGTGAGCCATCCTCCACTAAAATTTACCATTGTTGAATTCAGTGAGGCCAGACATGCACACTACCCTCAGGCTTGACAATCTGTCAGAAAAGAGTGCTAGTCTCCCATGCCATTTTACATTTGTATATGAAATAAATCATGAAACGTTTTTTCAGGCCTGAAAATGCTATTCATGCTCTAAAGCTTCTGACAGGACAGGCAGAGTCCATTAATGATTTGCCTGGGAAAAAGCAAATGGATATGTACTGTGTGGACGTTCAGGAAAAAAAAGTATTCCAAAAACACTTAACCACATTGGAAATTCTCCTGCATTGGGCTCCTGCTATAAAATCAAAAGCCTGACTTCTCAGCTCTTGTGGTACTTTTCATCTTCAAAACAGCTTGTAAGAACTACCTAGTCCTCACAGCAGCATAGTGAAGTGCATGCCTGTTATCTCCATGTCTCGATGAAATTGAGTCACCTCACTCAGAGGTCTGACTCACAGTCAGTTACGAAACTGTAATCCCTGGCTCTTGGTGCCTCCTTCCTGCTGGCAAGAATATGCTTCTGTCCTGGTTGAACTTGGCTGTTTAAAATGACTTAGGACTTTGGAAATTACTACTCAGTGGCAATATAAATAGGTTGCTTTCAAGAGTTAAGAAGAAGAGCAAGAGGAGAAAGAAATTTAATATGCACTACCCCTAGATATGAAGCAAATAAATTCATGGACACAAACACATATTTGAGCGTGACAAGAGCAGAGCTGTGAAAATATTTTGCATTCATTCTCAGTGATCAAAAATATTTGGAAACACTTGCACCTACCGACACAAAAGAAAGCAGCTGCTCCTAAGCTGAATGCAGAAATCTGTGCATAAAGCATGAAAGGAAATGTTTTGATGTCAGCACAAAACCACTTCCTAAAAACAAGTTCTATACACTGCCACGTAGACAAAATGGCGATCCTTCATCTGAAATGCTGTGTACACAATCCCTTTATATGTAGTTATGAAAGGCCAAAACATTTACTTATGTAAAATATTTACCATATTTTTATGTTCTTTATGATTATAAAGTCACCTGCTGTTACATAGCAAACCCTTCATTATATAATGTTACATGCTAACATACTAATGCTATTTATTTATTTCATTATATAGCATTACATGCTAATATATTAGGTCTACTAATGAACAGAAAATAACATACTGAAAATATCTTCAGAATCACTTTTTTTTCAGTCAGTTTGATAATTTATGCATTTTCTAGATACCTTTTTCAGTCCACATCAAACTAACATCTTCACTAACTTTACTGAAATTATTAACTTCCTCAGTTAGCGAAAAGTTACATTCATTATCACAAATGCTTTCACAGGTGCAGTTGAAGGGTTACATGGGGTACAACACTACATATGGACAGCCCACTTCAATTCTCTGATGGTAACACTTCCTCAGCAGGAAAAAAAAAATCCAATACAATATTATTCTCAATTCTTGTGAATTTGAAAAAAATACTATGTCGAAAAACGATCCAGAGGTCAAAACGACTCATGGAAGAATGGATCAGCAGTGAAAGAGGAAAAGAGAAACAAAATTAAACAAAACAAAAACAACAACAAAAAGAAGGAATATAGAAAAGGAAATAGAATATTAAGTAAATAAAAAATAAATAAAGGGAAATGGAAAAATTTGAGAAATATAGAGCAAGAAAGCAAGGTATGAATAGAGCAGAAACAAACAAAATGACTCACAAATAAGCAGAAGGCCACTGAAATATTAAAGGAAAGCCATAAAACATTTGGACATCAAATCCAAAAAGACCCATGCTGTATCAGATGAATACTGTGGGTTCAAATCCAGTAGCTGCAGCTACAGAAATGCCAGGAATGATGTAACCTACTTCTTTCTACCCCATTCTCTTTCCTACGGCCTGGTTCCTGCTCCCTACCCTCCACCATGACTGTAAGCCCTGCAATCCAGTCTGCATCCTCTCCTTTTTACCCCTGTTTCTGGTCTTGCTTCCTTCATATTAGGATTTCTTTCTACAAGATACTTGGGATTCCAACTCAGTGCTGTGACGTATCTTGTTGCCCATCAAGTATTCAGGTTTCTGTTCCTACCTGTCCTTTCCTTCACCAGCAGGTTGCTGCCCGTTTCTCTTTGCTTGCCATTCCTTCACACTCGGCTCAGGCCATTCTCTCCTGTTTCCTGCAGACTGTCAGCACAGGACAGACTCTGCCCATGATATTTCACAGACAATATTGCTGTTTGTACATTGTTAATAAAAAAATGTACCATGGTCTCCCAAAATACTGTAATTGTGCTACTTTACAGTAGTAATACAGTGCTACTTAAATGGATTGTAACTAGGACATCAATCTGAAGCAGCCTTTTCTTCAACTAGTTTCTTAAGCTAGGGATCTATCATTTCTACTTTATCTTTCTTCTCTCGTACCTCGGAGCCTTAGTTCTGGAAAACTTCTGAAAGGTCTTGTTTTAAATTCAAAATACTTCTCAAAACGGAACTTTCTTTGGCTGACCAACTTGCAGTGTTTGTATGCAACAATACAGGAAAACTGTTGTCAAAAAAAAAAAAAAAAAAACTTACATCCAGCAATAATCACACATAACAGAAATAAGATTTTGTTGCAAGAGACAAATATAAGACAAAGTATCACCTCCTGCATCCACCAGTTCCAGCACTTTATTTCTGTCATTCAAATGCAAGCCATAAGATGCCACATTAGGAGTCACAAAAGTATCAGCATCCCCTCCTGCATGCATGACACCATGCAAATACACAGGCAATGCAGACATGCCTATCATCTGTTTACAGTCCCTAGAGGATCCAGGAGTCTGGATCTGCACATCAAAAGCAGATTTATTGGACTTTGACTATGTGCTTTGCAACCAATGAATCTTCTGTTGGATTGATTAAAATTGTAGTTGTACAATCTCTGTGATCTAAAGAACAAGGAATCATTTTTCACATTGAAACACTTAACAATTGGACAGACTCAAACTGTCTGCCTCATGGCATTTGTAGCTATTCTTTACACTGTCACATAAATCAAAGGCATGCATTTTGACCCCCCTACACATAATGCAGCAAAATAAGAAGAGATATGACAAAAAGAGCATTGCTGGCTGAATTTAGAGCACCTTTTCAGACAGAAAAACAATAGTCCATAAAAACAAAAACAAAAACAAACAAAAAAAAAACTATACCTTTTCAGAAAAACATCTGATTGTCAATAACAGCAATAAAATACAAAAAAAAAAAAAACAAAACACAGAAACTAGTTTGCTTAAACTGTATCAATATTCCAGTTTTAATACTATGTATAAAGGGGAAGAGTGGGGAAATAGAAAAAGCCTAGCAAAATTATTAGGTTAATTTAAAAATCATAACGAAGGAAGGAAAAAAATTAGCTAAATTACCTGCACTTCTTTATTTTCGTAAAAGTCATAATACCAAGAACTGAAAACCCTTGCTGTCCATGCCTAATAAGGTTTTCAGGAAATCAAAATCACAGCAGTTTTAAAGAGTTTAGAGTCTGGTTTGTCATCCATTGTGGTTAAGCAGAACACCACCTAAAGCATAAACCATGTACGTAAAGGAGTTGTGCAATTCCAAAACTTCTGGTAGAGCTCTTCAGGAGTTCTACTATAGCTTCTGGGTTAAGTGACAGGCAAGAGCTGGGTGTCAATTTACTCTGCTAGTGCCCAGTAAAATTATCCACTTTAGTAGAACTGCAAACATTTATTTTTGTATAGTCCCTGTCACAAAGAAAAAAATAAATAAAAACAGCCACATGAAAGATGTAAAAAACAAACAAACAAACAAAAGCACAGACCCACCGGAAATATATATACATGTTTCTAGCAGTCAGAATGTTTTCTTAAGAGACTGATCAGACAGCTACTTAGATGTCCTATGTTCTCACACTGTAAAGGACCAGCAAAGAATACACTCCAACTATGCTTCTCATACAACAGATACATAGGATTTTTTGAGGTAATTCAAATTTATCAGACATCCAGTAAGTCTTGGTTGATAAGGAACTGAAGTCAGAGCAGAGTTCAGAGACAGAGCGTGGGGAGAACGATGCTCCGAGGGGACTGTTATTGCCCAAGACTCTTAAATCCCATTGTTCAAACTCATTATGTTACGTAGTTAATGCGTTATCTCAATATCACATTATTGATTCTGTGCTCTAAGCTATCTAGCTGCAATTCAAAAAGCTGCACAGAGGAGACTAGAGACAAACCAGTGACACCTGTGGAATGCAGCTTAGATGCCCCCCAGAGCACACCTGCTGTAGCTATGACACAGATCATGCTAAGAGTCCAAAGCCACTTTGTGCTACAAACTACATTAAAATGATGAAGTTAGCATACGGGCAAACAAAATGAGGAACTTATTTTAATTTATTTAAAACTCAATGCATCTACACATTTCAAATTCACAGAAATTGATAATAATTACAACTTCTATTGCTGTCTTCATTGCTGCCTACAGATGAAGTCACTGCCACATAGCCAGCTTGTTCACATTCTGTGGGAATCACCTGCACTAGGTATCTCAGTCTTTGATTTTGTGTCACCCTTAGCAAAGTCAGTTGCATAGTTCCTCATCTCTCTTGAAGCGGTAAGAGATCAAATAAAATTATTTTGTCTAACTATAATTAATGTATTTACAACAGGTAACACCACAGTTGTATCCAGTTAGTGACAGTACAAACATTTTCCAAAGAAAAGTAGAGTGGCTGTATTTAATCACTTATCCTATTTCATATTATTTGTTTAGATTAAACACAAATGAGTGCCAGCCCTGAGTATTTTGCACACCTTGGTAAATTTAAAGCACATTCACAGAAATTTGACTGTTCAGAAGCACAAAACTCAGACTCAACAAATTATTTTAATCTAATCTGCAATCTAAGATCACAAAATATACCTTTTACCCACCCATAAGAATTTCAGCAGGCACAAGATCAGTGCAATTACCTGCCTGTGGCTAAATTAGAGTAGGCCAAGCCATCCAGGAACTTAGTGAGAGAAACCCACACACAATTTCTGCCTAAGAGCCTATGGGGACTATCTGCTAACATGTGCCAGACTTCAGTCTGTAATACTTCAGTCCTCAAGGTCAACATATTTTAAACTGTTCAAAAATTGTAAGGGATAAGATCATCACGGCCCACAGCATCCCAGCATGTTCCTTTCTCTTAGGAAGGCTGCAGAACCACAGCTTTTCTTAGAGAAGTTGTATCAGGATGACAATCAGGCTCAGAGCAAAATCAAGACTTTAAATTTGACCTTGACACCAACAGATTCTGAAGCATTCAAAAAAAAAAAAAAAAAAAGTGTTCAAAAGCGTCTCCTGTGGGGGAAACTGTTTTCTGCACCTGAACGCAAGTTATTTGAAGATACAGTTCAATTTTTCATTTCTCTGGGGAGCCCCACCATGCAGTGGCAGATCAGAGCTACTGCTTTGCTAAATCACTGAATCAATGTCAAGGTCATGTGTTTATGTGATAATCTCTGATAGGCTGTAAAAAAAAACATTTCTTGAGATAAATGCATCACCATGACTAGAGTTTTGTACCTTTTTATCACAGATGATAGCTACTTCCAGAAGAATGGGAAATGAAGGCATGCCTAGCGTTTTAAAAATCTGTATTAGTGATTTCTTTTTTTTACTTTGAATCCTCCTCTTTTTAAATTACTGCATATAAGGATCAGAATTGTCCTGTTTGGGTGGATGCTGAAGAAATCTCCTGGCACTTGCTGGTAGCTTTCTCTTCCAAGACACGAGTCACCCTTGTTGTAAGTGCCTATTCCTATAACAATCAGGAGGGGTGGACAAGGGCGACTCTCAAGGGCTGGCTGTCCTATAGGTTACCATAAGATAAGGACATGCTGTAATTACAAAATAAAGCAACTGGCTGTGAAAGATTATAGCCAGACAAACTGGCTTTTTTTTTTTTTTTCCTCTTATAAATATGTAGGAGCTGTTCTGTTTCCATTTACTGTTTCAGCTAATGGCCATAGAGTTTTGCCAATATGCTGTGTCAGGCATGTCAGTGCTGATTTGACTTTCCTAACCAGGCTTTTCCTAGTGATACGTACCAGAAGTATACTAACAAACAATTAAACAAATCCTGGATCTTTTATCATTGGTTGCCATTTGAAGAGTTTCCTTAGAACAGACTCTAATGACAAAATGTTTAACATACAAACTGTTAAAGCTGAATGATCAGTAATTAAGCATACATAAATGAACCACTAGAAAAAGCTGCTCAGAGTTTGTAGCAGCCTTCAGCTCTGACATTTACTGCTGACCTTTCTGATGCTTGCTGCAGTCAACTTCTGGCTATACTTCTACCTGCTCTTTCTGAGAGGAGCTTAAGAACAGACAGGTCATTGTCAACTTTAAGTTAATAAAAACAAAATCTAGTTTAATAGCAGAAGAAAAATATGACACTGAGAAATTCCATCTAACACTCTTCTTTCCTGCGTAGTCCTGGAAGGCTTCAGTAAGAGCGAAGCCCTGGGGAACACATGCCTCCAAACTTGTAGAACACTGATTCTGTTAGCAAATCATCAACAGTGTCCCCATCTAGTAAAAAGCTTTTTATGCAGCAGCAAGAGGACAATTCTCTAACATTTTAGAAGAGTCAGTCCTGGACAGGGTGTTATCCCAGAATGCCTCTCAGGTATCTGCACAGGTCCAGCCCTGCAAGCCCCATTCTCTGGAACTCTGTGGTACAGATAAGAAATGTGACTGCAGTTTGACTTTCCGAGTATAATTGCTCCCCCCACACACACCCCAATAGGAAGGCAAGCAAGTCCTAAACTGTTGGCTAGAATTTGCGAAAAGAAACAAACCACAAAGCACTCTAGTGTTGATCACTTGGTTGAGTGTCCAGGAAGTCAATCTGTGCTCAGTCTTCCCCAATGTATGCTAGAATACTGTACAATAACAAAAGAGAGACAGCAGATGTCTGATGACCCAGCTATACTGAGAGCCATTTAATTCTGCACGTACCCCAGCGCTCTTTAAACGAGCTGCGGCCACAGTGGGTAAGCCCTTAGCAGAAACCAGTTGTCTGAACGCTTGTTTTTTGGTTGAATTTGGCAGCCCATCTGGAGCTCAGTAATGTTTTTCTTCAGCAAGCTTGTTCAAAGTACAGTTACAGATAGGCAAACACATGGATGCATCTATTGTATGTGCCTCCCTACCCTGAAGGCCCAGCCCTGGTGCCACAGCACGGCCTCTGTGAGAGAGGCCAGGGCTGTCTCAGGCCCACCACAGCCAGTTCCGGAAGGTTCCAGAGGGTTCCAGATGGTTCTGTGGCACTGCTGCAGGGCACAGATGAGCCAGTCAGGAGTTGGGGAGGGGGCCACCACTGCCTGCCTGTGAGGGGAACAGTAAGGAGTGGCCCCACAAGGCACAGAAGACCCAAACAAGACCCTGCAATAAGTATGAAGAAAGAACAGTCGTCTATTATTTAAAGTGGGAAAACAGATCTCCTTTGACACGGACCAGTCACTCTCAGTTCCCTGCCTTCCTGTGCTGACATATTTCAATCTCTGTTAGCCGTGACTGGCAAAGGAGCACTTATGGGGGGCTAACACTAAACAAAATGTTGACACAAGCAGTGCCAGACAGCACACCTCAGAGATGTGGGAGAAGCAGAGAAAATATTATTGGGAAAGCCCAGAAGAGGTCACACCAAATCACACAAATGAAGGCATTTGCCCGTAAACGTGCATGGGGGTACCATGGTCTCACTGCTTCCTGACAAAACAGTGTTCTCGTGCATGTTGCAAGGAGTCACTTTTCTCATGTCTATTCCTCATTTCGACTTAAAGATTTCTCTGGAAATTGGTCCTCTCTTTAAAGGTGAAAGAAAATGGGGAAAAAAAAAAAAAGAAAACCAACTACCCACCTTTTTGTGGAGCAATGGGTATGGCATATCCTGATCTGGAATGATAACCTTCATAATAGCCTCTTGGCATGCTGCCTTACAACAAAACTGATTAAACTATTGATTTTCCTATGACTTTATGATAAGGTTTTGTAGAATTGACAGAAACTACTGTATGCTGACGGAAGTTAGGTCTTTATTTTCAGCTCTCATATCTTCAGGCTCCTCTCTTAATTAGACCATAAACTCTTAAATGGCTTCAGTTTCTTCATATGGTGCAGTGATTAAAAGGTCTCTCAAATAATTTTGTGTGCCTGATGCAGTACTTCGAGACTTGCAATTTTCCAACTAGACAAATCAATTTTGGAGAGACTTATTTACCCACAAAGCCTGGAAATTTGTCTTTTCTGTCAGTTTTCCTGAGAGGGGAAAAGAAATCCAGTAGTTCATGCACACAACTTTTAAAAGTCTATTTTCCGTTCAAATAAAAACCATGGATAGCTTGAGTTTATTCTGTTCTCAAGAGTTTGCCAATGTAAGCCAGGTGCCCTTAGAGTTCCAATGAACAAAACCATTTTCCAAACCTTATGATGTTCCTGCAGCTGTTCACATTTGATGAGATTCAAAACAACATTGCAATAAAAATAAGGGTGGAAAACCAGAATCTTTAAAAGACAATGGTTTTGTCAGACTGATTCTAAAAGTGCTGAAATAAACTTTCTTAAATGGACTGGCCAGTTATTTGCTTTTCTATTTCAAAAGCTCAGAGGAAAGCTTTCTGTCTCAGTGGGGACAGTGCAATAAACCTCTAAAAGAAAAAAGCATGCTGTTCACACATCAGAAACAAAGGAGTTGAATTAGAACAAAAGTAAAATCTCATTCTTCACCATTCTAGTTCAAGGTAAAAGGTTGAGAATGTTTCTAGAATTTAGGACAGAAATGGAATAAAAGTAATGTGATATCTTCCATTCCCTCACAACCTAAGAACTTCTGTATTCGTGACATAGCTTTTATGGTTTAAAACTTTTTCGTAGGTACATAAAGACATTTTTTTTGCTGCTAACATAAACTAAACTTACTGACTTCAAAAATGAAATGAAACAGAAAGCCTAGGCTTTGTGTTCAGTGCAAGTTATCATAACAAAAACAGTTTACACGTTCCTTTTAAATTTTAGCTGGTATGATGACTTATTCCAGATAACACAGTATCTGGCTTACATTCTGTCAATTAAAGTTGAAATGTAAAGATGGGTGTAAGAAAAATCTGTATCTGCATTTATGCTTAAGCTCACTGCCCCTAAAAACAGGTAACACAAACCATCAATTCTTGTAAAACCCAATCTCCTTTTACAGGCAAATAAAGTCAATTAAGTTATGATAAGTATCATCTTCTGTTTAACTTACATTTAATTACTTCAATGAGTAAGATGATTAAATTCGGAGGATTAGATCTCTAAAATGCATTTCTTTTATAATAATTTCTTCACCTCTGAAAAATTTATTAGTTTTTGCACACGATAGGCAAGCACAAATACACACACCCCAGACTACTATAAGATGAAAGCAATTATACTCCAAAATTGTACAGAATGTGCAAAAGATATATCTCTAGCTGTTCATTAAATTTTATTACCAAAATGTTTTTTGCAATAGCCTTCCAGTTGCAATACAATGGTCCAATCTTAGACTTTCCGAATCCAAACCGACTGCCCTGGCTAAATGTGTACTAGCCAATGCATAGCTGATCATGCTGAAATCTCTCAGTTGTAGCACAGGCTCTACAGGCCATAGTATTTCAAGGATCAGTTCTTGCTATTCTGGATCAGTGCTGGCAGTATTTCATTGAAAACCACAATTGCCACTTCCCATTAAGGGCAACAGCTTTATTCTTTTGGAGTACAATATTCCGTTTTTAATACTGCATATAAAGGGGTACATGATATTTTTTTCTTGGGTAACACAAAGCAATGGCTGTGTGTTGGTGTTGACCTTTTCACAGTACTAAAACTGCTCATTGTCAAAACTGCACGTTTCTTATGAATCAGAGATGTAACAGCAAGCTGGGACATCCAAAAAGCTAGAAAGATAATAGAGAAAAAGCAGTGCTGGAAAGAATGAACTAATTACTGCATAAAAGCGAATTTGTAGCTTAATTCATGTGTGTATTTCTATTCTAAAATAATCAACTCCAAGAGGTGAGGAGGGAGAAGAATGGTATCATGAAATATTCCACACACACCAAAACCACATACATAGAAATGTATTTGAGATGTGCAAAGCATGGGTTTTATATACATAGACTATCATTATTATTGTCTAAGTACTAGTATTTGACTGTTTCACCTTTAGATGTCAAGGATAAGAGTTAATTTGTACAAAGTAGATAAATGAGAAGAGGGTTTGTTTATCTGTTCTTTGATGATATATTACATTGCAATAAGACGGTAACTGTGTGTTCTATCTGGCTGAGAATAACTTCCAACATCATTTCTCATTTTTACATATCAGATCAGAAAGCACGTCCCAGTCTTTGAAGTTCAGCAAAATTCAAAAGCACTAATCAAGTGGCACTAATCATTACCAGCTGGTAGAATGGGATTTTAACAAGAGAAGTAACAACAGTAAATTCCAGTGTCAGTAATATGTTACTTCTCTCAACTGACTTGTGTGCAAGTCATCTCCCATCTCCTCTGGACTTAATGGTCACAGTTACCAGATCATATTCAAATTGTTTTATATTCAAATTTTATATTCAAATTTATTTATATTGTACTGGGCAACTCCAAATGTGTATGTGGTTTTAATTCTTTTTTTTTTTTTAAATATGTGAAAATACTCATTGTCTTTTATTAGTACATTGCCATAATGCAATAAAACAATTATTTCAGGACACACATAGCATCATTCTTTGATTTAGAAGTCTATATTGATAAACATGACCTTAACAATCCACTATAACCTGCATGCTTGGTGGCAGATGGGAGGATGGTGAGGGTTTTTAAAAGAAATTTTTGTCTTATGTTGAAAATCCAGAGTTTTACCAAGGAGCCGATCTACTTCAGCAGAAAACAGCTTCCAGATCAAAGACAGCTAAGTAGATTATGTAGTTCACAACTTCAGTTTACACGTCCAAAGACAAGAGCCTTTCCTTCTCTCCCTTCTGATAAACACTGATGTGAAAGTGTGTTGTGCTGCTTTTTGTAGAACTAACCACAGCAGATCTACCTTTGCCCTCCGAAGGCCAAGAGCTCTGGAACAGGAGCAATGCAACAGAACACCCTGTGCTTAATTTTTTTTCCCCCCAATGACAAAATACTGCTGTTTGGTTTCACTTTATGATGCCAATTACAAGCTGCCTATTAAAAAAAAAAAAAAGTACAAGCTGGCAGAAGTTGATGAGAAGCTACTATTACTGACAGCAGATTTATCAACAGAGAAAATGGAAATAAATGAAGGGGGGAAGAAGTCTATTTAAACAAGTCAAAAAGACTAGATAGAAAAAAATAAAGTTTATGTTATGATGAGTGATAGGAACTAGATTTACCAGAATTTATAAACCATACATACAGTCTTTCACAAATACATAAATGCAAGTCGAGGTCTAATACAATCCCATTTCCTTCTCTGCCACCTCCCTTTTATAAATCTTAAAAGCACTGATAGCTAAGTAAAAATAATGCATTACTTCAAGAGTCTTAAAAAAAAAATGAATTATTGTTTTGCAGTAATATTCATATCGTCTCCCAGCATGCTATATGTCCTTTCATAAAACATACATAAATTTTCACAGCAGCATATTAGAGCTCCCCCTCCCCCAACAGTAAACAGCTGTTTCTGGAGCAAGTCACATGAGCAGCTATAAGCAGCCATGGATTCAACCTGGGTTTTTAGAAAGACACAGAAAATCACTAAAATGTCTCATCAAAAGAAAAAAGTTTTATGCTGGTAGCCAAAGTTCAATTTTGCGGGTTCTTGCAAAATCAAAATTGCTGAGAAATTCAGATAGCCTGTAAATGTTTGCTTGAGAATACAATATAGTCAATGCATGGGATCTGAACGCTGTCAAGAATCACCTACACTGTGTGAACTGAGATTTTTCATACATGCTACAACCCTAAATTGAATACAGAGTTTACATCTTAGTTTGAGCAAAGGGCGTATCTGTATTTTAGAAAATCTGATTTTTAGAAGCAGATCATATGCCAAAAACGAGGAATACAGACTCAGCTACTGACATATAAAAATTCTTCTTGAGGCAACGACAGATACATATAGGTTTATGAAGAAGTTACACAAATGTTGAACTTCTAAAAATGCAATTCTGTTTCTTATTTTGCTGGAGTTTTTATTCTTTTATCTGCAGCATCGTGAGCTTCCCCCAAAAAAACATTTGAGGGCCCTGCTCCTAATTTTTCAATTCCTTAAATTTTTCCCAAAAGAAAAGAACAACAGACCAGGCATACCTTATAGCAGTGATGGCTAGTTAATAGGTATGCCGTTTCCAGTCAGTTTTAGGCTAAGTGGCAAGTTCTTCAGACTTCCTGAGTCATTCACAAATAATCCAAAGTGTCAGATGGGGAGGGGTTCTCTCCTTCAAGACTAGAGCTATATAATGAAAGTGCTGACAGCCTTTTAATTGAAAGCGGCACAAGTGGGTGCTACTATAATAAATCTCTTTCCTAAACAGATAAATCAAAAAAAACTAATTAGGAGCTTCATCAAAACTATCTAGGAGCAAAGCTGGCCAAAAAGATTATGTGGTACTCCAACAGAGTTTAAAATAAAGACAGTCATTTGGCTGTCCTGAAACACCCCAAACTGGTAGCCAAATGGGAATGCACTACAATATTCTGCTGACATAGAAAGATACTGTGTAACACTGCCTCACAGTCAACATACATACAAGAAAAAGTGAAACCTGGATACCTATGATTTTTTTTTTCTGGTGATTTTTTATTTTATTTTATTTTTATTTTTTTGAGGCTGAAAAGGTACAATCTCATCTTATATGAGAACGTGTCAGTTTCTCCAATGAAACCAGGAGAATGATGAAGCAGTGTATAGCCTACACAAGAAAGTTACTTTCAGTTTGGCGTTTGTGCACAATGTTTACATAAGAGCAGAATATTGCCAGAGATGAGTTCGGTTTTGTGAAATGAGATCACAAAGCAATACATGCCAGGTCCACATCATGAGTTACAGATACATTTGAGCACTGGTCAGGCAAAATAAACTCACTTTCAGTATGTTTCCTTTTCAAACTTTTTTTCCAGGGTACCATGGGAGTAACATCTAAGAATAAGAGATGTAATTAAGGTCCTAAAAGATGCTATAACAGCGGCCACTAAGTGATAGAACAGTTGCTATATTGTAAGGAGAATGGATTTTCTGATTTTTTTTTTTTTTTTGGTTTTGTTTTCTAGGATGATATGTAGAGAAAGGAAGATATTAATTCCTTACAAGCATAAATGAAAACTTACCAAAAATCTTTGAATGCCTGGATAATGATTAATGCCAGTACACACACCATCAAAAGCCAGCCTAAGAAAACAGTAATGTTCTCTGTAAACTTCTCAGTAAACACAAACTACTTATAAATTTCTACTACTAAATTTCTCTCTTCCCAGAGAAGATGCTGTGGTCATCACCTAAGTCTAGCATACAGGTAACATGGAAATCGCTATAACCTGGGCTCATATAGTTTCTGTGATTCTAGGGCTGATGTCCTGCAGCATGCAGGACAAAAAGCTGAGATGAAAGCAACCCATACTGGAATATTTATTCCATTTCACTTCCTGTTTTTCCCTTTGTTGGGCTCAAAAAGTATTTCAAACTAGTAAACAGGATGACAAAAGCTGCAAAATGTGATACTAGCAAATGAGAACACAGGTAGAAAAAGGAAGAAAAAAAGGAAAAATAAAAAAGAAAGAAAATAAGAAAGAGAGATGAAATCCAGAAAAATGAAAAGAAAGAAATCAACATGAAGGATTCCTTGGAAATAAATATGAACAGATGATAAAGCAATGAAACCTCAATTCCAAAAGAATTCCAGAAGAAAACATGAGGTGTCCTGTGGCTAGTGGCTAGAGCTGATGAAATAGGAAGACTTGTTCCTCTGAAAAAGATAATTACCACCATGAATGAGCATTCCTTTGTTTAATTTTAACATCTCTTTGTCCTATACTAAATAGTTCCCCAATGCTCGGAACTCAAAACTCAGTTTCTTCCCAACATCCGAAAAACAGTTTTTAGAAATAATTATTGAAGCTTTGAGAATTATTTTTTTCTTAGTTTGATGCAGGGAAGTTCTTGGCACATGAAATTATTTGATGCCTTTAGAGAGAAGAACCTCCTAAAGCCAAAGCACTGTCGTGTACATTGCTGCATTAAAAATGGATGTTCTGGACTCAAACTAAGATATTCTTTTGTGGTCTGGGAACTTGCAAAATATTAACATATTCTGATAACCTACTTTTAAAAGGACATGGCAGTGATGACCAGTATAACCTCTGAAATTTCAAAGTCTGGGGAAAGATAATATCCATTGAACTATTTTCATACTATAAATAGTGATTCCTCTCCCCTGTAGCTCCTGTGTCTCAGTAGTGAGAGAAAATCGTAAAAGAAAAATACAGCAGAAAATTCTGACTGTGAGAACTTCAGTCCCAGGTACTGTTACATTACCTTGTCTGACTGCTAAATGAAGAGCATAACACAACCCAGAGCTTACAAATATTTCTAGTTTATATCCTAAATTATATCCTGTAAGAAGGAAAGCCTTTTACTTGTTTTTTAGTGATTTCCACTGTTCTTTGTATTATTGCAAGCCTATATGAACACCATTTTATCTACGATCCTTCAGGAACTTTTTTCAAATTAATACATAATAGTTTCTAAAGAAAGGGGAAACGCTGAGATCTGACTCTTTAGCTTAAAACTAAACTCGCAATGGTAAGTATTTCAAGCCTGAATTCCAAGAGTAAAAATGAGCTGTTAATCTTTTTGTGGCTCTTTTAAAGAATATGGTTAATCGAATAAAATCATAAAAAACAGATACCTGGAACATTTAACCTAAACTTATGCAAGAGATTAAATAATGATACATCACGTGTAAAGTTTCCTACAAGAAGGGCAGAGCATTGAATTTCTGTGTGTTGTTGAGAGTGGAGTTTTAAGTAGTGTTTTTCATAAATGAATCAAACTTACAAGGTAGAGAAATTTAAAATGTGAAGGGGGAGTGCATAAGTATGTTTTAAGGAAAAGTCATTAATAGCATAAAATGTTTGTCGTAATAGCCTGATAAATGAGCTTTCATGCATACCACTCAGGATTCACTCCATTTCAATATACCTTTTTTAATTACTGAATGTAAATGAATTGACCTTGAGCATGACTTGAATGCTGGCTCATGATTCTTTACACAAAGACTCAGTTCATACAACAATGCAAGTGGAGTAAATTTGCAGTCATTTTGCTTCTATAGCGTGAGTAGGTGGAGGAAGTTAAAGCATTTTTGCATGGCGTCGTTCTTGCCAGAAAGCTGAGGTTACATTTATTTTCTATTTGTAGTGTGTACATGACTATTCTAGGTACAGTCATCAAACATGCAAATTTTATAGCAAATATAAAGAGAATAATATACAAATAACCTGGAAAAATTATTGAATTTTACTTTGTTGCAGTATGCCTTCCTGTTTTGCCACATTAAGCTTTAATTAGGTGGAATATAAATTTTAATTAGGTGGAATTACCTTGTTGTCTACTGGGAACATTGTGAAATATCAGCTCCTTTTGTTCTTTTATCACGTGACCAACCACTTCAAATACAGTAATGATCAGCTTAAACCTAATACATTTTAGAATTTTTTTCAGGATTTACTTGGACTCAGAATCTTTATTTTTAAGGTCCTATTGAAGAGCATACAGGAAAAATATCTGAATTTCAGCAACCCTGGAAAATGGACAGGCATTGACTTTGATTCTGAACTCTCCTTCACAGTGAGCATAATTACCATTTTATTGTTCTTTGTTAAATTTAGTTTCAAAAAATCAAATCTTAAGGTCACAAATGCAAAGAGAAAAAAAAAAAGGCATAAGGATGCACTAATTTTTATACATTTTCCAAAGGTATCCAATGCAAACATCTGCATAGATGACGTAGTATATATTTTTATATACAAATATCACAAGTGTTAAAAATGAATTAATAATTTTTCTAAAAACAAGAAGTAGGAAAAAACAATCATGAGAAGAGTGCCAATTGGAAACACTCATAATTCCTTATAAGATGTACAATTGATCCTTCAATTATGTTAAAATAAAAGAAGGAAAGACTTAAATGATAGATCACATAATTTTTCCATGAATTTTAAGACCAGATTTGATTCCAGGAATCTTTTGCAGTGGTCTTCTGTAGCTGACACAGCCCAGAGACAGAGACTGGTTTGATGTCTTTCAGACTTCATCATTAGAATTTTCTTCATTACATTTCCAGCAGTAGCTGAGAATTCCATTCTCAATCAACCTGAAAAAGCAACTTCTGTCTTCCTTGTCCTTTTTATATTTCCACCTAAGATGCATTCTAGTCATTGCATTGCTGATACCTGAACTTACATATATATGGAATATATCCTTGTTTCCCCTCACTTCAGACTAATTCTATCAACTCAGCTCATTGTTGCTGGTAAATTAATTTCTTCATATGCAGGCAGGGTTTGTCTTAATACCAGTCACGCAATGTTTCATGGACAGAAAGACAACCTCCTAAAAAATAATCTTCACCATGTAAGAATTTGCTTGGTTTGATGAAAGAGACATCCTTGGGGAACTTTGTGGCTCACTGTACTCTGTTTCCACAAATTATTCACTGTGTAAGTAATAAAATTTCTCCATGGGTAGAGAAAACTGCAAAACTTTAGGAAAAAAACAAACTCTAGAAGAATTATTTTAAAATTATAGATATTTACAGACAAGTGTGTATAATATCAAATTAAAATAAACAGGAAAAATAATGAGATAATTTCAGACGTGTCACTTTATCTTCTGTAAGTGTGGCCTACTGCAAATGTTCTTGAAATACCCTCTTCTAATTTGCTGTGGTGGTATGAATTTGGTTTTGGAACAAGGCCATATCTTTTCTTTATGATGCAATTTTCTGATCCTCTGCATTTATTACAGCCATAGTCCTGACAGTTTATACCTGACCTTGATTATCATTTTATATTTATACAATAATAAATGGAATCTTCTGCATGAAGCTGCCACAACAATCGTGGCTAATGTTGCTTAATTCTGCAGTGGGATTCTTGCTTATTGTTTGTATCTACCTAGATTTGAAACTTGCTAGAAAAGAGACACAGATAGGGTGACATAGAGGAGAACCATCTCGGGAATAAATGAGAAAAAGAACCTGTCAGTTGTAATTACTGGATAAATGAAATACAAAGCCTGCCTAGGTAATTCAGGTTCCCCCCTCCCCCTTTTCTTCTTCCTTTCTTGAGAAAACTCTGGCTTTCTATTTAGGTTTCTTATGGCAAATGCGACTTATTTAACAGTCTCCTCCTGTTTCAGTTAATGAAAAGGAAGAAAACTAACTTTGATTTGTCTTATAGATAAGGTTTTTCTGTCTAGAACTTTCATTAAGAGCTATGATTTTGAGTTAAAATTGTAAACACGAGACTCGTTTTTTCAGCAAAGATTTATGAGGTATGACATTCAGTATCACTGTATTTTCTTTCAAGATTTAACACCTTTTTTTTTTTTAATTCATTATGTAATCTGCGATAGTTCCCAATAATCATTTACCTTGTAATTTCAAGATCTTGTGCAAAGTTATTACTCTTCTTAACTCCATTTATTTTTTCACAGTTACTCTGGATTTACCAAGACTGGAATGACATCCCTGATATTTACTGTCAGAAAGTGAACCTTTACCTTGGAAAATCACATGCAGAAATAAGAAGAAACAAAACTGCTTGCCTTAAGATAATTATTCATTCCATATCCCTCAGAATATTGCAAGTGTTATGTAATTAAAAGGTGCAGTAGTGTAGTATACCAGGACCGTATCTTTGTGACTTTCATGGATAAACCTTTAAGAAATATGTTTTTTCTTCATTTTCTATTTTTTTTCATATGTTTTCTATTAAATCATATTATTTCATAAATGTTTCATTATGGTAAATGATAAAATTATTAAAATGCACAGGTTTTTAAGACAATATATTCCAAAGCAAAATGCATATAGAAACATTAAATGTATGTATTGGATCATAACATCACACAACCCCACATCTCAACATTTTTCTGTTTTTCATATTTGACTTTACAAGCTTTACTTTCTTTTAACATAATGAAAGCATCTGCACATTCTGACATGCATGTATGTGCACACATTCGTGTTAAAATACTGAACATTTGAGAGTGTACACGGAAGAACATTGTCAACAGTCTGTTCTAAACATGGAAAATGAGTTAGAGATATGCTGAGTCAACTACAGTTACAGACAGTGTCTCTGAGAAATTAATTTTACTTCAGAGTTTTTCAAAAACGTTAGAAGCTTGCTAAGTAAAATGCACATTCTCAAAAAGCCGTACTTCTATAAATCCTACTATCTTCCTTCATTACAATATTTTTGTGGAAACAGATGAAATACAGCAAGGAATCTAGGCAGGTAGCCAGTCCTTTCTAAACTTGTCTTTTTGATCTATACCAAGGATCTTAATCCAGGATGGATTACCAAGTATTTCTAACAGTGTGGTAATAGCCACTATTCTTTAAAATCAGCTGCAAAGCAGAATGTTAATTTGCTCCATTATATGTTATATCTTAAGGGAAGCCTTAATTCTTATTAGGTGGAAAGGTGTACAAACTAAAAGTTCTTTTATTATCCTTCTTCCCCTTCCACCAAGCACATCAACAAATGATACATACAGAAGCTGGAATACTTACAAGGTACATCTAATACTATAAACACCACTACCGGTAAATTACCAATTGTAACACATTTGCAAGGTACATTTTATAATATAATTACTCCAGATATTGATTAGTTCTTGCAGAAAGTTTTATTTAAATTTGACAAAATCAAGAGTGTGGGCAACTGCACATTATACCAAGCTCATAGTCGTTCTGGTTCAACCATATCTAGTGAGAAAAGATAAGGGAATGGTTAGATACCATGAATATTAGCTTGATTATTTGTATAAATTTTTATTCAAGTGTGCCACACTCCAACAAATGGACATTTTATCATACAGCATTTGGCCTATTTCTTCAGCCCAAAGTACTATATTTAAGATCAATGTTTTTGTTTCTATATAGCCAATAATTTCTCTTCAGACCTTCAATTTTAATGAAAAAATATTAAAATTTATAAAGTGTGTAAGATTAAAATGGCTGAAATATAAGCATTGCCTATTGCAGATGAACAGCAGAGGAAAACAGTAAAGTCACCACAATTACTTGTAAAGCAGTAGTCTATTGCCAAGACCTGTAAAGGCACTGTAAGAAGATATTACTGCATTGCTATGCAAGAGCTAAGGCCAAACAGACATTAGATAGCATAAATTTGCAGGTAAAGAAATGCAGTAGAAAGAACTTAAGGTCTAGCTACAGCTTTTATAGGTTGAAAATATGCTAAAAGCTGTTTAAAAATATTGTCATACCATTAAAAATATTTTTATACCATAAAACCAAAATTAAGATATTTTAATAAGAGATGATGGAACATTAAGTACATTCATAATGCATTAAAATCATGCAAGATAATCCCCACAAAACTCAAGTCAGACTGTATGCCTGGCTTTTGGTTCTCTTATATGCTGTATATTCTAAGGATGCAGTGAATGGATTAAAGTAAGCTTTCTGAAGTGCTTAGAGGCTTCATCACTGAGCCTTAGGGGATCAATTTTTCTAATGTGGAAACATAATTCACATTCTACCTCTCAAGAATTGTACTCTTTTTTGTCAAATTAAAATTCAGGTTTAATAGAAAATTATGATGTTAGTTTTTAATATTCTGGCCTTCAATTTCATCTCTTTAAACAGAAAGATTTTAGGAGGAAGATAAATGCTAAAATTTGAGAAGTCTGAAGTACATGAGAAATGGTGATCTGGTTGTCCAGTGACCCAATGACTATGACTTTATAAAGCTACAACATTTCTGAAGTACAAACTCACTCTGTGGCTTTGTTATGTAGGTAGAAGAAATTAAATAGTTGCTGATAAACTGATAAACTAATAAACTGATTAGTTTGCAGATGGTTTACTTTTTGCTGAAATCTGAGAAACACATTATATTCAATAATAAAATACTTTATCAAACCTTCAAAACCAAAACTGATGGAAAAAAAAAATCACAATCCTGGAGTTGAATAAACTTCAGACAAACTAACAAGGCAGCTTGCAAATCCAGAGCAAGAATATAAACTTCCGAAATGTAAATCAAACCTCAGCTTGAAAACAAAAGCTTACTAAGGTTATGTATTGAGCACCCAAATTTCCCTTGTTATAGATAAAATTCAGAAATACATTAGCAATTTATCAATATACAATAATCTTCTATGCTGATAACAAAGTCAATCAAAAACTGGAATGCAGTTCCTAAAGTCACTCACAAAGAATTTTCATTCTAAATGGAATGCAACATGTAAATGTAATAATGTAAATTTTACTTTCTTTTTTTTTTTTTTAAAAAAAAAAAAAAAAAGCATCTTCCCTCAACAGCCCCTGTATGCCACACTACATCGTAGCCACAACTATGGAAGCCAGGTAGTTACTGACACTGATTATTGACACTGCTGAAGAGGAAACAGAGATTTCTAATGTTTTTATCAACTGCCATGTTCAACATACCAAGCATTTCCCTTTTAAGAATCTGTGCTTTTTTCAAAAGAAAGTCATTTAACCCAAAACGGTCTATTCTAACTATTCCTAAATACATTTTTTTAATAATGTCTTAAAACAACTCATTCCAAAAATTATCTTTCCCCCAAAAAAGCTTAAAATATTTTCATGTGTGATAAACCTGACATATGATATGACTAGAAAAGGCTTCAGCCAAAGTGAGACAAGATGAAATAAAGTCTCCTCCACTTGGTACTAGTCAAAGTACTTCATTTACTTTTTCTTTTCTTTTAATCTTTAAGTCTCATTGTGCTGCTCTTGAATGACATTGATCTCATCTATCGCTTTATTTTAACTTTGCCTACATCCAGAATATCAAAACAGTTCTGCCACATTTCTTTTACTGTCTCTGTTGTCAGACAAACATTACAGTTGGCAGACATACCTGAGAATGCCGAACTGGCAGGATTATTCCAATACTGTTTTCAGCTCCTGTAAGCATACAAGGATGAGAAATAAAATATGTATGAAAATAAACATTATTTATATCATTAAGATGTGAAAGCCACCATATTATGTACATATATACATACATCCTAACATAAGGATGCCGGCTCAACGGCATATTTTGTCCCTTACCATAACTAGACTCTAGTTTTGCACGCCTCAGGGGGCTTGCAAGACTAGAACAAACATCTTCCACAGTGACAAGAGTTCTGTACAAAAAGTCTGCATTTGTTGAAGAAAATGGATATCAAGACAGAGAGGCCTGTGGAGACTCAAACCTATGCAAAGTAAAGAGAGCATACACATATGTTTATTTTCTCAGGACACTTGCCAAGACATAGGAAAAGAACTGCATTAAAGAAAAACTCCCAGTTGACAGCTCTCATTTTTTGAGAACGTACTAGCTGGTTCCTTACTAATGCAGCTGCTCCTCTGACTGACACACACATTTATCTGCATACTCAAAGCTTTGCAAACACCAAAATAAAATCAGCAAGCATAGCTGTTTACTTGAGATTTAGCTTTTACAATATTTTAACTCCCTGTATCAAAGTGGAGAATTCTGTTACTTATTTATATTCTGCTCACTTGATTCTTGGCTACATCTTGAAAGAAGCTATTTTGCGTTTCATTCCACACATGTGGACACTACTAAACCTGAGAACTTCTCCAACCATCACGTAAGAGATGCAGAATGCTTTAGGTAACTACTAGTTGGTGATAAGCTACACATTAGCTTTTCTAAATTATTAGCAAGTAATTCAGACAACATCTGGCCAGATAGAAGCTTCCTCTGAACTGAATTTGACCCACAAGTTGGCCATTAGGTAGCAGTTATGCATTCACATATAATACACAACTGAAACTCTTCAGTATACACTTGGCATTTTTCCCCCAATTCTCCCCAAACACCTGTAAAATATTTACATGTATCACTAAATATTTACGTATATAATCTGTGTATTTCCCTTTCTGGCAACTTTATATCAAAAGGCCAGTGCAATGCTACAAACAACTTCATATAAAAGTCTCTAGAAACCTCATTCTAGGTTTACCCTATGAATGCATGACAAGAAATCTTGCAGGACTGAAGTTCTTCTCTTAATCCACAGAGCTGATGACATGAAGCGGACGACATGAATACATGTTTTGCTATATTCAACTACAACTGTCCAGCTAACTTGACTCTAGAGATCCAGTTACTAACATTACCACATTTGCAGAATTACACCTTTTCATGGACATGTGTAACTCGAAATTCAGAAGAGCTACAGGGAGTCTTTCATCACAGTTGTGCCTTTTTCAAACTGTCTTTATTTTTACCTAACGCACAATGGTTATGTATATGGTCCAAATAGCATAGCACTTAAACCCATGATTTTTTACCAGCTTGCATGAATGCAGTACTTGCTGAAAGGCTACAGCAACTTTGTGACAGAAATAATCCTTTCCGTGATTTGCTCTTAGCTTCTAAAGTCATACTTGATGAGGTTAGCTATCACAGACTGCCACTCAACAAAGCAGCACAATTCAGATAGAAACTATTTTAAGCATATCAGCATTGGCAATTTTCTATTTAGTTGCTACATTTTCCAGCTCAATGAATAGAGACAACATGCCTTCTGCTTAGAGACTCACCTTAACACAGAAGGTGTGCCTCTGTAGCTGTAAATTGAATTACTATTCTTCCTGTTTCTCAATTAACAGAACATGAACAATGTCTATTTTGAGATTCCATGTTGGTTGAGGTACCCAGAAATATCAGAGCACCATGTGGGAGCTTTGTTTAATTGAAGTCAAAAATATGAATATCAGCAGAGTCTGGGTGATTAGGCAGGTAGGCAGGTGAATACAGCAAGGTGCTCTAAACACAGCCACATGCCGCTGCAATTGCCTTTCAAGAAAAGCAGTGTGTGCGAAGGTCCAAGTGATCAGACAGGCTTCAGATGAACAGGCAGAATCCAAATGTTGGCACATATTAATGCTACTATTTGAAGTGATGCAAACCTATTCCCTACACAATCCAGAAGCCTGATTTTCTAGTAATTGCATACTTTCTGATAAACTATTACTTTCTGAGGTTTCAACTGTACATAATTTTATTTTATTTTTTTTCAGACTGTTCCAAAACTTCCAGGCAAGTGAGAACAGGTATCTCATTCACAAGAATGATGATTCTAATATACTGTACTGCACATAACATTTCATTAAATTTTCTACTACATCCTGACTGTGCTTGAATATTTTTGAACTGTACTTGTTGATCTATTTCAATTTTATTCTTCTACTGTTTAGGGAGGTGATAGAGCAGCGTTTGAAGACATGGACTTCTTCACTTTTCTGACACAAACTTACTATTTTGATTTTCATGCTTCTTGTAATGGGACAAGCCTAAAACATTTTGTTTTTGTTTTGTTTTGTTTGTTTGTTTCTCTCCTGTACTACATTCTCCCATTCCAAAATGGTTACATTCTCATAGGTATCTTTTACTTCCAAACTTCTTGATCCATATCTGGTTGCATTAGCTAAAAATGTTCATTTCTGGGTTTTGCCTAATGAAGATTTTGCCACACTGTTATTTGTTATTCATTGTTATTCACCTTCTTGCTGCTACATGTATGAAAGACACTACT
Source organism: Anser cygnoides (assembly GCF_040182565.1). Lineage (NCBI taxonomy): Eukaryota > Metazoa > Chordata > Aves > Anseriformes > Anatidae > Anser > Anser cygnoides. The sequence continues at coordinate 19,821,484 of NC_089884.1, read as the reverse complement.
TGTATTCAGAACAAATAAAAAGGGAAAAAAATATACAGTAAATCAAATACTGTAATTAAGGTTAGGAAGATGAGAAGAAAAAGCAAGTTCTAAAATGCTGGAGGACTCAGGAAAATGAAATTGTGAATTCTCCTTAGCTGGGGGTACTGCAGATTCATAGACTTTGCAGTTCAAAGACAGAAATGGCTTGCAAAGTCCATTTTCTATAGATTCTAGCCACATTTTTGGAGGTCATTTGACTTCTCTGAAAATAAGAACATTTTTGTAAGGAACTTTTCCAGTAAGAGTCTACACTTGTAACTTCTTTTCCAACAGATCACTTTTGCCCTGATTACTGCCAGGATTGTCTGTTCTAGTTCTCTCTCCATTCCTTATTCATCGCTTGCCTCACATATATAATATGCTCCTTCATCCATGAAGAATGAAATAATGTCTTTCCTGGTGGTTTATTAACAGAACAGACAGCCTAGAAATGACTTGGCCATATTTTGAGACAGGAAAATAACAAAGTTTTTACCACTCTTGGGTCCAGCTGCCTATTTAAAAAGAGGTGCTAGCTGATGATGAAATGATAAAGAGCTCTTCAGGAAGCCAAGTGCGAGCCTGCAATTAGTGTGCCTAGTCTATACTGCATTATCTGATTGAAATAATGCTAGAAGAGCTCAAAATATAAGATCTTTTGGTTGATACTTGTAACTGGATTTATATTTGCATGAATAGTGTTCTCAGTAATATATAGAATGGAATAGCATTAGTCTTGAAGCAAATATTTCAAAGCTAAAGTGATGCAACCCTTCAAGAGATATGCTGTTGTGATATCTATTCACCATCACAATCCCATTTTCACATCCTCCAGGAATTCAAAGGATCAAGCACTTCATCCAGTCTCAATTTGAGGCTGAAATAGCAGTACCTGCATTTTTGCATGGACAATCACATCTAAGTATTTCTCTTTCTTATTGCATATTTTATGAAAGTTAAACTACAAATACATATATATAAACATATTTACGTTAAATTCATTTTTTCCTAATACAAATGAGTTTGATAATTAAGAGCCAGATAAGCTGGCTTTTTTAAAACAATGATCATTATTTGCATTAGAATTAAACACTCTATAAATACCAGAAGAAAATGCACTGCCTTTTTTCCACAGTAGTAACATGATTTGTTTCCTAGTATGTTGAACATCCTGAGCAATGACTGTATATGAATTTATTTTGCTTCTGTGGGAAGCAGTGGATGCAACAGGAAATTAAAGATATTTTTACATGAAATGGTAATGAAAAATAGTTTTGAACATAAAATCATTTCCTAGTTTGTTATTCAAACTTCTCAAAATTGCCAATATTGAGCAAATGTTCCCTGTGAATTTGACCAATTTGAGCATTTCAATAAGTTGCATAATAAAATAACATTTTCAAATTAACAGTTGCTTTCAAATATGACAGCTAAACAGTTCATAATTAAAAACCTGAAGGGTCTGGTGGAAGCTTCATAATTTTTATTTATTTATTTTAAGGAAAGTTTGTAAAAGTCTAAAAAGATCTAGCTCTGTAAGCGTGCCTACTTCCCCTGAAGTATTCTCCTATTTGCATATTTCCCTCAGAGCAATTCCTGAGAAACTTGATGTTCACCTAAAAACAACTAGCAAAGATTCATAAATCCATTTTATACTGCTTTATTACAAGGTAAATTATAAGGATGTTGTAAGGATGTGTAGGGACAAAATTAGAAAGGCCAAAGCTCATTCTGGCTACTGCTGTTAAAGACAACAGAAAATGTTTTTATAAATACATTAACATGGAAAGGAGGACTAAGGAGAATCTGCATCCTTTACTGGATGGGGGTGGAAAACTTAGTGACGAGAGATGAGGAAAAGGCTGAGGTGTTTAATGCCTCCTTTGCCTCAGTCTTTAATGGCAAGACCAGTTGTTCTCTGGATACCCAGTACCCTGAGCTGGTGGAAGGGGATGAGGAGCAGGATGTGGCCCTCACAATCCATGAGGAAATGGTTGGTGACCTGCTACAGCACTTAGATGTACGCAAGTGGATGGGGCCGGATGGGATCCACCCAAGGGTACTGCGAGAACTGGTGGAAGAGCTGGCCAAGCTGCTTTCCACCATTTATCAGCAGTCCTGGCTATCAGGGGAGGTCCCAGTCAACTGGCAGCTAGCAAACATGATGCCCATCTACAAGAAGGGCTGGAAGGTAGACCCGGGAAACCATAGGCCTGTTAGTTTGACCTCAGTACCAGGGAAGCTCATGGAGCAGATTATCTTGAGTGTCATCACGCGGCACTTGCAGGGCAACCAGGCGATCAGGCCCAGTCAGCATGGGTTTATGAAAGGCAGGTCCTGCTTGACGAACCTGATCTCCTTCTACAACAAAGTGACACGCTGGGTGGATGAGGGAAAGGCTGTGGATGTGGTCTACCTTGACTTCAGTAAGGCTTTTGACACCGTTTCCCACAGCATTCTCCTGAAGAAACTGGCTGCTTTTGGCTTGGACTGGCGTATGCTTCATTGGGTTAGAAACTGGCTGGATAGCAGGGCCCAAAGAGTCGTGGTGAATGGAGTTAAATCCAGTTGGAGGCTGGTCACTAGTGGAGTCCCCCAGGTCTCAGTACTGGGGCTAGTTCTCTTTAATGTCTTTATTGATGATCTGGCTGAGGGGATCGAGTGCACCCTCAAGAAGTTTGCAGATGACACCAAGTTAGGTGTGTGTCTCAATCTGCTCGAGGGTAGGAAGGCTCTGCAGGATGATCTGGATAGGCTGCACCGATGGGCTGAGGTCAACTGTATGAAGTTCAACAAGGCCAAGTGCCGGGTCCTGCACCTGGGGCAGAACAACCCCAAGCAGCGCTACAGGCTGGGAGATGAGTGGTTGGAAAGCTGCCTGGCAGAGAAGGACCTGGGAGTATTGGTTGATAGGCAGCTGAATATGAGCCAGCAGTGTGCTCAGGTGGCCAAGAAGGCCAACAGCATACTGGCTTGCATAAGAAACAGTGTGGCCAACAGGGCTAGGGAAGTGATTGTCCCCCTGTACTTGGCTCTGGTGAGGCCGCACCTTGAGTACTGTGTTCAGTTTTGGGCCCCTCACTACAAGAAGGACATGGAGGTGCTCGAGAGAGTCCAGAGAAGGGCAATGAAGCTGGTGAGGGGTCTGGAGAACAGGTCTTACGAGGAGCGGCTGAGGGAGCTGGGGTTGTTCAGCCTGGAGAAGAGGAGGCTCAGGGGAGACCTCATCGCTCTCTACAGGTACCTTAAAGGAGGCTGTAGAGAGGTGGGGGTTGGTCTATTCTCCCATGTGCCTGGTGACAGGACGAGGGGGAACGGGCTAAAGTTGTGCCAGGGGAGGTTTAGGTTGGATATTAGGAAGAACTTCTTTACTGAAAGGGTTGTTAGGCATTGGAATGGGCTGCCCAGGGAGGTGTTTGAGTCACCATCCCTGGAGGTCTTTAAGAGACGTTTAGATGTAGAGCTTAGTGATATGGTTTAGTGGAGGACTTGTTAGTGTTAGGTCAGAGGTTGGACTAGATGATCTTGGAGGTCTCTTCCAACCTACTAAATTTAATACTTTATTAAATACACTACTGTGATATAAAGTGCTAGAGCAAAGCAATGCTGTGGATAGTGTAAGGTTAACAATATGGTCCAAATTAGGATATTTCAGTTGGAAGGGACCTAAAAAGATCATCAAGTCCAACTGCAAAATCTGAGTTCATTCAATTTCTAAAATTTGAAAAAATGAGTATCCTTTCTTCCATGACAAACCATCATCACAGTTCAATACTCTGAATAGTAAAATTTGTTGATGTGGACAAAGGTGCAGAAATCAATGCACAGATCATATTCGTTACATCAGAATGCAGAATTAATCTTTAATCAGCATTTCTAATCTCAGTCGTCTTTGGTTCTCTTTATAATGCATCATGCTCAGTGAAAATGCATATATTTCTCATACTTTATTAAATACACTACTGTGATATAAAGTGCTGGAACAAAGCAATGCTGTGGATATTGTAAGGTTAACAAAATGCCAGTGACATATTATATGAACTGTTTGGATCAGGACTACATTTCAAATTAAATGAAAACAAAGTGCATAGCTGGAATTTCTACTGATAATTAACAGGTGAGTTTAAAGTTAGTTTAAAGGCAATGTCTTATCATCAACCTTAGCAAGCTTTTAAGATTTTGATGAACCAAAAAGTAGTAGCAATTTCTAAAACAAAAGTGGGTTTAAAATATTTTATATACGTCTATTTGCTGCCCCATATTTTTTAGATGGCTAAATAGCCAGGGAAAAAATGGAGGTCTGCTCATCAAGACTTAATTTTTTGCTTTCATACTACAAACTGCTTACATTGTTTACTTACTGCATTAAACCATTTTGTACTCTTATCTAGTACATATTTTTTAAAATATCACATTCTCTGCAAATAACAGTAGCTTCAATAGAAAGAAATTCTGAATCATAAATTTGTGTTTTTACTCAATGTTTTTAAACCAAGTTACAGGAAGTCTACACCAAGACTGAATTAATTACTGCTGGTTCTGATTACTATGACCAAAACATGTTCTGTCATAAGGGATTTATTAAAATCCTCACAATCATTAATCTTCATGGAAAACTTAAATCAGTTTAAAAGAGCATCATTCTTTTGTTTTATCTATTTATGGCAAATCATCACAAAATATTTCTTTATATAAAAGCATGTGAACATATGTTGCAGCTACCAGGTCATGGCATAATTCTGCAGGGTTCATGCAAGTCTGTAAAAGATTATTCTACGTGTATTTGGAAAAAAATGTTTAAAAAAATACTAGATTGTGTCCTCAAATAAAACGAAGTACAAAGAAATTGTGACATGTTCTTAATGGTTCTTTGGCCTCTAACAACGGTTCCCAGAATGACAGGGTGAGGGACCTCTCTTGATCCTAGTCCTCTCTTGATCTAGTGTGCAGCTGAAAACCTCACAGGCCATAAGTGAGGAGAGTCATTAAGTACCATCACAGCTGACTAGCCTATTTTAATTTCTCCTTTTGTCAGCCTGCAGTAAGGAGCCTGTCTGCGCCATCACCAAAGGAAAACACATTAATCTTTCTGAAGAGATCTGGGTGAAGTTCCAGACTGTGTAGAGGACACACAAATACCCTGCGCATGGCCTTTTTGTGATGATATGATCAGATACCAAACATTTAGAACCATAGTATACTAGATGACCTACAAATGTGAACCAAACTCCACAGAAAACCATCGTATAATCATATAGAAAGGAATTTACATCATCTCACTAGACTGAAAATAGGGCAAGTACAGTTACAGTGCATAGTATGGCAAATGAATGAATCCCTGGATGCTACAGTCACTAAATTACTAAAATTGATCACAATTACAGTAAATATCATCAATATGACACTCCAATAATAACTACAATTCCACAGTACCTTAACAGAAATATTGAAACTTCGTGTAATCACCTTTTCACCTTTCAAAGTTTTTTTTTGTTTGTTTTAAACTGAGCACTGAGTTTTTCAGATTTCCCCTCAACATTAGCAACGCATAATGTATTAGTTCAAAGAATGGGGCTGAGCTTTATACAACTGCTCACTGTCTTTCTCTGTGCTTACCTGTACAAACTCATTAAGGTCAACAGAATACGCATGACTGTTGGTACTAAACCTGCACCACCAACACTGACCCTGTCTGGATTTATACTTAATTAAAATTTAGGATTCTTCTGGATGAAAGTGCAATAATATATTGTTTAATAAAGCATCTAAATACAAAGAATGTTTAATTTGCAGTGAATAGAAAAAGCTATACTTATATGTGAAATACCAAAGAGTAATTAGATTTAGCATTCAAATTTTCTTGTTGGGTGCTGTAGCTGTGTACTAAAATATTTGACCTGTTCAGGTAGCTATGACTATGAGTGAAATACCATCTGTATTTCATGATCGTTCAGTAAATAACTTCTGGCAGTGCAGTAAAAAGACTCATAAACTGTGTGATTTATTTGATATTGGAATAATGTTCTTCTTTGCAGACCCAGACTTTGAATTTGATTTATCTGCACAGAATTTTTATAAGCATATATACACAAGATTGATTATATTTAAAATGTATTCTGTATGAAAACTGGGGTGGTACACTTAAGATGAAACTTAAATGAGAAACTCAAATTTTAGAGAAAAAAATGCGTAATAAATTAAACAGCAGAAATAGCATTTTAACTATTTACCAAAAATAATATTCAACTTCACATTAGGAAAGACATTGTTAGAGCCTCTTCCTTCTTTGAAGTGATTTAAGTTAACGAAATTTTACACACACTTTTAGACAGTTCATCTGCTTACAACAGTATCGAAAAACATGGGGAAAAGCTAGGATAGAGTTGGATCTGTCTTATTTTCACAGAATATTTTTAACCACTTTATTCTTCAGGAACCTTGTCCTTTTTGTGTTGTTCTCATACATCCTGGATGAGTGAAAACACTTTAAATTTGAGAGTATCTCCTGTCCTATTTTCACTCAACAGCAGGTAAGAGATTTCAGAAGGTTCATGGCAAATAAAGGTTCTTTTTGAGCAGTTCTAATGGTAAACCAATATAGCAAAGCACCTGTGTTCACCAATGTCACTACTGAGGAGAACAGAGACACTAAATGTGACTTTTCCCCATTCCAAAGCATATTAGGGGTCATCATAAATCCCCACATATGCTCCATCGGATCTCTTGCAGAAATATTAACAAGCATTGATTGTTAACCACTGATAAAAGTAACTGAGTCTCCCAGGTGAAATCCCACTTTTCAAGTAATCGTGCTGGTCTGTGGAGATCTATGACATTTTCAATGCAGTAAAGTGGCCTTTGTTGGAAGCACTTAGGTTTTTACTGCATTATCTAATGCAGCAATATGTCCTTGCAAAAAAACAGCTTTTTCCCCTTTCTAGTCCATACTTCAGTATCATAACTTACACTGACTTTAGCAGGATGTCTTGCAGGTAAAGATATTATTTGTGAAAAAAGTCTACTAACCAGCCTGCACAAGGCTGTTGGTGTCCACCTACCTACTAATTCAGTGAAGGTTTCATCACTTCACATGAACACTATCCCTAAAGGAAAAGTTGGTCTTGCTACTGCTTTTCCTCACATACTAATAGACATGGAGATAAATTATTTCAGTTACAAATGTTTGTGAATTTTGTGGTGAAGCTAAGCACAACTGCAAGGACAGATGTATGACAAACAATTTTACAGTTACGTCAAACAGCTGAACAATTTGACAGCTCAGTATTTTTTGCACGTTCAATCTCGCCATGACTCTATTCAGTGTCTGTAGCGTTAAAGAAAAACCAGAGAGCTATACCCAGACAAGTCCACTGCTATTTCACCTCAATGCATAAAAAATAACTGAAGCTTAGCCACTGTCCTGGTTTCAGTTAGGACAGTTAATTTTCCTCCTAGTAGCTGGTAGGGTGCTATGTTTTGGATTAGGCTGAGAAGAGCGCTGATAACATGCTGATGTTTTAATTGTTGCAGAGCAGTGCTTACACCAGGCCAAGGACTTTTCGGCTTCTCGCTCTGTCCTGCCAGCGGGCAGGCTGGGGGTGCAGCAGGAGCTGGGAGGGGACAGACCCAGGACAACTGACCCAAACTGGCCAAAGGGGTATTCCATACCATCTGGCGTCATGCTAAACAATATATAGGGGTGGCTGGCCGGGGTGGGGGGCCGCCTGCTCAGGGTAGGCTGAGGCATTGTTCAGCGGGTGGTGAGAAATCGCATTGTGCATCACTTGTTTTGTACACATTTTTATTAATAGTACTATTATCATTATTATTATTTTCCTGTCTTAATAAACTGTCTCTATCTCAACTCCCAGGCTTCTCTTTCCCATTTCTCTCCCCCATCACAAAGAGGGAGGGGGGAGGGTGAGCGAACGGCTGTGTGGTGTTTAGCTGCCAGCCGGGTTAAACCACAACAGCCACTAAACACTACCCCCTCTATCTCCCACTCAGGCATCTAACAGATGGCTGGTGAGCCCCTAGATCTCTATGTCTAGCACCCCTAGAAGTAGTAGGCCACATATACAAGTGTATTCACACATAGCACACAGGCATATTATATAACTACATTATTAACTAGAAAATGGAAAATAAAGATTTTTAGATATTCCACATGTAGGATATGCTTAGAAGAAGGCAGGGAACTATTTTTAACTAGAAGGGAACTATTTTTTACTAGAAGGAAAACTAGGCCCTGGAGCAGAAGGGTTGATTCCATCACAGCAAAATGTATCAAACTTTTTCTTAAACCAAAAACTACATTTTAACAAAAGAATGTCTACAGATAACCCAGAGTTCTGCTGCTTTTTGTTGTTGTTGTTTGTTTTCAGAAAATCTTCTACTTCTACTATCATTTGCAGTAATATCTCCCCATGAGAACATGAGAGGACATTTATAAAAACATCTTCTTTCCAAAAGAAAATCGTAACTATGTATCATGATTGTACTACTAGCCTGAGAAACAGGAACAAGTTTCTGATGTACTGATGTACTTCACAGTGATACCTACATAAGCCGCCTGGTTACAAACATCTACAAGTTTTGTTGACACAGACTCATGGTTTTGACACAGGGATGAATTTATCTACTTCAATAAGGGCTACTCGATTTATAAATAAGTGAAGCAAATACAATATTTTAGATAGAGTTGTTCCTGTATAAAATTACTGTACTGATCCTGACCAAGACAGCATGGCACGTTTAGGAGTTAGTGATCCATTAAGCAGCGAACCTGAGCAGGTGCAGGCCTGTGCTGGGCAGCAAAAGCCCCTTGGCTGCAGGACAGCTCAGCCAGGTCACTGTGACAGAGGAGCCTGCAGGCAGCTCACGCTTGGTGCTGCCGATCGTGCCACTGGCATGGCTTCACCTTTATTTAAAACTGCAGCAAGAAGTTCTCATGCAAACATCCTTCAGAAGTGGAGTTGTTTTCTTATGAGTAAGTTGTAATAGATCCAATGACCAAAAGAGATGGCTTCTCTCCACAGACATGATCTGCTCGCTCCACACAGCATGCCACAGGAAAATCCACCTGGACTCCATCTGATGCTGCACAACCACAAGGTGCCCAGCATCTGAAGTATCATGCTATTTACTCACTACCCGTATTTCTCCTCTTATTCTTATTAAAGTAGTCACCTAATTAAGCCACTTGTCAGGTATTTCTTACTAAGATCCAGACAGTATGCTGTGCCACTGCTTCCCTCAGCCCCCTGCCCTTACCCTCAGTGCAGAACAACAACTGCATTTGATTTATTGTTCCATCTACTTCAAATTTGCATTGGACAATCCCAACGAGGTTAAGCTCAGCAGGCCATGGGCAGAGCAGCTCTGGACAGACTGGGCTTCTCTTCCAGTAACCACAATTCCACCCTGGGGCAGGACACAGCCACCCAGGTGGATTCAGTGTTTCCCTCACTGTATCAGGGGTTTCACTGTAGCAGAGCTCCACTAAAAGCATTTACAGATCTTGCTCAGAGTCCAAAGGATTTTTTCTACGTGGGGGATAAAAAAAAAAAAAAAAAAAAAAAGACTTACACTGAACACTGGACTGCCATTAATACAGCCTATTTGGTTTCATTTATCTTCACCTTTAATACAGTGCAAGTCTCTGTCAGTCAATTTAAAAATAGCAACAAAGTCTAATAACAATTTGCCAACAGGGCTTTTATTTCTAAAATATGTGATGTAGATAAGGAATACTTGAAAGCTTAATGACTACTCACTAGATCAATTATATAAAATATAAAGGTGTTCGTCTTTTTAAGAGGAAAAACAAGGGTTTTTCAGCTCAAGTCTCATTTCCTTTGAATATTCTTACAAAAAATCCATAAAAATTTGAAAAAACTTTTTTTAGTTTTAACAAGGTCAACGCACCAAAGGAAAAAAGAAAATGGAAAGAAGCAGCCAGTACCAGAATGCAGGAGGAAGCAAGCCAAAAAGCAATATGCACTTGAGAGTCATGGGGTTTTGCTATTTGAAACCTCAATGTTATCAAACACTTTCCTTAAAAAACAGACTCCTTCTAAAGTTCCATGCTTCCTCCTCCTCAGAGCATTCTGAATTCAGCCTGTCCAGACCTCCTGAGCTAAACTTGGCCGTTACTTATATTGAGCACCGCAAGATACCCTCCAGCCATGACCAATACTGCTATCTTCAGTGTATTGTTAGAAGATACCGCCAAAGGCTGGCTCGGCAGGACTCTTGGACTTCCAGTGTGACCACCACTTCAGCACATGAAGGATTAACAACATGACACTTCTTAAACAAGTGACAAATTCTGAAACAAAAAGGTCAGATGATCTCAGAGGAACATAGGCAACAAAGAAAAAAAAATCTATATGGATTTTGATGATAGCTGTCTTTGTTTCTTAGGGGAATTGTCCCAGCTTGACTGGAAAAACACTCTGAGACACACAGCAAAAAGCAAAAAAAAATGCGACAAGTTCTTGTACTTACGGGTCACCCCTGTCAGACTGCGGTGATAAATGGAAAAGACTGTCAGCAGAGAGCAGATAAGATTTCTTTCAAGTTAAGCACACACTAGGGAATACTTGCTGTCTGGAAGATACTGAAGGAAGATATCTTCTTGATTAACAATACCAAAAACTTTACTGAGCATTGCAGAAGTACAAAAAATTAAGAACATTGCATTTTATGTGGCTGTACAGTACATTCCTCAGGATTATACCAAAGTATCACATAAATATGTAAAATGTTCCTCCAGTTGAAGCCATTATTTTAGCTCCTCAGTTGAGCACAAGAAAACCTTTCCTATAAGGGCTTGTTGCCTTTTCAGCAGTAGTTAGTAGCTTACTGTAGATGGCCAACATTCAAATTTCCAGAAATTGCAAGTAATTTCTTTAATTAAAGGACTGAAAAGGCAGCTTATTGAAACTTCAATATTAGTCTACACAATTTTTATCCAAAAGATTATAATATTCAAAATAAGAATTCTATGAAATCCAATTCATACAATAATATGGAATTTTAAAAGTCTAAATTTAAAATTAGCATTGACCCCACACTTTTAGAGGTTTAAACCTACATTTTGGTTCAAAAAGGAGGAGAAGAAGGAAGAATACACTTCAATCAACAATCCATTTAAAGAGGTAAAATTCTATTGAAGCTCAACAGGCATTTTTTGTATTCACAAAACAAGAAAGTAGCTTGTGGGAATTTTTATCACCACATTTAAAGTGAAATGCTATTATTTATTTACTTATTTAATCAGTATAGCTATAGGGTGAGAAAGAATTCCTTATGCCAGGAATGAATAACAGTTTTCCCAAAACACAACACAGAACATGCATCAACCTAAAAGAGAACACAAAGCTGTTTAGCACAACCAATCACTACAAACTATTTTCCTATCCATTAATTTGCTGATTCATTTTGTTATATACTATTATCATTAGGGCAGATAGACTGAATACGTATACATTTTAAATACAGTATACCTGTATAAATTTTAAATAGGTTTTAAATACATATTGGCACATATTTGGTATTTTGCAGCAAAATTCATCCATTAATATGCAAATTCATTCTCTCACATATAATACAAATAGATTAATCCAGAAAAAAATGGACTTTCATCAGGTCCAGCTGGAAAATAATGCATTAGCTACTTAGTGCTTTTTCAAAAGACACAGGTCAGTCATGTACCAAGGGCAGAACTTGTCTTTTGGTGCTTTTTTCACACACTTTTTCAAGTCTTATCAGGAGATAACAGATTTGTGACTCCATAGATTAGGCCAAGTTACTGTCTCCAGCTATCAGGATTTCCCACAGAAAGAGCAATAGTAAGATACAACAATCACAACCACAGAAAATGTGGCAGAATGCTTGAAAGAAAATACATCATGGTGGTAGGTATTGTTTCTTCAGAAGCCACTAGAGTCATTAGGCAATTCATAAGGCTGGATTTTAACAACTGGCAAGTGTCCTGTATTACTGCTGTTTTAACACTTGCTGAAATTGTTTTAGAAACAGCCTTTTATAAATTTATTACAGCAAGGTCTTATTTAAAATACATTTATATTTATCTAGCAAGGTTTTAATTTTCACTGAATACATTAGAGCTCTAAAGCCATGAGTCTATTGGACGTTTTTGTTCAGAAGGCCAGCACAAAAACAAGATTACAAATATTAAGATAATTAACTTTACCCAGGTTAAAGTAATAGTAAATTTCTCTGCATTATGTAAATCCCTATAAAAGACAGACAGACCAAGTAACCACTTATGGTATTGCCAAACACTAGCACAGAGGCAGTCTCATATAAATAAAGCATTTATTATCTGCCTCATTCTGCAAAGAACATAAGCAGAGTATGCACGAAATGTATATCAGCATTCACCAAAATGGAATACCTAATCCTGTTTAAAATCACATTGGTAATTCAGGTTTTCATCCAAATAAGTAGGAAAGCTATATACAATTAAGATTCATTGTACAGGAAAAAATGCATTTTCTACCCCTATTTCATATCAATCAATTTCAGCTGAAGATAACGGGTTCCGAGAATCTATATGATTTTATCTAAGAGCAGACCTGCTGATTCAGTGGCAATTGTTCTCAGGATTATCTCTGATTATTATGGATTCAACAAGAAGCACGTGGACCAGAACTCAGAGGAATGAATTAATCTGGGTGAAACTGAAGTAGCAGTTACCGAATGAAATTCTGACACAGTAGCCTCCCAGAGAACGACTTTATAAAGTATTAATGGAGTGTAGCCACTGTGGCAATACAATAAGAATTTATCCCAGAGGAATATAAAAAGCACCATCTTGCCATAATAGGGCAGAGACAGCCTTTTTCTGTCTTTTTAGTTATAATGAAATTGCATGCAGTGGTGTGGTACTAGTCATCAAATTGTTGCTGTGTGAATATTGCTGGCAGCCATTGTTGCAAGAAGTCTTTAAATATAATGAAGTAATAATGTCAAAAAGAGTGGGGAGAAAGTTTCAGAGCATCTTTGTGTGTGTACTTGTTATTCTTACCACTTGCTGTGAATATCACTGGGAAAGGTCACTTGAATCCAGCAGTTCACAGCATCATGAACTGCTGGCTCAGGTAAAGGCATTAGACTGTGGAAGATAATATGTTCTTCCTTCTATAGGATATTAATCTAAGCTACACCTCCCGATCCCTACACAGGAATTTTAATTTGCCCAACAAGGATAACACTGAACTCCATCAAAGTATTTTCTTTTGATTGTGGTGAAAAATCACAGAATGCCTTTTAATGAACCATTTAAATTCTACTGTTTACAGCAGATTAGTGAGCCTGTGCAATGTAGCCAGGGTCTAAAGATACTCGCTAAGCCATAATATGCCATAGCAGTGGGTGCTACCCAAAAATCTCTCTGCTACAACTAGGTCTGACACTGAGATCTGAAAGCTACTTATGTCACCATACTTTTCATGACTCACATCATTTGACCAACTGATGTGGTAATTACGTTGCTGTTTTTTAGCTTGTTTTTCTTTTTTACTGTGTTGTTATTCTTGAAATAATTCTAGCACCCTCTGCAAGGAAATGGTGACAAACACTGCCTGATATAGTGGAGCTAATACTGCTTATTTCCCCATCTGTAAGCATGACTTTGGAAAGGACATTGCTCCCAATGTTTCACTTTTGCTTCTTGTACAACTCTTCTGTACTCACACAGTAATTCAGTGACTTAACAGTACACAGATCCCTTGATTTCCTTAATAATTTCTGCAAAAAAAAAGGCTTAGGTCACCCCTACATCTTCTAGGAATGTAATTACATTGAACCATATATCGAAAGCGCTATTTGTTTTCAGTATATTTGGCACTAAAGTGAAATAGTTTAATGTCTTACTGACATTACTTTATATGTGCATCAACATTCAAAATCACACAAAAGAAATTCCAGGGTTTCACTTATCCTTGAAAAGATGAAGTGAAACTTTACACAGGTTTCCTTTGTGTTAACCAGCCAGGTTAGCACTTTCTGCACCAGCTGCAATATTGCCCAAGTACTCGAGAAAACGTAGATCAGGCAAAACAACATCCGAGAGGGATATGTGAAAGCCTGAGCCTTAAACTCTTAAAAACCAGATAATAAAATAAAATAAAACAAAATCAAAATCAGTAATTTTAGTATGCTTTTCTGGCCTTATTTTGATAGATTTTGATTATTATTCCATCAGTTTTTCTCATGTGGAGGTCCAAGAAACACACACAACGTTACACATATATCAGAGTTACCAGCTTCTGCTATCCACGTGACATTTTCACCATTTTAGGAAGAACTATTGAAATTATTTATCTTTGAGCTATTCTGAAAATGTTTTTTTTGTTGTTGTTTTTGCTTGTTGCCTAAAGCAAGATTTAACCATGAGAAATATTTTGAGTTGTTCCCTTAAACACTGTGAAATCAGCCCAAAGCTATAACGCTATTTAGTATCTGGCTATAATACTAACTAGTATCTCAAGCAGTATCAAACACAATAAAAATGTATTTTAAAGCTTCTGTTTCAGCTGGTGGCATACAGCCTCACAAATCAGTATTGGTACAAACTTACTTTTCAAACATTTTATAGTTTACTTGTAAACATTCATATCATGTAAAGTCACTCCTTATGGAAGTCCAGAATGTGTTATTTCACAATTTTTATAGAAAACTTTTTCAGCTCTTCTTTATTGAGAAGTGGCACATTTGCTTCTTTCTCATGATATTCAAGTCTACAGAGATACACCACAAAAACTCACCAATTCCAGACTCGAAAACTTGTGTATTTTCCAGTTTTAATGTGTTAAGTAATTAATTTTTGCTTTTTGTGTTTGACTTCCACATAAGATACATTATTACATCTTTGTATAGATACTTAATACACTGAAAAATCAGTTCAGGGATGCTGGGCATTTCCTATATTATAATTTAATCTGTAAAAAAAAAAGGTGTACTAGGTGACACTGCATGCCTTTTCAAAATTACAGAGGTACTTTTCTTTCAGTTCAGGACTGAAGGACTTATATCAATTTCCATTTCTTTTGTATCTCTATATGAGAATAGGAAAGAAGAAAATTATTTCTGTGACAAAAACTGCAAGAGTAAAAGTAACTCTTTATAAAGCTGTATTAATCAGAAACTTTGAAATTTGCTAGATGAATCCTTTTTCCTTGACTTTTAGCATTTCTAGATTCATGTTTTCAACACGGTCTAGTTACCAAGAGCAACCCCAAATTGTTTTTTGTTTAGCAACATGCTATATATTGGATATGTATCAATTATATGCAATGCAGAGCTTGCCAAAATTAGTTGTAAGAATCACTATCAGGATTTTAAAGAACCTTATAGTAACTATTCCTTGCTCTTTTTTATATTACAGAGATGGTTGAAATGAAAATATTTGCATGGCCTTGTTTGAATTGATATTTGTATCAGGGGCTCTAATTATAGTTAATATAAAAACATCTGCTGGACTTAAAACCCATTTAATAAGAAAGAAAAAAGAAATACTCATAGCTGCCCTAGATGACCACTCACACAATAGTAGCATTATTCAGAGCACTGGCTGTGGTAAAATTGAGTAAATAAGTCACAGCTTGAATTGCGTTTACATGATGTTTATCCATTAACACTGGGTAAACTTGAGCAATGTGTTGTTACAAAGGAAAAATATTTACTTAAAGT
The DNA here is from genome assembly GCF_040182565.1 of Anser cygnoides. Taxonomy (NCBI): domain Eukaryota; kingdom Metazoa; phylum Chordata; class Aves; order Anseriformes; family Anatidae; genus Anser; species Anser cygnoides. The sequence continues at coordinate 19,805,740 of NC_089884.1, read as the reverse complement.
AAAAAGTCAAATTTGTAAAGTGCATCCCTACAAGTACCAATATTTAAGTATTTTAAAACATCTGTGAAATATCTTTCATACATTTATTTCCCACTACATTTGCAGAATAAGAGCTTACATTCACAGTATATCCCAGACAAACTTCAAAAAGTAGCAAATGTCACATCACTTTGTGGTCACACAAACATGGAGTACTTGGCCAGCAAAATAATGCATTATATGAAATTGTGTTAGGCAGAACACTAGTAAACAGACCTACCTCCATATATAATTTCTCACCTTCATCAGGGATTGATTTGAATAAGCACCTTAGAAGTAAAAGGCTGTAATTTTCTGTTAACATGTCCCCATATTGCCCCACACCAAAGATTTGATGCATAATATGGCATTATATTTTGGTCGGTACCTACAAGAGAGAATATCAGAGGCATAAGCCTTAAGTTAACTACAATTCTGCATTTTATCCAAATTTGTCTTCAGAAGAACAGTATTTAAATATGTCCCATATGACTACACAGTGGGATACCTCACTCATTTTTCTCTATTATGGGAAGAGGGAAAAATGGTCTATTTGTTTTTAGAGTGCAAAAACTACGTTACACAGAGCTTTCAAATGACTGAACAATTCAATTATAGAAGGGGTGCATCTGCTGCCAGTTACAGAATAAACTATTGCTGCTCTTTGAAATTATTTGATGGAAACAAGTAATTGAAGTGTTACTTTTATATTTATAATACTTTGTCTTTAAAAATGACCTTTTATTTCTCATCCAGTGTAACGAAATACTTGAAATATCCATACACGCACACAAAAAACTTATAGCAGTTTATCTTTTAAGACTGCTCTTGCATTCAAGCTAAGTTTTTCTACTGGATTACAATAAATGACTTAGCCTTTTCCTAATTCCAGCAGTCTTAAAAGAAAACCTGTATCTTGTGCTTTGTGCATTTTATTATTTTGCATAACAACAGGTAACATCTATTAGAGTTTGCTGAAGATGACTTTTCACTGTGTGCATTGTTTCAGGACTCTAATGCACACAGAAGTATATTACACCTTTAAAAATGTTTGTGTCATACATTATAATCAAACCATGCATAGCCATTATAGGCATTTGCGTATCTCATTTACTGTACACCATGAGGTAATAATAACATTTTATATTACACTATAGAATCTCAAAGCATGTAAAAGCACTAACAAGTTCAATCATGTAATGACTTTGTGCATTAGGTAAAGATCACTTCAAGATCATTTTCTACACTAATGAAATGAAAATTTTATATGAATTATGTTCTGCTTAGTGAAGAACAAACACTGGAATTAAAAAATATAATAAAATTGTCCAGCGGGAGCAATGTTATAATTCAGTCCAAAGCCTCACTATAGAATATTCATGAGACCACTTCTCTACTCAGAAAATGCTGTAAAATTAGTAACGTTCTTGATAACAATAAACATCATTTTATGTCACACCGATAAAAACCAGTCAGAACATAATAAATGTCAAATGCAGTTTGATTTAGGTGTATTATAATTTGTTCAGTTCTTATGCCTAGAAAATAAACTAGACAACCACAAACTTTCTAAAAAAAACAATTTAAAAAATAAAAAGTCCTTCAGAAGGAATGTCTTATCTGTCAGCTTTTCTTACAGTACAAACTCTTTCCTACTAAGATTAAAGAGAACTTTCACATTAACTTCACTGGAAACAGGATACAACTTTGTACTTTGGTAAAAACAACATATTCTACAGGAAAAAATGTTTATCATAAAATCAAATTCTCTGTGGAGTATGAAAGCAAGATCAGAAAAGGTCAGTAGGAATTTTTGCCCATAGTTCCTCATGAGTTCTGACTGCTGATTTTTAACACCATGTAAAGTAATTGTGTATTATGAAATTTCTAAATGCTTGCTGGTAACATAATAATTAACAGTCTACACATATATCCTTAAGGATATACATTTGTGTTAGAGACAATGATTTTGTTATGAAAAAATGTACATGCGCATAAAACAGTAGTACTGAAGTGCCAGGCAGAATTGGAGGTCAGTAAGGTAGAGCTGAATGTTGGCCCTACAGCCATCACTGCTGTCAAAAGTAAACTGTTATCGCTGCTATTGCAAACTGAAATTTGTTTTTATATAATTTTAAATGTTTAAATACAGGGAGCTGCTAGGGAAATACACCAACCATTCTTACTGTTCCAGTTATCATAAGAGTACATGGGGGAAGAAGCTCCTTGTGAGGCACTATGGTCAGAGATCAAATCACTTCTGTTCTCAGATTACTTCTGGAAGCAAACTGTAAACCACTGCTGAATGGGGAAAGCAAGTAGTATCATTTTGTACAAACTGGTTTCTAAACAATACCCTCTTACATGAACAATTACCTGAACATCATGCAGATGTCAGTAGCAGAAACAGCTTTCAAGAATACTTGAGCAATCCTTTTTGACTCAGAGGAGGATAGTGTGGGATTTTGGCTTACTTCATAGAACTGATAAGACTGAAGGTGAAATCTTATTCCAGTCTCTAAAACATTTAATAAAACTTGTTGAAAGGCACGTTTTCAAATCAGTAGCAAATTTGTCATTTACCATATGTTCACACACAGCTTTCTTCAGTGTATGAACAATACAAAAACTTCCAATAAAGCTCCACTAATTAAATTAAAATAGAAAATGACAAACAGGATGAAGATCTGACAGTTTTCATAAGTGCAAGCCAGACTAGGTTTTCATCTTAAATCCTAATAGCACCATCTGATGGAGGATCATCACAATACTACAGAAAAGATTTAAAGTGTGCTAGAAATTCATTAATCTGAAAATCTTTTAATACAGTTCCTTAATTAGTATAATCAAATGCAGACATGAAATAAGGATACAAAATAGGGGAAATCTGCTAAGTAACCTTAAAGTAGGTTCCTAAACGTTAATGATAATTTGGTTGACAGTAATAACAAGTTATGCTCCTTTTTAAGTCAATGAAAGTTTATGTTTCATAGGAAGCAACTTTAGCCAAGGCTAAACAAAAATGAAGAAACAATTTCTTGTCAATACTCTTTCCAGACACCTCTTTGTATAACCCTGAATATAAATTTAAGTACATCTGGTATCAAAGTTAAGTTTTATTGCTCATAGGCAAGGAAGTTCCAGATATGGACTGAAATATAAATGAAGAATTGAATCCTTATGCTCCTTTAACAGATACTGAGTGGAAGTGTTTAGTAACATGGGGATCAACAAATATCAGAAAGGTGTAAGAGAAGCACACAGACATTACTAAGGTAACTCCGGTGGGGACAACTATGGGGATCGGAGACCTGCACACAGAACATACCAAGTGGTATCTAATCAGAACGATGGTATTCCACAGCTAAATGACATGAATATCAGCAGTTACGTGTTATCTAAAGCAGTTGGGATTACAGTTTTTCCAAGAAATTTTGATGGAATATTTGTCCTTCAGAAAAAATGTCATGGGAAATCAGTTTAATTATGCCAATATTTGGTACTGAAAAATGCAAAGAAATTTCTTTGTTTCAAAATGAACACATTCTTTGTGTGTTTTAATATCAGTTACAATTTTATTTAATTATTAAATCAACCCACAGTTCTTACTTTTTTTTTCTTTGTGGAGAGTTCTTTGACTTTTGAAAACTGAATACTTCAAAAAGTGCAACTGTTTTCATAAAATCAGACAGTTACACTGTTAGTTACATAGCAAACAGACTGTCCAAAATGCTCTAGCATTTTTAAAGATTAGTACAACTTTTCAGCTAAAAAGGTGATTAATGCTTAGATTTTGGGATACATAACCCAAATGAACAAAAGAAAAAGTGCATCACAAGAGTGCTTCAAGCCAAACAAGAGCTTATGTTAAACAGGAGTATTACAAAATTAAGAAGCAACACTACCGCAAATGTGAGTACAGCTGCTATTTTATTGTTCAAAGACAGTTATTAACATTAAAACAGAAAGGGGGAGCTGTGTTAAACCTGTGTTAAACTTCAGAGTTCTTTGGTGCAGTCAGCAGTTCAACTCACACTGTTTAACTTGTCCTGCAAAATGGTACTTTATAAAAGCATAGCTAATGCTAATCTACTTAACTAAAATATTGGATGTTTTAATGTTTCCAGGGACAATATTATCAAGACTATGAACTCTTCAGCCTTCTATCCTGTTAGATACACCTTAAGCAATCTACAACATAAATCAATCAACAGCAATCACTTCCAATAAAGAATCGTAATGGGTACTGCATGCTTTACACTATGTTACGCATTTGTTGCAACATGAACTTTCATGAACACAGGCACAGACAGTAAAACAGCTTTGCACTTTGAGGAAAGTATACCTTGCATGTTCCATATGTACCCACTCATTGAATAAATTAAACTTCGCCATAGAAAAAATAACAAGTGTTAGAACTTAATAGTCATTTAAAAATGTAACAAGATCTTTGATTTTCTTCTTTCCTAGCATCCCAAGTAAAACAAGTGGTTTTGTTTCTGCCTTCACTGCATGAAGAATCTAGAAAACCTGGCTTAAAATCAAAGGCAATAGCTATCATACCACTGTTTTAATTATTGTTACTGCTACTGTATATGAAGTAGTAATATACTCCCTCCCATTTCAGACAATGTCAAAACTATTTGCATAGTTTCATGCTAATAGAGGTTCTCGGAGTAGCTGAGAACAGCTCTCAAAGCTATGACAACAAAGGCACAGCCATGAAATATCTTTGCTTCACACCTCTCCTGATGATTCATACAATGAATTTACTATGCTTAGGCTGTATCAGGTGGCCCTTAAATTCAAAGGCTTCTCAACTGAACTCATCCAGGGAAAATAAATTCACAAAGAAAATGCCTTCCCTTTGTTAACCCGAAATGGGTGAAGTTTAGGCTGATTCTTCATTGCTTAAGCTCTTACCTAACCCTTAGACATCTTCATAATAAGAAGTTAACACAATATATTTTTCTATTTTCTACCACACCTGGGCAGCCTCCTTCACCAGAAGCCATTGTTTCTACCAGACCTGAAGAGATTCCTGATATGGCCCTTTCTCTTATTTTAGCTCAATAGCTTTTATTTTCTCTCATTCTCTAAAAGAACAGTGTATTTCCTTGTAGGCAAAGATGAATCTAACAATTAACATTAACTTAGAAGATGCATTTTTTTTCAATACATTTTTCCCTGTTACTGTACTGCAGACTCAAGAGTAAAACTGTTAGTCCGAACCATCTGCTCCACTACCTAAAGTGAAAATGAATGATCTAATGCAGAACTTCATTAGTGCACATAGTGTTAATCACCACAGCAATATTAAATATCAAAAGGGGAAAACAAAAAACACAGAACAACAAAAAAGCCATGACAATTGCTTTAGACAGAACCAGAGAGTAGGAAATGTAAAGGAATTGAGACTTTTTTTTTAAAAAAAAAAAGTTAATTCATCCTACAAAGAGAAAAATGCACATCCACTTGGATGCCTTTAGAATAGTTCCATTACTGTTTTCCATAAGTGGGTTGGATTTTTATGCCCTTGTAATATGAAAAAGATGATGTGGCAAACATCTGATGAGCTCTAAGATTAAGAGCACCTTTAGTTCCTGGCAGATACTCTGAAGACAAGAAACCTACACCCTCCTAGGAAATCTTGTTTATTTTTATTTATCTACTTCCAAAAAAAAAAAAAAAGTCACCACAGAGATATGGTGGTACAGCTCACACAACTGGAGAGCTATGATGCATGGATACAGGTGATTTAAGAAGGGCAGGAAAGCAAAAAGGGGAGCTGTCCTGTATGTGGGAGAGCAGCAGTAGTGCATGGAGCTCTGCCCAGGGAAGGTGGTGAGCCAGCTGAGAGCTTTTGGGCAGCTTTATAGAACAGACCGACATGGATAACATTGTGGTGGTTGTCTGCTAAATATCAACTGATCAAGAAGATATACATGAAACCTTCTTCAGATAACTGGAAGAAGCATCATGTTTGCAAGCTCTGGTCCTCATGGCGTACTTTCACCATCTCAGTATCTGCTGGAAGGGCAAAGCAGCAGGGCACCTGCATTCAGGAGGGTTTTGGAGTCCATCAGTGATAACTTTGTAACAGAGTTGATCAAGGAGCCAGTGTGTGCAAATGCTCTGCTGGACCTCCTATTTACAACGAAAGAAGACCTAGTTGGAGATCTGAAAGTGGTTGAATATTGAAACAGCGAACCAAAAATGCTGTGGAATATCTGACCTCATAGATATTCAGAATTGATTGGATAAGACCTAAGCACCCTGACATAGTTAACTCATCTTTGAAAAAGGGATTTGGATTAGAAGACCTCAAGAAATTGTTGATTTCAATCTAAATTATTCTATGCTCCAAGATAACTTTCAGGTAAATCAAAAGGTTTCCCAAATGATTTCATATTTAAATAAAGTGGAAACCTCATCAGATAATGCTTAAAAATAAATAAATAAATAAAAATCACTTTTACCAGCAGGGTTTTTTTTGCTAGAATTATTTCTTCTCTGAATCTCCAGATAGACAATAAAGCAAACATGCAAGTTTCTTTACAGTTGTATTGTTCTGAAACCAAAGACAACAAGATAGCAAGAATTTGAGCAGATTATACTGTTGGCTTTGGTGTATTTTGTACAACATGTCTAAACCCGGAAATAGAGGTATGAGTGATTTCTGAAGCAAAAGGCAATCATAAGAAAAATACTGGAGAACAACATAAGTGAAAACAACAGACAAAACGTTTGTATATAAGTCATTCTAGTTATGCTTCTTTTGAGAAGTAAAATCCTACAGTAGAATATAAAAAGAGCCAACATCAATAGATCTGCTCAAATCAGAAGGCATTAGAACAATGGCAAGTGGTTGGAGTGAAATACATCTGCCATTCAGTCAGGTCTGACATGTTTTTATACAACCTAATAAATGAATGCTTTGCATTCAGAGGACAGAGGAAAACGGGACACAGTTTTGCAATACAAATTTAAAAGGCATTACAGATTTTTACCGACTTTTATATGCAACAGTATTTATGCCACAGTACTTTAACTTCTGATTTTTACTACAGATAGTGCCCTAAAGTTAGGTTGGTAAATTTTGAGCTTTTAAAACAAGCAGATGTTTCCTTAATGTGAAAAGACTGTAACTATATTTTATGCCTAGAACAAATTTTAACTTTTAATAGTTTTCAACAAGGTGTTTTTTTTTGTTTGTTTGTTTTTATAGAAAGAAGTAAGAAAGACACAAACTATTTAATATCTGCAATTTGTTTAAGGGAACTGAAATCCCTTCCAAACTTGCTATTAGCATGTTCACTAATGTATCAATAAGAGCACGAAGATATCAAAACTATCCTTGTCATGAGTTTTATTGACTTTACTGAAGTTGTCTAAGAAAGTGTGTTACCTATCCAAATGTTGCTCAGAACTTAATCTTTTCTGTTTTCTAACTTTACACAGAATAAAATAACTTGCTGAATAAATTTAAACAACCTGGTTTTAGCCAATCAGAATTTCATTTTCTTCAGAATTTCATTTTCCATTTCTTAGATTTTAAAGCAGAGTATCTCGCAACCTCTGGTGCCAAACATTTTCCATGCACAAAAAAAAGTAGGAAATACCTTTCTTCATCTTCACTAAAATAATTTTACTCCCTTAACAATGAAAATTATTTGAGCAAACTAAAACAAAGGTAAATTAAAATGAAAAATATGTATCTTTTCCTGACTTAAAAGAAATATATATTTTTATTTTTTTTTAACAGTGAAGGAAAAATGACATTTCCTCAACTTCTCTTTTCCATTTTACCTTTCCCAACACCTTCTTTCACCTGAGAGATGAAAAATAAAATAAATTAATGGAGAAAAATGGGGAGAAAAGGTAAGAAAGAAATTTTTCATTAAGAGATGAAAATCTTATTAAAGCCATTAAAAAAAAAATTCTAATTCAAAATATGAATAATGAATCTGAATTTTTCATTGAGAACTTATTTGAAGACATTTTTTCTACCAGCTTGGGGAACACACTGAGGGTCTGCTTCTGTTGTGTTACAAGTATGCTCCGATAATTTCCTTGTTACATTTCATTTTAAAAGACCTGGATATAAACCCAATTGCATCAGCAGTGTTGATTACTTCACAAGCCCCACCTTGAATTGTGTCAGGTTTTCTTAAGTCACCACAGAAAAAGAGAACTACCTTTGGCATTCCCAGTACCTGGACTGCAAAATAAATTTCAAACTGGGAATTGTGCTTTACAAAGAAAATGCATTTGACAAATGAGCTCTGTATATGTACTAATAATTTTGTACCTAAATATGCCTTTTATACCACCTTATGATCTGACCACTAACATCATACATAAATTCATTTGTTAATGTAAACAGCTCACATTCATTAGCAAAAAAACCCCACAGGGGTTCCGTTTATTAAAGAAAAAACTGCAACCATATGTAAGGGTGATTCAGAAGTGTACAAATCCCCTTAGGAAAAAAGTAGTGTTATGGACTATCAAGTAGGCCTAAGAAATTATTGGTATGGAAGGACAGTAAATCAGCAAGAGCAGTATCACAGTGAATCAATGTTCTTACTTCATATTGACACTAAAATAACTTATAAGCTGCTGAACCCTAGGCCAAGCAAGTGCCAGAAAAGGAAAGGATGTCAGGTAGCTGGGGACCTCAGTTCTGATCTACTGTACCTCTGAAGTTCCAAAAGGAACATCAAACAAAGTGGTGTGAGCAGCGGAGTATGTAAGAGAGAGGAGAAAAAAAAAAGTAAGGAATATTTTAAGATTTTTTTAAAAGCAATATATTGGGTGGACAATTTTTAATATAGAACAAGTTTCTAGCACTGCAGAAAAAATTATCACTTGAATAATTGGAAAAAAAATTCAATACTTTTATCTATTCCCTTAAATGCATATACAATACCATTATTTGCAGCTGTTTACGATTATCTGTTTCCAAGACACATACACTAGTGTAGCCATTGTGGGACAACCATAAAATATCAGCTATCCTTCCTCATAGGCCTACTGCTAATCACCTGAAGATCTTGAAGAACAGAATCTTTATAATGAAGTTCTTCAACAAAATGAAATGGTCCAAATAATCAAAAATGAAAATCACGATCCTTTTAACCAGCAATTTCTCATTTCGCTGTTACTACATATAATCCCCTACCAAAGTACAGTTGTACAACTAAGCAAGGAGATAGCTGACTGTACCTAAATCTGAAAGAACCAAGGGAGAATTCTGACTGTTCATGGGAAACATTTAGAAAATTTATAAATGATTCATTCATCATAATTTTTAAAAGCATTATTTATCTACAGCCCAAATACATTTGTCAGTGGAAAAAAGCAAGATTTACTGAAAATAAACATGAGAAGATTAAAACTGCCCTGTTTTGGGTAACTTTGTAATTTATTTATTTATTTATAACTTCTAACATGTGTAAGATCAAGTCCTGAAGTTAGCCTTTTCTTAAGGGAGAAAAAGCCTTCAACTGACACTTTTTTGGATTTAGAGAAATATAGATAAATCAAATGAAATGATTTTAAGTAAGTTGGAAACTCTCTACTTTAATAACACAATCTTAAAATTAAACAGAATCCATAAAATCAGCATGCAGTACGTTAGCAAACCAGAGGTGAATTCTCCACACTATTATCAGTTTTATACTTAGGGCACAAAAATTGCCTTGACAAGTTTTCCAAGAAAATGCTTTACTGATATTTTTTTCCTGTTACATCATTCGACTAACTTAAGAGACTACAATTTTTCTTTTCATATAGCTGAGAAAGAGATTACAAAAGATTTACAATAATGATAAAGAAGCATTTTCCTCACAACAGAAATCAAACTGAAGGAATCCATATGATATATAAAAGTGAGCATCCATCAGCTAGGCTATAGACTTCTCACTCTGTAAAGCAACATGGACATCTACCAAAACACATAGGCTTGTAATAACAGAATCTAACCATTTGGGATCCAAAGCACACATACTTCATTGCTCATTTATAAGCTAGTTTGAAGAAAAAATATTTTTTTCTGATACAAAGATTGACACTATTTTATTAAAGCTAGTTGCTAAAGTATATGTAAATAATGCAAAAATATTTATATGTTACTTTTTCCAAGATTTTCTGTTTGCTAAGGACAGGAGAATAGAGACTTGAATTTATAGCTAAAAAGTAACAGTCACTAATAAAACTGCTCGTTATAACAGAATACTGATTATTTTTTTTGTATTTACATGTTCCATATATTCTAGTTTTTAATGTGCAACTAAGATATATGACTGTGATGTTATGTATGCATATTTAGAAAATACATCCACATGATGCCCACTCTGTGGAAAATTTTCAAAAAATTGTGTGTCTGTGTGGGAGTTTCTATCAGCAAAGAGAAGTTACTTTTAAGAAGAGCTCCTATCCTTTTAAAATTACCTAAATGCCTTTTAACTTCCCATTTGTTTGGTAAATTAGCAATGTCTGGTTATTAAGTTCAATATTTAAATAAATATTGTTTTTTTATCATCAAATATTTTACTTTTAAAGACTTTCATTATTTTCCACAAATGTGATTTTTTCATAAATTTCTCCTCCAACACTACCCACCCCACCCACCCCCCAAAAAAAGCCTTAATTAATTAATGAACAGTGTTGATGTTTCATATGCTATTTATCTCTACTGCCAAGACATGAGATAACTCATTCCTGAGCACGTATCATGCACTGTTACTCAGAGAGAGTATGCTGAATTTTCATTACTTCTTAAAATACTGAGGTCTTTAATGTAGTGCATTCTACAGTAAAAGCAGTACCCTCAAAACCAGACTATTTTCAATCTCCTCGAGGCTGTAAATTTCATTTAATATTTTCAAACAAATCCATTTATGATTCACAGGTCTGAGGAAGATGAGGAAGCCTTAGGAAGATGTATAGCACTTTTGCAGAAAAGCTATTTCTATTTATTCTTAAAAAGTCTTCTGCGTATTGATAAATCCAATACGAAATCTTCATTTTAGAAATCCTCTAAAATTCCACCTGCATATATCAATAGATGATGTCCTGTCTTGAAGAGGATTTCTGCTTTGACTCAATTTTAAAAAAAACTATCAAAGACAAGACTATGTAAATAAGACCATATCACTGAAAGTCTGATGTATCCCTCTTAAGAAGAAAAGACATCTCAGTGTACTACATTTTCTGTCATCTGTGGTTCTTAGATGTAAATCCAGATGGGAGTATTTCAAAGGCAAAAACAGAAAGTACAAAAAGGAGGAAGAAGGCAGGAAAGAACAGATCATAATTTGAAGATTAGTATTCATGCCTTCAGCATTTTACATGATAACGATAAAATTTGCATAGTTTGGTGACATGGCTCTATTTTAATTGTAAAAATGCTCCTGAATCAACTGTGATTAATTTAATGGTCAGACTACACAAACAGAAAAAATGAGCTTTTAAGAGGAGGAGCAAGATATTCTTCACAAGATTACATATTAGCATAGTTTATATTCATTACATGAAGAATCATTTTGTAACTTTATTTTGACTAATTAGTACTGACAGCAGCAAAGAAATGCTTCGCTTCTTTTAAATCATGAATAGGCCAGAAATAGTACAGATTTATGCAATACATATGTGGAACCAATCTCATTAATGCAATTTACCTAGATACATTTTTCCAATTTCCAATATGCAACTCAATTTTATTTGCAACAGTTTCTCCATAGCATCAAGAAAATAAAAAATATTGATTATAAATTCAATTTATTATAGCATCTAATTAAACACTAAATGAAATGCAAAGGAGCACTGGGTGTCAATCTCCTATTAAAGCCAGAAAACTTTTGAGTTGGGCTATACAAACTCCTAGGTATCCATCATGCCTGCAGAAAGGAAAACACCTTTTCAGTTGTCTCCAATTCAACCTCAGTTACTGTATTAATGCTGTAATTCCTAACTCTAGGTGAATGAATTCCCTTCCTTTAAAATAAAAGATCATAAACATATTGTTTCATTCAACGTCTACTGAGTCAAAGTTTCAGTTCAGTGTTCAGGATTTAATTTCTTAAATGGGTAAAAGAACAAAAAAAAGTTTCCCTGTCCTTCCATATAAAGTAATAAAATAGGATTTGCTAGTATTCCATGAGAACATCAGTTTTAAGAGCCTAACAACAGTTCTGCATATCAAAGTGGAATTTCTATTGTGAGACAGCTGGGTGTTTTGCACTCCCTTATGCTACAATATAAATTATTATCTTCATCAGATGAATTGGCACTCCTATCAACTGCCTGGAATAGCAGTAACAAGCCTTAGTATTGTAGTTGGCCTAAAATGAAAAATAATAGAAAAACAAACAAAAGCAATCCTTTATTCTATAAATAGCATTAGTACCGGTAGTCTGATATTGAGATTATGAGTTTTTTTTTCCTTTAGTAACAGTACTAGGAACATGAAGTATCTGCATTGCTAGGAATTACTATTGCTAATTACTCAAATCTCTAACTTTTTCCTTTTTGAAGGGGGGGGGGGGGGGGGAATCCTTTCAGCAAAGAATAAAAATACAAGATAATTAAGCACTGTTAGCAGTGCCACTGTTGGTGCAGCTGATAAGCTTTTGCAAGAAAAAATTTACAAGTATTTGGAAAAACACCACACCAAAACACACAATTTTAGTTGCAATATTTTATTGCTTTCTTGAATACTGCTCCTTTCCAAAGGACAGAAAACAGGGGAAGTACATGCTCCCATAGTCTGTCCTTGTAATCAAAGGAAATAATCAAGACTTTTCTATTCCCAGATCTTTAGGTTTTTGTTTAATCACTTCTAATATGAAAGGATATGACTATTGTAATAGCTCAGTTTCCTCTCAGAAATAAACAGATGCAATCAAATCAGTTCTGACATATTAGCTTTATTCTTCATAACAAGTTCTTAAACAGAATATCTTTCCATACTAACACATTTGAAATAGGAGGAGTTTTCAACTGAAGGGAATGCTACTCTGACATTATAACCTCCTGGGGATGTGTTGGCTGTCACTGCAGGTGACAAACTGAGGTAATATTACTTGTGTGCTGACTTACCTGGAGGGTCTCAGAGACGTAGCCTCACAATATGTCTTTTGGACTGCAAATAAATCGCTAAGTAGGGAAGTATTTTGGTAAAGCTTAGACATAGGAACAACAGAGGAAGAAAAGAAGAAAAAAGCTAATGGTGTCCTTTACTGGACTGTTGTACTTGTTTTTTTGGCCTAAAGAATTTACCTGATGTTTAGGACCATTCTGCCTCGTTTCCCTGGGGAAGTAGGAGAACTTGTCGATGAGTATGACATTTCTTTTGTCCAGTTTTACTAATTCCAGAAAAAAAGACAAAAACACATCCTCTTTCCCAGAGGAAAAAGTAGCAGAATCTATTTGCCTTACTGCCATTTTTCAAATGTGCACGTCTCCTTTCTCTCACAGGTAATATTTTCAGTTGAAATTTTCCAAAAACTGGTTATTTTATTTTTTATGATGGCCAAACTGAGGTATAAAAATACCTAGCTATAATAAAAAATGCAGTTCTCCCACAAGCAAGAATCCTGAAAATTATTTAATTTTTGATCAAATTGGATAACTCATTTGACCTAAAATAATTATCTTGGGGAGACAAGGTTGAAATTTTCAGCTCACTTAGGATAAAATTTACCTTAGCTAAGTATCATCTTCAAAATTACATTTTTTTCTCCCTCTCCAGATTCCCCAGTTCTTTAGGACTACTTCTTCTCAATGTCTTCCTTTCTAGTTCAAATGTGGAAGCTCTCCCTGGCTTCCAGCTTATTATCCATCTCTGACCTGTGTTACCACAATCAGCAGATGCTCCTACCCTTGCATTTGGAGACTGTTCCCAGGGAAATCTCTCAATCCACCTGCCTTATTTTCTGCTGATTTTTTGCTTCCTGTTTTGTGACTCTTCATGTTTCTCTAATTTCAACAAAAATGCACACACAATTGCTTTAACTGAGGCTATAATGTTTAAGCTATAATCTTAATGTTAAATGAATACGAAGAAATAGATGCAGCTGAGAACATCGATTCACAGCCTCAAAAGTCTCCTGGCTCAGAAGAGGGAATAATTAAAAACTGAATAATCTTCAGTATGAATTTAATATCCCATCATATAGAAACCAGCAGAGATAGCTTTCTTCATCTTTTACCAACAGTTAGTGTTCAGCACTAAAAATATATCTGGATAGATAACTATCAGAAGATTACTGCAGAAGAACCTCAATGAAATCCTGTATGTGTGATACCCATGGATTTACTATTTGAGCACATCTTTTGATCTGAAAAAAATGTTCCACCACACTGGGCTGATTTTTACAATACTGTGATTTTTTTTTTTCTATTTTGCTAGCTTGCTTTGGTGACCTATTGATTTAGTTAAGTGGTTTCCTGAAACATCTGGGGCACACAGATACGGCACTGAACTATCTCAGGGAGACAGGATTAAAGCTGAAAGTTCAGAACTGACGTTTCATTCAATAAGATGTGAAATAAAGTGTGCATTTCCTTTGACAAAACTATCAGTTCAGCCCAGAAAAGAGTCATTGCAATGATGAATCTCAATAGGACTTGGGAGTCATATGCGATTCTACCAGTTACTATTTGTGCTGAATTAAAGAGTCTCATAAAAGCACAGTCTGTGTGTGATCTCGAACAACTACTTGTGTCATGGAATAAAATAAAGTGAATGGCAATGAGTTTGAGACCTTTATGCTCAGAGAATGCATAACTAAAACAGAAAAATAATATCTAGACTCACCAATATTATCAAGTAGGACAATGGAGGCTATCAGCATCCTTTCAACTGGAACGTTCTTCAGGAAAGAACAGCTACCACATGCATATGTTCATAATCAGCGTACCTTAAACAGTAAGTCAAGTAAAAGCACATTAGTAAATATTTCTTAGACGACTGAGACTTGCCATAACAAAACAACATGCTACACTCTAACACGGTATACATATAGTTTTGATTTATATGCCAGAGTTAATCAATGTTAATCTGTATAAAGTGTTATGCTAGTTATGCATTAAAATTGAGTAAGAAATGTAAATCAAAGCTTCAGAAAGAATATCAAAAAGATGTAACAATATTAATTACAGATAGGGAAGATAGGTAATATACGAAAAGTAGCCTCTATTTGGCTAGTTTGCCTCTATTGCAAATTACAACACACTACATTAGTGCTCAAAAAACGTGTTGAGCAGAAAAGAAAACAACTTAAAGATACTTCATTTAATTGAAATCCAATCAGGCACACGACAATAAAATTTCCTTGAAACAGATTCTGTTTTGCTGTCAGACATTTGCATTAGCACACATAGGTGGAGAGGCTAACAAAAACAAAATGATGTTAATTAACAACTACTTTGAAGTTGAGCTGTATGAACAATTATTTTGGGCCCCCAGGTAAACAAGGAGAAAAAAAAAATCAGGAAAATGTTTAGATTATTTTGAAATTTAAAAAAAAAAAAAAAAAGACAATAGGCAGAATTTTCAACCAAAACCTAAATTTTTCTTTCAATCGTTTCTTTGAAAAGTAGACAAACTTAATCTGAAGGCATAGCTTCCATTGATTATTTTTTATTGAAGAACAACCCAAATGGAACTCAAACCAAATTCAAAATATTTAAAATTATTCCGATTTTCTTTTGACTTTTTTCCTTCCAAAACTACAGTTTTGACAGACTAATGAAAAAAATCACCATAAGCACTCATCATATCAATGTATGAGGTTTCTTGTTTATCTGACTACAAATTTGCAACTATTCAACTCATACTATAGAGAATATAATTACAAAACTAAAGAACATGAACAAAACACTCTTGTTGTTTTTTTTGTTTGTTTTAATAAATATTCTCCAAAAATACTGAACTCCAAAATCAAGGGATTGGCAGGTGTATTAATTATCAGAAGATGATTCTATACCAGGAGGTTGCATTGAAAATTTTCAGTATTTTAAAGAATTTAATGAAGAAATTATGTGGTTAACTTTAAACACAGGATTTTGTCTCTCTCTTCCAAGACTTTTACTTTTGGAAAAAAAGACTTAGAAGATGTACTTATTACCTGTGGACCAATACCAGATAGTTCTAAGAAAGGTAATTTGATCAAAAACCAAGACACAATGAAAAACTAAAACCAGAATAACTTTGAGTAGGGAAAGAAAATGATGTTGATAACATTTTATGAGACTTTTCATAGCTATTAATTTAACCACTAAAAAATAAATCTTTTAGGAACGTTGTGTTCCAAAAATACCACAAACTAGAGCATGGAAAGAAAGGACAGTAAGAGATGCAGTTTAGCTAATAGTTCATATAATTGTGACATAAACAGTATCAAAACAACCAAAAAAAAGTTCATTAATATAACATCAGACTACCGCAGGTGATAATACCCCCTTCAGTGCTGAAATAGACATGGCCTAAGCCCACCTACCCTTGAAGGAACTGGCATATTTAAAGTTGTGAAGTCTTAATCATGAGATATTTCAAAGATGCAGCGAAACTACGCAGAGAATCTGCACAGAAGAGCCAATGCAATTCAAACGTGTATCGGCTTTCAGACAGGTGACCTCCCTGCACTACCAGTTCTTACCTCTCAAGTCTGACTGACACCACCTGTGCTTCCCCACTTTTCCTGGCAAGGAGTAAGCCACCCCACTCATCCTGGGCAGAAGAGAGAATGCAAGGTCCCAGCCATGAAATGTTTGGCAGTCTCAGTAATTAGACCCCACCATCACACAGAAGAATGGAAGCCCATATGCAGCCTTACAGGAAGAAGTTAGTTGTGTCTCCTGTAACAGAACTGCATCATACTGACACGTATCTTTTCTCCAGTTTGGTTGGAAAAACAAACTGGAGCAGAGGCACTTTGATAACATCTCCACTGTGGCAATTTAAAAGCTGCACAGTAATAAATCTGATCCAAATGTTCAGACATTTGCTAATTGCAGACATTTTCAAGTTTCTGTTAAGAAAAAAAAAAAACACTCCTTTCTATTTTACCTACTTACTTATACTGAAAGCAATTACCAAAGATTTCCATAAAATCTGATTTTGTCCAACTCAACAAATGTTATGATATTTGGATGCAAGCATTAAACTATGAGTAAACAACACTACCAAATGTGTTAGTACAGAAAACAGTTTGCTATAATTGTTCATAAGATTCTGGTAAGAGCAAGGCCTCCAGCAGTGTACATCAATATGTCAGAGTATCACTCCCCAAAATCATGCTTGTAATCTGTTGTGATTGCTAGTCTTCCTGCTGAACACACCCTTGTGTTTAGTCTTTGAAGCAGTACGATTTGCTCAAGGCAAAACTGAATACAAACTGAGAAAGTGATACATTATCCACACCAGCCTAACAATTCAGTGTCAAGCCTCTAATATAGCTGGATGCAGGGAATGTTTGGGGGGCAAATATTTCAGCCTCCATCCTGACCTTCTCTACAGCAGTAATCAGCATAGTTATACATATTAAAAGTTCTTGCTGAAGAAATAGTGGAACCAGAGGGTTTAAAAGTTTTAGAATAAAGAAAGAAAGGAAAGGACTTGACAAAATTTTAAGAGGCTTCATAAAAAGATGCAAAGTGTCATAGCAATGAAGATTTTACAAGGTGAGTTAAAGAGAATTTTCTGAACATACCAAATCTTTAATTTGAAAGCAGCTTGTTCTGGGGCTGAGGACGTTCCATTCTATTTTGATTCTCATCACTTGTCACTCTTCGCCATGCTTTTGTTCTCCCTCCCCTACTATGGAGAAGGCTGCGTGGAGTTAAGAATTTCTTTCTAAACTTAGAACCTATAATTCACCTACAGAAGTTCTTTTCAGAGCTAGTTAAGCTACACTAACAGTTTTGTTTACATACTTTCTTTCCTTTCAAACTTGATTTGGTGACTTCAGAATTTGCTTGCGCTTTGAATAGTGGTTCAACATCCTTGAAAGTTGTTCTCCTAAAAAACAATTTCTCCCTCCCTTCTTTCTTGTTGACAACACCATTATTTGTCAAGCATTAAACCACTGTAACTTGTGTGGTGAATATACATTCTAATTTTTGTGCAGATGATAAATGAAGTAGATTTAAACAGAAGTAGAAACTAATTTGCTGATACTCATAGTCAGTTGCAATGCGAAAGCAGATCAGTCTTGCCACATCTTTAATTTTTATCCATCCTTTTTTGAAATTAGTATTTGCATTAACATTTGCTCTAGCTTGGTTTGCCAAGTCATGCATTAAAAATAGCTCCTGGAAGCAAAATTACATTTCACTAACTTTACAAGAGTCTTAAAAAGATTTTAGCTTGAACAGAAATCTTTCTATATATATCATGAGGGTGGTTAGACACTTGTACAGGTTGCCCAGAGAAGCTGTGGATGCTTCATTGCCTGAAGTGTTCAAGGACAGGTTGGATGGGGCTTTGAGCAACATGGTCTGGTGGGAATTGACCCTGCCCTTGGCAGGGGGGTGAAGCTAAGGATCTTTAAAGATTCCTTCCCACCCAAACTATTCTATGATTCTACAATATTTTCTGAGAACACTAATAGAAGAACAAATATAATCTCCTTTGATATTTATGTAGAGAAATGCATGTCTACAATTTTTATTTTTTGAAGATCAAGTTGATTATTAAGACATGGAATGCTGATATGAGGCTACATTTAAAAGAAAAAGAAAAATTACAGAAGGCTGGTGGTGAACCCAAATTTGTTTTTAATGTGTAATATTTCCCCTGCCTTTTACTAAGCAGTATGCCTTCAGGTTTTCTTAATATGAGGAAAAACCTTCCAGTGGTGAATTAAACTGACTTTATAGCTACTTTGTACTGCCATAGAGAGGATAGAATTTCAGGAACCTCTCACTGACAAAAGCGCTTTGCATTTCTGTATGAAAAATTCAACTTCAATGATAGGAAAATATCATCCTGCACCACTTAGTTTGACATAATGCCAGTTTAAGCATCAATTTGTTCAAAAAAGAGATTGAATATCATTCTTCATAAAACTTAGAGAGCACAAGTATTCAGAAAAGAAATTATTAAGGATGGGTGTGACACCTTGTTAAAATACTTATTTCATAAAACAGACGACTAATCTACCTTCAGCTGTGAACCGTAGTAAGGGAATGAGGCTCAAATGAGGTTGGTAATGCCAGACTGCGCAGAATATACAGTGCATCTTCCCCATATTCTTGTCTGTTGATTATTTCCTCAATCTGGCAGTAGACCTTGTGCATTTTTAATTTAGGTCTCTATGCCTTCCATATCTTCTTTTTATTATCCTATTTTTTCTCTCTTAGACAAATATCAGCAAAACTCCTGTGGAATACTTTTAGTCTGTACAGGTCACAACAGTTTGCAAATGAGACCATTAGCTAAAAATTCAGATGACAGCCATTTCAGAGGTAGAATCAAAAGAATGCTGAGATAGAAGCAAACAATTAGAAGAGAAAAGAACAGAGCAAAGAATATTATATCCAAGACCTTTTGCATTATTACATAAAGGCATTCTGAGTAAGCTATCAAGAACAGCAGCAACTGTTGAGACCTCACCTGCATAAAGCCAGAGCTCCAAATGTTCTCTTGTCATATACCTTTCTGAGAACAACAGACCCAAGTGGACAACTTGAGTGACTGTGCTATTAAAGATCCTGATTTTTTGACAGATATAGTTACTACCCCCCAAACTCCTTCCTAATGCTCTCCTAAATTTTCTACTTTTCTTCATCTTTTTAGAAATTTAAAATTTAGAAATAAACCTTTTTGTTACAGTTTTATGAGAATGCAGAGGATCACATACTTCTGCAGCCAGGCACAACATTTCTATTCACTCCTCAGTATTAACTCTGAAAAATGACAATTGGGATATCTTGCGGAAAGGAAGCGTGTTCATTTTGCACAGGTCATCAGATTAAATCAAGTTTGGCATGTATACTCTAAGTCTTTGTATTGAAATCCTTGAGGGTTATTAAGGATTATTTTAGTACTTTTAAAAATATTTTCTGTATTCAGTATGACTTTGATGTTCAATTTTGGCTCTTACACAGCAGGCATCCAAAGCAGCATAACTCACATTTCCAGAGATGCTGAATAATTATTATTTAGTTTCTGACTGGGCATCACATTTTTATATGAATGCAGGATAACAAGTTGTACTATATACTGGTTTTGCAAGGCCCATATGCACAAGGCCAGCTCCAGCATGAAATCCAACAGCAGCAAGATGAAGCTACTCTCCAGAAAGGAAATTCATACTATAGCTGAAATAAATTCAATCAGAGATGTGGCAATGAGTTACAAAAAAATATATATAAAATAAAAATAAAAAATTCTTGCTCCTATTCCAAGAGAATGTGAGATGCATACACATCTCGCCTTTTCCATGTAGCTGTTGCATTACATACTTGTTTTGAGTGTTCAATAGAAAAAAAAAAAAAAAAAGATGTTTTCAGAAAGTTAGTGTTTTACCTCTAAATAGATATTTTAAGCCCAGCTTGTGAAGAAAAGCACGGGAAAGCACTGAGAAGACCAACCAGTCTGAAATACCAAGCTCCATTTCAGACTCCAACAACCTTGTTCAAAGTTTCTTTTGCTGGCTGTTCATTCTAGAGACTCTCATACCACTTTAACACCACTTCTCAGCTCGTCTATGCTCCCATAGTGCACAGGCAGATTTGTTTTGGTTCATAACGTATAAAACAACACAGCTTTGCTAAAGCAATCTGGGTCTTGATCAAAGAACAAGTCACAGAATATGTTATTACTTATTAACAGGTATAATTTCAAGAGAGCAGTTTCAAAACTTAATCCATTTTTCTGAATTTAAATGCTTGTAATTGTGAACAGAAAGCAACAGTGCATTATTACATCCATTGTTTGATATGTTTCATTTTGTTACCTTGCTCCAAGACAATGAAGTCACATATCCAAACATCTCAAGTAACAGTAAATATGTGCTTGGCCACTGCCCGAATCAATTGCGAAGTGTAAGAACAGCAGGGGACAGAAAGAACTATACCTTCTCTAAGTGGCTTATCAATGCTAAAGAAATGCTCAGTGTGGCTCCACTGGTTGGTTTGTATGGCATATGCCATGCACCTCTCTAACTCCACTAAAACACTGGAATTAACATCACAACTACTAAGATAATATTAATCAAAAATACAGTAAATTATGTAATCTACCTACCTAATGGGATAAAGACAAAAACCAAAATCCACATCCTTTAACTTTTGACACTATTCAAAGATAATTTGTGAATTATGCATAACCCAAACCATCATTATCATGGTTATAAATTACTCTGTTCCAACTCTGAAACCATGGATATTTCGACACTTAGCACAAGTTTACACTTGCTGCTCTCTCTGGCACTACAAAGAACTGTGCTTACCTCAGGTACTGTTATTACTTACTTCTTGTGCCAGTGTGACAATTTGACACAGAGGTCCAGTTCAGCAAAGTACTAAACCAGAAACTCAGTAACTCATATGATACCTCTATTAACAAAGCAGTCCTTCCTTCACAAGCCAATAAAATGAGAAAAAAAAATTAATTATGACAGATACACACACACCATTTATTTCCTAACATAAAATCAGGGAGAAAATTCTCTCATTTACAGCTTGTCAGAAGGAAACTTTATAACAAGTGGATGTGATGTCAAATCCACACATAAGCTAACCTTTTCTGTCACTCAAAAAGTGTTGTTTACTATTAGATGTGATACCACTTCAGGAATATAACCAGCTTGACTGATAGCTCTGGCTATGAAATATGAACAGAAACATTTCAAATGGACCTGACAGACCAGCATTATAATTCTTTTCAATTGATGTAAAAAGGAAAAAAAATCCCAACAGTTCTGTGACAATACACAACTAGAACATAAAATCCTGCTGAAAAACAATACCAGATTTGCTGTCAACATTTATAACCCCACAAAAACTACTAAGATGACTGCCTTTGTTTCAGCTAATGTATTTTCTGAATTTCCATAAAGTAGGAACTATCACTGCAAAAAATACCCTCACTCTCTTTTAGGTAACTGGTGCTTTAAAATAAATCCAAAACTATGACTCTAGACAGTGTTTAGAATCATGTATTTCACAAATGGCAAGCTTGTAGGGTTACTGACATGACTGGTTTTTATTCATATCTGACACTGTTGTGGGAAATGTTATTTTATTTAAATGTGAGTTTCCAAGGAGGTACTGTGACCACGTAATACAAAAATCAATTCTTCCACCATTAGCTAGCATGAATTGACTTGGCTCCTCTGACAGCCAAGCAAATGAAAATTAGGCAAGGATCTGGTTCAAAATAGGGTTCTGCAGTTCTCGCTCAAGCTAAAATTCCTGTAGGGGATAGGAAGCAGATCTATATTCTAGAGAAGTCAGAAAGAAGGGAGCAAGATGATGCATGAATGCAGTGATGGCCCTATATATACTGCTGGTACACAGCTTGCATGTATACACTCATCCATATACACTGTACAAAAACTGCATACCTGTTTACACAGTATGTGCATTGCCTCTTGTCCACAGTTAAGTGAATGTTCTCTGTGCACAGTCCAAACTGTTTTCTGGTAGTTCAGTCCATCTCTAAAACACTGTCAGCTTTCCTGGAGCCACTGCACCAGTGCATTAACTGTATATAGAAACTGCCGAAAGTGTTACTGCATCAGAACATATGGCTTGTACATCAGGTTTGCTGTCCCAGGATCAGGAACACAATCTCCAGTTCTGTGATTGTGTACGAGTAAACTGTCCAGCCGGGCTTAGTTCTGAAAGCTCGCTTTGTTGCATACAAAATATGTGAGCATTCAGTTCAGGTATGAATATTTGATCTATTCAGTAACATAGTTCTAGGATTGAAAATGTCAGGGACAGTATGGATATATTTAAGATTGCACAGCGAAGATTATTTACTAATTGTAATTCAGTGGTTTTCAAATGTGCTGTTTTACTTTTTACTCTGTAAAAAGGATTCTCTCACCTAGACATATGTCATCTGTCCCCCCCACTTACAGTATCATCCAAACTGTCTTTTATTGCTTGAGCTATCATTTTCCCTGCCTTCTTAACAAAGCAAAACTCTAACATGCATACTATTTAAATTATTTTATTATGTCTGTTTTTGCCTGTTAAAGGCAAAATGAAAAGTCGGTCATTAGAGCTGTGTGAGAGATGCAACAGGAGCCATTTTCATAACAAACCATATTTTTAACCAAACACTTTTCCTGTATTTCATAAACACTTTAAATATCTAGAAATTCCAAAAATTCTCAGTGTTGTAATCTTCAAATTAACATATTTATGCCCATGAATGAAAGAGGAAATGAAATACAAACCGTGCCATGCTGAGGTGAAGTTCTATTGCAACACGTTCTTTCCAGTTAAACAAGAAGTTGAAATAAAAATAATGTGATAGACTATAGGGACCACAGACAACTACATATGGCTGATTTTCAAAGACTTTAAAAGTGACCTTTGGGTGACAAAAAAGGCTTGCACTGATTCAGGATAGAAATTGTTTGTCCTCATAAATGCCCTCACTGCCATATATATTTTGCTTTCTATTGGAACACAAAATACTGATGGAACAAGTAACTCAAAATGGAATTTTCTTTTGTATAGTTATAGCTTTCCCCATTAAAGTTTATGTTAAAATTTAAAGGAATCTCAAATATGAAAATATTTAAGTCAACACATGAATGACCTACCTTCCTAGACTTTCAGAAAACATCATGTCATGTTAGACCTTGCTACATTTCCCTCAAGTGGAGAAAACATTCCCAAATTTCCCAACAGTGGAAAAAACAGGGCCTACAGTGCATATGAAGAGGTAAATCAAAAATTCACATTCCTGAACGTATTAGAGCTTCTTACTCAATAGCTTCTTAACATCATATGAGGTCTTTTGCCTTCCTATGGAAAAAGAAAATACAGATACACATTCTCCCAAACAAACATAAGTCAGAAATTCCTCATTTAAAAAAAAAAGAAATGCAATGGCAAAGCTCATAATTTGGAAACAGAGTTACTTAGTTACAAAGAAACAATAAGTACACTTAGAAAAATAATATGCATGTCCTTTTATAATTTTATTTGTCCCATCTATAATGCTAGAGGTCTCCTTTTGTTTTAAAGAGGAAAATAAATCATATTTCTTTCGTCAGTGTTCTTATTTGGCAAATATTATTGCAGTTGAGTAGGGTGAAAGAAGCCAAGACCCCTTGTGAAATGTCTCTGAAACCATCTATTATCTTCGAGCCACAGGGGAATATAAAAGAAAAGCAAATCAGTTAGAACTTCACAAGTAGACAGATATCAATGGAAATTATAAACTCTGAAGAAGGAAAGGTAACATTACTACTACTATAATGAGGAAAAGCCAGTTTGTTTGTTTTTAAATCAAAAACAAACAATCACAGATCTTAATCTTTTCAGATTCAGAAAACTTATTGTTTGTAGACTAAAATATTTTTGCCTCTTCAGTACTTCCCTCTTTTCCTTCACATTGTCTCAGCTGTTAACCTCCACATAGAAAATATGTCATAACCCAGACTAAAGATAATTTAATGCATTTTTGTTCTAGGTCTTACCTACATTTAGATGCTAAACAAAATATTTATAGCCTAGAAAATGAACCATCTCACCTTGGAGATGGATCTAACTGTCCTTGAACACACTCACTGTCTCCCAGCACTCTGCAGCTTGGGTACAACAATGAGAGACAGCAGGAATTATAAGATGCCACAGTAACTGTTGATTATCAGTGGCATAAATAAACAAAAAAAAAATCGGATTTGAAAGAGTTGTTAAGTATAATATTAAACGATACAACAGTGACATTAATTATTTGAACACCTTCACAGAAAACAACTTGAAATTCATTTTCTAAGCAGCATATCATACACAGTAACAGAGAAATTTGGAACTAATCTGAATATTTTGCATTTTTTGCATTAAGAATGTTTCACGTGGAAAGTTTGTAATAAGACAGACACTAACAAGCTCTTTTATTGCCTAATCATTCAGAACAGAAGGCAGTATTTGCAGAAGAACATATTCAGTGTCTTTTGTGGTAAAGAACATCCATTTTAATAATATTTTTTCTTTGAATTTTTAATGCATATACTATTACAGAACATAATGGCTCTTATTACCTTTCTGTTGCTCAAAATATTCAGGGAGGATTGAATTACATACATAGCATTTCTGCTTTTCTGTGCAGAATACAAAACTGCAACCCAACCCCAGAATAATCCTTGTGAAATGATATAGCAGGCATAGCTCCTCATATATATAAACAGATACACACCCACCCAGAAGTTTGTACCACAAAATTCACATGCTTCAGTTCTTTTTGCAATAGAAATTTTACTTGCACAAACACACTGGTGAGATGCCAGCCCCAACTTCCTTTGCCTGAAGCAATATGACACAGTTGTACTTTATTTTGTGTACTCTTTATTGTACTCACTCACAAATAAATATTTGCAATGCAGCTGAATCAGCTTTTGACCTACTTCTGAAAAAAAAAAATTTTTTCCTAAAAGTTTTTTTTTAAACACACACACGTCATGAAACCATCAAAATCCACAGCTAGCAACAGATTTTAAATATGTATAACAACCCAGTAACTTTTTGTACCAGTTTCAGAAACACTCTAGAAAAGGATCAAATACAGACTTGTACCCAGGAATTACTGCAAATTACACAAATACATCTCCTTAGATGTATTTGCCATACATGCCATGTATTACATGCCATATATACCTGCCATACATTAAGTGTTGAAAAAATCTGAGGATTATTATAAAGCTGCAAGACACCCAGACATACAACAGCTTGGGCGGTACATAAGATAATCTCTATAGTTCCATTAACAAAATGTACAATTGTAAATCAACTACTAATTAATGGATGACATAACTCCAACAAGACTAGAAAGATATTTAGCTCTTTGCAAGCAAAATAAGGGAATGGGAATCTGGTCTCAGATTTTTCTAGATAGCAGTTTCATATTACATATCTGATGCCTCCAGAATTTGCCTCAAATGCAGTTGTTTTAGAGAGAACCATAAGAGCTGTAATTAGACTAACACACCAGAATTTAACGTCTGCATATTCTGCACTTTATTTCCCATTTTATAAGGGCTTAGTATCTATTAATTAATTACCTAATTATTACCTAATAATAATTCTCCCAGCTACATAGCACATGCAGGAGTTTGCTGAATTCTTATGTTACTCTGGTTGCTAATGCTCCTCAAAAAGTTAAAAGGCAACCACTCACATGTGAGGGAAGAATTTAGTGGGCTAATGGCTTTATCATGTGAATATCTCCTGTCTAATGTACAGTTTTATGAACACACACACCCATCACACCTCCAGCATTAATTCATTTCCTGGTGTAGCTTTTACATAAAAAGTCAAAGCCCTAAGGAATCTGGTTTGGAAACTAAGGTATTGATAAATGTTCCCACAACTGTCCTGGGTTCCCACTTTCTTCTGAAGGCAGTTCCAGATAAACAGATACTCAATTCTAATCTCTACAAAGTTTCTATGTTTAAATGTATAATCACAACTTTGCTGAATCAAGATTTCAACCTTAATGCATCCCCTTTTCTGCCCTAAATGGCTATGACTTAGCTACTAAACTAATAAGGCATGCTTTCTATTCATCTTCATAATACGGCAAGTTTTTGCTGCCTGTTCCTAAAACTCTACCTTAAGGATGGTATTTCTAACCAGCTCTACTCCAAAAATGCTTTTATTAGTAACACCATTACCACACACAAGTGCCCTAACTGATTTATCTGTAACATGGTAACTCAAAAAAGCAATTATTTCGGGCATGGTGATAACAAGAATTACCAGAGAGAATTGAAGTAAACAAGAAGCTAGTGAGATAAAGATTTCTAATATTTGCTTGCTGTATTAATACTTATTGAAACAGAATCAGTTTTGGAAATTTAACCACTGTTTTCTTCTGTTTGATTCTCACCAAAACTGCTTGCATTTCTCTTAGCCCAGAATTTCTATTTATTTACTATATCTGAAGCATCGGTTACCACAACAACATAACGCAATAGATCAAAACAATTTCAGCCAGATTTTCAGAGAGACTTGAACTTCCCATTACATATAGTTGCGTGTCAGAAGACTTATCTTCATAGAAGAACACTGTTCTTTTATAAAGTGATACATGCCTCAGCCTAACAGCCACTGAGGCTGTGGATAAAAAGCAATGAGAAAGGGAGGTACAGATTAATACACATGAATATATTCATAGATTATCAGTGGATCCAAGAATTCCATATTCTCCAAGTCAACAAATACTGAATTTCTTCACAAGCTATGACAAAGCAGCCTCCTAGTGCACTGCACCTGAGTACCAGTTTTGAGGGGCCAGATTTCCCTGCAGCCCCTTTTTGTGAAGAGTTTAAAAGTCCCTTCCAAAGGCATCTTCAGATAAAAACAAAACGTAATTGTAGCTTAAAAGAGTAATTTGAAAAGAAACAGCTTGGAGATGAAACAAAGACAAGAGCTACTGGATAGAGCAAAAGTAGAGAAAAGAGTTTGTGAGAAAAAGGGAATTATGGCTACAGGGTTACTTGGTTTTATAAAGTATGGGAAAACACAAAAACAATTTTACATAGCAGACACACGCAGAAATGACAGAAGTCAATTCTGCAGCATTCTCCCCTCCAGAAACCATGCCCCCCCATAAAATCTGCCATTTACCTTTGAATCCAAACAATTTGCTCTAGCTCACCAAGTCATTGCACCCTCAATTCTGCTGGATGGGACAATGACTCTGCATCTCCCGCCTCTGTTTCTTTTGTCCAAAGACACCTTTTAAAGGAAAATTCACCAGCACTAAGTCTACACAATGTCTTAAAAGGGATATTTAAAACAACATGCAAACCATTCGTAAGTATGTAAATTGGGTAATTACCAGTTGTGCTCCATGAAGCTTGGCAGACATACATAAATTGATGTTTTAGGTAGATGGTGTAATTTCTCTGTCCCCTATGTCAGTTGCTGCACTGTCCCATACCATCTTCCCAGAGCAAGAAAATAGTAAACTGTTAGAGTTGAAAAGAATGCCTGAATCATGACATCATTTGAAGCAACTCAGTTGCCCAACTTACTTAGCACTGGGCTTAGAGTTAAAAGTGAGTTGTATATGACTCTGACCCAGACCATAATTCTGCTCAACTTGAAACATGAATGAATAGTCTGGCAGACACTGCCATTTTCTCAACTCAGGCATAATTTGTGGCAGAATCTCAAACAGACAGTAATTTATAAATGACAACTGACTTCAACTTAAGAAATTTTCCATTTAAGAAAGCTTTTCAAAAGCCATTATAAACACTCAAACCTAACTAGAACAGGGCTAAATTTAAAGCTTATAATTTCTGCAATGTTCGTGAAAAGACAAAAAAACATTGTTTACCATTTCCCCCATTTTCCAGTGTAGATGCTATACAGTTTCTACGATGTTGGATGGGATTGGCAAAGTTTCAACAAAACAAAACAAACTAACAATAAAACTCACTTAGCTGTAAGCAATATTTATAGGAAGTGCTGGTAACCCACAAGTCTCAACGTTTCATTACAAAGCTGTTTGTGTTACAGCAAAAGAATGAAAAGTTAAATAGTAAACAGCCTGCAGATAGGAACGTGATACTTTCCCTGGCAATTTCAGTAACTAAATTCCATCACTTGTATAGACTGTAATATGGGATACTGAATATAGGAGAGGAGGGCAAACAATGCCCCCGTGTACTCACTAGGAGGCTAAGAAAAAATAACACTGAAGATAACTACATGTTAAATTAGATCCATGAGTAATTTGCTTTACAACACTTCCCAGCTGCAAGAAAGAGAGGTGAAGGCCTTGGTTTGCTGAAGAAATAGCTAAGCAACCAGTTTTTCCTGTGTCATCCTGTTGCTTGGAAGTAGCCAACCTGGATTTGTAAGTGACCTTAAGAATGGCTGCTGACATTGCTCTCCAAGATCGCTAAAATTATCCTACATTGTGCTAGTTTTCAGAGGAATTAAGGAGACTTAACCAACATATTGCAAAGAGGAACAACAAATACCACATATAAATCCATCTTGTTTTGCCACCCAGACCTTTGTCTTTAGGAAATAACTAATCCACAGTTGCATTTGTGTATTGTAGAGAAGTGCATTTCCAATCACGTAGGAAAGATGTCAGACGCTCAGGTTTCACAGTAAGAGAGCCAGAGAAAAATTTACTAAGCACTTTTATCCCTTTAAATTGTCTTGAAGAAATGAACAAGAATCAAACTTTCTAACATTTTAATGTCAACAATAATGTTCTTTAAGGAACTCTTCACAGTACTAATACTAAAATTTATCTTCACTATATCTGAGGCCTTGTAAAGATCAAGGACCCCTTCTAGTTGAGAAAGCAAGACCCATAAAGACAACTTGACAAAAACAGGTAAACCAGAAATTATAGAGAAAGAAATGAGGAAAGGCTCAAGGGCCCACAAGAATTCGGTGTAAGAGTTCTAGCCACACATATAAAAGTTTTCTGCTGTTAAAGGGCTTATATTCTCTCACACACAAATATTTTTCCTAAGGCACTGCTCTATCTCAGTTCACGATTATAACTTTGACCACTGCCAAAGATGCAATAATGTAATCAACCTGGAATCCACTATTTGATTTTAAATTTTATTTTATTTTTAAAACCACATATTTACACCTTTGATTTAAAATTTGCTTTTTTCATTATGCTGTTTTATATCAATTTCAGAATTCTACCACACCACATAGTTTCTCTAAAAATTTTGTATGATGAATACTTGCATTGTAGGCACACAAAAATACAAAGTTGCATGTGAAGAAGTAGTTTGTAGGTGTGTGTGTATCTTTTCCATTTGCACCTATTATTTCCTTAAGTCTAACACTAAATGGAAGGAATCAGACAGACAAGTGCTCATCATGTGAAGATCAAGATTCGACATTTCTGTAAGTACTTTACTGAATTTGCCAACCTTCAGAGGCTTTGTAACAGAATATTAAGCTATATAGCATGTATTGAACAAGGATGCTGAAACACCAACTTGAGTTTATTTCAATCAATATTCCATTTTTTTGAAGCCAGGGACTCTTGCACAGTGCTCATCTGACAGCCTTTGACATGAGCAGCATTAATAAATGTTGACATTGAGGTTGATTACTCTCCCTCTACAAGCTTGGACTAGTCAGACACTGACTAATCCCTTCATTCTTTCTATCCGAGTTGCTCCTGTTTCTGTTCTGCTTGCTACTGCTTAGTTTTATCTGTAGCATTCAGTGCACCAAAAATAGAGGCTTAGAAAACCTGACACTAAGATGATGTACGGTGTTATTAAGCTCCAGTAAAAGCTGTAAAAAAATGTAATGAAAATTAACATCAGTGACGTGCATCTTTCTAATGTCTGTACAATTCCTAAACTAGCACCATCCTACTTTCATTTCAGTATAGATAAACCACATACTTTTGGGCTAGATTGTTGCTTTCTCAAGTGACCTGCATACGCAGTAACAAACAGTACACCCCCCTAGAAACAGTACAAGGAAGGAAATGTACACAGAGAACAATTCCCTCAAAGGCCTCATTGGCTTGAATGGCCACATACTATTCAAGTTGAACCAGATGTGCCGACACACTGAAAGGTATCATTACAAGGCAAGGTTCTCCCGATCCCCTCCACCAATTCCCAGGTTGAGTTATATAATTAATGAGTGCACAGCACTAGCTTGGCTCTTCCAGTTGGAAAGCCAATAACCATCCCTAAGGGAAGACTATACGATTTATTACACCACAATATACACACTTACAAGAATCCCATTGTTTTTTTAAGGTTATCATTAAACTCATTAAATGCCCTCCATCTCATTTTTTTTTCAGTTTATTTTCTATTATCATTAAAATTACTCCATTGCTAAACTAAAAAAAAAAAACAAAAAGTATAAACAATTTACTCAGGAGAAAGGTACATAAAAGCCAGCAATGTCTTGGGAATCCTAATAGAGCAGAAGCCCTTTCTGAATATGAACTCATCACAAATGCCCTCCATTAAAAGCTGTTAGCTTATCAGATACTGTAATCTTCCTCTTGTTGAGTCAAAAGCAAGTTATTCTATCTAGAATCATAAACTAAATTCCTCACTTGAATAGAATCAGTTTATTTTCCTTTCAATTGTAATGGCATATATGCAATTCAAAGGGTGTTGCTATCCCAAAAATGGATTCTGGCACTTTGTAGAGTTTTGGTTTTTTTTTGTTTGTTTTGTTTTATCTGAGGCTGTAAAATAAGAGTGAGGAAATAATTTCAAAAAATTCAGTACTAAGGATAATCACAATGCAACAGAGTAATCAGAATACAAAACTGATTGAGGTAGCAGACAATGTTCTGAAATGCAAACTGAAATTAATTTACAGAGCTTAAACACCTTTTTTTTTTTTTTAAGATACATTAACTATACTTGAATGTCTCTCCAGCTGAGTAATACCACACTTAAAGTTCTTCTAGTTAAATTCATGAACAGTTTGTGAAAAAATATTAACAACAGTGACAGAATTGGGCTTCACACCTGACAGTCACTGGGAAATCCCTTCACTTTCAAGTCTTTTAAATCAAATCTATAACGATTAAGTCTGTTTTTAGTCACAGTAATCAGCCAGCAATAACAAACTGAAGCCTTCCAGTTCATCAGAAGTCAATTACACAGAGCTGCAGTAAAGTTAAATGATAGTACAACACGTGGGTACAAGGCACAATGCATGCCACGAAGAGAAAGTGTAGCTAATTTTAAGATGTGAGATGGAGGCTAAATTCAACCCAGACAGGATACCACATCAGGTGCACAGTAAAGTGTGGGCAGATCAATACTGCTCTGTTTGTAATCAGGCCTGGGTGATACAGGGGAGCCCTACCCCAAAATACAACTGGCCATACAAGACTGAGCTGGTGCAGTTTGTCTGCTAGCTGGACTTGCCATGGATCCAGCTTTGCTGCAAGGTATTCAAGTGACATTTATATCAGAGCCTGTTCCCCAGCTCAAAGCACAAACCTGTGTAATATGCATTGTTTCAGCACTTCCCATCATTTGAGAAAATAAAATTGTGGAGAAGAGAGTCTGCCAGAAATTCTGGACATTTGATGTAGCTTACATATCAAAGAATATCCAGACTTGTGCTAACTGTTCTTCTGCCACATGTTAATATATGATGACCCTAAGGAGATTCCTTCTCTCCCTTTCACCTTACCACATACCATCTGTCTTATGCAGACTCCTATCAGTGTCCAGCAATTCATAGTTCAAAGACATCTAGGCTGAGCCAGAAATGATATCTTTGTATTTAAGTGTCCTTCACGGAGCCATAATATCCTGTTGCAGTGAGTGAGCTCTAAAATTTAGTTACATGCTGTG
Source organism: Anser cygnoides (assembly GCF_040182565.1). NCBI lineage: Eukaryota > Metazoa > Chordata > Aves > Anseriformes > Anatidae > Anser > Anser cygnoides. Next base: position 19,773,179 of record NC_089884.1, on the reverse strand, counting down.
TGAAGTGAAGAAATACCCCTTTTGTTTTGAACATGCTCCTGATGATTTCATTTTGATGCCAGCAGTCATCATATCATAAGAAACAGGGAACAATCGCTCCCTTTCTACCTTGTCTGTATTACCTGTGATATCACTGACCTTTTTCATACCCCTCTTTATTATCTTTTTCCAAACTGAACAGTTCTAGACTATTTAACCGTTTCTCATATGCAAGCCATTCCATTCCCTTGCTCTTTCTTGTTGCTTTTCTCCATACAATGCTAATTCAATTAAAGGTTTTTCAAACAGGGACAAGAAGTATACGTAGAATTCCAAAAGAAAGTTCAACATGGATTACTAACTTTAAAAAAAAAAAAAAAAAACTTTTACTCTCTACTCTTTTCCTTTTGTTCATGCTCTATGCAGTTTACTGAGCTGCAGATATTACTCCACATTATTAAATTTTGTAGCTCGCTCAACAAGACTCTGAGTCCATGCTAACTACATTTTGTGCTGCCATAGCTACACATTCTAACACGTCTTAGGCTAGCCGAACACCTCTGGTGCATCTAAATGAGATGCAGAGAAGGTGCATTAGGTCAGGCTACTCCTTCCTACCACTTCCATCAATTTTGAAGTTCTTTGTGACTCTGATCTTTTTAGATGGAAACACCTACTTGAAATTTCACAGTTACATGTGCATTTATTCCCCTGGGTTTACTTACTAAAGGGAATAAAGTGTTACAGTTCCAGGTTGTAGCCTGTATTATACCATATTCTGTGAAGCATTCAGTAACTACTTGCTTGTACCTTCAGACAAGAGAAAAAAATCTTAGGTTTGAAATGGTTATTTCTCACCTGCCATCTTTAATCACTGTGCTTTGGATCCAACACTTTTTGATAAAACAGAGTAAACAATAAGTGTTTCTAGAAATAAATCAGTAATACAGAATTTTGTACCTCTTTATTCTCTCACTCGCCCAGTTCTTTCCATATTTAAACAAAATAACTATAACTGTTCGTTCTTCTCTTCATAACTGAAAGTACTAGAAGCTGGAAGAAAATTAATGTTGGATAAATAACTCACAATCAATTTACAAAATCCCTCCTTCTGTTCAGAATGGCCCAGCCATATCACAGGCTTCCTCACTGTATTTGAAATTCAGCATCTTCGTGTAGTCTGTCTACAAGTGGCTGGATTAGACTGACGGGAACCAGCCAATCACTCAGTTTCAGTCTATTACCTTCAGTGTTAAAGAAATCTTATAAAGCTTTCCAATGCAAAAACACGCTGTCACTTTTTAATCTGAGCTTCTATAAACATTGTGCAACATTCTGATAAAATTGATTGTTTCCACTAATGTTTCCTTAGTAGATCTGCAATACTTTGCAGAATAATATACAAAAGGATCATAAAATTGAAGAACAATCAGTTCCAGGCAAACATTAACAGGACACCTACAAACACTACCCTTTAGCAGAAGTATTTTGAGTGAAGAGACTAACAAGGTTTCAACGTGCTTATATGCAGTATGGTGTGATGGGTAAAGAAAACTACATTATTATTTCCAGTTCTGTTGAGTCACGTCTCTTGGTAATAAAGTACAGGAGAATCTGAGAAAGGGAGGATTCTTTTCTACTAAGAAAAGACTTCATAACATCCCTGAATACAACAGTACTAAATCCCCCAATATAAGATGTTAACAGATTACCTACAGTGACACTGCATTTTTAAAGATGGTGTCATTTATATTGCTGTCAGCTCACAAAATGACTTTTCTACTTTTTATTGCAATACAAAGAATTACAGAAAATCTTTTGTACAAGTAAATGTCAAAAGAACTGCTACCACATTTCTACAAAGCCGTGATTCATTCTGATTGTTGTACAGGTGTTAGAGAGATTAGTTCTGGTTTACTTTTCTGCTTATCTCTACTGAGAACTATGGCGTATGTGATTCAGTAGAAACAGCTCTGAGAGAAGTGTTTGCGAGAGCAAAATGTGTCAGAAAAGTGAAATTACCTTTCCATCATGATGTCAAAGAAGGCTGCAGATGCATATTCTCTGCCTACCCAACAAAATCCCACTGGAATTTTACGTGACTTTACTGCCTTGTAAAAAAATAAATTTGATTTATACAAGATTCATAGCATTTTCCATGATCATTTAATTCTAATTCAAATTCACAGCAGACTTTTCAAGTGGCTTAAGTGTACTACAAAACCAAACCCTCCTCCTTTTTTCTGAGTAAATTTAAACTATTGGTAGGTCTTGGAATTACTCAAGGCCTTAAAAATTTACCTAAGGATGTCTTGTTCATTAGATCAAATAGATCTTGTTCAGGATCAAATAGCATCAGCATTAATAAGAGGATTGATAAGAATACACTTGCCAAATTCTCCATTAATACTGTATATCCCATTGCTCCCATGGCAGGTGAATTCTTCATTAAGTATGCAAAGCTGCAACAACTTGCTTATTAATAAAATACAGTTCTCTCTGGATTAATCCTGTGCCTACCAACAAGGAAATAACAACCCAAAGCTCACAAAGTTCTATTAGTATTAATGAGTTTTTTCACAATTAAATCACGAAGGCGCCCAACAATTTATTTTAATGGGTTTTATGTATATTCCTATTATCATACTATTTTTCCATCTGTATTCCTTTCTTGGATGCCCTCCTTTGTAGTTTGTTCCCTTAAAAAAAAAATTGTAAGCTACCTGTTGTGTTTTTATGATTAAAATTATTAAATCTAAAGCATGATTTTATCTACATTGCTTGCTTCTGGTTTTTAGACACAAGAATTTCCATCTTTAAAAGACCTACAGGTAAAACATGAATTATAGCTTCTGGGACATGAAGTCCACACCTGACGTTCACAAAAGAAACTAACACACAAAATATTCAGAGATGATACACTTCAAAACTATCAGAACATGACAAAACCATTAGCTTGCAAAATCCTTATAGAGTTGTAGTCAATCTAATCAGGTAGGAATAGCTTGTATTGTTGTCTTGTCAATATCAATTTAGACCACCCACTGGTTCCTACCTATTTTTTTTATCATTGATTCTGCATCTTTCCTGCCCATATCATACAGCTAAATTCATTCTAATATGACAAGGTCTTGAGGATTTATAGACAATTCTCTAACTGTAACAAATTGCTATCCTTGTTAGGGTTCCAGCTACAATCCCCATTGGAAAAATGTTATGAGAGATACTATCAAAGTGATCACTGGCTGCTGATGCAGAAATGAACACAAGTCATTTTTAGTTAAAATCAGAAGGTGCAGAAATAATAGTAGAGTGAGAGGATTTATTAAGTTACAGTCATTCACCAGGAAAAGAAAATTAATTTTTAAAAAAGTAACACACTTCAAAAGTTTTGAAGGTCTGTAAATCCTTGGTTTAATAGTGTAGCTAAGAATCCTTATTTATTCAATAAAAATATACATGTGGGATCTTCTTGTAAACAATACTCAGGTTTTTTCTTTAGAGATCAGATCACATGGAACTGTAAGATAAACTTCATACATAAAATGGTTTACCATTCCAAGCTCTCCTGGCTACTGCAAAATTTTTATTTATTTAATGTGCCATGTATTGCATATGACCATTGATGGACCTCTAAATGTCAGGAAGATGCATGAACAGGATGCAGCCTTAGACAACATTTAGGTACAATAAAAGTGTCTTCCAGTTAGATCAATTATTTGCTTCTGTCTTTGAAATATTCTGAAAAAGAAATGGTTATTTTCCCTTCGTCAATTTTTTTTTTGAAGATGTCACTGAAAAAAAATTCTATATTCTTTCATTCTTACAAATAACAAAAGTATGGCTTCTGTTTTTTAACAATAGGAGCTGCTCTTTGCTGAGATCAAGAGACTAGTAAAGTGGGAAAAGCTTGAAAATCTACTCTGACTCAGAATTTTTAAATATTTGGCATATGCTGGATAACTGGTATTTGTAACAAGGGTTTGAGGTTTTTCACTTTGTCAAGGATTCCAAAAGATCTGTTCAGTGAGACTAAATTGAGTTAATTAAGACCCATTGGCCCTGATCAGAGCTTCTGACAACGAAATCCAAACAGAAGAGTAACACAGAGGAAACCTAAGAGGGATCCAGCTCAGGACAGTTTCTACAAGTATCCTAATAGAAGAGATGGTATTTGACACCAGGAAGGAGCATCCAATAGAGCAAAACTCATCATTCATAAGAGTAGGGTCTTCAGTGTTTCTGTTACTTTCCTTTTTGCGCTCAGTATGGTTACATATGATACATGTGGTAAAATCTCTCACTACCAGCCTAGTAAAGCGAGCCTCCAGAAATCATGAGACTATCATTTCCTTATTCTACATCCTGTTACAGTTAACAAAGTGCAATCGAAGAGTTCAATAACCTTATTCGCTTTTCTCAGTTTATACCAAGAGCAGCAGTGTCGGAGTCCACCAAGTCAGATGAATTTCTAAAGGATTCAAGAGGGACACTATGCAAAGCCAAGGCTGCTGGACACTTAAAAAGGGTTCCTTAGTCTGATCTCATCATTTCTCTGATTACCTTTCTGTTTCTTTCCCTCTTCATCTGCTCATTTTTTCTATTCAGCTGAAGAGATTTTCTTTAACCACTGCTTCTTGAATCAGTTTTTTCTCCCAATTCTATTTTCTCAACTTGAAAACGACAATTTGTTTGGCAGAGAAAATTCTTATTTTCAATATTTGCTTCCTCACAAAAACAGGTGATACAGTGCTACAGGTAAAGGAGAAAAAAATACAGGTGTTATTCAGCTTATTTAAAAGCTTTTTTTTTTTTTCCCTCAAAATACACGATTACTGAATGTAAAAATGAATAATAGAAGAAAAGAAAAAATAGACCGAGACTATAGTGAAAGTAGCAAGCTGAAGTAGTCCAATACCTTGGAGGGGAAGACAGAGGTGTACTTAGGTATGAATTCAATAAATATATAAAGATCATCTTATTTAGTGCAATGAGGAAGACGTTCCACTTATTCCTGTTTTATTCTGGGAGAATACTATTTAAAGAAGATAACATGCTTAGCTACATCAAAGTGGGGGAAAAAAATCAAATAGAGTTACTTAAATTAGATATTATGTGGCACATTTAGAGCCACTTGACAATGTTTTAATGATCTTCCAGTTAAAAGCTCTTTAAAAGAGTTACCACACAACTATTTCGTAGGCTGGCTTACACCACTAATAAGAAAAGAAGCATTTAAGTGCAGTAGCAGAAGCTACCAAAGACTGAAGTCATTTTTACTTAGTAAGATGACACCAGTGCTATATAAGCAGCTAAGAGTGTAATAATGCTGTAGCAATAACCAAAGAGTACCCTCCTGTGTTGAAAAGGAGTTACTCTAGTTAGGATGAACAACATAATTTCTTTCCTCATCACAAATGTAAAATTAAAGATGACTTTATTGCAGTAATTTATTCTAGTCCTTCTAGACATCGTAACTATTGCAATAAAGATAATAGAGCATAGTTAGATGAAATTAATTACTAAAACATAACATCATTAATAGATAAAAAGACTTTAAAAAGGGAAATATCAGTTGCTACTATTTAACAGTAAATTCTTACACTGGTTATTATATCAACAGGGCCAAATAAAAGTACTTTGCATGTGTAATGTAAGTAAATTACAAATTTGACTAAAATAAATCACATTTTTAACATAAGAGTTCTTTCAGCTGAGACGCTAGTGGATACATCTGACAGCCCTGTATGCCACCACCCTGACATACAGTTATTAGGAACAGTTTGTAACATTCCCGTTTTGTCTGTGAATAGACATTTTAATTGAAAAATCATTTGCCCATAAAATTATCAACATCAATTTACATTCTACAAAGGGACTGCATTATGACCATAACAGAAATTGTAAGTGGATTCATTTTACCACTAAATCACTTTACATTATGCTGTGAACAGAATGATTAAAGCAGGTTAGCATTTTCTTGGCAAAGTAATTATGTGGTTATGCATTTCAGCCACACCAATATTTATACTAGCTAGTCCATTTATCTTGGTGACAGAACATCTATACTAAATGGACAGAATACATTTTATTTACTTGATGCAGTTCATTTAATGCACAAAATACTTTCAAACTTAGTTTTTGTAATCATGATAGCTTTATCTATTTATTTATTTATTTCATTTTCTTGCAGAACAAATTTAATCTAGTGTTTAAGTAGTGAATAAAGTACCTAGTAGGTCAGCTACACAGAACTTAACATGCTTAGATCAAGGGAAATCAAGACAGTATGATTTGATGCACTACTCTTGTTTTAGGGACTAAAATACTCTTAGTGAATTAGAAAAAGGAAATGCCCATTCAAAACTGATGGTAATGGCCACAGTGTTTCAGAACATAAACAACCTCAGTGAAAACTTGTTAATTGGCTTGCTGACTGTGGTGAGCAATAGCAACCTGAATATTTGGCTGAAAGCCACCTTTTCTCAATGCAGAGAAGACCAATCAACGGACACCAACTCCCAAAACATCCTGCTGAAATGTCACCTGTGACTTGGAACAGCACGCTCCTGCTCTCACGTTCTGGACTGGGCTCAGCATCCAGCTCTTTGTATTTGATGATCCATATACACGTGCCCACTAGACAATATACACAGGATAGTAGCACATTTTTATTTGATGTTCAACTCTTTTTTTATCTGAAGAAAAGAGGCTCCATTCCTGTTCAAAGTAAAGAACTCTCGAACTGATTTCCTCAGCTGCACAGCCTTTAGAAACTGGCAGAAGCATTACAGCTCCCCAGACACACTCCATTCTCATTAAATGACTAATCTAAAACCAGCCAACCAAAACGCATCGAATAACTGCACAGAATACGAATGTTTTACTCCCAATGTAGAACTCAAATTAAAACAAATCACTGTTATACCTCAGGTCTGAGTGACCCACAGGGTAATGCTCTATGGTGTGCTTTGTACAACACTGATGATGTGTGTTTTATTTTTTTGGTTTGTTTCTGTTTTGTTTTAATCTAATGACCAAAATTCAGTTCATGAAAAACAATCAACTGTAAATTGTATAATTTTAAAATGTAGGTGCAATCCCTCAAACTGGAAACAGAAGTCTGGCGGTAACAGAGCACGACAACTCAACCACATTTTAAAGCAACATTAATAGAGCATATTTGTGCATCTACCTTTCAAAAATAATTTATTACAAAAAAAACGACTAGAAGCATTTTCCTTAGTAGCATCAAATTACTACAATCAGTTACCCACAAAAAATAACACAATATACTTATGAATTTCAACAACATTCTAGAGGCAGCAATTTATAGGTAGTTAAATATCTAACAATATTGGAATAAATAGACTTTGTTTAAAAATGTCAATATTGAATAATTCAAATTATTTCTACTTAGGAGAATATTGTCTGAAGCTAAATTTTATGTTTACCTAATTTCTAATATAGAACTTATCTGCAAATAAATGGTGTAGTGATCCTTAGAAATTGTTTGAACACAGAACACATACATTATCTTGCACACCAAATTAGACCAGACAATTATCAAGTATTATATTAACTTGCTCTATTCTATTCTTTGTACTAGTTGAACTGCTCCTTCCTTAGATCGAACAAAATACACTTACCTACGATGTGCACTAAAACATGCCTAAATCATACCCACGCATAAGTCCCAGCAAACCTCCAACTTAAAACAAGTCACTTATACACAAGAATCTCCTTTGCTTGGCTGATATTTGCAGGATACATGTCAATTCAGAGACAGCACAAGCAGTGACAGGAGTGATGCTGTATAGTTTTGACACAAAAGGCTTTGGTCCCAGGAAGAAAAGAAACTCTATCCTTCCCTTATTGTCTCAATAACATGCAAATTCTCAGAAGGGATAAATCAGAACACTCCTACCACCTACTGACCCTAATACTCCCGTTTAACTGTTTATTTCCATTATGAACAAGGTTTTCCTGCCCCCCTGACACCTCCCCAGTCACTAAACCTGGTAAGCCAGCTTTAAGATAGCATAGTTTTGTGTTCCTTTGTACACAAGTACAAAGACACAGAAGACTCATAATCTTGTAGTCTATTAGGTACTTAAACATGAACTGTAATTTGATGTAGGCAGTTGCTTTACCTTTAAATACACCAGGGTCCCAAGTAATAAAACTATAAAGCAGCACACATTGTGCTTGTCTGTAGCACATGCAGAGATTCTTCTAGTTCGATCATTCTCAGTTCAGAGGCTGAACCCTAACAGTGCGTTATTTAGCCATCCCTCTAGTTGACCAAGGAGACTAAAAACTAGGACAACACTCAAACTGAACTTTGAGACATCAGAAAAACAGAAACAGTCTGAGAACCGGGAAAAGGAAACAGGAAAGGAAAAACTAGCACAGGTCCCAAGGATAACAAAAGCACATCAAACACATGACTTTGAAAACCACCTATTTATTTCATTCACCTGAAAAACAGTGGAAATTAAAGCACCGAGACAGTACTGTAACAGTGTTCAGTATCTCTAAATAACTTTGAAATAACTTTGGAATAACTTCAAAAAACTGCCTGTATGTTGCACTGCCTTATATTAAGATGCCTACACCTAGGTAGCCATTTGAAAAACAAGCATTCAAGCATTTCAGAAAACACACTCCATGAAAGATTTCTGTCTTTATTTTGCCACCAGCCCCTATGAGAATCCCCCCAAATCCAAATAAGACATTCATATCTAGCCACTGCAAACAGAAACTTCTTATAAGGTTTCCTTAAAACACTCTAAGCTATTTTATGGTCTTTCAGTCCACCTATGTCTCTACAAAAGCCAGTATTCATTTAAAAAGCTTCAGAGCAGTTCTGGACAGCATCCATCAATATCTTTTGAACAATGTTTTTGCTTAACAGCCATTAGTGAAAAGTTTGAACTCTTTGTAGCATACCCTGTATGAAAGTGTCATTCACTGAATGATTTAAGCAATGGCAGATGACACTATGCACCTAAGTGCTTCTCGATACTTTATTAGTAATAATGCAAAAAGACTGCCTTTCACGTGAAATTTAGCGGTCAAGCTTTCAGATGTGAAAGACAGCCAAGTACACTGTTTTAAGGTGGCTTCACGTACAATAAACTGTGACAACTCCATAGTTGCCTTCTATGGACTTTATGGACTCTATCTCCCCTGTATTTTGTTATATACATTTATGAACATAATTATATTAATATTCTCATTTCTGAGACCTAAAAAATATCGCATAAGTAAGGCTTTAAATCAAAGGCTATTTATCTTGGTAGTGATCAGGAATAGGACCACATTAGGGAAGCCTTTTTTTGGTGAAATCTCAGTGACACTAATGAAGGAAACAAAAGCCCCATATTTTCATGGCAGAGACTGTCATATGAAAACCACAAATATAGTTGTAGGGTCATAGCGATCATGAAACAAAGACAACACACGCGCGGTTTGATCGTTCTATTACACTTTCTCTAAACAGCCCAGCTATGCAGAACTCTAGCTTCTTGAGAGTTAGCTTCCACTAATTTCTAATGGTTTAAATTTCTTATGGTTTCTGGTCTTATCTAGAACGTTTAACACAGGTGAAAGAAAAAGCTGATGCCATGCAATACCAATAACAAAAAGCCAAAAGACAACCAAAAAAGGATAGGTTATACACCTATACAACTCTATGGGGAGGAAAAAATTAAAAAAAAAAAAAAGCCTTTGGCAAAGTGCTGTCAAAATAAAATAACATAAATCTTAAAGCAGAGAAAGTTCCTTCTCATGTCAGAATCCCCAGGCCTAACCCCCAACACAGAACAAGGTGTAGGATCGTATCCTACACCAATTTTGGAACAGGAATCATCTAACAGATGGAATTTTGTGTAACAATTTCAGTCAAAATCTAACTTCAGATTACAATGGAAATGTGGAACTGAAATGTCTGAGTACGAAACCTCACAAACATTAAAGCATGAAAGCAGGGATTCAGGAATATGAAGGTGTATATAATTAAAACGTTCACATCTCTACATTTATTTCCTGAGCATGCATTTATAGGCTTCCCCCCCCCCCCCCCCATATGAAAATATAATTTAAGGTTTTATACTTCCCAGAATTCCCAGAATTGTACTTGTAGTCAGGGTTATATAACAGCCCATAAGACTAACAGCTTTACAACTTTCAGAAAAACTTCATTAAAATGTGCACTTATATTTGGATTTGGGGTGCATTTTTGAAGATCCTGTGTTTGTTTGTTTGTTTTTTAACTTGGTATTTCTTTCTCTCAACAGAGAGAAAACGTGACAATTCAGAGGCATAAAACTAAGTTTGCCTTCAGGTAACTTAACATCTGATCCTGTAGCTGGGCTGCTGTTTTGATGTCCTCGTTGATGATTCAATTTTTCCAGAAGTCATACATCTGTAGCTGGCTCATTTGAGCAAAGCTGCATAATACTTTTATAAGTATTATAAGTATATTATAAGTATTATTTATCTGATACTCTAGATAAATGTGAGAAAAAAAAAAGGCTTTGATAACTTAGAGGAAGAATACTCCAACTCTCCCTTTTAAAGTAGAATCTGAAGTTCTCTCATTCTGCTATTGACCTGTTGTAGAAACTTCCTTGGACAATCCATTTCATAACTCAGTGCTTCTATTTCTCTGTGTATTTACTGGAGGCCATAAATGATGATGATCTTCACTAGTAAATCATTTTGAAATCCACAGACTACATGTTGAATGGCCAAACAGGATTTATAAGTAAAAGTAAGCCATAGACTACATAAATAAATGCCTAAGGTTTTTGTGATGAACAGTTATATGGATCTAATTTATGAAAACATTTCAAAGTATTCCATTGACACAACTGGTAGGTTTATGTTTGTCTTGCAAATGAACAACTCATCATATATTCTTTTGTTATACTTCTAATTAGTTATCTTAAATTGTCCTGTTACTGCAACAAGGACTCCAAACAATTGTGATTATGATTTCTTAATTACCTCTTTGTAAACATGTTACAGGAACATTGCAAAGAGAATTGACAATTTTAGATGAATTACTTCTCCCTCTGTTATTTTAACAATTCTTGTCAACAGCTAGACAATGAACAATAGTCTATGTTCTTAAAATAATACAATTAGCACTTTCTAAAAGCTTTAACTTAAGACATAGGTACTCAGCTGATGTAAAATATCTAATTTCCCATGAAATCAGTAGAGTTAGATTAATTCACATCACTGGAAAAAAAAAAAAAAAACACCTTACATTGTTTTAAAACAGTATCGTGTTCTTCGTACTCTGTAATCCAAGTGTACTTCAGCAGAATATGTTCATGGAATACATGCATCTCTATATGAGTTTAGACATCAAGGAGGCCAGAATCAAGGAAGCTATATATAATAACTATAATATATACAAGCTGTAATAATATATAGGTACCTACTGTATCATCACTGGCACAACGTATGCTTTGCAAGAAATGTGTTTTATTTAAAGGGGGGGAGGAGAACATCAACAGCCCTCAAACACCAAGAAAATAAAACAAAGAGCACAGGACACTTTCACATAGATACTCAAAAACTATGCTAAATCACTCTTTTACAAAAATGATTTCGAGCATATTCATTCATTCAGTTATTTAATTATGAATAAAATAGTGTTAGAGCACAAGAGAAAAGTACAAACGTACCTGGAGGCCTTAAAGGTATATGTAAATGTAAATTTTACCTTAAAGGTAAATATACACTATAATAAAACCTAGCACAGTACTTTTCAGCCAGTGGTTCAAAGCACTCAGATATGCTTTTGGAGAAGCATAAACAATGCAAAAACCTATAATTGCAATGTCAGTCATGGTGCCCATACAGAATACCAAGTACAAAATCGTATCTTACTTCATTTGTTTGCATGGGTCTTTGTCAAAATAAAAAACTACAATGCCAACTGTAGAAGCACAGTGTCCTCTGCTGGGAAAAATTACATCCATTTCCTACCTGAACATAAGAAAAAAATATAATCTGTAACTCTCATAACCAAAACTGAGTTAGACCAATCAATCATTGTTACAAAAATCCCATTTTTCACAACCTACATAAAAACAGTAGGAGACAGAAGACCATCCTGGAGATACTGCTTCAGTGACTTCTAACAATTCAGACTTGATTAATAGCTCAATAGCTATTACTTATATAATTCACCATAAGTGAACTTAAAATACTTTACTTTTTCATGCATACTGTCATTACTGAAAATGACAGATTCAACCATTTGTCAAAGCTAACTAAAAGGGCTCTGAGTAACAAATGCTCTTAATCTTTTTTCCTAGTGTTGGAGCTTAGCTATAACGTGTGCCATCTGTAAATTCAGAACAGTACAAGTACTGCAGGATAGTCAATAGGTCTCTGATTACTGGATGTGATCAATTCATTCACCTGAAGAAGTTGTACCTTTCTCTTCTAAGAAACTAAGATCTCATTCCTAAAACGGAGGCTTAAAAAATAATAATAATAATAATAATAATAATCTACACCTATCCTGCATAAAGTATCTCTTTTAACAGTCAACAGGGCAAGGGAGTAAACTTGTCAACAGGACACAGCCATCAGAAGTGAGTCTCCAATTTAAAGAACAAATGCACCATTTGAATATTAACTATAGCATTTGACGTGAAACAAAAGAACAAATGCATAGAAAAATGGGACACAAAATGATAGAAGCATCAACCACTAGTTCCCAGATAACAAATAATAGTCCTTGTACATAAATGAATTCAAACGCCATGCCCCTTATACATTGTTTCTATATTTTAAGACAAGATGAATAAGAAATAAATATTTTCTTTAAAATATCCCTGTATATTTAAGCCAGCTGAAAGAGTTACATGTTTTGCTTTGTTAACCAACATAACCCTGAAGAAACCTCACAGCAGTGGTATTATGAATTGACATTACTTGTCTTCACAGACAAAATATATTGTGGCATACCACACTCATAACTGATGCTAGGCAAACATCTTATTTTTAGCTTGCACTATTATAAGCCCCAACATCCACAAATGTTAAAAATTGAATGCACACCCAGTGTAGAAATGAGTCTTAGTAAGATGGAATATGCACAGGACAGAACAGACCATAGTTTGTACCAATCTGAAACCCTGAAAAAGGTATTGTGGTTACACATGAGGTAAAAGAACGCAAAACAAATCACCTTCTCATATACTGGTTGCACCCCTAAAAATGCTATATGCTGTAAAAAAAGGCAAGAACAACCTCTCCAAAACAGGATGGCAGTGTGTAAAATCTTCAACAATGCTACTAGTGACAATTTTTAGTCTTTTAGTTGCTGTTTATATACACCATATATACTAGGCTGGTTTAAAAGACAGTAAAATTCTGACTTGTTGACTTAACAGAAACAACCCAGGTTTTAATTTCCACAAGCCCACTAAAAGAACACCCCAAAAAATAAGATATTTGCAAGATTTAACAAAATGGAGGAGGTGGTGTAACATGTGATTGGACAGGGAGATGAATTTATCATATAGACACATTAGTCATTCAGTACTACAATGAAAAGTGTACGATTCTAAAATGCATTAGAATCCTCAAATAAAGATGATACACCATACCTACATATTATTATAATGTATTTGCATGTTTGATTTACTGTTATGATTACCACTGTTCCATGTGCCCATTGCCCTGTTGTAAATGCCTTATTTTCATTTCTGCACATAACTCAATTCGTTTACACACCTGTAGTTGTTATTTGCCTAAAGTTTCCAAACTCTGTTTTCAGATGAATTTCTTTCATTCAGAATATAGCTTTCATGAAAAGGAGCCAACAACACCTTAACTGTCATGCACATTAAAGTCAGCCAGGTACACAGCCAAAAATCAAGGATATATATGTGTGTAAGTATACAGGGTGAAAAACTCTCAAATACGGATTCCTGAACTAAAACCAGATGTTATTTCTCTGAATTAAATGGTAAATTTAAAGAAAACAGGAGGGAAAGATGATTCTATTTTTCTATGTCATTCCAACTAAGATAATCATGTAGCAGTAAAATTAGCCCAGCAAGGTACAGCTGTGAGCAGTTATAAAACATTTATCAGAATAGTACTTATGCTTAAGACTAACTTAACTGGATAGTATAGTAGCCAGTAGTTACTATACAGTAGATATGGTACCATATATCTATTTATTGTCTTTAAATATATAAATAAGTGCTTTATCTACAGGTTTGCATGGAAAGTCTGAGACCAGACAGCAAAAAAAGTAAACAGTTATTCATATAAAAAGTAGGAAAAAAAGATTTTATCTTTTTATTTAAAAAAATAAAATAAAATCCAGAAGCCATGATTGTATCTCTTCTGCTGCATGCAGGCCTTTTTAAAGCACTCCTCCACAAAACGTTACTGGAAAATCCACCCACATCAATTCACTGTGATGATATAACATGTATTTCATGGTGAATCTCACACACACACACGTTCTCACCAGAAATACCAATCCCTTTCTCCAGCTGTCCAGTTCTTACCTTTCCCTGTCTAAGCGCTGATCCCTGGCACTAGTCCACTGTTCCTATGTGCTGCTCTGAAGTCATCAAATCAGCATGTGTGTACAAGTCTATATACATATAAACATAGACACACACATGCACACATGTACATGTATATACATATACACAACAAAGCACATACTAACATACAGTAAGAGCTGGATCTTATTAGCATTTCACTTGTCTCCTCATCTCTTTTACAAGCCAACCGCCTTGCAATGTTTTCCTCATTTTTTCTTGCACAGGACCTTTACACCCATCTCTGTTGTCACTCAACACACACTCCCAGGGAAGGCAAGCAGAAGAATAATGCCTTTGGTCTACGTGGTGTTCCTGTAGCAATGCTCAGGAACTATTTCATTCAAACATCTCACTGGATCTCTAATGTCACATTATCTTAAGCCATCAAAGTCTAGAACTACCTATAATTGTTCAGTTAATACACCAATATATTCATTTTATGGAACGAGGAATAGAGTTGACGGAGAACAAGATTGTGTTGAACAGATGATAAAGGGGGTTGCTGTTTCATCTGCAATGGAATCCACAGATATTTTATGTTTCCTAGTCCACTAACGGAGTAAGAGTGTCATCACTCCTGTCTGCTGGTAAAACTAAGGAAAAGCTACCACAATTATTTAGTTGAAGTCAAGGCACTGCTAGAGTGATCCCCTAAGGCTGCTTTCTGAAACTGGATATAAATGATTTTTCCTCTTTCTTTGCCATGCCAAGAAAAGATAATGCAGCTCATTCAGCTAACATTTGTCACTGAAGCACATTATCCCTCCAGGAGTAATACATGGGAGTAGCACAGACCTAGTGTTTCAAATTAATCAGAAATAGGATTAATCATGCAAGAAACAGAAGAAAAATACAATATTATAAAATAAAGTTAGAGAAGTAGCAAAGTATAATTAAAACATACTTCCTAGCTACTATTTCTGTTGCCATCTGAAGCTTGATTTCATCAGTTACCTTCCTCTGGTTTTTAATTCCTCAGCCATAGCATGGACAAGCTTTACTGTATGCTGATCTGAATGACTTTAGAGCAGCATATGCAGACAGTGGACAACAGAGTGCCAGGGAGCAGTGCTTAGGCAGGGGAAGGTAAGAATTGGGCAGGAGGACAAAGAGAGCAATTTTTCTGGTGAGAATAGACAATGAAAACACCTTTTGACTGCATTGCCAGAGCAACTGGCTGGCATCAGGGAGGATGGAAATTTACTAGCCAAACTTCAATAAAAACTCTCACATGGTGGATAGGATTCAAAAATGAATATTATGAGTTTGTAAGCATAGCCAAAAATGCACTTCTTCCATTTATATCTGTGTGTCTTTGTGAGGCAGCTTTTTCATCTACAACAGTCATTAAATCCAAGTATTACAGTAAACCGAATTTGGAACCTGACCTTTGAATCACTGTGTCACGAAGTGTTAAACCAAGATTTCCAAATACGTTGCCTATTCAATCATACTCTTCTCACTAAAAATATTATAATTTTAATAACGATGTTACTTGTAATGATTTTAACAGTATTTAATCTTTTTGCTCTCAAAAGTAATTTAATAATAATATTTTCTTATGATTGTTTATTTTCAGGTTTTTAAATTCCAATGTTTATATTTTATAATGTGCTTAAAACAACAGTGGTATACATATACACATATTGTGGGTGAATGCTCAGAATTTATTTATTTTTACTAATGGGGTGCATAAATCAAAAAGGCTTGGTAACCACTGCAATCACATAGTCAGTATGATTCATTCAATCTGAGTGCACCTCAATGCAAGTTCATTATTTATACTAAAGTAAAAGAGAAAAGCTCAGTTTCATGGTATACTCAAAGTTATACACTGGACTGCAAGTATATTAAGATTTAAGAGCAAAATTAAAAATTCTAAATAAATCTCCAGTTACTAGAAGGCATCCAGATTTTTTTTTCTGGATTTAGTAAATTATCGTTCATGCATAGCGCAAAATTTAGGATGACAAAAATCCTATTCTAAACCTGGACAGCTTAGTTATTTAAATAAATCCTCCCGCCACAAGGTGGTAAAAGAATCCAAGAATCCAAAACATGCTTTGTTTTCAAGGAGGCATAGCTTAACGTCAAGAATTTTTAAGTCTAGGCTAAATGTGCCCTTTTGTATAAACATCCCAATGAGGTCTGTTAAAATGAAAGGCACGCCAGATTGCTCCAAAAAGTTTCCAAAAGGTACTGTTTAATGGCAACCTCGCAAGCATTTAGCAAGACAAACTCCAGGAGCAAATTCAGCAGAAGCTCTGAAAGAGGGACCACAAGAGACAGAAAAATCCTATGGGTCACCCTGCTTTATGATTCAAGTTTAAATCATTAATTTATGATAGAAATTACACCATACATCTACTGGCTTGAATCAAACTACTGCTTACAGGAGGTCACAAAACAGTTATAACCTCACCTTTAAAATCAGCTTCATTTAAAAAAGAACAAAAGTGTACTGAACAAAATACAAAACTGTGTTTGTAATCTAATAAAAGGAAATAATGCATGTAAATCTTTCTAGATTGGGGAAGAAGGGATGTGAATATTTAAACATTGATTAGCTAGTTATTAACATCACTGGAAATAGTTTTTTGGTGGCGGTGGTTTTGTGTTTTGTTTGTTTGTTTGTTTTTAGGTCTGACAAATTTTGAAGTTTAAGAACAAAATTAAAACACCTAATGTCTTTACCTTTTCTATGAAATTTCCATTCTGGTCAATCAAAATCTTTCATTTATGGAGTTAATAATATTTTTAGTCTGTTTTTTTTCTTTCATACATACTAAAAATACCATTAGGTGAAGAGAAAATATAAATTGTGAGGGTTCTAAGTACCTTTCATTGCCTATTTGCACTTTTTTTTTTAAATTAAACCAGATATTTTTTTTGTGGAAAACATACACTGCCCAATTTTTAAACTTTATGTCTACAATATTATTGGCAAATTCATTTGTTTTGTAATGTCCCTATAGCATATTTTATACTATAAAATGTTTAATATATTTTGTTTCTAATATCTGTGTTTCTAGAATTCATTACTGTTCACAGATGCATTGTAATTGGCTTTTTCCAGCTTATTCATGATGTCATGACTAATTATAATGCTTAATAGGCCATCTCAGGTAGAATTCCAAGAATACGTTCACAAAACTGTGTTTAATGTGTGAAGAGGGAAATGTTAATGGAGAGATGAAGACAAAGTATGAATCAAAAATGGAGACTGAAGACAGGAGATTCAGAGATAAAGAAGTATCTGAAGAGAACAGATGTTGTCAACTGACTTCTCATTCAAATGGCTCAGCTGCCCTTCCATTAGTAATTAGAGCAGTTTCCTTTATCATATGCTTATTCAGATGAAGAAATTGATCTGTGTTTCCTGTATTTTTTAAATAACCTAGTCATGAATGTGGTCAAAAGTGCGCCTGCCTAGTCCAAACGGATCCATCTAGACCCACTTCTAAGGACTATGAAGGTGGTTTTTTTTTTTCCTCATCACAACCCCAAGGTAAGAAACCAATACTTTTGCAGTAAATTTTGTGGAAAGTTTGTCATATTATTAGATATACACACCAACACCAGGACAGACATTTTCTTCAGGAATTTACAAGAGAAACCTAATTTGTAACTTGTGTATTGCATCATTAATAACATGAACTTCAGTATTTTGTATGGCAGACAACTGCTTAGTGATATTATTGCTCATAATTTTGTGTCTGTCTCTCAATCTGTCTTTATCATGAGATTAAGTAAACTAGGCAAATCGGCACATTCTGAGGACATGTGCATTTCTGCATGTATTCACATCTGCCCACCTGTGCCTCTGAAATCTCTGAATTTATCTGCCAAGTTCAATCAACAATAACTGCACTGGCATCTCAAAGTTAATTACATTCTTAGATGCATTATTAAAGCCTGCAATATGAATCCAACTCTCATCATATACCAGAGAAAGAGTTATGAACATCCCAAGCACAAGAAAAACTTTAATCTGCATTTGCAGATTTACCTTTTTAGATAAGAGAATCTAACCATGGATTGGAAACAAGTCTAATTACTCCCACTGCTTTCATAATCAACTGCTTGTGAAAAAGGTAATGAGGTTTATTTTTTATTCTAACGCACAACAGGAATGTCAGAACACTAACATAGTCTGAAAAGCACTGGATTTTTTATTTTTTTTTTAAGCCTTGCAAATCTGAAATCAGTTGTTTTTTAGATGTCTGGAAACGAGTGCTTAACAGCAAGCACTATGAATTCATAGTTATTGCTGAAACTTGTGATCTACATTCTTAAATTCTTCCAGCATTTGCACATTTAAACTTCCTCTTACTAGAAATGGCAAATGAGAAACTATACATGTCCAAGGTTGTCTTTATCATTAATAAAAATGAACACAAAATAGTTTAAAAACAAATCAACAAAAAACAACTAAACCCTTGGATAAGCAATGGAAATAGGAAAAGGCTAAAATAAGCCAGAGACCTTTAATGAGAGAATTAAGAGCGTCAAGGAAAAATGAACTGTCAAAATAGCCAAGAAAAATATTCAACTTTCCCTTTAATTTTTTTCTAGATTTGTAATTGGAAAGCACTTTTCCATACTGAATAATTTGTATTCAAAATTTACTTTCAAAAAATATGTGTTATTTCAATTAGGAAAGCTACAGTTAAAGGCAAAACAACTTAAGACTACCAAAGGATAGAAAGTGACAGAGTAAATGCAACAAAAATTGTTGTAATAAAATTTTGGTGAAGTCTTATCCTTCCCTCAAGCACCACAGATTAAGAATAACCATTACTCTGCATTTTGATAGAAGCAGCCATCATTAATCGACTATTAATTTTCTTTTTCAGCAATAATGAATCAAGAGAATCTGATTAAGAGAACCTTTTCATATGCTTCCAGTGGTAAGACTTATTCTACAGAACTGTCCAATGACATAACACCCAGAACTGCCAAACTCTTCTTACACATCTCTCAGTGTACTACTCAAATCATATATGTCCTAAATGAACCATTCTTATGCTACCTGTAGTTTTAGATTTAGGCATCTGATCACAAAGGGGCTTTAAGAAGTTACCTCCTTCTGAAATATTACTGTGTTTTATGAGGTCTCTCACATCATTGTAGAGTTTGATCAACTTCCTATTAACTTAAGAAGGAACTGATAAGGCTTGCATCTGTACACGTGTTCTCTGAGTATGTGACAGAATTTTGTCTTTAGTTTTAGAAAGCTTAAAAGAGTAAAATTATTTGATAGCTTCAGCTGTCAAGCTTAATAAAAACACACTTAAATGAAAACAAGAGTCTCTGGTGTTTGTATTTTATTTGAACTAGCTCTCTTTCATCAGCAAAGCTAAAACTAAGGGAATGCTGCTGTTCAACTAGAATTCCAGTTTATGTATAAATAGCCTTAGCAGCTCCTAGCAGAGGTGACATTGCCAGAAGAGCTGTGTCATGCTGTTCACATTGTACCTGCACAATCTTGTCAATGTGTGATTGATTCACAGCAAAACTGAGAAATCTAAGAGCACTTTGGTTTAAATCTGCTGTTTCTGCCTTCGGCTTCTACATCAGGATGATTCATTTTCTGAATAGCAATTCTGCTTCCTGAACAAAAAAAAATACCACTTTTTCCAGCACTAACTACAGATATAGTCATTAAAATTTTGTCAATTGTTACTTTGTATTATATTAATTCCTTAAAGTCTATAATTTCTGTCATCTTTAAACAGATGTTAAATGTAGGGGTTTAAAGAAAGGCTGCTCTATTTTTTGTTTTCCCTTTTTATAGGGAGACTCTGGACGTCTAAACCAACCTCCAACTAATCCCTTTACAATTACAGAAGTTTATGAAATATCAGAATCAAGTATTATTGAACATGCGCCGATATAACAGAAATTAGTCAAAGAAACATTTCTATCAACATGTTTCAGCTATGGGGTAATTAATCAAAACGCCACAATGTCAACAAAATGTAAGTCCATACTCAAAGATATATGGCGAGGTCACTGAAGACAAACATCGAGATCTTAAAGTAGCTTAAATTTTAACTAGCAATTGTGATCAGTCCAGGACCACAAAGACTTACAGAGCTTTTGGTTCTAAAAGAATCGCTCAGTAATAGCAGTGCGAATCTATACAATTTACTAACTGTGTTCAGTTAATCTGGGTTCACACACATTTAACAAGCCAAAATATTGACTAGGTTTGAACAGAATTATCCAGGAGAAATATAATATAGAGTCACACTTACAAGAAAGGAGTTCCTGTCTTGTCTAGTTTCTTCAGTAAAATTGCTTGTTCAGGATTTTGTGTGGCCAGTTCTTCTCCCCACTCAGTTCACTTATAATTCTAGAATAAATTAAAATATAAGATACTACATCAAGGGGTTAAAAAACACATGGAGAAGAATAAAACAAAACAAAATAATAAAAAGTGGGTACTGAAAAACATAGTGCAATAGAGACTAATATCTTTGTTTTAGTCTCTTTTACTACAGGGTAAGTTATTTAAATTTACCAACCAGAGATATAAACAGTGTTAGTATATGCGCGTATTTTCAAAATGAGTGTGTAGAACCTCATATGACTTCTCCTAAAAAGAAACTAACCTATATTTCCCTTTACGATCTAGATAAAAACTCCTATTAAGCTTTAAAATTGTTTCCAGAGTACATTTAGCTTTCCCAGCCTCTGAAACATAACACATTCTTTAAAGGGCAATTATTGGAATTCACATTCTCAACGCTATCCATAAGAATGATCACAATGCCCGAATATCTTCTAAGTTTTCCTTTAAAAAGGAAAAAATCCTTGCAGTAAATCACATTTCAGTTAGCTGAAAACAGTTAAACTAATATTTTTGTATGGATATTGAAAGGTAAATGTCCAGAGGAACAGCTATACTAAAAGTTAGGGCCTGTGAATAGGTACAGTGTACTTTCAGAAGACTTTATAATGTAAGTATCTCTTGACATTTTCATTGTTAGAATAAATGACTACAAGACAAGGGCTTTTGAGAGGCTGCTGATTAAACTGCCCTTTATTGTTAAAAGCATAATTAAGTAATACTTGAATTTACAATTCTCTTCAGGGAGTCCCCACTCCTAAAGAAATTACAAAATGGTTCAGCCTCAAAGTCATCTAGTTAATAATACTTTTTAATTATCACAGCTAGCCTGCGTAGCATTCACATTTGCAAGGTTTCACTTTATTTAAAGAAATTAAAGTGCAAATCAAATCATCAAACTCTCCTGTTATGCATTGTCCAAAGTCTTTTAAACAAAATATAATTTTAAAACAGCGTGGAGTTATAAATAGCCTGCTGTTTGGAATAGTCTGTCAGTCTGTTCCCAATTATATACGTTTGGCTAACAGCTCTCTAATTAGCACTCACTTCTCATTCTGCAGCTCCTAAAATGTTTACATTTGAAGTCACAAATTACTGTCTAATTATGTCAGCTACCTTGTTTTACATAAAATATAAATATCTGTCCATGCTACAAAAGCAAAAGATGCTGTCATCACTGGGTTTCTAGAAGATATCCCATTGATACCTCAAGCCTTAGAAAATAGCATTTAATTAAAACACTTAAAAAAAAAAAAAAAAACAGTAGCAACTTTACTGCATCAAATAAAAACATTTTCAGTAAGAGAGACCATTGTTTCTGAAATTTATTTTACTTGGTAAACCAAAGTGGAATGACCTGCTCCCTTAACTCTGTTGAACCTCTCCTTTCAAAATGTGCATGTTGTCACATTTCCATCTACAACCCCTCGGAATTTGCCATGAAGGAATGCTGATGAGCAGTGAGAGATGCAAAATGAAGTGAAGGCTGGCAAAGAGCTGGACGAAGGTAAAGTGGAACACTTCAAGGGCTGTGTGCAGAGCCCAGCAGCTGCCCCATGCCAGAAAAGAGCCAGCTCCAGCTGCTTCAAAAGAGACCTGCCGCTGGCCAGAGCTAAGCCAGTGACACTGCTTGGGCCTGTGGGAGAGCAGATTGAAAGAAGGGAGAACAAAACTGCTGTGCTACAGCAGCTGGGAGAGGAGTGAGAAAATGAGAACTGCCTGTTAACTGAATAACACTGCCTGTTAACACTTCCTAGAATAAGATGCTATTTCAGACACTTTCAGTGACAGAACCCCAGTATTTTTGGTAAGAGATGCATTAAAGATACATGAATATTCCCATCCCAAGTCCTTAGGGGCCGGCACTGAAAAGTTAAGAAGCCACCCAGACTTGTTCTGCATTTTCTTTACAAAATAGTTGACCTCTGCTTGTGAATTATTCTCCCTCTCTCTCAAGAAGAAAAAAAACTACCAACAACAACAAAAATAATAATACAAAAAGCAACCACCACACAAACATGAAATAGAAGTTCCAATTTCCTCCAGGCCCTAAACTATTTCTTCTATATATTCTTGCATCCTTAATTATTAATTTGCTCTCTCATCTGACCTGTTTCGTGAGCTCTCCTCACAAGTACTAATGTATTTTTCAGGCTGCAATTTCTAACTTACAGATGATCCTTCACTATATTAAAAATCTACTCCCTAAACACTTCCCTATCACTAAGAAAATTAGCTGTCACAGATAATTAGGTTAATTTAGCTTTATGTTCAATGAAATGTGTACATTATTAATGAAAGCAAACATATGGAGCAGGTGACCTTGCTTCTGCCAAAGAGTGTACTTCATACATTCAGCACTTGGTAGGCATGGCCTTTACATACAGTTAATTGGCCAACTCAATTACACTGAATGATGGAACATTTCTGTTGATGCCAAACTTATTAGGGCCAAAAATGTTCCCAGAGGAAACATTACCAAAGCCACAAAATTTATATTAGATACTAAAAACTTTATAAAACAAAGATTATATTGCAATTAATGCAGCACTACATTTGAAGGACATTAATCCTCTTTTTTAAAAGAATATTGCCATAGCTGTTTTCCAGAACCTGAAATTCCATGAGCAAATCAGAGTGATACAAAACCAGACCACTGACATTTCAGGCTCAGACCCACCAATATGGGGCTTCAACCAATCACCAAAGGGAAAAAAAATGCACTTCCACTTCTTGTTCATCCATCGCTTTTAATTTGCACATGTCACTGAGGTCCCACTAGTTGTATCACACCTCATTGGAAACTCAAAATACCCACTTCCTCAGCTCAATGACTGCTGAGGATGCTCTGTGAGTTTAGCAGCTAAGGATTTCCTGCAATAACCTCTGAGAAGCTTAAAGTATAAGAGCCTCCCTCCCTGTGACTCAATACTTTCTACAGAAACTCAACAATCACCTGCTACACAATCATAAGGACTAATTAGAATCTACTCAACAGATCAAGTATACTGGTACTTCCCAGCAACACATTTTAATTTTGTTTCAGCCCCGCCTCTTCATAACATAAATACATTATTAGCATTGTGTTTCCTAAATTTGTAGGGAAGCTGACACAATTATGAAATTTTAAAACCATGATCTCGTTAATTTTTTTTTCTTCCTGCTTTGCACTTGTGGCTGTCAATTCTCCCTGCTCTTGTGCTATGTCTCAGTGACACATGTATGTGCCACATCAAGGAGGCAGTCTTAGAACTTCAAAGTCATAAAAGAATTGAAATATAAGCAGTTTCTCTGATGCTCGTTAACACAGAGGTGCCTATCTGGAGTGAACAGGGTACATGCACAGGCTTTGCACAAAGCCTCCAGAGTCACAAGCAAACACTGCAGATATCCTTAGAGAGATTCCCAGTGAATCTTTAGACAATACTGTGGTTAGTGCTGTTGCTGTTAAAAGCCATTTTAACCACCATTATTGTTTCTATGATGAAAAGTTTTGTTTTGATAACTGTGTTCCATAGTCAGTATGTGGCAAGTAAAATTTGCAAGCTTACATGTATTTTCATTTTAATGAAGAGTCATTCCAATTTGCATTCAAATTGATTTTTTTGGTAAATATTTTATTTTAGATTAACTCTGAATAATTTTTAATCTCATTACTATCAACAGAATTCAATACTTGAGGGAGGAAAATTATGCGCTTCATCTGGCTAAAAAGAAAACTTCGTTTGGTTTACGGTTTATTAAATTTTACTTGAATCCAGAGCAATCACAGCTGAATTCAATGAATTGTTAATTCCCAGCATTAGAGGCCTGCAAGTTGATGGAAGAAGATGAAATATATTAGTATTTAGGGAAACTTCACTTTTTTTTTGCCACCTAAAAAATTCTTTAGCTACCTGCCTGAGTACCTCTTATCTTCTGGTTGAAAACTATTTATTTGTAAAGCGAGACACTTCGCTGTTGCAACTAATGTGTCTAAGGCGAGGCCGATCAGAAAGAACTGCCAACTCCACACTGGAGAAATCTCAGGGCTAATGTGAGCTGACTTGCATGCGTTAAATGTTTGTTTTTCTGGGTTCACTAACTTTATAATGCAGCTCCAGTTCACACTTGGCTCCTTATACCACCAAAAGACAATTTGTTAAAGATCTCTAGGCTGTGTGGATTCTCAACACATCTCCTTCAACTTTTTAAGCGTAAATAGAAAAATGGAACGCTGCTTCTTCAATATTTTTACTCCAATTACAAGTTTTCCTATGAGAGACAGGCATGTTGAACTTTTTAACATTAGATTGGTTTTATGCTTCGTCTCATTAGAATTCTATAATGCAATATTGGCTTTGATGTGTTCAGTTGGACCTGAAGGAAAAGAAACAAAAACAAAAGATCATGCTAACTAAGGAGCTGCATTCGTACTGAGAACGTGACACTCGCAGTAGCTTTGGTTACCATGAACTCTTAGTACTTTAGATAAATTCATTTCAGTTACACTTAGCTCCTTATTTTCTGCTTTAATTAGAAATTTTAAACTATTTTCTTGTTTTTATTTTGCAACCTGAAGCAATTTATATCTGCTTTCTTGATTGACACTTCAGTGTGAAGCAGGGAAAAAATCAGAGAAGGATGTGTTAGAGCACTATGAAATCAACATTTAACTAATGATCATGGATGACGGACCTTAAGCATTTCCTTTTGCTATGGGCAGCGCAGAATTTTTTCTTAACTCTCACTTTTCAATGAGATTTGTATTTCATATAAACCATTGTTTGCCTTTTTTGTTGTTGTTTTAAATGGTGAAAAAACTGTTAATGGTTTTCATCAGAGCCTGCTTAGCAATATTGAGACAAGATCATGTCAAACCATTCTTCCCAGTCCCATATGTCTACAAAAATGAAAGTTCTACAATACTTTGGTCACATGAATTATTCTCTATAGATTCTCTATAATTCCAACTGCAACTATTACTACAGAAAACCTAATTAGTAATTTTTTTAATATATTTAACCACACAGACTTACACTGTAACCTCTTAAGAAACTAACAATAAGCAAGCTTTACCTTCTCTTTGTTAAACAAAAAGAACAGTTTAACATAATAGATTTAAATGTGTTCAGATTTATGTTGAAAGGGACCGTCAAGGTGGCATTATTACATTCTGTGGCTGAAGAGTCCTAGTCTGAGTAGTTATTCTTTGTAAATTTCTATTCAGCTTCATTTCAGACTCTTGCCTAACCTATGAACCATTGTGCTGGGCAGATTTCCTAAAATCAGGAAAAATCCAGTGTACATAGCAAAAGACTCCAAGAGACCTCAATGAAGGTGCTAGTTAATGAGAGTGAGTGTACAGAGGGTCATTAAAACTCTTCTCTCTCTGGTTCACAGCTGGTGAACAGGCTGTGGAAAAGGAAGGGTTTGCAAGAAATGCCACTGTGTTGTTTTCTAACGATCATGGAAAGCTAGTGATCGGAGGCCACTTTTTGTAAACAGAACTGGCACTGGGACATGAATCAAACAGTGGGTGAAAGCACCTGATGCCCATGTTCCTATGATTGGTGCAGGTGCAAGTGTATATACGGAATCCACTTGTGTTCCATCTTCGCAGACTCCTTGTAGAATCACTTGTGGTGGTAGGACTTTGTCCAGTACAACATCCAAAAAATTTCTTCATATTTAATCATTTAGTTTGCCTCAAGGGGTACAATAAAAATTGCCCAACATGAGCTACTGTTCCTTAGTTTCAAAGTACATAAACAAGGAAAATCACTTTCACAAGGAAGTTGGCTTTAAGGAGGAATGAAATTTTGCCTAGAAATAATCACATGTACATAGATACTAACTTACCTGCTATACATCATAAGTCACGTAAGGGAAATAATGGTGGACTGTGAAAGAGTCTGACTTGGAATATCTAGAATTAGAATCCTACTCCATTAAAACTGTTTGCCTTTCCTCTGGCACCTCACTGTGCTTCATCTGTTACTTTAGAAGTATGAATTACTTCCCTCACAACATGCAGAAGAGGGAAAATAAATTAATAAAATAAATAAATAGTCTTGTGGAACTATAGTATTGGAACCCAGAATTCTCTAAAAAAATATTAAGTAGATTAGGAAAAAAAATCATGGAACCTGTTAAAATACTTAAGACCATGATAGGTTTCTGTTCAACTTTTAGTCTGAAATCAAGTATTTTCTAGGGTGTTTCAAGTGTCAGTATGCTATAGCTAAAGTTCAGCTAAATATAGCTTACAATTTTTTCATAGAAAATAATTTCTTGTTTCTCAAAGGAGCCTGTTTCTTCAGTATTTCAGAAATTACTATCATCACTTGTCATTAGCTACACAGATAAAGGCAGGTATCTGCTTTGTCATGTTACAATTTGCAGATTCCCTTAAATCCTTGCATGGCAGCATTTCATTTCAGTGCTGTCATATTTTTCTAACAGCTCATCAGCTTTGCTAAAAATGAAGGTTTTTAATCTTTCCTTAACTTATCTTCGATAATTCTTTTTAAGTTAGCTCTGACTTCTGCATATTATGCTCTGGTTGAGCTACACTTATTCCTGTACAGAAGCAAAAATCTCTCAGCCTCAGCTAAACGCTTACAATTTACTGTTCAGTGACAGCTGGAAACACTACAATCCCTCCAGGCACTTCATTCTGTTCTCTTTATTTCATAGAGAATTTGGAGGTAAAACAGCACTATTTTTGACTTCTCTGTCTCTTGAAAATTTTAAGACAAGATTAGGTACCACCCTAAAAATATTAGCAACCTCAAAGAAAATTTAGGGGTCTGGGGTTTGGTCCTATACAGCTCAAGTCAATGGGATTTTTCTCAACTTAACTTAGGGTCTAGTATTTAGACCCTTGATGAACTAGTGAATGTTGTTGTGGCACATATTCTGCAGAGACTAATTTGATAACAAAATAGTTCCTTTAAGGATTAAGATTTATAATTATAAACAAACAGCATGACATCTACTGAAATGTCTGAATAAAAGAAATACTGTAATTCACATCTTTAGTGAAAAATGTGTGCAAGCCAGGGTTTCTAGAGAGACAAAGTATCTTTTACTAGACCCCCATGACAAGTCTTGAGAAATCACAATTTAAGTATTTTTCTTTTTCATGACATCAACTTTTGCACCCTAGAAGATAATAGGATTCCTGACAATTTCAGTTCCAACACAGTGGTAAATCAGTATATTTTCTGGAAATTTAAACAGATCCAGATCACATTGCCCTAAATTCTACAGCAATCACTAAAATCCAAACCCCAATAGCAAATCAATTTATATGACTGAATTTAGAGTGGTAAGCCTCCCTGTCATAGTTTTCTGATCCAAAGCTAGTTATGCTTTAAAAAGTTGAAACCATATTTCCAGGATGTCTTTTATAAAATGCTGTATACACTGTAAGCTTACAAAAATTGACCTTATCCACCCTGTGTCCTTATTCTCTCTCTCTCTTTTTTTTTTTTTCCCTGAATGTAATTGTTTCACGTAACTGCATGAAAAGAATTCTTTGAATCTGAATTTAACTAAATAGCATCTTCCAAATCTTCCAAAAGCACTATAGGAACCAGCAAGTCTACCAGCAACAGCAGAAGCAATTTTTTTTCTCATTTCAGAAGCATGATAGAACAATGCCACAGTTGTAAAACCTAAACCATTAAACTGATATTTATATTAATGCATTTGAAGATTCTGGATATAATGAATGTTTTGTTCCTTAAGGCCTCTGATAACATAACTACATGTTTTATACAGAGGTTAAGAGTGTTATAAGGTTTTCTTTTAACACAGCAGTGTATAAGGATATAAATATGCAGAAATGAGAAAGTATATTGCATATGAACATGAATCAACTTTCTTATGTTTACTGATTCAAGCTATTTCCAGTCAGTTAGTGACTTAGAGAAATAAAAAGAGCTAAGAGTCCAGATATGCCTGATTAGGGTCAGGCTCCTGTTGTGTTGTAAAACAAAACCATAAATCCCTATCCTGAAAGCACCTCTTAAATACATTCATGAGATAACTGCTTTATCTAACAGGATTTACTCACACTTTCAGGAGAGAGGTTCCTATCCCCTCGTCTAATAGTTACTGTTGCAGAACGGTAACCACATTCTGGAAAGGCAACTGAACCGCAGCGCTCATTCTCATGTGAGAGTAGACAATGTAGCTCCCTCAGGTCTCTTGAAGAACATACAACACCACCATTTCAGACTTGCAAAGTTTGTTACATATTATACATGCATCAGACAAAATAAATACATAAATGACACTTTTCTGAGAAACCTGTGAAGTTTTCTTACCTGCTCCTCCAGCCACACAGCACTTCCAAATGAGAGGCTGTAAGTCGCATAAGGGACAGGAAGAAGCGTAGCTTCATCCTCAAAAGCGGCATGTTCTCCCTTCTCTTTTTGCTGATTTTGACTGAATAGTCTGCTCCACCTCAAGGACAACTACCACTTCTTGCATAATCCAGAATGAATGGTCTTCCTTCTTCCGAAACAGAAAAAAAAACAAAAGTTTTGGCTTACTACTTCGGTATAAAAGGCTATGCACTATGCTCATCATGCTGTGTTAGCTACCAGTGCAAATCATCCAATGCAGAGTTAAGACGGGGAAAAGATAAGACACTGGTCCTTCTCAGGAATGCCCCCCCAAGTTTACAGTTAGCAACTCCAAAAAGGGACACATAGCAAAATTATGATTAGTGCAAGGCGTACATAACAAATTACATGAGTATACATTGCAGTTTTTTTTTCAGAAAATAGCATTCTAAAAATACTCATTAGAGCTGCACAGCTGCTGTCAACCTAAGCTAAATCTGTATATAACTTTCTAAGTGAGGTAGCATCAGTTTCAATCCCCCATATTCATCCAATTCACCTACATTCACAGAAGAGCACTAATCCCTAGTTCCAACTTAAAGGCCACAAGCTATTTCCACATTAGTCAGAACTGCCCAACACCACAAACAATGACTGAACCAGGGAGCATTAACTAAGTAATCTCAGACAGCACGTTTCATCTCTTGTGAAACCAAGAATTCATTTGTGAATCCTCTGGCATAACTTTTCTTGGGGATGACATGGGTCCTGCTAGTTCTACTCTGTGCACGCAGACTGGATTGTGAATTTATTGCAGTATCTGGTTTCAGATTAGGGGGACTGTGAAATGTTCTACAGGAAGTCTCACAGACCATCAGTAAAAAGAAAAAAAAAAAGTTTTTTCCTGCAGACCAATTACTTTTAGTCAGCCTATTACTGACACAGCCTTCAGTCTCAATACTGTTCTCAGGATATTAAAATTAAATTAAAACTGCCACAGTCTTCTCAGAACACCAAACTGGTTCTCAGTATATCTACAGTAGGAAAACTAGATCTGATTACAGCCCATTCCAGTGCCAACTTAACTTGGTTCCCATGGCGAACACAGAAGCTGTGACATGGGCTTTCATGTGTGCCAGCAACCAGCCATGCCCCTCGAGACACTGGTCACTAATTCAAGCCAGAGGCACACCATGCCTGTGAGCTCCTGCTTTATCCTGCCCCATTTATTATTATTATTACTGATTATTTTTTATTTTTTTTACTTTAAGCAGAATGAAGAAAATGAAGAAAGCAATAGTAGATTTCTTAAGAAATCACCTGGCAGCAAGAGTTAGGAGCACATCAATATTCAGCCAGCCAGCCACATAGCATGTAAGTTCTAACAATACTGACAAAGTACACGTAAAGGAACAAATACATATAAAAAAGCAGGGAGAAGTAAAAAGATTTGATGCTTAAGTCACAATGTCACAAATTCATTGCTCTTTCTGCTCTCAGAGTGCAGAATTAAACTATTTTTGTTACCTAACCAAACAAAAGAGAAACAAAGCAGTTGCGAACATCCCACTCAGAGCTGCTTGAAAGTGCCACAAATGAAGAGCTTTTCCATCCCACCTGTGTTTTAAAGAATTCTGCCCCCTGTTTTTGCAGTGACCCTGTAGGTTCTCTCATATTTTTACCTTATATTTATTTCTAATAAATATTGGACTCTGCCCTTCCTCTCCCTCTCCTCTCTCTCCCCTTTCTTTTTCTTACTGCAAACATTCGACAATGTATGAAATTTCCCCCTCACTAAAAATACTTTAAAAAAAAAAAAATTTCTTACTAAGGTTTTCAATAAAAGCATTACAGAAATTCCAACAAAATATTTACAATATTGACATTAATGCAAAAAAGCAGCCATTATGATTTTAAAACAATTTCAAAATTCTATTTTTATAGAAAGCAAATTTTCCACCTCATACCACTAATGATCATCATGTGCCTACTACATACAAAATACAAGCACCATTATCTGTAATGTTTCTCTTGCTTTTGGTTCATTTTTTCTCATTTTATAATGTTTACTGTAGAACCTAATGCTGCTTATTGTTGCTGGGAGTCTAAGCCAGAGCAGCGTTCCTTTGCTTTCATGAGACATAAAAAATATCATGTCATAATTACAAGCATATTTGTATCAAAACAAAATGTTGGGAGGAGGTAGGGAGGTGAAGGTATAATCTACTTTGCTTAGGAAGAGAAACAGTTCAAATGGCTTAGATGCTGTTTTCATTTTGTGAGCCAAAGGCTCATCAGATTTCCAGGACCTCTCTTCCTTAAGGGTTAACATTAATTCCTAATGCCTACTCCCCACTTACGACCTATTTCCTTGATTTTTGACCCTCAAATGACTTCTACCACAACCAATTACTTTTTTTTTTTTTTTTTCCCATGAACAGATGAAAACTTTGATAGAAAAAACAGCAGGAATGGATGAACTCTTACAAAATAAAAAGCCAGTGTTGCATGCTGTAGATGTACTCAGTGGGGGGGGGGGGGGGGGGGGGAGGGGGGGAGTGAAAGCAAACATTCTATGACACAGGGCTTTTCTGATCAAAAAGCTTTCTAATATTATCTCTAGAGGATTGGACCAATTTAAGAATTTAAGTCATCTTTTGACTGCCCATTTAATATTTTTGAAAGAAACATGTAGTCTATCAGCCTTCATATTGCTATAATTACATTCATACTCACACCCAAAAAGCCTATGAATAAATCTAGTAGAAAACAAGAATAAAAACTATTTATTTATTTTGCTGTATCTACTTTTATCCTATCCTTTCAAGTAATTTAAGTAAATGTATATTATTCAATTTTGAGAACACACTATTTAACATCACCACTCTGGGGAGCAAAGGATGATGAAAAAGGTTTTATTTCAGACATCTGATGGAAAATTTCAACATGAAGTCCCCCTGGAGAGTTCCATGTGAAAAAAATATTCTAGATTAAGGTAGGGAACACATTATTTTCCGGATTTTTACAGAGTTTACCTCACAAAAGAAACCATAACAGAAAATCACATTCATTCTTTTGTTTACATTTTAATGAAAAAATAGTAGAGTTCTGTGTAGATCTGGTGACTCCAACAGGCAAGTTTTAAGTGTAGCATTGTTGGTTTTGTTTGTTTGTTTGTTTTGTTGTTATTTGTTTTCATTTTTGTGGTGGTGGTAATCTTTTTGTTTCGTTTTGTTCTGTTTTGTTGTTGGAGGGGTGCTTTCTGTTGCTTTAGAGGTTGTTTGGACAGGTGGGTTTTCTTGTTTAGAATGATCTAATTCATTTAATCGAGATACCACTGAGCAAAATAGATCTGTTCCAGGCTTTGTCCCAACTTGTTCAATGACCATCGCTATTTTATTCCACTTCAGTTTTCAAAGGAGAAAAACAATACTAGTGTTTATCTAGAAAAAAGCAAACAGCTCAATACCTCTGCAAACAGCCCTGTCAACATTTCAGTGAAGCAACATAATTTCCTGCTTTGTGATACCAGAAATAAAAATATTAGCAATATTTGGTAACTAATAAACTAAACACACTTCCAAACTGAGCAGAAGATAACACCATCAGCTACAGTTGTTTAAGACTATGCCAGGAAAAAAATATACTCCTAAATTTATACAGAGTTTGCTCCAAATCTGTAATCCAGCTGTGAAACACACCACGTAATCTTTCTTAGTTATAAATTATTGAATAATAATTAAATGTAAGTTGCTGCAAGTATAATTGGACCATTAATTTGTAGTTTTTTCTCCTGTAGTTATTCAACTTCAGCTTTAGTGGAGGTCTCTGAACAGTTTCCTATTACCTTATAATGACATTTGGTAAATGCTTCTCTGCATCCAACAGATTGCTCTGCTTCAACATACTGTACTGCAAGAGGAGGAACTAACTGGAGAATCATCACCATGGACTAATTATTTATGGTTGGAAACGTCAAAGACCCTCATAACTTGCTGAAGCATAAAATTTGCCCTGCCTTTAATTTGTTATAGTCTAATGAGATTTCAAGTTATAACAGCACATCTCAATGCTTTCTCTGATCCTGTTTTAATCAGATTTCTTTTTTTGTTTGTTTGATAGGCTTCAGAGAGAAAATATTGTCTGTTGTGAATATCACCTTAAAAATAATCTCTAGCTGTTAATGACCCACAAAAATGGCTTATGATTATTGTGCAGCTTGCACAACCAGAAACTATTCAATGGATGCTATTTGCTAAGCTCTGCTATGTGCTCAATCGACCCAGAAGAGTCCTCTTCCAGCAAGTCCAACATTTCCTTCTTAAACAGTGTTTTGCTTCTGTCTTACAAGATGATAATAAAAAACTAATTTTAGTAGATTTATATCAATAAGCCCACAAACAAGCACACATCACAGGACAATGCCATTTAAAAAATAAATAAGGAATAAAGAATATTTATCTCAGCTATCAGCTGCCTACTGAATAATACAGAACTATATGTGTTCTACTAGCCAGACTCCAGCAATTTATAAGAAATGGTTTTCCACTTCCCTCTATTGCTTTACAGTAACAACAACCTAACACATTCCTATGAACATTCAGAAATACAGGAGATTACCAGCCTGTTTCAGGGGCCATCCCTACTATTAATATGTGACAAGTTAACAGGTCTTAATTATAAAAGCAACACTAAAGCAATTAAGCAAACTGAGAGATTATGAAGAGTCCCAGATATGGCAGCATGTTTCTTGCTTTAAGATAACAAATATTTTCTATTGAAAGTGAGATTAATCTTGTAAGGTATATCAGAAATCTTGTCCTGACAAAGTTCTTTCCTCTTATCAAAATGAATTCTGGTTTTGGCAGTGACTGTAGAAATAACGTGCTCTGCATTGCTAGTTGTGTACAGTCACTTGAACTGTCACCCAGTGAGACCCAATAATAGTAAGAACGAGCTACAGGACTAAAATCATCTTTGGCCTCGGGCATTATGCCAGGTATTGCAATAGGCAAAAACAGACAAAAATATTCAGATGTTATTCCCTGGAATTGCTTTTCTGTGTATAATGTAACCTCCACACACATATTTTATTTATTTATTTATTGTTACCAAATCAGCTTATCACTTGCATAGACAGAACCTGATTTTCACCCACTTACCTTCAGGACTGTACATACAATTCTGGCTACATATAACCAGATGTATTAATTATCACTGTGAGCTAACTGTACATGTAGCAGATGACAGCTTCACCTGTCAGACCTGAGAGCTTCACCTGTATCTCCACAGGTTAACACCCATGTTAGAGTATTCGTATGCACACTAAAGATGTTGGTGCAATGCATGCACCTTTGGTGGTGTATCAGCATCACAAGCAGATTAAAAGCATGTAACATTATACACGCTATTGAATACTTACTGAAAACCCAGCCATAACTAAACATTCGTATCATCTTTAAGAATAAGAGTTTTTTTCTGCTTTTGGAAATCTGAAGCATTAGGAGGAGGAGTTTGGGGATGTGTGATATGTATTTTGCCAAGCTAGGAGACAACTTTCACTACTAGTTTTCTAGGCATTTCAATTTGAAATCCACTGTATTAGAATATAAGAAGTTAAAAAATGTTTCTCTACTTTATACACAACAATCTTGTACTATTATCTTTAACACACCTTTTGATGATTAGTAAATTCAATAGGCCCTTGCAAAACAAGCTTCTGAGCTGCAAAGCTGGACTACTTTGAGCAATCCCACAGCAGGTGTTTGCAATAATTGCTTGTAGTACCCCTGCTATAGTTGAGTTGAAAGTCAAGCTAGTAAGCGGCCTTTTACAGCAAAATATGAGTCTACAGAACAAACCACTGCATCACTGTCTAATGAATATCCACTGCATTGAGACTAGTGAAATGGCCAGCCAGGCTTTCAAAATACTAATGGAGAAAATATCATTAGAATGTAGCATTAAAATGGCAAGTCTTGTGTTCTTCCAGGAAACACTCTTAATAAAATGAAGTTGAATTTCCCTCTAAACAACAACAAAAAAAATTATACTGAGTCTGTAATCATTACAATATATTATACATTTATATTAAACAACTTACACCTATTATAAGCTTCTTTACACAAGAAATAGTAAGAACAAAAATGGGCCACCACATAACAAATTCTACTCAGTCTTCTCTGCCCCCTTAGTTATTTTTCTTGAATAAATATTTAAGTTTAATGTTAAAATACCAGCCACAATACAGTAGAGAAAAAAATAAAAATAAAAAATAAAAAAAGGAAAGTATTCCTAAAGATACTATTACATTAAATTACCACAGGTATTTATTGGGCTTCTACCTGCTCCATTTGTTTCAGTAGTCACAATTAACACAGAACATGAGATATTTTTATGCTTTTTCTGTCATTAGCAGATGCAGCCTGAAAAAAGGCACATCGCCGTCCCATCAGATCACAAGTCATAAGCACAAACCTGAACATCCACATACTTTGCTTTCTTTCAAGTGCCATTAGTACCTAAGGATATCTAAACTGCAATTTCTCAATCTTTCAGTTTCCCATGTTTCCCTTTTTAATACGAGTGCTACCACTAAGGACCCAAAATGCTGACACCCAACGGCAAAGAGCTCTGTACCAAATGGCCAGCAGATCAGCATTCTGAATGTACTACCTTTGGAAGTTCAAGCTTGCAAACAAGCTTGACTTAGTGAGCTGGAATTGATTTATCATACCTTATATACAACATTTTAAAAAGCTCTTCTGGGCTAATTACATACTCAGTTGATCCCCAAGTGATTTATAAAGTTCCTGACTAATTTTCTTTCTCTTCTGAACAGAGAGATGGAGTACAAAAAACTCATCTACATCCCATAATGCAAATTTTTCCCATTATTGAATAAAGCTTACAGTTAGAATAAAGTAGGAAGATTTTATCTCTGCTTTACTTTTACATTCCTAAAAAATAGAAACCAGACTCACAAATCAGGCTTATCTTTTGCTTTAGTTTTCAGATTAGGTCAGAAATCTGTTTGCATTGGCCTTTGTTTACACAACAGTACTATTACCTCAATACTTTGCAACAAACATATCTTTCATTGTACAGTTCAGAAGTTATTACCTTTACATATACATATGCCACCTAGAGCTGATGTAACATCACCACAGTATTTGTAGTCCTCATGTTTTTGCAAGAACTGGTGAAGAGGATTTAGTGTCACTTTCCTTTGTTTTTCTCATAAACAAAAAACATCCCCAAGGTGACCTTGGTGTTCTTTTTTTAAATTTCATAATGAATGCAAAAAGCAATCAGAAAAGATGTCCAGAGATACAATTCTTTAATTCTTTAGAGAGTGCTTCAAATACATTTGTCTCTTATAAGAACCAAAAGAAGAAAAAAAAAAAAAAACATTATTAATTTAGGCAATTAAGAGTACTTTGAAAGCAATATCCAGTACATTAAAAAACCTGTCCCTGAAGTGCTGCCTACAATCTATGAGAAGTTAATTTT
Source organism: Anser cygnoides (assembly GCF_040182565.1). Classification (NCBI taxonomy): domain Eukaryota; kingdom Metazoa; phylum Chordata; class Aves; order Anseriformes; family Anatidae; genus Anser; species Anser cygnoides. The sequence continues at coordinate 19,736,400 of NC_089884.1, read as the reverse complement.
TAGAGCACTTCAAATGAAGAAAGGTCATTTCCTAGATGTGCTCTACACGTTACAATTTTTAATTAGTAACTTAAATGAGAAGTTACTTTTGTAAATACGGAATGAATGGTTAAGTGAATTGGAAATGAAATTAAATACATGTATTACATTTATCATGTTGTTTTGAATAAAATAGGCGTACCAACATTTATCATTTCTTCCTCTTGTGTATCAGATAGGAACATTTGGTTTTCTTTTTTAACACTACACTGTGTACATACCAAAAAAATTGAAGAATTCTCTAGAGTTGTAGAAGAAAAAAATATACAGAGGACAAAAGAGTTAATATTAAATCTAGATAGTTCCTAGGATCGACTTCTATGAATGAAAACTAAATAAAGCCCATACAGACTGTAACTTCAGTTCTTCAGGAAAAGGGGAGTGACTTACAGCGCAACATAGACTCTACCATACAACCCTGCCACTTAATGTTCAGGAAGAGAAGGCAGCCCCCCAAAGCATACAATAATTGGATTCTCTTGGCTCATCTACAAGTTACCAGTCACAATTTTGTGAAGTGCAGGAACAGATTACCTAAGTGAAATTTTACTCTTTACTGATAGCATCAATTCTATTATTGTATACATTTCATAATTGCAAGTGGAAATACATTAAATTATGGATAATTCTCTAAAATTATATCAAGAAGTAAAGAGTCTGAGACAGACAGACATAGTAAATTTCCCTCACAGCAAAGTCAGAGAAAGGACAATACAGTCACCGAGGCAGAGGGCTGTAATTAAAGTTTCAGTCCCCTCTGCAAGAGACTTTCTATACAACTATAAACAGTGCACATCATGTGTAAGTTCCTCCATGTCTCATTTATTAAAACAGAAAAATCTTTCCACATGGTGCCGGAAGTACATGTTATTACTAGACAGAAACTTCAGAAGCACAATGAATTTATCACAAATTACGACAAAGTTGGTCCTCACAGAAGTTAGCAGTTTGTGGGGGATATTTCTCTTTGGTAAAGGCAATGTTAAATGCACTTGCTTAACCCTAGTGAAAGATAGTTTCCTAGTGTAATGCTGTAGGGTAATATTCTCTGATTTTTACACAAGTATTAAAAAGGTAACAAAATGTGATGAGGAGGTTTCATGCATGTTCATTACAATACGGAAATGAAATACTAGCATAGAATCCTTTCCAAATTCATTCATATGAATAATGAAGCTAGAATAGATAAAAGCATGGGTTTTGTATTTGTTATTATTCTGTATGTCTTCAGAAATGCTTGATAAAATGTTCCCCATTTGATCTTTCAATCATTAAGAATAATTACCATAAAGCAGGAAAAAAAAAATCTACAGAAAAGCCTACAGCTCAAAAAATTAACGTACTCTAACTAAAATCTTTCCACAACATTAAAAATCATCATCAGTTTGGAATAAAGGTTTGTTTCAATTAAAGGATACAAGTACACATAGTCATACAAATTACCACATTCTGTCTAACTGGAAGACAGTAATAAACTTCAATTTGATAAAGCAAAAAGATTTCACGGGCCCACATTTCATAATACAAAATGTGTGTGCAAATATACAGGGAGGTAATGGTCCTACGTTCCCTCTCTTCTGCCTCTACTGGGTAATTCTCAACTGACGATGAAAAAGTTTGCGTGCAGGTTAGAAATTTCTTCCTCTCACACTGAAAAAGATACCAACCGTGCTTTAAAGGATGACTAGATACTTAATGGAAGTATTTAAAGAATTTTAAAGAAATAAAGGAAGAATTTAAATTATGACAAAGATAAACAAGGTAGATAATGAAATGGAGCAGAAAAGCAGATCTGTAGGGGATGAATGCAATTAAAAACATGGGCTGACAGGGCAGAACAGAGCTAAAATAGTATGGCTCAAGGTAGCAGAAAAGCACAGATCTGCAAATACAGTATGCCATAACTGACGAAAGAATCAAACTAAGGAGCCTTAAGAATAAAACCTTCTTCAGCCACCTGAATGATCACCTCACTCAACCTGCTGGCAGTGCTATTTGCAATGCAGCCCAGAATGTTGTTACCCCCCCTGCCCTTTTTTTTTTATTATTTTTTTCCTGTAAAGGTGTATTGGTGCTTCATGTTCAACTTTTTGTCAGCCAGGACTTTCAGGTGTTTTTCTGCAGAGATGCTTTTCAGCCAGCCAGCCCTCAGGCTGTACCAATAAATTGAGTTATTCCTACCCAGCCACAGGACTTTGCATTTCCTTCCATTGAACTCCACACAGTTTGTGTCAGCAGTACCCTTCCACAGTCTAAGTTAGTCATAATGCTGTAATAACGCTGAATACATTTACATCGAGCAACCCCACCAAAGACTGTGGTAAGCCCAGCATAACTCCACTATGAAGTAGATTAGTTAATTTTTAGTTTTAGTTTTTATTCTTTTAAACCACCAAGACCTCAACAGAGCGCCTCAGCAAGAGAATGGGCTTTTTGTCAATGACAAGAATATGAGGAAAATGCTTTTGCACTCCTCAAATAACTTTGTTCTTGAAATTTCTTGGTTAGTCACCACATCCCTCTTCTGTCTCTTGGTTGTGCCTGAGACCTGATCTCTGGACTTGATCCAGAGGTGAATGTACCATTCCAGTAAACGGTTTGGGCTGAAAGTCAGAGTTTGCATAACTTGAAGTTTTTGTCCTTTCTTTTCTTACATGGCTTACAAGATTATGCACTAAGTGTGCCTCACTTGTCTTTGTTTTAGAAATAAACCATTTTACTAGCCTTTGTCAGGCATGATTAGAAGTATTCCTTATCTCAAGCAACAAAGGTTGAGTCGAATAATTCTTCTGTTTCATTTTGACATTGCTAACTGCTTTAGCTCTTAGACCACTGCCTACAAAGCATGTCATGTTTGTGTATCTTTCTGCGATAAGCCATTTCATTGACTGTGTATCATTTAAAACTAAACAAACACCTTCTGTCTTTTTCCTGGCTCTACCTCAGCTTGTTAAGTACTACAGCATATGTCATCTGTTTCCCTAAACAACCTACATGAGCACAGCACTATGGGATTAGTAATTTAAGAAAATGAAGAACAAGCAGCAGTTGGCACACATATGCAGTCACATTTGATTTGCTTTAAGTAGCCATTTTAATACAATCTCTTCCACCCAATAAACATGTCTATAAATAACATTAAAAAATAACCTTGTTCCTGTAGGCACCACCTTCTTAAATACCGCAATACATGAGGCATTAGAAGAAACAAATGAACAGAAGCCTCTAAGCTGTCCTACAGAGATGGTAGAAGAAACCTCCTCTTTGGAGCATCTGCTGGAATTGTTCTTTAATAAAGCTAAATCCATTTTGTGAAAGTGTTTACCAGAAACAAAAATGAGTTTGTTAACCTAAAAGAAAGGTAATTATTCCAAGTGTTGTTCTAACCTTCCTTCTTTAACCTAGCGCAGACAATGTTGCCGATATTACCACTAGATAACTGGTTGCAAGTATATTTATTTATCAAGGGCAGAATCAGACATTTTCACAAAATATTCTCAACTCCTTCTGCATTGGCAGAAAAATGTAGCAAGGTCTAGAAGATAACCTATTTAATGCAGGAGCAAAAATATTTCCATTTTTGCGACGAAGAAAATTAACTACAGCACATGTGGGGCCTTAAACTTTCACCATGTAGACCTGCACATGAAAATACAGCCATACAAAAAGTCGAATATCATTCAGTTGCAGATGAGTTTTATGTATATGTTCACATTATAATATTCTTCAGCCAGTTTAATTTCACAGAAGTCAATGACCTGGCCTCCTAGTTATTCTGAATTACATCTGGAATTGCATTCAAATTGGACATCTCTGTTTGCTTGTTTTTTCAGTAGTAAAACAAATTCAAACACAGCCTCTGTATCACAGAAAGCACTGTGAAACCTGAATACACTAAATACATTTGGTTCAGGCAAAAATGAAATAAACCTAGAAACTTGGTAGAGATTCCCTCTCCTGTACAGCTCACTTTGTCATGCAGGGATATCAGCAGAGATGCTCCTGAAGATCACTCCCCAGGAGAGGAACCTCCCTCACCTCATGGAGTTATCCTAACAATTATCTGTGGAGCTTTGCTGTGGCCTGTATCAGGGAACAGAACCAACTGAAATAAAATCCTGCTCAATAAGGTGGTTTACACATGTTCTTTTCCCTGTTGTGGTTCACAATACAGTCCACATGGTAAGGGAGCCATGAAGCTCCTTTGCTGATGCTGACAGACCCACGTAACTGCCCCATATTTTCACCTGACACAGAATGGAAAACATTGGCACAGATAGTGAAAGGGGAATAAACAACTGTAACATGTCACTTACAGTACTCACTGTGGCTGGCAGCAGGGGAACAGGGAAGTATAGTTCTAGTCCCCATTCCAATTAACTGAAATATGCTAAAACAGAACAGTATCAAGTAAATTAGAAAGATGAAAACAAACAAAAAAAAACAGCATATGCAAGAAGTAAGCAGCTAAGGGAGAACCTACAGGAGACAGGACACTCTACATCATCTCTGCTTTGACTGAGAGCTGAAGTAGGTATTTGAACCTGGATTTTCATAACTAGTTAGAGCACAAGCACTGGGGAAGAAAGCTTCAGCATTTTATGCTACCTTATTTTACAAATAATATTGAAACTTTTCAAAGTCTAAGGCAAAATTTCCAATGCCCTTCTTTAAAAACAAACACACACAGACACACAAAACACTAAAACTAATAAAATCAAAATATTTTTCTTTGAGGCAAAAAAGAATTCCATGCAAGTTGAAGCTAAAAATCTTCTTTATCACCACTTGCAAAACAAAATGTGAAGTGAACAGAAATGAATTTATCTTAAGTGTAAAATAGGTTTTTTGGGTAGAGGTTGTTCCCCCCGCCCCCCCAGTTACCCAAATGAAACATAAAGCTGTGCTCCTTCTAGAGCTTATTAGGAGAAATGGTCCTAAACAAATATAGGTCAAAAATAATTAATACGGATACCTACTGATTAAACATTTCTAGATATTTTTTCTGTGTGTAATGAAAAAAATATGTTTGCAATAATCCATATTAATTATGTTGATCCTGTGAATTCCTGTAATCTTCCTAGTTGGAAGGGAAGCCCTTCAAGAGATTTTAATTTTTTTCTGACCCAATTGCACGGATTGTCGAGAACGCATCAGTGATACAGTTAATGCCCCAGCTTTCCCAGGAGCAGCCAGCCAAGCAGAAGGTAAAGGACAAAGTTCTTCCAAAAGCTTTTTGGAGATGAAGACCAAAAAACTTCAGGGCATATTAAAAAACAACAGAGTGAAATATTCATAATCAAAATATACACTGCTTTTTGAGGGTCTTCCCAAATACACATACAGGAGTCCACATTTAAGTACCTGCATTTTTACACTAGTCACATTCAGTTGGTCTGATCATCAGCAAAGCTCTGGTTGCCTACAGTGGCTGTTATCTGTCCCACCAACATATCAGGACTGCATTTCTAACTATGGTCCCCAGTAAGAAAGTATTACAATAGCTAGCCATTTAAAAATCACAGGTCAAGAGTTCATTCATTTTTCCCAGTACAAAATATTTTCAGACGCACAGCCAGTTATAAAAATACCTACTTGCAAATGGGATGTGTTTGGCATATCTGCTTTTTCACTCTCTCATGTGCTCCATTTCCTGTAATGGCATAAGTTTGATCACAGTTTTGTGGGTCTGAACAGAGATTTTGCCTAACAACTAAATAAAATGAGAATGTATAAGAAAAGTTAGGGCTAAGGATAGCTTAAAACCAAAGTGATTTAATACAAGTGAAAAGGAAAATCAGAACAATTCTTTATAGTATACCTCTGAAACCAGTGAAGCACAGAACTTAATGACAACTAACTGGAATATATTTTTTCTGCAAAATAAGCAAGTAATTTTTTCTCTTCCCCAATACATTAAATAAACTGAAAAACAATCTGGACTGAAAAACAATCTAGCACTTGGGTAATTGAAAATGCAGAGCACAACTCTCCCAGGATGACAAAAAAACGTATGTCACAGCCTCCTATTTTTCCTTTAAAATTACAGTAACGCACTGAAGATTTCTGCCACTTGTTTTTCTCAAAAACTAACTTTACTGCATGATAGGGAGGTAGATAAAATATTTAATATTAATGAAGTAACAACTTCCTTGCTTTTTAAGTCTTTACTGATAGGAAGTAGAGGAAGTGTACTAACTCCTGGCAACTTACAAAGACAAAAACAGGCTTTTCTCAAGTCATTAATATAACATAGCTAAGGAGCTTTAGTTAGCAACCTTTACATTTTCAGCATTCGCTTGTCTATGGCTTAAAATACTGTCATTCTCTCCCAGTTCTTACAGACATTAGCAAAAGAAACGTTTTTGTTTTCATTCGAAGTTTATAGATGAACATGAAAAAATTGAGCAGTTTAATGCTTGTTGGGGTCTTCCATCAAGACTCTATCACTCCCTTTGCAACTGATGGGGGAAATCTGCCTCCTCTACACTGAGTGAAGCAAGGAAAAAAATGAAGTGATTCCTTCTTTGCTGGGAGTCCTTTTGCCAACATACTACAAGGGACATAACTCATTTTAAACTCATAATCTATCCTGAATCCAGATCAAGAATGACGTCTGTTCAAGTCTGTATTTCAGGTAATGCATTGAAAGCAACTACAGTAATCCCAGAGCAGCAAGCCTTGTATTTGTAGGTTCTAAGTACTACAACTAAAGCGAACACAGAGGTGGACCATTTACAGGAGTGGCTGCAGCAAACAGTCCTTGAATATCTCTCCGCTGCCTCCCAGAACCTCTGTATCAAACAGAACAGAATTCAGTCCTTAGCTTCTTCAGGATACAAAACGGGTTCATTCTATGGACTCTGCAGATAACTTCGAAAACTCTTCATCCAAAGCTCAGGCTTCATTTATGATTACTTTGGAGTTCTCCTACATAGGATGAATAACATGAAGGACAGAAACATTTTTCATTTCTGCACATGCACTCCTCCCACAATATTTTATAGGTTTTATTTTCAATTTTGATACAGGTAAAAAGAGGATATCATAAAGAAATACTCCCTGTAAGGTCACCTAAATTATGTCAATTTGCCTTTTCTGCCTAACAGGAACACTCAGCTGGGCCTAATATGATACATTTTTTTTGGAAGTCTGAAAATAAGTTAGGAAAGTGACTTGGCAGGATTCAGCCACTATAAAATTCAGGTATTAATTAATTTACCATAAATTGAAAATGCCACTAGGCAGATCCTTCCAAGTTTTCACGGCACTGTGCAAGTTACCTTCCTTGAAGTATATTAATTTTATCTTCTTTTAGAGTAAGATATGAAAAGAGCTTTTTTTCACATAAAATGCTTTCAACCCAACAAAAACTTGATACACTTCTCTTCAGTATTTAATCTTTTCTCAGCACTAGTCTGCTGATGTAAAACAATACAGAGTCATTAAAACATGTAACGCTGTATGGACTAATAAGAAAACTTGAATATCTTCTACATTTGCTTCTGCTACAAAAATAATAATAACAATAATAATAATTAAGATGTATTCTATTATTACAAAAGGAATATTATATCTTCTCTTTTCCAATATATTACCAGTTAAGAAAAGACCAATACTGAAAGGCAAAGTTTAAATCTAGTATCTACCATCTGTTTCCCTTTGCATTCTCAAAGGAAACAGTTCTTTAAAGAAACTCAAACAGGGCACAAAAAGCCAGGAAAAAATCAGTACTGTTAAAATATAGAGCTAAACTTTGCCTGAAGTATTTCGTAGAATAGTTGCTGCTATATCAGATCAGGCTATGCTCATGTAGCTATGTGGAGAAAAAGAAAAAAAAAAAAAGGTATTTGCCTACATTAATTTTATAGAACATGCAATAAATTACTTCTTTGCCTATTAAGAGAATACCTATGCAAATTTTACAGATACTTCTCAGATTACTTGTTAGAACAACAAAAAGTGCCAAAAATGTGTCTCATACTCAGTTTGTGGTTTGCGTCCCCCACAACAGCAATTATAACTTATGTATGTATTTTATAACATACGTAATATAACGTATATATATTATAACATACATATAATGTATGGAACTGCCTGTCAGTATAATAGTTAAGTTGATAAATCAACTGGGGGGGGGGGGGTTAGAAAGCTATAAAAAGATTAGATGGTTAGATAATAAATTATAATTAAAATGATCAAATAGAGGGAAGCATAATGTTGAAGACCAGGTGTTCTTCCCCTTTTGATACTTCCTGGAAAGTAATAATCTACTTGATGTTAATAAATGCTGTTATTCTGTAATTAATGGTCACAGGCTTCCATAGAAGCTGGAAAGATTTAGACAACTGATATACCACTTGCAGGCTGGAAAACTAAGGACAGTATTTCATGAAAAGCAAATACAAATGGCTGAAGACCATAAGGATGAAACCAGCCAGGGCTGGCTGAAATTTGAGGCTTCTTGGAGATACTGGAAGAACTGGTTGTGTTAAATAACAGAATTTTGAATATTTTACTCTCATTAAAACCTTATAAGTACTTCATCTGTTCTTAGACATATCTAAGCAGCTCACAGATTTCTGGTAACGTCTTTTCTAAATACTGTATTGTAAAGGTATGTATAGGACTAGGGACAAGGCGAATAGTTTCCTCTTCAATCATTTGGATGAGTTGCAAGTTATAAGTAATATCTATAAGGGAGGCTGCAGGCCTGCTCATATGGCATTACCATTTCTGAAGTGAAAAGTACACACTCAAAGGAATACAACCAATCACAAAAGAACACAATAGCTAATTATGCACCTGCAACTTGTGATATGTTGCCTCAACGCCCACTTAGATTTTACAATATATTAACACAGAGCTGAACTCCTGACTTTCAGTGTGAGCTTGCTTAAAACAAAACAAAAAAAAATGAACAGAGTACACTTCCCTGAAGGAAGTAACTTGTAATCTTTTTGTTAACCCCATTATGTGCAATATCATTTCATCACCCTAATACTCCCTGCAGCTGCAGCAGTCTGGCAAGCACAAGTCACAAGAAAAACTCATTTACATATGGCTTCTGGCCTTGTTCACTAGAAAAATTTACTAAGACAAATTACAGTGTCAAACGAAAGCTCATTAAATTTTTATATCAGATTGCTATGTTACCCTTAGCTCCCTGGGTATTCATCCCTCTTTCTGTCGTTAGTTTTCAGTTCTTAAGGCTCAAATATTTTCAAGGGCAGAAGAGGACCAATTATTTAAAAAAAAAAAAAGTTATTTGCTTACTGGTATAAAATGAAGCATACAACCATCACTAATTCGCATTTACCAAAAATATAGCTCAATTACCATGTCACACTAGACTGCTGAATAGCAAGATATTCCCACATGCATTTAATCTAGTGCCAGTATTTCTGCTGAGGCTACAACAGCAATTAAACATACAAAAATTGGGATTAAGCACTTTTTCTACTATTTTTCTGTCCATTACAGTGAAGTTTTATACAAAAAAAAAAAAAAAAAAGAACCCCTGGTCCATTTATCTGGTGATTATACGAATGTTTCAAAAGATTTAAAAATCCTTTGACATCTGGAGAGGTTGTAACAATTATAAGCTTCACCTTGAGCAACAGTTGTGTCTGATATTTTCAAGGAACAGTCATTTAAAGAATTGAGGGACATTAAAGTTATATTCCCATATAGTAAGTAAAGTAAGTACCATAAAGTAAGTACCAAAAAGGTAGATAAACAATCCAAAAAGTTTTTTCTGCTTAAAAATAAGAATGGTAAATTGAAAAATGCTTATTTGCCACCAAAATCCCATTTTCAGAATTTATTCTTTTTCGTCTGTTCTCTTTTTTTACTGGGCTTAAAACAAAAATGTTTTAGAAATAAGTACTTACAAATTGTGTGCATGGCTAATATTCGATTATGCATTTCAAACTTTTAGCTTTAGCTCTTGTTCAAAAAGAACAAATACATTAAAAATGTGATTTTATTCACCACCACTTCAAGACGTTTTAATTTGCTTTTAGGCTTAGCACATCTAAGCATCACTTGATGGAAGGCAGTCATTCCCATCCGGCCCAAGCCAGCACAGCAACAGTCAGGTAGGATCCAAATCAAAGCAATTGCTTCTGAAACTTCACAGCAGGTGGAATCTCTCTTACAAGTGTCATGGGCAGCATATGTTAACCTTGCAATGCCTCCCCCACAACTTTTTTTTTTTTTTTTAAAGAAAGCTTTCTAGGTTCTTAGAGTTTTGCTTAATCGGGATTGTACTTTAAATCCAATGTCAACTCATGAACTGCACTTTATCAGCTACGAGCAGTTTAGCTAAATAACTAACCCAAAGGAACATCACACAGATCCCCTGTTTTTCAGATGCCTGGCTCACACAAGCTACTACTCACCACCACCTGAGCAGAGTCAGCTCAGTAAGCCCTGGAACAAAACCATTGATAAACAAACAAACAAACCCTGCAGAATAAAGTAAAACAAACAATACCAGGTGCTCACTAAGAAGCACTTCCCCAGTAGAAGGGGAGACAATCTGAGGTATGCACTCCCCTTCTTCCTGGCAGGCAACCATACTAATTTGTCACAAATCCCGTCACAACAGGCTACTACATCACACTTGGTCAGCTTTCACGATGCATGACAGCACAATGGCCTCGTTCATTCCACTGTCAGCCAGGCCCAGTAAGCGGACAGGCCTGCAGTGAGGGGATTCCACCGAGGGGGGTTAGTGGCAAAGTGACCCAGCCAAGCAGCCATGGCTTCTACCTGAATGTTACAGCCTTTGTGCTGACGAGAATACAGCTGCAAGTCAGACTTACTGATATTTCAGAGGCTTTCGACGTCAAGTATCCAACCATGCAGATGCACGTTCCCACCACGTCAACTAATGACTGAAAGTTTCATGCATAACAAGACAGAGGAAGACTTCCTTTTGAAGTACTAATCAAATTTCAACATGGAAATTGAATTGTATTTTAAAAACAAGCTTTCCAGCAAACATTGTTTTCTGAACAGAAAGGCTTCTCCCTTCAGAGGAAGCACAGAGCTAATCCCAACAGGTAGCGTCTTGACTGACATTATCTCTTCCTGGGCAGAAAGCAATTTCTGCAAGAACTCTGCAATTTGGAGCTTCAAGTTATAACATACATTCGGGGAGTCATTTTTCTAACAGAAATTATAGGGATGTCACTTAAGAGGTTCAATACTGCTATGAGGTTGCTGCTTCTCACCTTTTTTTTTTTTCCTCCTCACTGTAGCACCATCAGAACTGTCACTATTTGCTTTAAGTAACAACACTGGAAGCACAATTTTCATTTTGCAAAATATCATCCTGGGACTTATTGTAATTTA